>NC_139657.1:31241473-31953973 GCF_951799395.1 Argentina silus
AGATATTCCTAACTGCATTTATTCCTGTGTGTGTATTTATGTTGGTGTATAAACTATCGATATCTATAGTGAATATGTAAGCCTGGGAGGGAACAACCATGGGTTGGATTTTGTGTAAGAAGTCGTAGGTGTCTTTCAGGTAGCTGGGGTGCTTGGTGGAGAGAGGGTTAAGATGATGGTCTATGTATTGTGCAATGTGGTATGATTCGCTGTTGCAGTCTGAAACTATCGGTCTACCAGGAGGGACTTCAAAGGGAATAGTCCAAGTCTCAGGTTCCTTATGAATTTTCGGAAGTAAGTAAAATTGTCTGGGTCTGGGGTCGTCCAGTCCGAATAAAAAGTCTCTTTGTTTTCGTGTAATGTATTTCTTTTCGTATATGGTCTGTATGACTTGTCGTAGTTGTGTTTGTGTCTGTTTTTGTATATTGTTGTCTATGTGATTGTAATATCTAGTGTTTGATAATTGTCTGTTCGCTTCTAATAGGTATTGGTGTTTATCCATTATGACAATTTTGGAGCCTTTGTCTGCTGGTTTTATAATGATGTGTGGGTTACTTTTCAATGTGTGTATGGCGTTCCTTTCTGTTGCTGTGATATTGTCTGGCATGTCTGGTAGTATGTGATAGTTAGATAATGTATGTAGGTTTGTTCTAATCAGTTTCTGAATGTGTCTGTCTACTTGGCTGAGTTTAGGCTCCCAGGTGGAGGGGTAGGTGAGTGGTGTGTATTTGTGATTGGGTTGGTAGTCAAAATAGTCCAATAATTTGCATCGTCTGTGAAAGTGGTGAATGTCCCTTTGGAGTTCCTCCTGGTCATGTTTGTTGGGTCGAGGGATGAACGTCAACCCTCTCTCCAGTATCTTGATCTGGGGTGCTGTGGGGTGAAAAGATTTAGAAAGATTTAAGATATTTGAGGGAGGAAAAGAATAAAGAGAAGGGGGAAGGGGGGAGGTTGTTGTTAGGGGTAGAGGGGGGGAAGAAGAGGTGGGGGTTGGGGTTTCTTCTCCTACTGCTCCAGTAGGGGGAGCTACGGGCTGGGGAAGAAAGGTGTTTGGCAATGTATGTGTGGAAGTGGCGGTAGAGATGTGTGAGTCCAGATTGTGGTTACTGTTTATTATAAATTTAGCTGCTTGCACCAGTGATTAAAAATGGTCTGTGCTGTTGTAGTTGTCCAATGTATATTATCTGGTGTGGTGTAGAATGTGTCCTGGGCTATTTCTGATAAGTGTGGGAGGTGTCTTGTAATGTGTTCATTGATGTATTTCAGATTTGTCTGCTGTTCTGTGGTGAGGTGACGTGAAAACTGAATGACTGGCATGTAAACTGTTGCGTTGGTGTAGACCCTCTTGGCTTCCCTGATCATCCTTGGTAGTTGCTTTAGTGATGTCTGGCGTGCATCGTGATCCTTGTTGTTGAGGCCCACTGAGAGAACCACCAGTTCCACTTGGGGTTGGACGGTGGCCTTCTCCAGGATCCTATAAAAATGATAGATACAGGCCCCTGCATAGCTGTCTACCTGTATGCGGTGATTAGTGAATGGGGGGATCCGGCTGAGGTTGGAATCCCCCAACATGATGAATGGTTTATTGCTATTGAAGTTCCACTCCTGAATCTTACGCCCTGGTGTGGCCCGGTGGTATGTTGGAGTGTATACAGTGGTGATGTGTGTGTGTGTTGGAGGTAAATTGGGTTGGTTGAGCGTGCGTGTGGATGTATGCGTATGTGTCTGGGCGTGTGTTTTGTCATCAGTTCGAGGGAGGTCTTTGCTAGGCAATCTCTTAGATATTGAGGGCTCAGATTGGGCCTGTATGGGAAGTTCCCCTTTATGTGGCCCTTTCATCATGGTTGGTTTTGCCCTCGTATTGGATTGCCTAGCTTCCGACCTCCTCCTAATGGCGCCACCTGTGGGTGTGAGTGTGAGAGAGTCAAATGTTATGTTATCCGTTATTAGAACTGAAGTGTTTGTCTGTCTGTGTTGTGTGGTGGTCAAGTCAGTGACCGGAACGTGAGTCATGTTTGTTGTGGGTTGACTACTGATCTTGTGGTGGAACTGTGCTCTGATTTCTTTATCTGTGTGATAGGAGGTGGGTTCTTGTGGAGGGGGGGATGGTGGGGGGGATGGTGAAAATTGGAGGGAAAAAGTAGGGGAAAAGTGGCTCTCTGACGAGACAGGTGTAGTTCGAATCGGTGTGCAGATAAGTGATGAGTGATCCTTGGAGCCCGGTAATGCGAAGGCTCCATCCCTCCCCTGGTGACAAGGTGAGGTTGGAGTGGATGTGTGGGTAGATGTCCCTTGTGTGTGTATGTGTGTTGTCTGTATGGGTGTGGGTGTCTGTGTAGGCCTAAGTGTCAATTGTGTATGTGTGGGTGCAGGTATGGGTGGTGTAGGTGCGTGTGTACGTGTGGGCGATATGTGTATGTCTGTGTGTGTAGGTGTAGGATGTGTCCCTTTCTGAGTATGTATGTGTGTGTGCGTAGGCCCATGTGATGCTAAAATCTGACGAGGGCCTAGGTTTAATGATTTTTTGTATGAGGGTTCCCTTCTAGGTAAGGGTGGAAAGTCCTCCGTAGAAAAGATGGGAGTAGGTGAGTCAGGGAGGATGTGAGTGAGCTCTATGCTGGTGTCATGTACTACATGAGGAGGGAGGTTAGTAGGGGACGTTGACTGTACATCTGATGACTGGTGAGTGTGTGTGGGAGTGGGTGAGTCAGGGGGGATATGAGTGAGCTCTATGCTGGTGTCATGTACTACAGGAGGAGGGAGGTTAGTAGGGGACGTCGACTGTACATGTGATGACTGGTGAGTGTGTGTGGGAGTGTTTATAATTGTGTCCACCCGTGATCTTGTTGTTGAAGTCAGTCTATGTCTGTATCTCTTGTCTGCCCATCTCATGGCAATCTCGAGTGCCATCTTGTTAACTGTGTGGGGGGGCTGTAGGAGTGAATCTATAGTGTTTTGATAATGTGTCTGGAGTATTACCATGATCTTTGCCATCCATTCTGTTGTGCATGTTGTTACATGTGTTTTCGTTTGTTCTGTAGGTGAGGAAGGTTTGATAAAGTCTGTCAGTCTCCTTATCTGTCTCATCATGCCAGCAGGGTAAGTGTGTGTTTTTATAGTCTCATCAGTGATCTCCTTATGATGTATGGCCTGAATGAGTTTGAAATATGTTTTGGCATCCTGTCTCGTGGCCTCATCTGGAGTTTCAGTTCTAGCTGATTGTGTGCTATGTGTTTGCCTGCTGGGTGTGTGTCCATATGTGTGTCTGTTGGCTAATGGTCTGTTCTGTCCTAGTGTGGCGAATGTTTGTCCTTTGAGTGTATGTCTGGATGGTGTTTTCCCTGCTCTACTAGAGAATTGGTGTGATGGTGCAATCGCAGAGTGGTGTATGTGTCTTGTCCTACCGTGGTGTGGTGGTCTAATGTGTGTGTAGTTTAAACTCAATAAGGGCTGCATTCTAGGGGTAGGTAGTAATGCTGGTCTAATTCTATTCCTATCATGAGTGATCTCCCCCAATGTATTCAATGCAGCGGATCCACCTCTAACAGGAAGCATAGTGTAGGTTCAATCCAAGGGTATCTGGGCAACAAACAGGCACACACTCAGTATAAGATAGATACCCGTCTGTTGCCCAGATAGGGTTCTTACCACCTTGTATCTGCGTGCAGCGTCTACAGCTCCTCCGGGTCTCCAACTCCAGGGACAGGCGTGGTCTCTGTGGACTCAGGTCAGAAGGGTGAGTAATCCTTGTTGGGTCTTAGTGTTATTGTAGTAAGTCTATGAGGCCTGAGTTCCTTCGAGTAATCCTTCCCAGGAGCTAAGACTCCAAAAGTATTGAAAATGGAGGAGAGCCTTCTGGAGGTGTTCTTACCTGAACCCCCCTATAAGATTAAAACCTCACTTTTATTTGAATTAGTTTAAAAACTGGTTGGCGCCAAAGGAGGCCAAAACTATCAATCCTTAGAAAGAAACTAATTCACTGCATTGAAATATCCCTGACGTTTCGTAGTAAGTTCTACTTCCTCAGAGGGGAAATTGGTAAGAGATCAAACCTTCCCTAAAGTATCCCCTGAAGGAAGGGAAACTCCCCTCCTCCAGGGGTGGGGCTGCTATTCTCCCTATCTGATTGGCTAGTTGACTAGTCTAACTGTCATCTTTCTATTTTGGCGGGAAAGAAATACAGTGTGGTGATTGGCCAATAAACAGGAAATGATCTACCCTGTTGTATGATGGGACCTGAAAAAGAGTAAATCAAAGAAATAAACAAAATGTCAGTGGTAGGTCCTTGATGTAGGGGCCTGTTGGGGAAATATGTATCACTTCTGTGTGGTATATTCTGAGACAGACCAATAGGTTCCTTATATTTTTGGGAGATGTGGCATGAAGAGACCTGAAAAAAAGTAAATCAAAGAAATAAACAAACTGTAAGTGGTATGTTGCCGGGCTTGTGCTGTAATCAGTTTTCTTTTATGCAGGGGCCTGTTGGGGAAACAGATATCAGCTCTCTGTAGTATATTCTAATAAGGACTAATAGGTTCCCCATATTTGTTGGGATGGCTGTTCTCCCAGTGGGCCACATTCTATTGAGCAGCGGAGGGCAAGCTAGGCTGTGTATGTGTTTAGCAGAGGATAAAAGAATAAGTGGGAGAAAGGGAGGAGTATTACTATGGCACGGGCTAGGGTTAGGGAAGTTTATAGCTAGATTTACAATGACTGCTTAGTCTGTATTGCACTGGCCTATAGTATACCCTCCCTTCTATTACAATAAATCAAGGAGAATGTATACATTGTGTTTGTCCTTTTCTTTGTGTCTGAACATCCACACACACACACACACACACACACACACACACACACACACACACACATATATATATATAAACTTACTATAATAAATAATGACATAATATTTCATACCAAAAGTGCTGATGTAAAAGGAAAAAGTGCTTAAATCCATCCTAAAGACACACTGTAAAACACACAAAATCTCTTATAAGTGCTAATTTTCAAAGTGCTAAAATACACCAATTACACACGTGATAATGAAAAGGAGAAAGAGTAATCTCTTTCTCTATATAGTATAATAAAATAATAAATCATCACATACATTCTGATATAAAAAGTGCTGATGTAAAGGGAGTATAAATAAATAAGGTGTATCACCTCTATAAATTAACACATATATACATTTACATATACATACACAACAATTGAAACCCACAATCACTCACACTGACACGTGATCTGTTAAAATCTTTTATTTAGCCCTGTGGGTTCGATGGTTCGTAATAAATGTATCCATCTCCTTTCATTTGCTCTCCGCTGCTCAACGGTCCATAAACTGTTTGATTGCAGTCCTGATATGCTGAGGTGAGTGATGGAGTGCTCTTGGAAGTGTGTGACTATGTGTGTTTGTAGTTGACCTTTTTTAATGTTGTACAGGTGCTGTTTCAATCGTGTTTCTATGGTGTGTGCTGTTTCCCCTATGTAGTGTTTGTGACAAAGTGTGCATGTGATAATATAAATGACGTTGGTGGATGTTAAAGTGAATGAGTCTAAAATAGGGGATGAGGTGCGACTGTGGGGATTACTAATGTATTTTCTCTGTCTAAAGTGAGTGGTATGAGGGTGAAGGGGTTGTGTCAATGTCCTGCTGAATCTTGAGTGAACCAAAATGTCTAGTAGATTTTTATTTTTACGGTAAGCTGAAATGATCTTGTATGATTGTAGAGGTGCAAAGGTTTGTTGGCTGGTGACAAAGTTGTGTTTGAGAGTCTGATGTAAGATTTTTGTTCTATGTGAAAATGTGGTTACTAAGGGAATCAAGATGCTAGGTTGGGTCGGGGGAACCAAAGGGGGGGAAAGAGAGTGGGGAATAGGAGTAGGGTTAAGGTTAGGGGGGGAAAGAGAGTGGGGAATAGAAGTAGAGTTAAGGTTGGAGGGAGGAAGAGAGTGGGGAATAGAAGTGTAGGCTGGGTTGAGGCCAGTGTTAAGATTAGGATCAGGGCATGGGTTGGGGTAGGGGTTAGGGTTAGGGTTGTGGTTAGGGTTGGGGTTGGGGTTAGAGTTGGGGTTAGGGTCAGGGTTATTGTTAGGGTTAAGGTTAGGGTTAGGGTTAAGGATAGGGTTAAGGTAAGGGTTGGGGTTAGGATCAGAAGGGTTAGGATTAGAATTAGGGCCTAGGTTGGGGTTGGGGTTAAGGTTAGGGTTAGAGTTGGGATTAGGAATAGGGTTAGGGTTAGGGTTAAAATTAAGGTTAGGGATAGGGTTAGGGTTAAGGTTAGGGTTAGGGTTAGGGTTTAGGGTTAGGGTTAGGGTTAGGGTTAGGGAAGTTTATAGCTAGAGTTAGGGTTAGGGTTTAGGGTTAGGGTTAGGGTTAGGGTTAGGGTTAGGGTTTAGGGTTAGGGTTAGGGTTAGGGTTAGGGTTAGGGTTAGGGTTAGGGAAGTTTATAGCTAGAGTTAGGGTTAGGGTTAGGGTTAGGGTTTAGGGTTAGGATTAGGGTTAGGGTTAGGGTTAGGGTTAGGGTTAGGGAAGTTTATAGCTAGAGTTAGGGTTAGGGTTAGGGTTAGGGTTTAGGGTTAGGGTTAGGGTTCAGGGTTAGGGTTAGGGTTAGGGTTAGGGTTAGGGTTAGGGTTAGCTTGCGAAGGCCTAAAAAACACAAGCAGCCCGTGAGTTATTATGGGAGAGACTGTTTTCATCAAGTTTGAAGCCATAGTTAGGGTTAGGGTTAGGGTTAGGGTTAGGGTTAGGGTTAGGGAAGTTTATAGCTAGATTTAGGGTTAGGGTTAGGGTTAGGGTTAGGGTTAGGGTTAGTGTTTAGGGGTAAGGTTAGGGTTAGGGTTAAGGTTAGGGTTAGGGTTAAGGTTAGGGTTAGGATTAAGGTTAGGGTTAGGGTTAGGGTTAGGGTTAAGGTTAAGGTTAAGGTTAGGGTTAGGGTTAGGGTTAAGGTTAGGGTCAGGGTTGAGAATAGGGTTAGGGTTAGGGTTAGGGTTAAAGTTAGGGTTAAGGTTATGGTTATGGTTAGGGTTGTGGTTAGGGTTAGGGTTGGGGTTAGGGATAGGGATAGGGTTAGGGTCAGGGTTGATGTTAGGGTCAAGGTTAGGGTCAGGGTTAGGGATAGGGTTAAAGTTAGGGTTGGGGGCATGGTTAGAGTTAGAGTTAAGGTCAGGGTTGGTGTCAAGGTCGGTGTGTGTTGTGTATGAATGAAGTTGGTTAATGTGTGTGTGTGTTTGTGCATGGTGGTCTGTCCGGATGGGAGAGAGGGCAGCCAATGTGCTGGTCTTGATTGTACGGAGGAAGCGTTTGGAATATCCTCTCTGTCTAAGTGCTTTAAATAAGGTTTGAATGGCTTCGTGCAAATGTGTCTGGGTGGAGGATATTCTATAGTAGCGTATGATTTGTGATTTTACTATGCCTTTGAATGTATGTTTTGGGTGGTAGCTGTGTTTATGTAATAGTGCATGTGTGTCTGTCGGTTTGAAGTAGACCTTAGTCAATAATGTTTTCTGTGTTGAATTGATCTGATTAAAATAAACTGTGGTGTCCAGGAAATTAATTTCTTGTGGGTGTATGCTGTGTTTGAGTTTTATAGACGAATGGTGCGAGTTTAAAATGTTTATGAATTCTGTGAATAAATCTATATGGTGTGGCCATGCTCCTATAATGTCATCTAGAAATCTGTAATAGAAACTGGGTTGGTGGGGGCATTTGGCTAGTGCCTCTCTCTCCCATTCGGACATGTATAAGTTGGCGTATGAGGGTGCATATCGTTGGCCCATGGCTGTTCCCTCTACCTGTAAATATTGTTTATCGTCAAAAGTGAAATTATTGCCGGTAAGACTAATCTCCAATAGTTGTAAGAGTTCAGTGTCGGGTCTATTCTTATCTGGGTGTTTATGAAAGATATTCCTAACTGCATTTATTCCTGTGTGTGTATTTATGTTGGTGTATAAACTATCGATGTCTATAGTGAATATGTAAGCCTGGGAGGGAACAACCATGGGTTGGATTTTGTGTAAGAAGTCGTAGGTGTCTTTCAGGTAGCTGGGGTGCTTGGTGGAGAGAGGGTTAAGATGATGGTCTATGTATTGTGCAATGTGGTATGATTCGCTGTTGCAGTCTGAAACTATCGGTCTACCAGGAGGAACTTCAAAGGGAATAGTCCAAGTCTCAGGTTCCTTATGAATTTTCGGAAGTAAGTAAAATTGTCTGGGTCTGGGGTCGTCCGGTCCGAATAAAAAGTCTCTTTGTTTTCGTGTAATGTATTTCTTTTCGTATATGGTCTGTATGACTTGTCGTAGTTGTGTTTGTGTCTGTTTTTGTATATTGTTGTCTATGTGTTTGTAATATCTAGTGTTTGATAATTGTCTGTTCGCTTCTAATAGGTATTTGTGTTTATCCATTATGACAATTTTGGAGCCTTTGTCTGCTGGTTTTATAATGATGTGTGGGTTACTTTTCAATGTGTGTATGGCGTTCCTTTCTGTTGCTGTAATATTGTCTGGCATGTCTGGTAGTATGTGATAGTTAGATAATGTATGTAGGTTTGTTCTAATCAGTTTCTGAATGTGTCTGTCTACTTGGCTGAGTTTAGGCTCCCAGGTGGAGGGGTAGGTGAGTGGTGTGTATTTGTGATTGGGTTGGTAGTCAAAATAGTCCAATAATTTGCATCGTCTGTGAAAGTGGTGAATGTCCCTTTGGAGTTCCTCCTGGTCATGTTTGTTGGGTCGAGGGATGAACGTCAACCCTCTCTCCAGTAGCTTGATCTGGGGTGCTGTGGGGTGAAAAGATTTAGAAAGATTTAAGATATTTGAGGGAGGAAAAGAATAAAGAGAAGGGGGAAGGGGGGAGGTTGTTGTTAGGGGTAGAGGGGGGGAAGAAGAGGTGGGGGTTGGGGTTTCTTCTCCTACTGCTCCAGTAGGGGGAGCTACGGGCTGGGGAAGAAAGGTGTTTGGCAATGTATGTGTGGAAGTGGCGGTAGAGATGTGTGAGTCCAGATTGTGGTTACTGTTTATTATAAATTTAGCTGCTTGCACCAGTGATTAAAAATGGTCTGTGCTGTTGTAGTTGTCCAATGTATATTATCTGGTGTGGTGTAGAATGTGTCCTGGGCTATTTCTGATAAGTGTGGGAGGTGTCTTGTAATGTGTTCATTGATGTATTTCAGATTTGTCTGCTGTTCTGTGGTGAGGTGACGTGAAAACTGAATGATTGGCATGTAAACTGTTGCGTTGGTGTAGACCCTCTTGGCTTCCCTGATCATCCTTGGTAGTTGTTTTAGTGATGTCTGGCGTGCATCGTGATCCTTGTTGTTGAGGCCCACTGAGAGAACCACCAGTTCCACTTGGGGTTGGACGGTGGCCTTCTCCAGGATCCTATAAAAATGATAGATACAGGCCCCTGCATAGCTGTCTACCTGTATACGGTGATTAGTGAATGGGGGGATCCGGCTGAGGTTGGAATCCCCCAACATGATGAAAGGTTTGTTACTATTGAAGTTCCACTCCTGAATCTTACGCCCTGGTGTGGCCCGGTGGTATGTTGGAGTGTATACAGTGGTGATGTGTGTGTGTGTTGGAGGTAAATTGGGTTGGTTGAGCGTGCGTGTGGATGTATGCGTATGTGTCTGGGCGTGTGTTCTGTCATCAGTTCGAGGGAGGTCTTTGCTAGGCAATCTCTTAGATATTGAGGGCTCAGATTGGGCCTGTATGGGAAGTTCCCCTTTATGTGGCCCTTTCATCATGGTTGGTTTTGCCCTCGTATTGGATTGCCTAGCTTCCGACCTCCTCCTAATGGCGCCACCTGTGGGTGTGAGTGTGAGAGAGTCAAATGTTATGTTATCCGTTATTAGAACTGAAGTGTTTGTCTGTCTGTGTTGTGCGGTGGTCAAGTCAGTGACCGGAACGTGAGTCATGTTTGTTGTGGGTTGACTACTGATCTTGTGGTGGAACTGTGCTCTGATTTCTTTACCTGTGTGATAGGAGGTGGGTTCTTGTGGAGGGGGGGATGGTGGGGGGGATGGTGAAAATTGGAGGGAAAAAGTAGGGGAAAAGTGGCTCTCTGACGAGACAGGTGTAGTTCGAATCGGTGTGCAGATAAGTGATGAGTGATCCTTGGAGCCCGGTAATGCGAAGGCTCCATCCCTCCCCTGGTGACAAGGTGAGGTTGGAGTGGATGTGTGGGTAGATGTCCCTTGTGTGTGTATGTGTGTTGTCTGTATGGGTGTGGGTGTCTGTGTAGGCCTAAGTGTCAATTGTGTATGTGTGGGTGCAGGTATGGGTGGTGTAGGTGCGTGTTTACGTGTGGGCGATATGTGTATGTCTGTGTGTGTAGGTGTAGGATGTGTCCCTTTCTGAGTATGTATGTGTGTGTGCGTAGGCCCATGTGATGCTAAAATCTGACGAGGGCCTAGGTTTAATGATTTTTTGTATGAGGGTTCCCTTCTAGGTAAGGGTGGAAAGTCCTCCGTAGAAAAGATGGGAGTAGGTGAGTCAGGGAGGATGTGAGTGAGCTCTATGTTGGTGTCATGTACTACATGAGGAGGGAGGTTAGTAGGGGACGTTGACTGTACATGTGATGACTGGTGAGTGTGTGTGGGAGTGGGTGAGTCAGGGGGGATATGAGTGAGCTCTATGCTGGTGTCATGTACTACAGGAGGAGGGAGGTTAGTAGGGGACGTCGACTGTACATGTGATGACTGGTGAGTGTGTGTGGGAGTGTTTATAATTGTGTCCACCCGTGATCTTGTTGTTGAAGTCAGTCTATGTCTGTATCTCTTGTCTGCCCATCTCATGGCAATCTCGAGTGCCATCTTGTTAACTGTGTGGGGGGGCTGTAGGAGTGAATCTATAGTGTTTTGATAATGTGTCTGGAGTATTACCATGATCTTTGCCATCCATTCTGTTGTGCATGTTGTTACATGTGTTTTCGTTTGTTCTGTAGGTGAGGAAGGTTTGATAAAGTCTGTCAGTCTCCTTATCTGTCTCATCATGCCAGCAGGGTAAGTGTGTGTTTT
This sequence comes from Argentina silus, assembly GCF_951799395.1. Taxonomy (NCBI): domain Eukaryota; kingdom Metazoa; phylum Chordata; class Actinopteri; order Argentiniformes; family Argentinidae; genus Argentina; species Argentina silus. Next base: position 31,252,489 of record NC_139657.1, read on the forward strand.
TATAGTCTCATCAGTGATCTCCTTATGATGTATGGCCTGAATGAGTTTGAAATATGTTTTGGCATCCTGTCTCGTGGCCTCATCTGGAGTTTCAGTTCTAGCTGATTGTGTGCTATGTGTTTGCCTGCTGGGTGTGTGTCCATATGTGTGTCTGTTGGCTAATGGTCTGTTCTGTCCTAGTGTAGCGAATGTTTGTCCTTTGAGTGTATGTCTGAATGGTGTTTTCCCTGCTCTACTAGAGAATTGGTGTGATGGTGCAATCGCAGAGTGGTGTATGTGTCTTGTCCTACCGTGGTGTGGTGGTCTAATGTGTGTATAGTTTAAACTCAATAAGGGCTGCATTCTAGGGGTAGGTAGTAATGCTGGTCTAATTCTATTCCTATCATGAGTGATCTCCCCCAATGTATTCAATGCAGCAGATCCACCTCTAACAGGAAGCATAGTGTAGGTTCAATCCAAGGGTATCTGGGCAACAAACAGGCACACACTCAGTATAAGATAGATACCCGTCTGTTGCCCAGATAGGGTTCTTACCGCCTTGTATCTGCGTGCAGCGTCTACAGCTCCTCCGGGTCTCCAACTCCAGGGACAGGCGTGGTCTCTGTGGACTCAGGTCAGAAGGGTGAGTAATCCTTGTTGGGTCTTTGTGTTATTGTAGTAAGTCTATGAGGCCTGAGTTCCTTCGAGTAATCCTTCCCAGGAGCTAAGACTCCAAAAGTATTGAAAATGGAGGAGATGTTCTGGAGGTGTTCTTACCTGAACCCCCCTATAAGATTAAAACCTCACTTTTATTTGAATTAGTTTAAAAACTGGTTGGCGCCAAAGGAGGCCAAAACTATCAATCCTTAGAAAGAAACAAATTCACTGCCTTGAAATATCCCTGACGTTTCGTAGTAAGTTCTACTTCCTCAGAGGGGAAATTGGTAAGAGATCAAACCTTCCCTAAAGTATCCCCTGAAGGAAGGGAAACTCCCCTCCTCCAGGGGTGGGGCTGCTATTCTCCCTATCTGATTGGCTAGTTGACTAGTCTAACTGTCATCTTTCTATTTTGGCGGGAAAGAAATACAGTGTGGTGATTGGCCAATAAACAGGAAATGATCTACCCTGTTGTATGATGGGACCTGAAAAAGAGTAAATCAAAGAAATAAACAAAATGTCAGTGGTAGGTCCTTGATGTAGGGGCCTGTTGGGGAAATATGTATCACTTCTGTGTGGTATATTCTGAGACAGACCAATAGGTTCCTTATATTTTTAGGAGATGTGGCATGATGAGACCTGAAAAAAAGTAAATCAAAGAAATAAACAAACTGTAAGTGGTATGTTGCCGGGCTTGTGCTGTAATCAGTTTTCTTTTATGCAGGGGCCTGTTGGGGAAACAGATATCAGCTCTCTGTAGTATATTCTAATAAGGACTAATAGGTTCCCCATATTTGTTGGGATGGCTGTTCTCCCAGTGGGCCACATTCTATTGAGCAGCGGAGGGCAAGCTAGGCTGTGTATGTGTTTAGCAGAGGATAAAAGAATAAGTGTCATTGTAAAAGGAAAAAGTGCTTAAATCCATCCTAAAGACACACTGTAAAACACACAAAATCTCTTATAAGTGCTAATTTTCAAAGTGCTAAAATACACCAATCACACACGTGATAATGAAAAGGAGAAAGAGTAATCTCTTTCTCTATATAGTATAATAAAATAATAAATCATCACATACATTCTGATATAAAAAGTGCTGGTGTAAAGGGAGTATAAATAAATAAGGTGTATCACCTCTATAAATTAACACATATATACATTTACATATACATATACAACAATTGAAACCCACAATCACTCACACTTGGGGTAGGGGTTAGGGTTAGGGTTGTGGTTAGGGTTGGGGTTGGGGTTAGAGTTGGGGTTAGGGTCAGGGTTATTGTTAGGGTTAAGGTTAGGGTTAGGGTTAAGGATAGGGTTAAGGTAAGGGTTGGGGTTAGGATCAGAAGGGTTAGGATTAGAATCAGGGCCTAGGTTGGGGTTGGGGTTAAGGTTAGGGTTAGAGTTGGGATTAGGAATAGGGTTAGGGTTAGGGATAAAATTAAGGTTAGGGATAGGGTTAGGGTTAAGGTTAGGGTTAGGGTTAGGGTTTAGGGTTAGGGTTAGGGTTAGGGTTAGGGAAGTTTATAGCTAGAGTTAGGGTTAGGGTTAGGGTTTAGGGTTAGGGTTAGGGTTAGGGTTAGGGTTAGGGTTAGGGTTAGGGTTTAGGGTTAGGGTTAGGGTTAGGGTTAGGGAAGTTTATAGCTAGAGTTAGGGTTAGGGTTAGGGTTAGGGTTTAGGGTTAGGATTAGGGTTAGGGTTAGGGTTAGGGTTAGGGTTAGGGAAGTTTATAGCTAGAGTTAGGGTTAGGGTTAGGGTTAGGGTTTAGGGTTAGGGTTAGGGTTAGGGTTAGGGTTCAGGGTTAGGGTTAGGGTTAGGGTTAGGGTTAGGGTTAGGGTTAGGGTTAGCTTGCGAAGGCCTAAAAAACACAAGCAGCCCGTGAGTTATTATGGGAGAGACTGTTTTCATCAAGTTTGAAGCCATAGTTAGGGTTAGGGTTAGGGTTAGGGTTAGGGTTAGGGAGAAAGGGAGGAGTATTACTATGGCACGGGCTAGGGTTAGGGAAGTTTATATCTAGATTTACAATGACTGCTTAGTCTGTATTGCACTGGCCTATAGTATACCCTCCCTTCTATTACAATAAATCAAGGAGAATGTATACATTGTGTTTGTCCTTTTCTTTGTGTCTGAACATCCACACACACACACACACACATATATATATATATATATATATATATATATATATATATATATATAACTTACTATAATAAATAATGACATAATATTTCATACCAAAAGTGCTGATGTAAAAGGAAAAAGTGCTTAAATCCATCCTAAAGACACACTGTAAAACACACAAAATCTCTTATAAGTGCTAATTTTCAAAGTGCTAAAATACACCAATTACACACGTGATAATGAAAAGGAGAAAGAGTAATCTCTTTCTCTATATAGTATAATAAAATAATAAATCATCACATACATTCTGATATAAAAAGTGCTGATGTAAAGGGAGTATAAATAAATAAGGTGTATCACCTCTATAAATTAACACATATATACATTTACATATACATACACAACAATTGAAACCCACAATCACTCACACTGACACGTGATCTGTTAAAATCTTTTATTTAGCCCTGTGGGTTCGATGGTTCGTAATAAATGTATCCATCTCCTTTCATTTGCTCTCCGCTGCTCAACGGTCCATAAACTGTTTGATTGCAGTCCTGATATGCTGAGGTGAGTGATGGAGTGCTCTTGGAAGTGTGTGACTATGTGTGTTTGTAGTTGACCTTTTTTAATGTTGTACAGGTGCTGTTTCAATCGTGTTTCTATGGTGTGTGCTGTTTCCCCTATGTAGTGTTTGTGACAAAGTGTGCATGTGATAATATAAATGACGTTGGTGGATGTTAAAGTGAATGAGTCTAAAATAGGGGATGAGGTGCGACTGTGGGGATTACTAATGTATTTTCTCTGTCTAAAGTGAGTGGTATGAGGGTGAAGGGGTTGTGTCAATGTCCTGCTGAATCTTGAGTGAACCAAAATGTCTAGTAGATTTTTATTTTTACGGTAAGCTGAAATGATCTTGTATGATTGTAGAGGTGCAAAGGTTTGTTGGCTGGTGACAAAGTTGTGTTTGAGAGTCTGATGTAAGATTTTTGTTCTATGTGAAAATGTGGTTACTAAGGGAATCAAGATGCTAGGTTGGGTCGGGGGAACCAAAGGGGGGGAAAGAGAGTGGGGAATAGGAGTAGGGTTAAGGTTGGAGGGAGGAAGAGAGTGGGGAATAGAAGTGTAGGCTGGGTTGAGGCCAGTGTTAAGATTAGGATCAGGGCATGGGTTGGGGTAGGGGTTAGGGTTAGGGTTGTGGTTAGGGTTGGGGTTGGGGTTAGAGTTGGGGTTAGGGTCAGGGTTATTGTTAGGGTTAAGGTTAGGGTTAGGGTTAAGGATAGGGTTAAGGTAAGGGTTGGGGTTAGGATCAGAAGGGTTAGGATTAGAATCAGGGCCTAGGTTGGGGTTGGGGTTAAGGTTAAGGTTAGGGTTAGAGTTGGGATTAGGAATAGGGTTAGGGTTAGGGTTAAAATTAAGGTTAGGGATAGGGTTAAGGTTAGGGTTAGGGTTAAGGTTAGGGTTAGGGTTAGGGTTAGGGTTAAGGTTAGGGTTAGGGTTAAGGTTAGGGTTAGGGTTAGGGGTAAGGTTAGGGTTAGGGTTAAGGTTAGGGTTAGGGTTAAGGTTAGGGTTAGGATTAAGGTTAGGGTTAGGGTTAGGGTTAAGGTTAAGGTTAAGGTTAGGGTTAGGGTTAGGGTTAAGGTTAGGGTCAGGGTTGAGAATAGGGTTAGGGTTAGGTTTAGGGTTAAAGTTAGGGTTAAGGTTATGGTTATGGTTAGGGTTGTGGTTAGGGTTAGGGTTGGGGTTAGGGATAGGGATAGGGTTAGGGTCAGGGTTGATGTTAGGGTCAAGGTTAGGGTCAGGGTTAGGGATAGGGTTAAAGTTAGGGTTGGGGGCATGGTTAGAGTTAGAGTTAAGGTCAGGGTTGGTGTCAAGGTCGGTGTGTGTTGTGTATGAATGAAGTTGGTTAATGTGTGTGTGTGTTTGTGCATGGTGGTCTGTCCGGATGGGAGAGAGGGCAGCCAATGTGCTGGTCTTGATTGTACGGAGGAAGCGTTTGGAATATCCTCTCTGTCTAAGTGCTTTAAATAAGGTTTGAATGGCTTCGTGCAAATGTGTCTGGGTGGAGGATATTCTATAGTAGCGTATGATTTGTGATTTTACTATGCCTTTGAATGTATGTTTTGGGTGGTAGCTGTGTTTATGTAATAGTGCATGTGTGTCTGTCGGTTTGAAGTAGACCTTAGTCAATAATGTTTTCTGTGTTGAATTGATCTGATTAAAATAAACTGTGGTGTCCAGGAAATTAATTTCTTGTGGGTGTATGCTGTGTTTGAGTTTTATAGACGAATGGTGCGAGTTTAAAATGTTTATGAATTCTGTGAATAAATCTATATGGTGTGGCCATGCTCCTATAATGTCATCTAGAAATCTGTAATAGAAACTGGGTTGGTGGGGGCATTTGGCTAGTGCCTCTCTCTCCCATTCGGACATGTATAAGTTGGCGTATGAGGGTGCATATCGTTGGCCCATGGCTGTTCCCTCTACCTGTAAATATTGTTTATCGTCAAAAGTGAAATTATTGCCGGTAAGACTAATCTCCAATAGTTGTAAGAGTTCAGTGTCGGGTCTATTCTTATCTGGGTGTTTATGAAAGATATTCCTAACTGCATTTATTCCTGTGTGTGTATTTATGTTGGTGTATAAACTATCGATGTCTATAGTGAATATGTAAGCCTGGGAGGGAACAACCATGGGTTGGATTTTGTGTAAGAAGTCGTAGGTGTCTTTCAGGTAGCTGGGGTGCTTGGTGGAGAGAGGGTTAAGATGATGGTCTATGTATTGTGCAATGTGGTATGATTCGCTGTTGCAGTCTGAAACTATCGGTCTACCAGGAGGAACTTCAAAGGGAATAGTCCAAGTCTCAGGTTCCTTATGAATTTTCGGAAGTAAGTAAAATTGTCTGGGTCTGGGGTCGTCCGGTCCGAATAAAAAGTCTCTTTGTTTTCGTGTAATGTATTTCTTTTCGTATATGGTCTGTATGACTTGTCGTAGTTGTGTTTGTGTCTGTTTTTGTATATTGTTGTCTATGTGTTTGTAATATCTAGTGTTTGATAATTGTCTGTTCGCTTCTAATAGGTATTTGTGTTTATCCATTATGACAATTTTGGAGCCTTTGTCTGCTGGTTTTATAATGATGTGTGGGTTACTTTTCAATGTGTGTATGGCGTTCCTTTCTGTTGCTGTAATATTGTCTGGCATGTCTGGTAGTATGTGATAGTTAGATAATGTATGTAGGTTTGTTCTAATCAGTTTCTGAATGTGTCTGTCTACTTGGCTGAGTTTAGGCTCCCAGGTGGAGGGGTAGGTGAGTGGTGTGTATTTGTGATTGGGTTGGTAGTCAAAATAGTCCAATAATTTGCATCGTCTGTGAAAGTGGTGAATGTCCCTTTGGAGTTCCTCCTGGTCATGTTTGTTGGGTCGAGGGATGAACGTCAACCCTCTCTCCAGTAGCTTGATCTGGGGTGCTGTGGGGTGAAAAGATTTAGAAAGATTTAAGATATTTGAGGGAGGAAAAGAATAAAGAGAAGGGGGAAGGGGGGAGGTTGTTGTTAGGGGTAGAGGGGGGGAAGAAGAGGTGGGGGTTGGGGTTTCTTCTCCTACTGCTCCAGTAGGGGGAGCTACGGGCTGGGGAAGAAAGGTGTTTGGCAATGTATGTGTGGAAGTGGCGGTAGAGATGTGTGAGTCCAGATTGTGGTTACTGTTTATTATAAATTTAGCTGCTTGCACCAGTGATTAAAAATGGTCTGTGCTGTTGTAGTTGTCCAATGTATATTATCTGGTGTGGTGTAGAATGTGTCCTGGGCTATTTCTGATAAGTGTGGGAGGTGTCTTGTAATGTGTTCATTGATGTATTTCAGATTTGTCTGCTGTTCTGTGGTGAGGTGACGTGAAAACTGAATGATTGGCATGTAAACTGTTGCGTTGGTGTAGACCCTCTTGGCTTCCCTGATCATCCTTGGTAGTTGTTTTAGTGATGTCTGGCGTGCATCGTGATCCTTGTTGTTGAGGCCCACTGAGAGAACCACCAGTTCCACTTGGGGTTGGACGGTGGCCTTCTCCAGGATCCTATAAAAATGATAGATACAGGCCCCTGCATAGCTGTCTACCTGTATACGGTGATTAGTGAATGGGGGGATCCGGCTGAGGTTGGAATCCCCCAACATGATGAAAGGTTTGTTACTATTGAAGTTCCACTCCTGAATCTTACGCCCTGGTGTGGCCCGGTGGTATGTTGGAGTGTATACAGTGGTGATGTGTGTGTGTGTTGGAGGTAAATTGGGTTGGTTGAGCGTGCGTGTGGATGTATGCGTATGTGTCTGGGCGTGTGTTCTGTCATCAGTTCGAGGGAGGTCTTTGCTAGGCAATCTCTTAGATATTGAGGGCTCAGATTGGGCCTGTATGGGAAGTTCCCCTTTATGTGGCCCTTTCATCATGGTTGGTTTTGCCCTCGTATTGGATTGCCTAGCTTCCGACCTCCTCCTAATGGCGCCACCTGTGGGTGTGAGTGTGAGAGAGTCAAATGTTATGTTATCCGTTATTAGAACTGAAGTGTTTGTCTGTCTGTGTTGTGCGGTGGTCAAGTCAGTGACCGGAACGTGAGTCATGTTTGTTGTGGGTTGACTACTGATCTTGTGGTGGAACTGTGCTCTGATTTCTTTACCTGTGTGATAGGAGGTGGGTTCTTGTGGAGGGGGGGATGGTGGGGGGGATGGTGAAAATTGGAGGGAAAAAGTAGGGGAAAAGTGGCTCTCTGACGAGACAGGTGTAGTTCGAATCGGTGTGCAGATAAGTGATGAGTGATCCTTGGAGCCCGGTAATGCGAAGGCTCCATCCCTCCCCTGGTGACAAGGTGAGGTTGGAGTGGATGTGTGGGTAGATGTCCCTTGTGTGTGTATGTGTGTTGTCTGTATGGGTGTGGGTGTCTGTGTAGGCCTAAGTGTCAATTGTGTATGTGTGGGTGCAGGTATGGGTGGTGTAGGTGCGTGTTTACGTGTGGGCGATATGTGTATGTCTGTGTGTGTAGGTGTAGGATGTGTCCCTTTCTGAGTATGTATGTGTGTGTGCGTAGGCCCATGTGATGCTAAAATCTGACGAGGGCCTAGGTTTAATGATTTTTTGTATGAGGGTTCCCTTCTAGGTAAGGGTGGAAAGTCCTCCGTAGAAAAGATGGGAGTAGGTGAGTCAGGGAGGATGTGAGTGAGCTCTATGTTGGTGTCATGTACTACATGAGGAGGGAGGTTAGTAGGGGACGTTGACTGTACATGTGATGACTGGTGAGTGTGTGTGGGAGTGGGTGAGTCAGGGGGGATATGAGTGAGCTCTATGCTGGTGTCATGTACTACAGGAGGAGGGAGGTTAGTAGGGGACGTCGACTGTACATGTGATGACTGGTGAGTGTGTGTGGGAGTGTTTATAATTGTGTCCACCCGTGATCTTGTTGTTGAAGTCAGTCTATGTCTGTATCTCTTGTCTGCCCATCTCATGGCAATCTCGAGTGCCATCTTGTTAACTGTGTGGGGGGGCTGTAGGAGTGAATCTATAGTGTTTTGATAATGTGTCTGGAGTATTACCATGATCTTTGCCATCCATTCTGTTGTGCATGTTGTTACATGTGTTTTCGTTTGTTCTGTAGGTGAGGAAGGTTTGATAAAGTCTGTCAGTCTCCTTATCTGTCTCATCATGCCAGCAGGGTAAGTGTGTGTTTTTATAGTCTCATCAGTGATCTCCTTATGATGTATGGCCTGAATGAGTTTGAAATATGTTTTGGCATCCTGTCTCGTGGCCTCATCTGGAGTTTCAGTTCTAGCTGATTGTGTGCTATGTGTTTGCCTGCTGGGTGTGTGTCCATATGTGTGTCTGTTGGCTAATGGTCTGTTCTGTCCTAGTGTAGCGAATGTTTGTCCTTTGAGTGTATGTCTGAATGGTGTTTTCCCTGCTCTACTAGAGAATTGGTGTGATGGTGCAATCGCAGAGTGGTGTATGTGTCTTGTCCTACCGTGGTGTGGTGGTCTAATGTGTGTATAGTTTAAACTCAATAAGGGCTGCATTCTAGGGGTAGGTAGTAATGCTGGTCTAATTCTATTCCTATCATGAGTGATCTCCCCCAATGTATTCAATGCAGCGGATCCACCTCTAACAGGAAGCATAGTGTAGGTTCAATCCAAGGGTATCTGGGCAACAAACAGGCACACACTCAGTATAAGATAGATACCCGTCTGTTGCCCAGATAGGGTTCTTACCGCCTTGTATCTGCGTGCAGCGTCTACAGCTCCTCCGGGTCTCCAACTCCAGGGACAGGCGTGGTCTCTGTGGACTCAGGTCAGAAGGGTGAGTAATCCTTGTTGGGTCTTTGTGTTATTGTAGTAAGTCTATGAGGCCTGAGTTCCTTCGAGTAATCCTTCCCAGGAGCTAAGACTCCAAAAGTATTGAAAATGGAGGAGATGTTCTGGAGGTGTTCTTACCTGAACCCCCCTATAAGATTAAAACCTCACTTTTATTTGAATTAGTTTAAAAACTGGTTGGCGCCAAAGGAGGCCAAAACTATCAATCCTTAGAAAGAAACAAATTCACTGCATTGAAATATCCCTGACGTTTCGTAGTAAGTTCTACTTCCTCAGAGGGGGTTAGGGTTAGGGTTAGGGTTAGGGTTAGGGTTAGGGAAGTTTATAGCTAGATTTAGGGTTAGGGTTAGGGTTAGGGTTAGGGTTAGGGTTTAGGGTTAGGGTTAGGGTTAGGGTTAGGGTTAGTGAGTTATTGTGGGAAAGACTGTTTTCATCAAGTTTGAAGCCATAGTTTTGGCTCGGCAGCCGTTTCTTTCATTTTGGGGCCTATGTGTTTTTCGACCGTGAAATCGCAAAAAAGGCGCGAAAACATGGATTTGTCTCTCCTGCCGCGCACACACTTCCGATAGCTTGCAAAGGCCTAAAAAACAAAAGCAGCCCGTGAGTTATTATGGGAGAGACTGTTTTCATCAAGTTTGAAGCCATAGTTTTGGCGCGCCAGCCGTTTCTTTCATTTTGGGGCCTATGTGTTTTTCGACCTTGAAATCGCAAAAAATGCGCGAAAACATGGATTTGTCTCTCCTGCCGCGCACACACTTCCGATAGCTTGCGAAGGCCTAAAAAACACAAGCGGCCCTTGAGTTATTGTGGGAGAGACTGTTTTCATCAAGTTTGAAGCCTCAGTTTTAGCTGGACAGCCGTTTCTTTATTTTTGGGGTCTATGTGTTTTTCGACCTGGAAATGGCAAAATAGGCGCGAAAACATAGATTTGTCTCTCCTGCCGCGCACACACTTCCGATAGCTTGCGAAGGCCTAAAAAACACAAGCAGCCCGTGAGTTATTATGGGAGAGACTGTTTTCATCAAGTTTGAAGCCATAGTTTTGTAGCGGCAGCCGTTTCTTTCATTTTGGGGCCTATGTGTTTTTCGACCTTGAAATCGCAAAAAATGCGCGAAAACATGGATTTGTCTCTCCTGCCGCGCACACACTTCCGATAGCTTGCGAAGGCCTAAAAAACACAAGCGGCCCTTGAGTTATTGTGGGAGAGACTGTTTTCATCAAGTTTGAAGCCTCAGTTTTAGCTGGACAGCCGTTTCTTTATTTTTGGGGTCTGTGTGTTTTTCGACCTGGAAATGGCAAAATAGGCGCGAAAACATAGATTTGTCTCTCCTGCCGCGCACACACTTCCGATAGCTTGCGAAGGCCTAAAAAACACAAGCAGCCCGTGAGTTATTATGGAAGAGACTGTTTTCATCAAGTTTGAAGCCATAGTTTTGGCTCGGCAGCCGTTTCTTTCATTTTGGGGCCTATGTGTTTTTCGACCGTGAAATCGCAAAAAAGGCGCGAAAACATGGATTTGTCTCTCCTGCCGCGCACACACTTCCGATAGCTTGCAAAGGCCTAAAAAACAAAAGCAGCCCGTGAGTTATTATGGGAGAGACTGTTTTCATCAAGTTTGAAGCCATAGTTTTGGCGCGCCAGCCGTTTCTTTCATTTTGGGGCCTATGTGTTTTTCGACCTTGAAATCGCAAAAAATGCGCGAAAACATGGATTTGTCTCTCCTGCCGCGCACACACTTCCGATAGCTTGCGAAGGCCTAAAAAACACAAGCGGCCCTTGAGTTATTGTGGGAGAGACTGTTTTCATCAAGTTTGAAGCCTCAGTTTTAGCTGGACAGCCGTTTCTTTATTTTTGGGGTCTATGTGTTTTTCGACCTGGAAATGGCAAAATAGGCGCGAAAACATAGATTTGTCTCTCCTGCCGCGCACACACTTCCGATAGCTTGCGAAGGCCTAAAAAACACAAGCAGCCCGTGAGTTATTATGGGAGAGACTGTTTTCATCAAGTTTGAAGCCATAGTTTTGTCGCGGCAGCCGTTTCTTTCATTTTGGGGCCTATGTGTTTTTCGACCTTGAAATCGCAAAAAATGCGCGAAAACATGGATTTGTCTCTCCTGCCGCGCACACACTTCCGATAGCTTGCGAAGGCCTAAAAAACACAAGCGGCCCTTGAGTTATTGTGGGAGAGACTGTTTTCATCAAGTTTGAAGCCTCAGTTTTAGCTGGACAGCCGTTTCTTTATTTTTGGGGTCTGTGTGTTTTTCGACCTGGAAATGGCAAAATAGGCGCGAAAACATAGATTTGTCTCTCCTGCCGCGCACACACTTCCGATAGCTTGCGAAGGCCTAAAAAACACAAGCAGCCCGTGAGTTATTATGGAAGAGACTGTTTTCATCAAGTTTGAAGCCCTAGTTTTGGCGCGGCAGCCGTTTCTTTCATTTTGGGGCCTATGTGTTTTTCGACCTTGAAATTGCAAAAAAGTCGCGAAAACATTGATTTGTCTCTCCTGCCGCGCACACACTTCCGATAGCTTGCGAAGGCCTAAAAAACACAAGCGGGCCGTGAGTTATTGTGGGAGAGACTGTTTTCATCAAGTTTGAAGCCTCAGTTTTGGCTGGACAGCCGTTTCTTTATTTTTGGGGCCTATGTGTTTTTCGACCTGGAAATGGCAAAAAATTATGGAAGTGTGAGATTTAAAAAAAAGCTATTTGTATTTCTGCAAAACTCCCTCGAGACTTCATAGGGCCATTTTAATGTATGTCGACCCAAGAGAGGTTGTACAGGAGTTTGAGTTTATTTGAATTTATAGTGCAATGCTACCCGAACGTAACAGTGACACTGTATTAGGTAACATTCATAGTGTAACGCTGACATCTGTTTTACTCGTTCCTTCATACTTTAACTGTGTGTCAACTCTCACCAGATCCCCATTGAGATGGACCTACAGAACACTCTGATGCCCATACGGCCCATCAAACTCAAGCTGCTGTTCCGCTGCCAGGAGTCCAACGACAACCAGCTCAAAGCAGACAGCCAGTGATGAGGACCTGCCCTGCTGCAGGTCTCTCAGTTATTATGTTACACATAGATCTAGGATAAGCCCCAACACTGGCTACTTTCAAAAATGGGCTTAAAAAAAAAAAGGGCTTCGCTTTTGCCTTAAATTGAAACTAAATTGGCGCTAATAATTGCACAGTGACCCTAAAATGCACTGTGACTTTTATTCTTTTTTTATGTCTTTTATGCGTTTTTATTAAAAAAAAAATTCATGCTCTTTCCTTTTGATCTATTTTAGAATTGAATTGCCTCTGTGTATGAAATGTGCTATATAAATAAACTTGCCTTGCCTTGCCTCGCCTCGCCTCTGGGCTCTGCTGCTACTGTATGCTGCTCTCTTTGTATCTGTCTATTAGTGGAGGTCCAGGACTAGTTGTACAGAGACAGTTGTTGTCTGTCGTCTGCAGTGCAGGGATTTGCATGTGACTTGTGTATGTTTTGTACTCGTCTGGTAGTGGGTCTCTATCATCACGCTAAAAACGTGTGTATAATCACAAACTAAATCATAACATGAGAATGAACAACATGCCATCAAAACATGACAATAAATAGGTGTTAGATTAGATTCAACTTTATTGTCATTGTGCAGAGTACAAGTACAGAGACGAACGAAATGCAGTTAGCGTCTAACCAGAAGTGCAAAAAAGCAGAAAAGTGCAATGTGAACAATATATACAGGTAGAGCAGTATAAGCAATATATGAGCAGTATAAGTAGTGCAGTATAAGCAGTATATGAGCAGTATAAGCAGTATATGAGCAGTATAAGTAGTGCAGTATAAGCAATATATGTATTAACAGTAACATTATAAGCAGAATAAATATAGAATGCAGTATGAACAGTATAAGCAGTATATGAGCTGTATAAGTAGTGCAGTTACCAATGTATTGGGTCTATCTATGGGTATCGTAGTGCAGCAGTAGTCAAAATGTACCTGCATTTTGTCGGTTGAAGTGCCATCTCATCTGTCATAAGATTTGACTTGTAAAACTGAAAAGTAGGATACAACTAATAGCCTAAATGTATAAACACAGACCACAACCAAAAAACAACATGGGAAAATCGTTTACGCATCCTCTGCAGCAGGAACAGTGCAGAGAAAAAGTATGTACAGTAAACCCCATAACTGAATACACTTCATACGCTTCAGCAAGACACAGAACGCCTAAACTGCAACAAAGTAAAAAGATGAGACAGACACGTGTCTTCAATAACTTGCATGTTTAATCAAAATACAAGCATTCGGCACATCGTTAACTTGTAGGAAAGTTTAATCAGGTTTTATCAATTGTATTATTTTAAATGTGAAATAAATATCATCAGTGCAGAGGCTATAACACACTACAAAAGTCACATTAAATCACGGAAAGTAGGCTAGGCTAATTAACGGAACTATATGAATATACAGCCGGAGCCCAGTCCAGGGTTCTGAAAGCGACAAGTAAACAAGTGTGCCCATCAACTGTCTAGATATTAGGCCTATAGGTAACATTTAGTCCTCCACTTTATATCACAGGTAGTATAACGTTTAAAATGACTACAAAACAAAAGCAATATAGTCTACAGTGAACGGCGCATTGTCCATTTGTCATACATGTCCAAACAGACCCGCTCACTTGAATAGGAAAGTAGCGCGGCGGTTCGTTGCTTCAGCAAACCTCTCGATGACTTTACTGTTGAAATCCGTCTGTCCCTGGATCAATGCATTTTCAATGGAAAGCATGTCAAGGCCGTTCAGTCGCTGGTGTCTGTTCTGTTCTGACAGATGTATAATGTCTTTGAATCCAGCCGATGCCCAAATAGTCTCCACCAAAAATCATACATGGGAAACAGAACAGCGCATGTTTCGAGGTGGTAGCGGTTAGCCATCTCTTTTTGTCAAACCATTCCTGTTGGCCCTAAACGTTTTATCTCCAACTTCTCTTCCAAAGGCAATGTACTGAACCGCATGGTCAACAAATAATCTACACGATTCATTGTGAAAACTTTAGCTAGCTAGCATTAGCGATAGACGTACAGTAGATGAACTGAATTGCTTTGTGATTATTTCCTGTCATGTCAGACCACGTTAACGACATTAGCGTTTAATAGTTTTTCGCCACCTGTTGCTAGGCAGAATTCATACCCAATATAATTTGCGTGAGGTTTTCCCTGCTTACGCCAAACACGCTCACGTTGTTCCCCTCGCAACGATGGGGCAGAGTGCTCCGCTGCCCCACAGCAGAGAGACGGGACAGGGAGCGCAGTCCGCACACACTAGTAATTACTAGTAATTAGTAATTACTCCAAAAACAGCACTATACGAATTATGAGTCAAGTTTATTATATTTATACACACCAATTTCACCATTTAATCTATTTTGTATTAAATATAAAAGACTTATTATTATTACTAATAAAAAATAGGACTAATAATTGTTTCGTATTTGTAATGTACTTTATGAGACTTTATGTTTGTAATGTACTTTATAAAGAAAAAAAACCTGTATATCCCCAAATTTGATTCTATGCAATATGTTTTTTCAAATGTTGTATTTGTCTTGTAGGCTACTTTTGTGTAAGCCGTATATTGTGGGTAAAATGCACTATAAATTCAAATGAACTTAAACTTAAATGTGTATTGCAGTGGAATCCTAACTCGAGATCCGCGTGTAAATCGAATCAATTTCCCATTGACATGAATGCAAGATTTACGCGCGCGGATTTGGAGTTAGGATTCCACCCAAAATGCGTTGCTATTGGTATCATTATGACGTTGATATGTACACAGAATTGAGAATGTTCTGCAATAATACACAAAGTTCTTGAACTTTTAGTTTAGTGGCATAACGAGCTAAGACGCAACCTGAACCTGTGCAATCAGTATTACCAGAGTGAGATATAAAGAGATTATAACCGGAAGATTCGGCTCTTATACACAGCCTACTGACTGAGGTAGGCTAATGTAGGCCAGAGATGTAGTATAGTTGACATATAGTATAGTTTTATAACACTTGTATTTGTAAATACTTGAGACGGCATAGGCCGACTACCTTTACAGCATTTGGACAAGGGACGCGTAAAAATGTCACTGAGAGATATCTGTCACTAGGAGATGATATTCCCATTAAGTCGAATTCAGCGTTGGATATTTCTATATGCCTAAAAACTCACATCTTTAGAAAGGCCTCCCTTTAGGTCCTGTCCTCTTGTTGTTGTTAGTGTTTTGTTTGTGTTTTTGTTTGTGTGTCTATTGCACTCAACTGCACAGGCTTTGAAATTGTCGGCTACAAATGAAAAACACATTCCAAATAAAATATATTTTTTATTATTATTATGAGAGACCTAAATGCATGAATTGAATTAGGGCTATTTTAATTTTGCCGAGGTCTTCTGCTTATTAGCCTATAGGCTCCTACCTGTACCAGGCCGATTCCAGTTAATAAAATGTGCCCATTATATGGCCACTGATATTTGACCTGTTGGCCACAATTGTAGGCTATATTTCAAGGCGTGTCAACAAACATAGCCAGCCAACCCACACTGGAAGCTTTTGCTGACTCTAACATAGGCCTCTGACAGGACCAAGTCACTTCGAACCATTGCATCGAACGCTGATAAGAGTTGTTAGGCAGTGAATTACCATGATAGTCATTCCAAACCCATTATGACGCCAGCCGAACGCACATTATAGATAATAACATTTCTTTGCTGCCAATCGGTGTACTGGTATTTGTTGACTGATTCAGAAGGGCAAACTCAAAGATTGTTATCCCTTTCTCATTTGGGGAATCTTTCTGACATTCCTGTTGCATTATAGTATGGGTGTGTGGAGATTATTTCAATCATTTTTGTTTGTGTTCTATCTACTGTAGGTGCATAAAAACAATGGAGGTGAAAATATATATGAGTATTGAGGATATCAGGAAGGAGCATGAGAGGATTAAGACAGAGAAGGCAGAGTTTGAGAAAAAGATAGAGGAATATGAGAAACAAAAGAGAAGGGACCAAAAAGTTAGGCAGAGGGAGGAGGAGATCCTGGCCAGAAAGGCAGAAAGACTGCAGGAGGACAGGAATGAGTTCAATAGGGAGAGGGAGGAGATGGACAGTGGGATCAAGATCCTCATGATGGAGATTGAGAAAGAGAAGGAGTCCTCAAAGGAGATACTTAGAAAGGCTGAGAAGGCAGAGGCAGAGTTAAATATGATGAGGAAGGAGAGCGTGAAAATCCAAAGAGACGGACAGAAGGTGGAGCAAGAAATGCTCAGGATGTGGAAGGAGAAGGAGACATTTCTCAAGGCCAAGAAACAGATGGAGAAAGAGATGGAGAAAAATATGGTGGCAGTCAAGAGGAGAGAGGCCCTGGTGATGGAGGCCGAAGAAAGACTTAAACTGAGCAAGGAAAAAGAGAAGGAAGAGCAGGAGGAGGAGACCTCAAAAGAGATGCTTAGAAAGACAGAGAAGGTCGGAGCAGAGTTGCAAATGATAAAGAAGGAGTGGATGAAAATCAAAAGAGACGGGCAAGATGTGGAGCGAGAAATGCTCAAGATGTGGAAGGAGAAGGAGACATTTAAAAAGGATAAGAAACAGATGGAGAAAGAGATAGAGGCCATCAAGAGGAGAGAGGCCCTGGTGATGGTGGCTGAAGAAAGAGCGAAACAGAGTCTGGAAAAAGAGAAGCTAGAACAGAAGAGGGAGACATTGAAGAAGGTGAGCATGGTGACGATTAGAGAGATGGTAGAGAACCTATAGACTAAGTAGATGAAGGTGATTGTTGCTAGTTTTACTATAGCATTTAGTCCATGACCTTCAACTCTCAGTTGAATTTGTCCAATTCTTGTCTCACCTTGCACTCCCCTCTGATGTTACTTTTTTAATTTCAGATGAACGATGGCTCCAGATATGCCCCAACCCTCATGTTCTCGTTGAGAGCGACTCCTCTGATGGCTCAGCTGGTACACAATCAGGCAAACCAGGGGACGAGCCTTTCTGTCAAAAGCCTTGTTGATGTGGCCCTGGCTGAGAGCGTGTGGGGGTGCAGAGATAAGACAGGGGACTGCACATGCCGACACCGTTAGCCTGGAAACCTCAACACAATTGGCCGCTATTTAGTGCTATGTGTGCTTCCCTTTCCCTTCACTCAAATGTTGTGGATGACATGTACATAAAGCTATACACTGGTGCAGGTGTGATGTTATGAGAGCTTTAGCATTTAGCATTTCCTGTGTCCAGGCGTTCTATTCACTTCTAATAGGACAAATGAAGGTACACTTGCCTCATAAGGCTCATTCTTGTTTCATTTGTCCTATTAGCTCCTACTGACCTCACTTTACACAGACACAGAGGAGGAGAGACTCAGACTCATTAGAAGTTTATTACTGGATCAGTTTACAAAACAAAACAAAACTGCATGGAGCGTACAGTACAGCAGAGCTTGGAGTACCAGACATGAACACACACCTCACATGCACACACACATCGGAGCTGTCACAGTGGTATACCTTGGATCACACACAGACACACACACACACACACACACACACACACACACACACTCACTCTCTCTCAGGGCTGCATGCGGATAGCTCCATCCAGTTTGTTGACCTCTCCATTGATCATGGGGTTCTCGACCAGTGATGTCACCAGGTGGGCAAACTCTGCAGGGTCTCCCAGGCGCGAGGGGAAGAGCACTTGGCGGGCCAGGAATGAACGCACCTTCTCAGGTTAACCCGCCAGGAGAGGAGTGGAGAACAGACCTAAGGAGAGGGAGAGAGAGGTTGTCTGATATGGAGAGGAAGGGGGGGGGGGGAGGAGTGTGTGAAAGAGTGCGTATGTATGTGTGTGTGTTTACTGACTGGGTGCGATGGTGACCACACGGATGTCCATGGGTGCCAGGTCTCGGGCGATGGGTAGAGTCATCCCAACAATACCCCCCTTAGAGGCTGAATACGCAGCCTGACCCACCTACATAGAGAGAGAGTGAGAGTGAAGGAAGGGGCTGTTGAGACAGTGTTTGTGTGTGTGTGTGTGTGTGTGTGTGTGTGTGTATGTGTGTGTGTGTGTGTGTGTGTGTGTGTGTGTGTGTGCGTGCGTGCATGGTGCAATGGAGGTCTTGGCGATCTGTTGGTTTTTGTGTGTGATTGGCTGACGGTACTGCAGCATGTTGACCTCTTCCTCACTGCAGGGTCTACTTCAGTTGGAGCAGTCAGAGAGCACAGCCTGGGCCCCTGCAACCAAACATACACCCTGAAATATGGTTTGGACAAAGGATCCCAATGTCAAGATAATATTGCTGTAGGGAGGCTCGTCTATGACACAATACCATGTGGAAATGTCAATGATTTTCTAAAGATGAGTGGATAGTGGATAGTGGATAGTGGATAGTGCCTGGTGAGGTCGCAGACTTCAGGCAGATTGTTGACCTAATACGAAACATTAGTATTTTATTTGGACATTATATGATACTTTTGAAGCCCTGAAATAGTGGGAGTATGTTTACAAATGTTTTTTTAAAAACCCATTGAATTAAAGTTGAGAATCTCTACTTTGACCCCATAATAATTGTTTGATTTCAAATCCAAGTGTAGAGCTAAAAGAACAGAAAATGCTTCCTCTTTCCAATACTTATGAAGAGCACTGTATTCATGTTAATCAGTTGCTTCATTACTGTAATATGTGATGTGTTTTGAACTAGTATTTTGAAATACTGTTTTTAGGAGCCAATGATATAAAACAAGTGCATACATGTAAAGAACATAACACATTTTTAGAGGAGTTCAAATATGTAAAATTCAGTATTACTCGAAAGAAAATATTTGCCCAAAAATATTTGCCCCATAGTCCTTCTTGAATCAATGGGTCTGCAAACTATTAAAACCCGATAGGGATCAAACAGGCAGCAACTATTAGCAGGATGTTAAGATAAAGGCCGACAATAACATCACTGAGTTTTGCCCTCTGCGCAGGGATCCCCTTTCAATCATTCACTAGCCATGGCTTCAACTTCACCTCTCACATACTCTTTCGCCTGTGTTTCATGATCTGAAACACAGGTGTCATGACGGGATAAAATAATCACTTCAGCAGACGTGTCCGGGGTTACTCAGAAGAAGCGATTGAACCTGTAAAGATGGGTTACCTTCCGTACTTCTCCACCGAGACATGGACTCTCCTTGCCTTACTCATCTCTCTGATCGGAGTGTAAGAAGTTTTAATAAAAAATATTATTTGTTAGTTAGTTAGTTGTGATAATACATACAAATGATAGTATTGATAATTACAGTTATCTAACAGTTTCAATGATACCTATGACTTGATCGTTTTGCTTTTGTTTCAAGTCAGATTGTTGATTTATATTTATTCTGACCAGGTATGGATACTGGCCATATGGAATATTCAAAAAACTAGGCATTCCTAGTCCTAAACCCATCCCTTTCCTCGGGACGATAATGGGATATAAGAAGGTTTGTAGAGATTAAGCCCATAAACAACAACATTGTAGACTCATCCATGATGTGTGTTGTTGTGGTGAAAGCCATGGGAGCTGAATATGAATTGTTTTACCCAGAAAAATGGGCAATAAAGCTTTTGAACGAAAACGAAAAGAGAGGAGTGAGAGCCGGTCTGTAGTGGAAAAGGGCCATCATAGACTAAGCCACAGTTCAGGTTTATGACAAGCATTTATGAACTGGCTATTTTTTATTTTTATTTTTTTGTTCCCAGGGTGGTTTCACCAATTTTGACACAGAGAGCTTCCAGAAATATGGGAAACTGTGGGGCTGAGTCTGCTAAACTGATCCTGGTTATTGTTAACTATGATGGATATATGTATCTCTCAGTGTCTACAGTATACACTCTTAAACCAGGCGGACACCGTGCGATTTTCACAAACACAGACGATCCAACCGACGAAATGGTCTCATACACCAAGACAAATGATCTGTCTTGATGCAAGTACACTGCCCAAGCAACAATTTCATGCTTCCACATTAATAATTTGAATCTGTTATTGAGCGATTTAAGTTTTAAGCTTTTAAGTATTCTGTAGTATGGTCCCAAACACAACTTGTGCGTTGCCAATGTTTGACAACATCCTGGATTCTCATTGGTTGAGGCTCCTATATTGCCTCTGAGCACGTCTCAAACTGCATGAATAAAGAGGAGCCACGACATGTCAGAATTCAAATCGGAAGTGATTGTGTCTTCCCTCCATGTCATTGAAAGGGCAAAAATGTAATTAAAAAAAAAAAGAAAAAAAGAAAAAAATAAATCTTATGGGTTCCATTTGCAGTGCCCTGCGTAAGTAATGGTCCAAGCATTTTTTCTTCTTTTGCATTATGCAAATGTCCAAATTAAGCACTCATGTTCAGTATTTGGTCCCCAATCCTTTGTATGCAAAAGTGCAAAAGTCTGTGACCCATTGACCCAACCAGACGCTGGGTATCTTCTCTGGTAATGCTCTGCCAGACCTATACTGCAGCGATTGTTGTTTGTTTTTTTAGGATGTTTTGCCCTCCTCTTCAGCAAATTAAATGCATGTTCTATAGGATTCTATAGGATTCTCTTTTTGGCCCTGAATAATTTCCTAGTTGCTATGGCAGTATGTTTTGGGTCATTGTCCTGCTGTATGGTGAAATGCCGTCCAATGAGTTTGGAGCAATTAACTTGTACTTGGACTGACAAGATGTTTCTGAACACTTCTGAATTCATCCTCATCAAAGGAGACAAGTGAGCCAGTTACAGTGGAAGCCATACATGCCCAAGCCATAACACCCCCTCCCCCATATTTCACAGATGATGTGGGATGCTGTGGATATTGGGCAGTTCCTTTTTTTCTCCACACTTTACACTTGCCATCACTCTGGTACATGTTTTTCCAGAACTCTGCAGGCTCTTTTAGGTACTTTTTAGCAAACCGTAACCTGGCCAGCCTGTTTTTGTGGCCAAGTAGTGGTTTGCACCTTGCAGTGTAGCCTCTGTAGTTCTGCTGGTGAAGTCTTCTGCGGATGGTAGTCTCTGACTCATTGACGCCTACCTCCTGGAGAGTGTTCCTAATCTATGGGGCAGTTTTTTTATTTTTTTATTTTTTATTATGGTGAGCATTCTTTGGTTATCCACTAGAAGTCTTCCTTGCCATTTGCGATTTCTTAGCTCACCAGTGCTTTCTTTCCTTTTAATGAAGTTCCAAACTGTTGATTTTGGTAGGTTTAAGGTTTTGGCTATGTTTCATTTTTTTCTGATATTTCAGCATCATAATGGCTTCCCTGACTTTCAATAACATCTCTTTGGTCCTCATGTTGACAAGACACCAATAGCAGACTGCACAAATTATGTGATGGAACACACCTGACGAACACACCTGTCAAGCCAATTGTCCCATCACTTTAGTGTAGCCTGAAATAGGGGGATTATGCATAAAAGTGTTGTAATTTCTGAATGATAAACCAATATATACACAAATAACATCAAATAAAAGATGAGAATCTCTACGTTCTCATTTCAACTCCAAAAAGAAGAAAAAATGCTTCACTGTCCCATTACTTTCGCACGGTACTGTATAACCTTCTGTGGAAAAGGGTTCTACATGGAACCCAAAAGGTTTCTTCAAAGGGAGAGTGGAAGAAGAACCCTTTTTGGTTCTAGGTAGCACTTTTTTTCTAAGAGTGCAGGATCTGTGATGGGTCTGTCTGTCTCTATCTACGGTATATTCGCTTGAATGCCACAGCCTATTTGAGTATTGTTGCTGACCATGTGCATCCCTTCATGGCCACAATTGACCCATCTTCTAATGGCTACTTCCAGCATGATAATGCACCATGTCACAAAGCAAAAGTTGTCTTAAACTGGTTTCATGAACATGACAATGAGTTCAGTGTTCTTCAGTGGCCTTCCCAGGATCTGAATCCAATAGAACACCTTTGGGATGTGGTAGAACGGGAGATTCACATCTTGAAAGTGAACCTGAAAAATCTGCAGGAATTGAGTGATGCAATCATGTCATCATGGACCAGAATCTCAAAGGAATGTTTCCAACATCTTGTGGAATCAATGCCACGAAGAATTGAGGCTATCTTTGTTTTTGCTGGTGTGTAGGATCTATGATGGCCGTCAGCCCATCCTGTGTATCATGGACACAGCCATGATCAAAACCATACTCATCAAGGAATGCAACTCCCTTTTCACTAACAGGAGGGTAATACGCTGAATTGAAGTTGTTGTATGGGGAAAAAAACATAAGGACTCCTTAAATAGATAATATCATTGTTATTATAGCATTATTAATAGTAGGTTAATCTTGCAGTATATAATTATTATTATTTTTCTAGAATATCTATCTCAAAGGGCCTCTGTATGACGCCGTGTTTATCGCTGAGGATGATGCATGGAGACGGATCCGCAGTGTCCTGTCTCCCTCCTTCACCAGTGGGCGGATCAAAGAGGTACAGTCCCATCTCTCCTCTCCTTCTTTCATTCATTCCTTTATACAACACAAATAAATGAATGACTAACAACTCTGATGCGCGCGCGTGTGTGTGTGTGTGTGTGTGTGTGTGTGTGTGTGTGTGTGTGTGTGTGTGTGTGTGTGTGTGAGAGTGTGTGTGTGATTTGTACTATGTGTATAGTGTGTATTCATTGTTGTTTGTTGTTGTGTGAAGCAGCAACTTTAATTAATTAATCCAAGACAAATTTTCATCCGGGACAATAAAGTGTATTTGATCTTATCTTCGATAAGTTCAGTGGTCAGATGACAGAGTATAGAATAATAGTTCATCTTTGGAGTCACTTATTCTTTGACATAATGTATCCTGTATGGATGTATATTCTCAGGCTATATAAACATTAAAATAATTCCTGTTTCAAACATGATATTAATATATGTTTTGCACATATTAATCCACGTATCAATCATGATATTTTTCCATGTATCCTTCCCAACTCAGATGCTCAGGATCATGAAGCAGCACTCTGGTAACTTGGTCAGCAATCTGAAGAAGACGGCTGATAACGATGAGCCCATTGAACTAAAGGAGTGAGTATTTATCTCCGAGACGATAAGGTGAATTTGTAATTTCAGTGAACTCCCCGTTTAATTTTGTAGTTGTGGTTCTGGTAGTCAGAGATTGTGTGGTTGTGTTCCAGGTTCTTTGGACCATACAGTATGGATGTGGTCGTCAGTACTTCATTCAGTGTCGACATCGACTCCCTCCACAACCCCTCCGACCCCTTTGTGACCAACATCAAGAAAATGCTCAAGTTTGACATCTTCAGCCCACTGTTCCTCACAGTCGGTACAACTGCCCCCATATAACTTTCAGTCATTTTGTGCTTAATAAATGAAGCTATTGATTTCATTGATTAGACTGACATAAACCACACTGCCAATGGTTTGCGCTCTACTCATTTGACAAACACATGGGCCCTGTCCAGAACCAACCTCTAGTTCCTAAATGCTGGACACTTGGAGATCTGAGTGGATTGGATACAGAAGTGTCTAGGGATAGAGCCTAGGAGTTGTTTCTGGACAGGGCTGTGCATTGAATAGGATTGGAGTCACGTATCATGGTATTTCCTGTTCCTGTTTATAACCGTGGCATTTCCTGTCCGTCCAGCATTCTTCCCCTTCATGGGTCCTGTTATGGCAAACAAGGAGGTATCCCTATTCCCTGCCTCGGTCACAGATTTCTTCTACGCTGTCTTTCAGAAGATCAAGTCCAATCGCGTGGCTAGCACCAGGAAGGTATGTAAATATATCTGATCAAATATACGATCTTCAGCCAGTATTGTGTAATACAATTGTAGAGATTTGGTAGCATCTGGTAGTTCTCATGTGATTTTGATCTGACGTAAGCCTGCTTCCAGAGTCGGGTAGATTTCCTGCAGCTGATGATAGACTCGCAGAAAGACAGCAACTCAAAGGGAGAGGAGCAGAGTAAAGGTGCCTGCCTTAAACACACACACACACACACACACACACACACACACACACACACACACACACACACACACACACACACACTGTATACTAGCATCTAACACACACACATACAGTACCTGCCTCAAACACCTATACCTACAAACACACCTACCACCCCATTTCTCCCATCATCATAGGATTGAGTGACCATGAGATCTTGTCCCAGGCAATGATGTTCATCTTTGCTGGCTATGAGACCACCAGTAGCTCTCTGTCCTTCCTGGCCTACAATCTGGCAACCAACCCTCACATCATGACCAAGCTGCAGGAGGAGATAGACACTGTGTTTCCCAACAAGGTAACCCCTCTGCAGACTCCTATATAGTACTATTCATGTGGAACAGGTGATAGTGACAGTGACAGTGTGATAGTGACATGATAGTGACAGTGTTTTAGAGGGTACTGATGAGTGTGTAACCCCTGTGCACTGCAGACTCCTACAGATGGTTAGATAGGTGACAGTATTTTGCAGTGTGCTAATGTGTCTGTAGCATCCCTGTGCAGACTTCTGCCCAGTATTATTCATTTGAAACAGGAAGTAGATAGGTGTTGTTGGAATCTTCAGAATAGTTAAAAGGCCAGTACCTGAGGACCTGAGGGATCTACAGGGTATATACCTTAAAAGCATGTCTGACATGCAGTGGTGTGCATGACCATAGAGTGATTTCTAAACTAATACAATTATCTTAAAATAAATTATAAAACTAACAGGTAATCAGTGCAGAGACTTGTGTGATATGTGCTCTCCATCTGACTCGTGCTGCTGCATTTTGTATCATTTGCCAAGAGCTTTCTTTGGTCGACCAGACAGGAGAGTGTTACAGTAATCAAGGTTGCTAGTAATACAAGCATGCATTCGTCTCTCAGTGTCAGCCTGGGAGAGGAAAGGTTGCACCTTTACAGCTGTGTTCTGTAAAGGTCCATGTAATATTCAAGCGTTCTAAAAGCTTCCTAACGGTTGTAATGGCTATCTTTAATCGGTAGCGATCAGGGAACAAGATCCCTTATAATAAATCCCTTATGAATAAATATTTCATTTACGAACGCTGTTTTGGTTCGGAAAACACGCTTTTTAAAATGCAGTGTCCTACCTGACATTCGGTTTGCATATAAACATGTTGTGAGTGCCAGGGGTGTTCTAGGGGAGTAGACTGACCTTTCTCTGGTGGCTGCCTCTCCCAATCGTGTGCGCATGTAGAAACACAACAGCTAATGTCCAACACTGCAAGTTCATTTCGGGGGGATATATTATTATTAGGGAGGATGTTGTTGTTTGGACAACTTCAGACAGAATTCCTCCACGATGGCAGATTTCCGGCAAACTTACTTACTCTTCTTTAAGTGATACAAATATGTTTTAGTCACATTCTTGATATGGGTTTCAAAATTAAGATCTGAGTCAATGGTAACACCTTGTTTTTTTGCCTGGTGCTTAGTGTTACTGTAAGTAGTGTCTTTAAGTGTGCAGACAGTTTGACTAGGACAAGGACAAAGAGCATTTTGGCATCAGCATTAATTAATTAATTCTAAGGTCATTAAGAACCTAGTTAATAACTTAACAACATAGTGCTATCTCAGTGCTATGATCGGCACAAAAGCCAGATTGGAACATGTCAAAGGTACAGTTGGGAAGAAGGAGATTATTTAACAGTTTGAACACCTTTTTTTCAAGAATTATTATTTTTTTGCTTAAAAAGGGAAGGTTGGAGATTGGCCTAAAATCGCAAAGGACTGAAGAGTCTAAGTTACTTTTCTTCAGGAGGGGTTTCACCATGGTAGTTTTAGGTGCAGATGAACAGACCCCCACTTTGCTGAGCATTTCTGTATGACCACTGCAAAAGAGTTCATAGTGCTTCCATGTGGTGGAAGGTGGGGTAACAAGTCATCAAACACATCTTCAGGTCTTGCCTGAGTGATCCTCCTCACCTAATATTGGTTCTCTTATCTCAGAAGTATGTTGCAAATTCCTCACATTTGTAGGTGGAGAGCAGATCACCAGGTGTCTTGTGGGCGGGATTTATAAGGCTGTCAATCGTTGAAAAGAGCACTGTTTGAGTTGTTATGATTCATTATCAATTTTGAGAAATGATCCCGTCTGTCTCGGCATTTTTTTATTGCCTTATTAAAAGCAGAAAGATGCTCTCGAAGAATATCAAGGTGGACCTGCAGTTTTTGTCCGCTCAGACTTTCTGCAAATTCTTTTAAATTTGGCCACAGCCTTTTTCAGTTTGACTGGTGCTACAGAGTCGATAGTTGCCCTTAGTTTGGTGTTGAAGCTGGTTGCTAAATCATTATCACAGGAGGAAGCTGTTGATGGTGTACTATTCATATTCATATTCATCATGAAATTCTCATCTGCTCAGCGACATGGCTAGATAAATAATAGAGTGAAAATATATTTTTCCCCACTTCTAATAGACTGACATGCATTCATGTTTAGCCAGGTTTCAGATAAAAACATTACAGTGCAGCTTTCGCTCTGAGATAAGATCAATAAAGGTTTTGCCAGATAGGGACCTAATATTCAAAAGCACCATGGTAATGTTCTCTGGGCTGTTCGGTGCTGCCCGGCCACAGTTAATGGAATGGATACCAAGTTATTCACATTTGAACCACCTGACAGTTTTCTTGTAGTCTGTCGACTGTGATAGGAAATAATAGACTGTAGCACATTCAGTATTCCAAGCAGTCAATCCACTAAAAGCAGCCCAGTTTAGTGGCATTTTGACTTCTGATTGATCCTTGTGTACATCTATCATTTACATTGTTCAGTGGAATCTAAATGTATTTTCTTCTAACTATCAAGATAACATTATTTAGCGATTTTTTTGTTTATTCATGTATAACAAAAAAGCAAGACACTATTACACACGTACATTGAAAGTAATGGCGTTCTGTATGCGGGTGTCATGAAATTAGGCTATGCAGATTAGAATAAGTACAGTACTGTGTTCATTTCCCAAAAAAAGAACACAAAAAACTAACAGCTCTTCAGATTTGCAACGAAAAATAGTTAGTTCTGGGTTTCGGCTACGTGAACGACCAATCACTAGTGCTCATGTGAGTGTAATATCCCTGTGCAGGCTCCTATCCAGTACGAGGCTCTGATGCAGATGGACTATCTAGACAGCGTGATCAACGAGTCTCTCAGGTTGTACCCCATCGACTTGAAAGAGTCGCCAAGAAATCTGTTGAGATCAGCGGCATCACCATCCCCAAGGGTATGGTTGTCATGATACCCATCTGGACCTTGCACCGTGACCCCGATGTGTGGGAAGACCCAGAGGAGTTCAAACCAGAGAGGTAATGGGCCACATCTTAACCACAACCACAATATCAATCACAACAGCAACGATAAGAGCAGTGTTCCACAAACAACCATAAAACAAACCTAAATGCGACGACCAAACACAAACAGGTTTCTTCAACCATGTATAACCATCATATTACTGTGATTTAATTGATATGTTCTTTAACCCCTACACCGTGTGTAGGTTCAGTAAGGAGAACAAGGAGAGCATCGACCCATACACCTACATGCCGTTCGGGTTGGGCCCACGGAACTGTATCGGGATGCGATTCACTCTGGTATTGATGAAACTGGCGATGGTGGAGATTCTACAGAGGTTCAACTTCACCGTCTGCAAAGAGACAGAGGTGAGACAAAATAATGATACAATGATTGTAAATATAATTTTGTACCTATGACTTTGTTGCGTTTCTATATGTAGCAGAGGTGATTTTGGAATCACACTCGCGTGATGAGGTAGCCCTGCCTGAGACATGTAAACTGAAGTGTCGCCCTCAGACCTTGAGGATGTCCTCTTGGCTTAATAGTAGCGTTTGTGTCTTCCACATGGGAGACCCGGGTTTGAACCCCCATACTACAATTCTGTACTTGCGTACTGCATGAGTATGTACTCCCCATTTAATTTCCCAGATTGAATTTTTCAGTACTAGGCGCCAATCATCCTCAGTATAGGCTACCTACTAAATGATGGAAGTGTGAGATTTAAAAAAAAGCTATTTGTATTTCTGCAAAACTCCCTCGAGACTTCATAGGGCCATTTTAATGTATGTCGACCCAAGAGAGGTTGTCCAGGAGTTTGAGTTTATTTGAATTTATAGTGCAATGCTACCCGAACGTAACAGTGACACTGTGTTAGGTAACATTCATAGTGTAACGCTGACATCTGTTTTACTCGTTCCTTCATACTTTAACTGTGTGTCAACTCTCACCAGATCCCCATTGAGATGGACCTGTTCCGCTGCCAGGAGTCCAACGACAACCAGCTCAAAGCAGACAGCCAGTGATGAGGATCTGCCCTGCTGCAGGTCTCTCAGTTATTATGTTACACATAGATCTAGGATCAGCCCCAACACTGGCTACTTTCAAAAATGGGAAAAAATAAAAAAAAGGGCTTCGCTTTTGCCTTAAATTGAAACTAAATTGGCGCTAATAATTGCACTGTGACCCTAAAATGCACTGTGACTTTTATTCTTTTTTTTATGTCTTTTATGCGTTTTTATTCTAATTTTTCTTTCATGCTCTTTCCTTTTTATCTATTTTACGTAAAGCACTTTGAATTGCCTCTGTGTATGAAATGTGCTATATAAATAAACTTGCCTTGCCTTGCCTTGCCTTGCCTCGCCTCTGGGCTCTGCTGCTACTGTATGCTGCTCTCTTTGTATCTGTCTATTAGTGGAGGTCCAGGACTCGTTGTACAGAGACAGTTGTTGTCTGTCGTCTGCAGTGCAGGGATTTGCATGTGACTTGTGTATGTTTTGTACTTGTCTGGTAGTGGGTCTCTATCATCACGCTAAAAACGTGTGTATAATCACAAACTAAATCATAACATGAGAATGAACAACATGCCATCAAAACATGACAATAAATAGGTGTTAGATTAGATTCAACTTTATTGTCATTGTGCAGAGTACAAGTACAGAGACAACGAAATGCAGTTAGCGTCTAACCAGAAGTGCAAAAAAGCAGAAAAGTGCAATGTGAACAATATATACAGGTAGAGCAGTATAAGCAATATATGAGCAGTATAAGTAGTGCAGTATAAGCAGTATATGAGCAGTATAAGTAGTGCAGTATAAGCAGTATATGAGCAGTATAAGCAATATATGAGCAGTATAAGTAGTGCAGTATAAGCAGTATATGAGCAGTATAAGCAGTATATGAGCAGTATAAGTAGTGCAGTATAAGCAATATATGTATTAACAGTAACATTATAAGCAGAATAAATATAGAATGCAGTATGAACAGTATAAGCAGTATATGAGCTGTATAAGTAGTGCAGTTACCAATGTATTGGGTCTATCTATGGGTATCGTAGTGCAGCAGTAGTCAAAATGTACCTGCATTTTATCGGTTGAAGTGCCATCTCATCTGTCATAAGATTTGACTTGTAAAACTGAAAAGTAGGATACAACTAATAGCCTAAATGTATAAACACAGACCACAACCAAAAAACAACATGGGAAAATCGTTTACGCATCCTCTGCAGCAGGAACAGTGCAGAGAAAAAGTATGTACAGTAAACCCCATAACTGAATACACTTCATACGCTTCAGCGCGACATAGAACGCCTATACTGCAACAAAGTAAAAAGATGAGACAGACACGTGTCTTCAATAACTTGCATGTTTAATCAAAATACAAGCATTCGGCACATCGTTAACTTGTAGGAAAGTTTAATCAGGTTTTATCAATTGTATTATTTTAAATGTGAAATAAATATCATCAGTGCAGAGGCTATAACACACTACAAAAGTCACATTAAATCACGGAAAGTAGGCTAGGCTAATTAACGGAACTATATGATTATACAGCCCAAGCCCAGTCCAGGGTTCTGAAAGCGACAAGTAACAAGTGTGCCCATCAACTGTCTAGATATTAGGCCTATACGTAACATTTAGTCCTCCACTTTATATCACAGCCAGTATAACGTTTAAAATGACTACAAAACAAAAGCAATATAGTCTACAGTGAACGGCGCATTGTCCATTTGTCATACATGTCCAAACAGACCCGCTCACTTGAATAGGAAAGTAGCGCGGCGGATACTGTTGAAATCCATCTGTCCCTGGATCAATGCATTTTCAATGGAAAGCATGTCAAGGCCGTTCAGTCGCTGGTGTCTGTTCTGTTCTGACAGATGTATAATGTCTTTGAATCCAGCCGATGCCCAAATAGTCTCCACCAAAAATCATACATGGGAAACAGAACAGCGCATGTTTCGAGGTGGTAGCGGTTAGCCATCTCTTTTTGTCAAACCATTCCTGTTGGCCCTAAACGTTTTATCTCCAACTTCTCTTCCAAAGGCAATGTACTGAACCGCATGGTCAACAAATAATCTACACGATTCATTGTGAAAACTTTAGCTAGCTAGCATTAGCGATAGACGTACAGTAGATGAACTGAATTGCTTTGTGATTATTTCCTGTCATGTCAGACCACGTTAACGACATTAGCGTTTAATAGTTTTTCGCCACCTGTTGCTAGGCAGAATTCATACCCAATATAATTTGCGTGAGGTTTTCCCTGCTTACGCCAATCACGCTCACGTTGTTCCCCTCGCAACGATGGGGCAAGAGTGCTCCGCTGCCCCACAGCAGAAAGACGGGACAGGGAGCGCAGTCCGCACACACTAGTAATTACTAGTAATTAGTAATTACTCCAAAAACAGCACTATACGGATTATGAGTCAAGTTTTATATATTTATACACACCAATTTCACCATTTAATCTATTTTGTATTAAATATAAAATACTTATTATTATTACTAATAAAAAATATGACTAATAATTGTTTCGTATTTGTAATGTACTTTATGAGACTTTATGTTTGTAATGTACTTTATAAAGAAAAAAACCCTGTATATCCCCAAATTTGATTCTATGCAATATGTTTTTTCAAATGTTGTATTTGTCTTGTAGGCTACTTTTGTGTAAGCCGTATATTGTGGGTAAAATGCACTATAAATTCAAATGAACTTAAACTTAAATGTGTATTGCAGTGGAATCCTAACTCGAGATCCGCGTGTAAATCGAATCAATTTCCCATTGACATGAATGCAAGATTTACGCGCGCGGATTTGGAGTTAGGATTCCACCCAAAATGCGTTGCTATTGGTATCATTATGACGTTGATATGTACACAGAATTGAGAATGTTCTGCAATAATACACAAAGTTCTTGAACTTTTAGTTCAGTGGCATAACGAGCTAAGACGCAACCTGAACCTGTGCAATCAGTATTACCAGAGTGAGATATAAAGAGATTATAACCGGAAGATTCGGCGCTTATACACAGCCTACTGACTGAGGTAGGCTAATGTAGGCCAGAGATGTAGTATAGTTGACATATAGTATAGTTTTATAACACTTGTATTTGTAAATACTTGAGACTGCATAGGCCGACTACCTTTACAGCATTTGGACAAGGGACGCGTAAAAATGTCACTGAGAGATATCTGTCACTAGGAGATGATATTCCCATTAAGTCGAATTCAGCGTTGGATATTTCTATATGCCTAAAAACTCACATCTTTAGAAAGGCCTTCCTTTAGGTCCTGTCCTCTTGTTGTTGTTAGTGTTTTGTTTGTGTTTTTGTTTGTGTGTCTATTGCACTCAACTGCACAGGCTTTGAAATTGTTGGCTACAAATGAAAAACACATTCCAAATCAAATATATTTTTTATTATTATTAGAGACCTAAATGCATGAATTGAATTAGGGCTATTTTAATTTTGCGGAGGTCTTCTGCTTGTTAGCCTATAGGCTCCTACCTGTACCAGGCCAATTCCAGTTAATGAAATGTGCCCATTATATGGCCACTGATATTTGACCTGTTGACCACAATTGTAGGCTATATTTCAAGGCGTGTCAACAAACATAGCCAGCCAACCCACACTGGAAGCTTTTGCTGACTCTAACATAGGCCTCTGACAGGACCAAGTCACTTCGAACCATTGCATCGAACGCTGATAAGAGTTGTTAGGCAGTGAATTACCATGATAGTCATTCCAAACCCATTATGACGCCAGCCGAACGCACATTATAGATAATAACATTTCTTTGCTGCCAATCGGTGTACTGGTATTTGTTGACTGATTCAGAAGGGCAGACTCAAAGATTGTTATACCATTCTCATTTGGGGAATCTTTCTGACATTCCTGTTGCATTATAGTATGGGTGTGTGGAGATTATTTCAATCATTTTTGTTTGTGTTCTATCTACTGTAGGTGCATAAAAACAATGGAGGTGAAAATATATATGAGTATTGAGGATATCAGGAAGGAGCATGAGAGGATTAAGACAGAGAAGGCAGAGTTTGAGAAAAAGATAGAGGAATATGAGAAACAAATGAGAAGGGACCAAAAAGTTAGGCAGAGGGAGGAGGAGATCCTGGCCAGAAAGGCAGAAAGACTGCAGGAGGACAGGAATGAGTTCAATAGGGAGAGGGAGGAGATGGACAGTGGGATCAAGATCCTCATGATGGAGATTGAGAAAGAGAAGGAGTCCTCAAAGGAGATACTTAGAACGGCTGAGAAGGCAGAGGCAGAGTTAAATATGATGAGGAAGGAGAGCGTGAAAATCCAAAGAGACGGACAGAAGGTGGAGCAAGAAATGCTCAGGATGTGGAAGGAGAAGGAGACATTTCTCAAGGCCAAGAAACAGATGGAGAAAGAGATGGAGAAAAATATGGTGGCAGTCAGGAGGAGAGAGGCCCTGGTGATGGAGGCCGAAGAAAGACTTAAACTGAGCAAGGAAAAAGAGAAGGAAGAGCAGGAGAAGGAGACCTCAAAGGAGATGCTTAGAAAGACAGAGAAGGTCGGAGCAGAGTTGCAAATGATAAAGAAGTAGTGGATGAAAATCAAAAGAGACGGGCAGAAGGTGGAGCAAGAAATGCTTGGGATGTGGAAGGAGAAGGAGACATTTCTCAAGGCCAAGAAACAGATGGAAAAAGAAATGGAGGCAGTCAAGAGGAGAGAGGCCCTGGTGATGGTGGCTGAAGAAAGAGCGAAACAGAGTCTGGAAAAAGAGAAGCTAGAACAGGAGAGGGAGACATTGAAGAAGGTGAGCATGGTGACGATTAGAGAGATGGTAGAGAACCTATAGACTAAGTAGATGAAGGTGATTGTTGCTAGTTTTACTATAGCATTTAGTCCATGACCTTCAACTCTCAGTTGAATTTGTCCAATTCTTGTCTCACCTTGCACTCCCCTCTGATGTTACTTTTTTAATTTCAGATGAATGATGGCTCCAGATATGCAGATATGCCCCAACCCTCATGTTCTCTGATGGCTCAGCTGGTACACAATCAGGCAAACCAGGGGACGAGCCTTTCTGTCAAAAGCCTTGTTGATGTGGCCCTGGCTGAGAGCGTGTGGGGGTGCAGAGATAAGACAGGGGACTGCACATGCCGACACCGTTAGCCTGGAAACCTCAACACAATTGGCCGCTATTTAGGGATACATAGCAAATCAATTTATATAGTTGTCTTAAGTTCAATAAATTAAGTTGAACATTAAATTAAATTGACTTCCTTTCTCTACCACTGTGACTGCTTGTGGCATTTATTATTATAGAAAGTCTTACTTGTGATGACCGTGATGTATGTAGCTGAAGATGAATGTAGCTATTTATTTTAAGTCGCTCTGGATAAGAGCTTCTGCTAAATTACTCAAACGTAGGCCTAAAGTACATCCGTAAAATAATGTATCCATTTCCTGTTAACCATCTCTAAACCCTAGATGGCAGTATTTACTCTTACACCAGAAACGTGACCAGTTGCACGTGTGGATGCAGAATAAATAGCCCTCCCAGTCTGTTTCTGCAAGGAACTTCTAATTTATGGATTCTCTACATATGTTGAGAGTCTTGTCAAGTCTGAATATGTTAGAGTTGGGGTTTGTCCTCTACCTCCAAATATAAACGAGGACAATCACTTTGTTTTTCATACAGGTACCACTATTGTATGTATTTCTATTATCAAGGTTTCTATTACTTTACCATACTATGAAACTAATTGAATATGTTTTTAAGCGTCCAAAAAGCATTGATACCATTTCCAAGCACTCCAAGAATCATTTTGCGTTGCTGCTACAGCAGCCGCGCAATGTCAACACTTTACACACGCACTGGTGTAGCATGTAACATTAAAATCCATCAACTTCATATCAAACCATTGATGATTGGTGAACTTGTTGGATCAGTTAAGGCCTGTGCCAGAAATCAGTACACACACCAATCACACAATGGGACTATAACAGACACATACAGTGCATTCTGAAAGTATTCAGACCCCTTCACTTTTTCCCCATTATGTTATGTTACAGCCTTATTTTAAAATAGATTAAATTATTAATCTAATCATTAATCTACACACAATACGCAATAATGACAAAGGTGCTTCAACAAAGAACTGAGTAAAGGGTCTCAATACTTATGTAAAGGTGATATTTCAGTTTTTTATTTTGAATAAATTAGCAACAATTTCTAAAAACCTGTTTTCACTTTGTCATCATGGGGTATTGTGTGTCGATTGATGAGGAAAAAAAAATGTTGAATCCATTTTAGAATAAGGCTGTAACATCACAAAATGTGGAAAAAGTTAAAGGGTCTGAATACTTTCCGAGAGCACTGTATTTACATCTTGATTCACAGAATCACGCCTTGTACACACTTGCAAGTGATAGCAACGCCCATCACCTGTCCCAATAAAGAGATGCTCCAAGCGCACCATTTCATCCTTTCCACTCTTCACTCTCTGACTGTCTGAAGTGTACTGTAGTTGTGTTGTTGTAGCTGGCTACACCTCAGCCTATGATTCTCACGGGGCGTTAGATTGTCTCTGATAGAATCCTACGGTTCAGCTCGACATTCAACGACGATTTTCACCTTCTGAGCACCTGTTAACTCTCTGAGCTAGCAGGCTAACCTGTGAGCTCTCAATTCTTTGTTATTGTTGAACCCTAGCTCAACAATAATTCCTCAGGTTATTATTATAACTTGCTAGGTCATATGTGTAGGCTACAGCTAGCACTTGGGACGGTCGGCTAACTAAGTTACTTGTTGTTTCCGGACAGCTGAGAACCTTGGCTAGCTTTGACAAGCTAATATTGAGAAATATTAGCACCCTGTTTGCAGGAGGGTTGGCCAGCTTGTGTTTGTAGCCCTGGGACTACTGAGCACTTTCTAGTTTGACATAATTCCTAGTTAGTTACCTCGTATAATGATCTAGAATATGCCAGTTCTCTCTAGTGTGAGACCAGTGCCATATCTAACTATGCGGGTACCAGTTCCCTGTGGTAGCACGTGGGTGGAGTAATGCTGAGGTGTGCTGATATTGTACCTGCTTGTTGCTTCGTGCGCTGTATCTAAACTAGTCAACTACACTATCTACAACTACACTGTCTATCACAACTAAGTCAACTAATAAACATGGGCTACGCATATCTTAAACATGCCTGTGTCTGTGTGTTTGTGTGTGTGTGTGTGTGTGTGTGTGTGTGTGTTTGCATACATGTGTTTTTTCGGGGATGCATAGAAAGTCTTCCAGCTGTTCCAATGAGAACATCCATCCATAGACCTATGCATTTAATTCTAGTTTGTTTATAACTAAGAGGAAGACACAGTTATCATCAAAAACCACTAGTTATCATCAAAAATGATGGTCACAGTTTGCTAAAAAAAAGTACCTAAAAAGCCTGCAGAGGTCTCGTAAAAATGAAAGTTTGGAGAAAAAAGGATCTGCCCAAGATTTACAGCATACCACCTCATCTGTGAAACATGGTGCAGGGGGTGTTAGGTTTGGGCATGTATAGTTGCCATTAGAACTTGTTAACTTGTCTTAATTGATGATTGTACCTGCTGACGGCAGCAGCAGAATGTATTCTGAAGTGCACAGAAACATCTTGTCTGCTTGAGTGCAAGCAAATGCGTCCAAATGCATTGGATGGTGCCACACCATACAATAAAACAATGCCATAGCCAAAACACTGCCATAGCAACTAGTGGAAAGATCTTGATTGGCCAAGTCAATCTTCAGATTAAAATTCAATTGAACATGCATTACATTTCCCTAATGATAAGAATTTAGGCAAAAAGACCTCAAAACAAACAACAACTGAAGATGGCTGCAGTACAGGCCTAGCAGAGCATCACCAAAGAAGATGCCCAGCGTCTGGTAGGGTTAGTGGGTTGCAGACTTCAGGCAGTTATTGTCCACTAAATACTAGTGGATTGTCCACTAAATACTAAACATGACTGCTTCATATGGACATTTGATAAGTCTGTCCCATTACTTTTGGGTACACTGAAATAGGGGGACTATGCATAAAAAGTGGGGTAATTTTTGAATGGTGAAACCAATGTGTACACAAATACCGTCAAATAAAAGCTGAGAATCTCTACTTGTAATAATTGTTTAATTTCAAATCTAAACGTTTGGAGTATAGAGCCGAAAGAACAAAAAATGTTTTGTTGTCCCATTACTTACACAGGCAGGGGTTTGGGAAAGTGAACAACATTTGATGGTGAATACATACTGTATGTCAAACCCCAGCCTGACCACTCCGTTCTTCCACCTCGGCTGGCCGCCTCTAAGAAGATGGAGTGGTTGCGCTAGTTGGTCACGGCTTTTCACTGTCTTGGCACCCCGGTGGTGGAACGAGCTTCCCAGTGCGGTCAGGACTGCAGAGTCACTACCTATCTTCCGCCGTAGATAGAAGACCCATCTCTTCAGGCTACATCTTGACTGTCCCTCCTAAAGACCTCTTCACCTTCCACTACCCACCTGTACAGTACCTCTAATGTAAAGCATTTTTAAAAAGCATTGTGACTACCAATGGCCCATCTGCTAAATGTCAAAAATTTAAATGTAAATGTGGTGAAAATGGGTGAAGTGTCTAGCCCCAAATTTACAAAAAATGGTTAGGGCATAAACCCAATATTTTCATGTTTTATTCATTTTTCCAGAGAACAGATTGGTGTTGAATTGTGGGATATATGAAGGATTGCCCCTTTTAAAAGGCTACCCATTTTTAATTGGCAATTAGGGCACTTGAAATTAGCCAAATAAGCCACCTTTTTGGAGTGGTAGGGTCTCTCTCTGATAACCCCCCCCCCCCCCCCCCCCTAAAAAGTACCACATAGGTTCTTGACATCAAAGATGAGCATGGAAATTAACAGGCCATGTAGCAATTAAGCTTATTTTATTTTCTCGTGCATGAGGTTATTCGCAGGTTACCTAAATGTTAACCTCGTCCTCAGGCTATCGCTCACAGTGCATATAAGTCTGGAATAACGACGACTCAAACCTGGCCGTAGGGTGATTACTGATTAAAGTACTTGTTATTATTTGATTTCAGCTAATCACACGGCTGCAAGGTGTAGCTTCTTATCAGAAATGTGTGGAATGTGCTGTGGAAGATGATTGATCCGAGGTAAAGCCAATGGCTATGCCCCGTCCCTGTTTTTGACGCTCTTGCTCTTGGCTTAATGAAAGCCAATGAAGTTTAACGCATTGGTCCAACAGACCTTTCGGGCATTTGGGCGGAAGTGTCTGGGAACGAGACTACTTAAATCTTAACATAATATTAACATAATCTTCAGCAGTACATGCTAAGCACAGTGTATCTATGAGAAGATATTCAGCAGTTTGCTCGTACAAAAGTCCTACAATTCCGAAGCGAGTATAAACCAAGGCAATAATTAATATTAAATACATTTAAATACATTCATAAAGTTCTTCATAACCAACATCAGGGAGATGTGACCAGAGAGGTGGTTGAGTGGATCCTGGCTATAAGGGCACACTCTTGCCAACACACATTCTGGTGTGACATGTGCGATGTCTTATTGATCTATGTTGCTTTGGCTGTCTCCATGTGTGGATCATTGTAATCAGGGGTGGGGCTGGCCTTTTAAACACCTGTGCTTTGTTTCATTCAGGGAAAACAAAGAGATTTTTAACATTTCTTTTAAAGAGACAACACACATTTTCTGCCATGCCTCTGTCAATTGATTTGGCTTTAATCAATGGTTTCTTCTTGATGTTGTGTACATGTTTTCATGCCTATGTCACCTTTCAGAGGAAATCAAGGAACCTATCCAGATCTGATGTCGTATTAGATGAGTCAAACCCTGTCAGAACATAATTTGCTTTTGCTAGATTCTTTTCTTTTCTTTTGTCTAGTATTGGTATACATGGTCGAAATGATGCACTCATGTTTAGTATTTGGTCGACAATACTTTGTATGCAATAACCGTCTGGGACCCATTGACCCCACCAGGTGCTGGGTATCTTCTCTGGTGATATTCTGCCAGGCCAGCCATCCTTTTGCCAGGTCTTTTTGCCCAAAATCTTACCATCAGAAAATGAAATGCATGTTCAATAGGATTTAAATCCAAACATTGACATGGCCAGTCAAGAACTTTCCACTTTTTCGCCCTGAAAATCTCCCTAGCTCCAATGGCAGTATGTTTTGGGTCATTGTCTTACTGTATGATGAAGCGCCATCCAATGAATTTGGAAGCATTGTTTTTACTCGACCAGACAAGATATTTCTGTACACTTCAGAATACATTCTGCTGCTACTGTCAGCAGTAACATCATCAATTATGATAAGTTAGCAAGTTCTAGTGGCAGCTATACATGCCCAAACCATAGCATCCCCTCCACCATGTTTCACAGATGAGATGGTATGCTGTAAACCTTGGGCAGATCCTTTTTTCTCCAAACTTTCCTCTTGCAATCACTCTGATAATATTCATCTTATCTGTCCACAAGACTTTTTTCCACACCTCTGCAGGCTTTTTAGGTACTTCTTAGCAAACTGTAACCCGGCTATCCTTTTTAAGAATAACTAGTGGTTTGCATCTTGCAGTGAAGCCTCAGCCATTTGCGATTGCTGAGCTCATCAGTGCTTGATTTTGGCAAGTCTAAGGTTTTGACTATGTTTCAGATTTTTCAGCTTTCACCATTTGTCAATTCCTTTGCTATTGT
This sequence comes from Argentina silus, assembly GCF_951799395.1. Lineage (NCBI taxonomy): Eukaryota > Metazoa > Chordata > Actinopteri > Argentiniformes > Argentinidae > Argentina > Argentina silus. The sequence continues at coordinate 31,291,613 of NC_139657.1, forward strand.
AATGTATCTAACACCTTGTCCTTTGTTGGGAATGATATTTAAGGAGAGGGACAGCGAGATATTCTTTGAGTTTTGGGTTAGGCCCATCACGGGCATCATTCTCCCGCGTTGTCCTTGACGCACGTTAACGTATGGTTAAAACTTACAGACGTATGTTGTTTTAAATTGTGTTAAATTGGTTATTTTGTTGATACTCTATTCTCATTCTTCCTATGGGCATTAATGTGATGTTGTGCGCTCGATAAAGGTTCTGTTAATCAGGGCTGGCTCTAGCCATTTTGGTGCCCAAGCATTTTTCCTTCTTTTGCATTATCAAATGTCTAAATTAAGCACTCATGTTTAGTATTTGGTCCCCAATCCTTTGTATGCAAAAGTGCAAAAGTCTGTGACCCATTGACCCAACCAGACGCTGGGTATCTTCTCTGGTAATGCTATGTTGCAGCGACTGTTGTTGTTTTTTTAGGATGTTTTGCCCTAAGTCTCCTCTTGAGCAAATGAAATGCATGTTCTATAGGATTTAAATCTGGAGACTGACTTGGCCAGTCAACAACTTTCCACTTTTTGGCCCTGAAAAATTCCCTAGTTCCTATGGCAGTATGTTTTGGGTCATTGTCCTGCTGTATGATGAAATGCTGTCCAATGAGTTTGGAGCCATTTACTTGTACTTGGACTGACAAGATGTAAATAAATGATTCTCAATTATGGTGAGCATTCTTTGGTTATCCACTGGAAGTCTTCCTTGGCCTACTAGGTAATTTGCGATTTCTGAGCTCACCAGTGCTTTCTTTCCTTTTAATGAAGTTAAATGAAGTTCCAAACTGTTGATTTTGGTAGGTTTAAGGTTTTGGCTATGTTTATTTTTTTTCTGATATTTCAGCATCATAATGGCTTCCCTGACTTTCAATAACATCTCTTTGGTCCTCATGTTGACAAGACACCAATAGCAGACTGCACAAATTATGTGACGGAACACACCTGACGAACACACTTGTCAAGCCAATTGTCCTATCACTTTTGTGTAGCCTGAAATAGGGGGATTATGCATAAAAGTGTTGGAATTTCTGAATGATAAACCAATATGTACATTATATAAAAAATAAAAATCTCTACGTTTTTATTTCAAATCCAAACAGAAGAAAAAATGCTTCACTGTCCCATTACTTACGCACGGTACTGTATAACCTTCTGTGGAAAGGGTTTTACATGGAACCCAAAAGGTTTCTTCAAAGGGACAGTGGAAGAAGAACCCTTTTTGGTTCTAGGTAGCACTTTTTCAAAGAGTGCAGGATCTGTGATGGGTCTGTCTGTCTCTATCTACGGTATATTTGCTTGAATGCCACAGCCTATTTAAGTATTGTTGCTGACCATGTGCATCCCTTCATGGCCACAATTTACCCACCTTCTAATGGCTACTTCCAGCATGATAATGCACCATGTCACAAAGCAAAAGTCGTCTTAAACTGGTTTCATGAACATGACAATGAGTTCAGTGTTCTTCAGTGGCCCTCCTTGTCACCGGATCTGAATCCAATAGAACATCTTTGGGATGTGGCACAACGGGAGATTCACATCTTGAAAGTGCACCTGAAAAATGTGCAGGAATTGCGTGATGCAATCATGTCATCATTGACTAGAATCTCAAAGGAATCAATGTCACGAAGAATTGAGGCTGTTTTGAGAGCAAAGGGAGGCTCTACCTAGTATTAGTATAGTGTTCCTAATAAAGTGTTGGGTGAGTGTATATCTAACTATCTTTGTTTTTGCTGGTCTGTAGGATCTATGATGGCCGTCGGCCCGTCCTGTGTATCATGGACACAGCCATGATCAAAACCATCCTCATCAAGGAATGCTACTCCCTTTTCACTAACAGGAGGGTAATACGCTAAATTGAAGTTGTTGTATGGGGAAAAAAACATAAGGGCTCATTAAATAGATAATATCATTGTTATTATAGCATTATTAATATTCGGTTAATTTTGCAGTATATAATCATTGTTATTTTTCTAGAATTTCTATCTCAACGGGCCTCTGTATGACGCCGTGTTTATCGCTGAGGATGATGCATGGAGACGGATCCGCAGTGTCCTGTCTCCCTCCTTCACCAGTGGGCGGATCAAAGAGGTACAGTCCCATCTCTCCTCTCCTTCTTTTATTCATTCCAACAACACAAATAAATGAATGACTAACAACTCTGACGTGTGTGTGTGTGTTTATGTGATTTGTACTATGTGTATAGTGTGTATTCATTGTTGTTTGTTGTTGTGTGAAGCAGCAACTTTAATTGTCTAAGACAAATTTCCATCCGGGACAACAAAGTATATTTAATCTTATCTTAGATAAGTTCAGTGGTCAGATGACAGAGTTTAGAATAATAGTTCATCTTTGGAGTCACTTATTCCTTGACTATATACATAATGTATCCTGTATGAATGTATATTCTCAGGCTATATAAACATTAAAATAATTCCTGTTTCAAACATGATATTAACCCATGTTTTGCACATATTAATCCATGTATCAATCATCATATTTTTCCATGTATCCTTCCCAACTCAGATGTTCGGGATCATGAAGCAGCACTCTGGTAATTTGGTCAGCAATCTGAAGAAGACGGCCGATAACGAAGAGCCCATTGAACTAAAAGAGTGAGTATTTCTCTCCGAGAAGATAAGGTGAATTTGTAATTTCAGTGAACTCCCCCTTTAATTTTGTGGTTGTGGTTCTGGTGGTCAAAGATTTTGTGGTTGTGTTCCAGGTTCTTTGGACCATACAGTATGGATGTGGTCGTCAGCACTTCATTCAGTGTCGACATCGACTCCCTCCACAACCCCTCTGACCCCTTTGTGACCAACATCAAGAAAATGCTCAAGTTTGACATCTTCAGCTCACTGTTCCTCACAGTCGGTACAACTGCCTCCATATAGCTTTCAGTCTCAATCATTTTGTGCTTAATAAATGAAGCTATCGATTTCATTACACTGTGGAAACACTCTATGAGACCACCAGTAGCTCTCTGTCCTTCCTGGCCTACAATCTGGCAACCAGCCCTCACATTATGACCAAGCTGCAGGAGGAGATAGACACTGTTTCCCAACAAGGTAACCCCTCTGCAGACTCCTATATAGTACTATTCATGTGGAACAGGAAATATGATAGTGACAGTATTTTAGAGGGTACTGATGAGTGTGTAACCCCTGTGCACTGCAGACTCCTACAGTATCTATTACTATTGCTTTGGAACAGATGGTTAGATAGGTGACAGTATTTTGCAGTGTGCTAATGTGTCTGTAGCATCCCTGTGCAGACTTCTGCCCAGTATTATTCATTTGAAACAGGAAGTAGATAGGTGTTGTTGGAATCTTCAGAATAGTTAAAAGGCCAGTACCTGAGGACCTGAGGGATCTACAGGGTATATACCTTAAAAGCATGTCTGACATGCAGTGGTGTGCGTGACCATAGAGTGATTTCTAAACTAATACAATTATCTTAAAATAAATTATAAAACGAACAGGTTATCAGTGCAGAGACTTGTATGATATGTGCTCTCCATCTGACTCGTGCTGCTGCAATCTGTATCATTTGCCAATAGCTTTCTTTGGTCGACCAGACAGGAGAGTGTTACAGTAATCAAGGCTGCTAGTAATACAAGCATGCATTTGTCATTCAGTGTCAGCCTGGGAGAGGAAAGGTTGCACCTTTACAGCTGTGTTCTGTAAAGGTCCATGTAATATTCAACCTTTTTAAAAGCTTCCTAAAGGTTGTAATGACTATCTTTAATCGGTAGCGATCAGGGAACGAGATCCCTTGAAATAAATATGTCATTTACAAACGCTGTTTTGGTTCGGAAAACACGCTTTTTAAAATGGAGTGTCCTACCTGGTTTTTGCTCGAATGACTAGTTCTGTGACATCCATATGTCCGCAATGCATTTCAACAGGAAATCAATCAAACTGTTTGACTGGTGCTACAGAGTCGATAGTTGCCCTTAGTTTGGTGTTGAAGCTGGTTAATAAATCATTATCACAGGAGGAAGCTGTTGATGGTGTACTATTCATATTCATCATCATGAATCTCATCTGCTCAGCGACATGGCTAGATAAATAATAGAGGATGCAACAGGAGTAAGACCCTTTGTAATCACTAGGTCCAGGGTGTGGCAGTGGTTATGGGTGAGCCCAGTAACTCGCTGAATAAAGTCCGTAGAATTCAAGAGATTCATCAAATCCATGGCTGTCGAGTCAGTCTCATTGTCCACATGTAGGTTAAAATCACCAATGATAATAATCTTAGCATAATTTGAATGAAAGGTAGATGGGCCTTGGATGAAACCGTGATCTTTACATTTCTCATCCTTGTCATCAGGTGTCTTTATCACTCATTACTGTGCAACAGGAGGCTGATGGAGGTAGAAATGGGAGGACAGCTCATTGTAATTAGAGCTTGACAGACATATCTGATATTGGCCTTAAAGAAATATCGGGGAGTTATTCACCATGTTATATATAATATAGAGGAAACTGGACAGCACTTATTATGGATCATTTAACACAATTACACATGACACAACTGTGTTAACAGAGACACAATACGTCCTGCTCCTGTACATGTTTGTATATACTGTACATTTTCCCCTATGTCTGCTAAGGGCTTCACTGCTTTTTCCACTGTTTATGTGGCACATAATATATTTATATGTAATTGGCCACTTACGTAAATGTGTTATTTTATATGTATGCACTTTATCTTGCATGTTTACAGACTCCCCCCATTCAATTTCACGCATTTCTATTTGGAGTATAAAAGGCACTAGATCACCTGCGGGTATATAAGCTGTGGCTTGCGCTGCGTTCTTCAGTTGGCAGTTAATACCTGTAAAGACTGAGGACCAGACGACTCACTAGTGTGTTTTCCATTTATTCTTAAGCATAAGCATTAATACAGTTTGTCATTAATGTAGGCTTTCTATTTAGTGTACCGTTAGGCATAGTAGCATATGAAGTTTGTAGTTTGTTAGCGGTAATTGCGCTAGCTTGGTATCCTAAACGAGGACGAGTTAGCACTAGTTTGCCGTTTACGATGAGTGGTTGTTGTCAAATGACACCTGACAAAACATGTCGAAGGGAGTCTGGTGTAACGTTTGCCTGACTCCACTGATACAGATGTATGTGTAGGATTTAATGTTAGAGTGTTTTGTAGTTTACATTTTCTTTGTTTTTCTTCGTTTTCTCCTAACGGTTAAGAGAAGGTAGACGGTTAGAGCCAGAGCCCGAACCGCTGATGAACAGCGCTGTAGTTTACCGTTGCCAAGGCAACCAGGCAGCTCACAGGTTGTACCATATTTCTAAATCATTATTTTGATATAATACTGAAATGTTGATATTATATTGTTATTGTTTTACATTGTAATTTGTATTGTTCCAACTAAGTTCATTGGCAGTTAATACCTGAACCACGAGTATGTTTTCCATTTATCCCCCCCCCCCCTATACTAACCCTAACCCCAACCCCACCCAGAGACCTCTTCATCCCCGCTACCCCCCTTGTACAAGTTCTCTCCTGCTAATACAAATAAAATGAAATAGCCGACTGCCTATGGCCCCTGGTGTGAGCATTGATTACTTTGTCTTATGATGACTGTTGGATAGATGATTCAATTACTTAAACAAATGTATTGTTGTAAGTCGCTTTGGATAAAGGCGTCTGCTAAATGCCATGAATGTAAATGTAAATTACAATGGAGGGCCATGTCCAGAAACGACCCCGAGCCCCTACCACTGATCTATATACCTATATCTATGTCTGTGTTTTGTCTATTAATTAATAATATGATGATGATTAATCCCAACGACGTATATTTTCCAAGAAACAACATGAGCATATCTGTAATCAAATAAATATCTCCTGCGTCATAATGCTGTTGTCTTGATGACGCTGCTAGCAATGACGTAAATTTATGTAAAAGTCACTTTGGTCACTTGAACCTCCAGTTGTTGTCAAATAGCCTTTGCTGATTGTCATTTGTAATGTGGTACGCTCATTAGTGGAAATAGATTCAATTACATTTCAACACAATGGAGAAAAACTGGTGGGACCCGCCGCAGGTAAGTTTGCCTTGCTCTATTTTAGTTTAAATAAACGGGAATACTTTACATTAAATTGCCCCAATACTTGGGCCAAATGTCCAAGGACGTAGGATGTATCTTTCGAGAGGGGGTGCTGCCTAAATGTTGTGTAAAGGGCTGTGCCATGGCTGCTGGTGGGCCGGTCGATCTGTGGGCTGCGGGGCCGGTGAGCGACACGATGTGTGGGCTTCGCGCAGATCCCCCCTACCTTAATCGAATAAGCACTAGGCCGACACGCTCCTGTATATTTTCAGCCTACCTCAAGTCCGTGAACTGCCTTCAAGTAAACGCAAAGGTGTAAGAAGCAGGGCTGAAAATTTATCAAATTTAATCAAATCAAGCTCTATCATCCGTGGTGACAACATGTTACTGTACACTTGTTTGTATTCGTATGTTATCGTCCAGTCAAAGTAGCCTACAATTCAAAGCAACATTTCCCCCACAATCAGGACCTAGACCTACTGCAAAGAAATACCCTTAATTGGCTACTCTTTGTTGTTAGATCTCTGGGAAGTAATTCATTCGACTCGGCAGACAGTTTGATCCCAACATCAAGTCAAATCGCGGTAATTTCGGTGAGCGCTTAATTCCAAAAACAGCTGTTTGTCAGTGAAAGAGCAGCGTAACAGCCTAAAAAGTGAAACGGGACGAGCTCAATCGTTGTTACAGAGAGAAATGTGGCTGCAAAATCAACCATTTTAAAGATCAACATTAAAACGAGACAGCTTTATAAATAACCTATAGAGGATGGACTATCGAAGAAAGATGATTGACAGAACAATATCAAAATGGTTAATTTGATGTTTTCAGGTAGGCCCTATCTAAAATATAACCAAACATAGTTGGCACTAATAGGTCTTAATCGACAGGACCTTTCCTTAAGTAAGTCGTAAGTTGACTTTGCAAAGGGCCTACAATTACTTACTGTACAGGCCTACATGATTTGCAATATAAATTGTGTCGGATATGTTGAATAAAAGGTAGATGTAGGCCTTTTTTAAAGGCAAAACTAGAGAGCCCCTTTTGGGAAATTGGGAACGCAACAGCCTATTCTTGAGAACATTGTGAGGTACCGCAATCTCTTTGCGAGGGAAGCCTGTTATCTAACGCAATCATATTTCTTGACGTTTCCCTGTCATTGTGTCTGTCATCTCCATCAGGAAGTTTCAAAGCCCTATGCTACTGTATTTGATAACTACCCACTCACCCCATTCAGGATGGCTAAACATAGACAATATGTAAAGATCACTGGAGACAATTGAATGGTTTTATACTCAGAAAAGACAAATACATTCATAGAGACATTCTCGAGACTGCACCTGTAGTGTGTTCACTGTATGTCCACAGGAGTGTAAAGAGGATCAGGCTGCCCTGATGATGGAGGCAGCAGGACCGGCAGCTTTCGCAGCCTACACCCCACTCCCACAGAGGACATCAAGACGGGCCAGGCACACGAGAGAGAGGGCCAGAGTGGCTAAAGAAAGAAAGGAAGAGAAGGAGGGTTGGAGGAGGGAGATGGAGGAGAGAGCGGAAGAGGTGGAGGGAGCCCAAAACCTTCTGCATAAGGTGAAGGAGCACACCGATGCAGAGAAGGAGAGGCTGAAGGAGGAGAGAGAGAGGGTGGACAAGGACAGAGAAATGGTGGACAAGGACAGAGAAATGGTGGAGAGGAAGAGGAAGATAGTCAACCATCTTAAAGATAATATGGAGAGGAAGAGGAAAGTGTTGGATAGAGACACTGAGAAAGTGAATGAATGCAATGCAATACTCAGTCGCATTCAAAAGACTCAGGAAAATAACAAAAAGGATTTGGAGGAGAGGATTGTCCAGTTGGAAATAAAGGCGAAAGAGGTGGAGGAGGTGGAGAAAGTGACAAAGGAGATGGAGGAGACTTTCCAGAGGGAGATGGAAAAAACAAGAAATGAGATGAAGAGGAGAGAGAAGGAGGTGGAGGAGAGAGAGAGGGTGGTGCAGGAGAGAGAGAAGGAGGTAAAGAAGAGCGAAGAGAGATTAAAGATGAGTGAGAAGGAGACCGAAACAATGGAGGTGATGAAGAGAAGGGTAGAAGAGGTTGACAGAGAGATGGAGAGAATCCTAGAGGAGAAAGAAATGGAGGTGAAACAAGTGAAAGAGAGGATGGAGGTGATGAAATGGGCAGAGGAGGAGAGAGAAAAAGACAGGAATGAGAAGAAGAAAGAAAAGGATATTGAATGGATGAGAAAGGAGTTGGAGGTGATGAAGAGAGTAGAGGAGGTGGAGAGAGAGAAGGAGAAAATCCTGGAGGAGAAAGAATGCGACGTTAAACGTGTGAGAGAAGAGATGGATGTGATGATAAAGAATATGGTGGAAAGGAGGGAGAGGGAAGTGAAAGAGGAGATGAGGATGAAGACAGAGATGGAGAGAGAGAGGGAGAAGATTGAAAAGGAGAAAGAAAAGGTTATTGAATGGATGAGAAAGGAGATGGAGGCGGGTATGAAGAGAGAAGAAGAGATGGAGAGAGAGATGGAGAGAATCCTGGAGGAGAAAGAAAGGGAGGTGAAACAAGTGAAAGAGAGGATGGAGGTGATGAAATGGGCAGAGGAGGAGAGAGAGAGAAACAGGAGTGAGAAGGAGAAAGAAAAGGATTTTGAATGGATGAGAAAGGAGTTGGAGGCGATGAAGAGAGTCGAAGAGATGGAGAGAATCCTGGAGGAGAAAGAATGTGACGTTAAACACGTGAGAGAAGAGATGGATGTGATAAAGAATATGTTGGAAAGGAGGGAGAGTGAAGTGGAAGAGGAGATGAGAAAGATTACAGAAGATGTCGTGAAGTGGATGAAGACAGAGATGGAGAGGGAGAAGGAGAAGATTGAGAAGGAGAAAGAAAACGATATTGAATGGATGAGAAAGGAGATGGAGGCGGGTATGAAGACAGTAGAAGAGATGGAGAGAATCCTGGAGGAGAAAGAAATGGAGGTGAAACAAGTGAAAGAGAGGATGGAGGTGATGAAATGGGCAGAGGAGGAGAGAGAGAGAAACAGGAGTGAGAAGGAGAAAGAAAAGGATTTTGAATGGATGAGAAAGGAGTTGGAGGCGATGAAGAGAGTAGAGGAGGCCGAGAAAGACATGGAGAAAATCCTGAAGGAGAAAGAAGATGACGTTAAACGCATGAGAGAAGAGATGGATGGGATGATAAATAATATGGTGGAAAGGAGGGAGAGGGAAGTCAAAGAGTTGATGACAAAGATTACAGAAGATGTCGTGAAGAGGATGAAGACAGAAATGGAGAGAGAGAAGGAGAAGACTGAAAAGAAAAGAGTAATGGCGGCGAACCTGGAGTTTGCCAGAGAGAGCATGGAGAGGGCTTTCCATAAAGGGAAACAAAATACAGGTATGCCCTCCATTATTTGCTTACAGTGCATTCTAAGGATGATCCTTTTGGCTTCTCAAATCACCTCAAAATAATTTAGATTTTATCTATACAAATGATAAGACAATTTTTCTCTTTCAGATATTTCAACACAGAGACAATTCTGGAAATCCACAACTATCTCGAACTTACTACCACAATAACTACCCTGCATACTACCACTATAACTACACTTGCCGTTTCAATTCTCTTTCATTAAAGTCATATTCAAAGGCAAACTGTGTGTCATGTTTGAAATGCTGTATTTTACAAGTTGCATAGCTGTAAACTATGTTGAGTGATGATGAGTTTAGGAAGAAAAGGTATGTAAAAAAAGAATACTCCTGCACACACGATTGTTACCTCTGCTTATTTATTGTGTTGACGTTTCGGTTTATGACCTTTATCAAAACATTTTTATCTGTGAGGTCTGTATTCCTAACACCACAAAAAGACAAAGTGGTGGTGTTTGTGTTTTTTACATTTACAAGTTGAGGAAGAAAAAACATGGCACATGTATGCACATGGGTTAGATTAGAAACAATCTGGGTAAACCTTAATTTGAAGAGGTATGCATGAGGTCTGTTATGTTTTTCTCTATATGCCATAATATTGATTACAATGATCAACATATTTGTACCCTGAAAAGAACCCAAACTGAACAAGTTCCCCATTATAAGTACCTGGGCATTTACATAGATGATACACTTTTAAAATACATGTTGAAAAAGTGATCAAGAGTTTGTGAGTTAGACTTGTACTTGTTTTGTAAAGAAATGTCTTGCTTCACCTTTGATAATAGGAGGAAGATTGTCTTGGCAACGCTCCTCCCTGTCCGTGATTATGGTGACACAATTTAAAATCACACGACAGCCTCAATTCTTAAACCACTAGACCCGATTTATCACTCTGCTCTGCAGTTCATTTGTAGGCATGTTTTCTGTACCCACCATTGTCTTTTGTATCAGTCTGTGGGTTGGGATTCTTTGACGTTGAGAAGGGCTTATCATTGGATTTCATCTGTATATGAAGCAGTTCTTTTAAAACTCCCATTTTACCTCACATCATTGCTTTTATGGCGACTTAGTGGCGATCAAACTTGCAGCTTGTTACTATTTAATGTGCTACAAGTGATTACAGAATTGAGAAGAACTTTTTAGCTGCTGTGCTCCTCAGATATGGAATGATCTTCAGGCTAGACTGAGGTTGGAGCACTTGGTCCCTTACACTTGTACCATCATCTGCTTTTTAGTGGACAATATATGCAATAAATACCTTTTTTACACAAACATCTTGAATCAGAATGGGTCAGCCCTAGCCTCTTACACAAACAGGGTCACAGTCAATGGGTACAAAACTGGAGCAAACGTGTGTATACCAAGATACTGTACCTCGACTCCTTTCCATTCCAAAAGAAATGTGTCCCTTTCCCTTCACTCAAATGTTGTGGATGACATGTACATAAAGCTACACACTGGTGCAGGTGTGATGTTATGAGAGCTTTAGCATTTAGCATTTCCTGTGTCCAGGCGTTCTATTCACTTCTAATAGGACAAATGAAGGTACACTTGCCTCATAAGGCTCATTCTTGTTTCATTTGTCCTATTAGCTCCTACTGACCTCACTTTACACAGACACAGAGGAGGAGAGACTCAGACTCATTAGAAGTTTATTACTGGATCAGTTTACAAAACAAAACAAAACTGCATGGAGCGTACAGTACAGCAGAGCTTGGAGTACCAGACATGAACACACACCTCACATGCACACACACATCGGAGCTGTCACAGTGGTATACCTTGGATCACACACAGACACACACACACACACACACACACACACACACACACACTCACTCTCTCTCAGGGCTGCATGCGGATAGCTCCATCCAGTTTGATGACCTCTCCATTGATCATGGGGTTCTCAGCCAGTGATGTCACCAGGTGGGCAAACTCTGCAGGGTCTCCCAGGCGCGAGGGGAAAAGCACTTGGCGGGCCAGGAATGAACGCACCTTCTCAGGTTAACCCGCCAGGAGAGGAGTGGAGAACAGAACCTAAGGAGAGGGAGAGAGAGGTTGTCTGATATGGAGAGGAAGGGGGGGGGGGGAGGAGTGTGTGAAAGAGTGCGTATGTATGTGTGTGTGTTTACTGACTGGGTGCGATGGTGACCACACAGATGTCCATGGGTGCCAGGTCTCGGGCGATGGGTAGAGTCATCCCAACAATACCCCCCTTAGAGGCTGAATACGCAGCCTGACCCACCTACAGAGAGAGAGAGTGAGAGTGAAGGAAGGGGCTGTTGAGACAGTGTTTGTGTGTGTGTTTGTGTGTGTGTGTGTGTGTGTGTGTGTGTGTGTGCGTGCGTGCATGGTTCAATGGAGGTCTTGGCGATCTGTTGGTTCTTGTGTGTGATTGGCTGACGGTACTGCAGCATGTTGACCTCTTCCTCACTGCAGGGTCTACTACAGTTGGAGCAGTCAGAGAGCACAGCCTGGGCCCCTGCAACCAAACATACACCCTGAAATATGGTTTGGACAAAGGATCCCAATGTCAAGATAATATTGCTGTAGGGAAGCTACTCTATGACACAATACCATGTGGAAATGTCAATGATTTTCTAAAGATGAGTGGATAGTGGATAGTGGATAGTGGATAGTGGATAGTGGATAGTGCCTGGTGGGGTCGCAGACTTCAGGCAGATTGTTGACCTAATACGAAACATTAGTACTTTATTTGGACATTATATGATACTTTTGAAGCCCTGAAATAGTGGGAGTATGTTTACAAATGTTTTTTTAAAAACCCATTGAATTAAAGTTGAGAATCTCTACTTTGACCCCATAATATTTGTTTGATTTCAAATCCAAGTGTAGAGCTAAAAGAACAGAAAATGCTTCCTCTTTCCAATACTTATGAAGAGCACTGTATTCATGTTAATCAGTTGCTTCATTACTGTAATATGTGATGTGTTTTGAACTAGTATTTTGAAATACTGTTTTTAGGAGCCAATGATATAAAACAAGTGCATACATGTAAAGAACATAACACATTTTTAGAGGAGTTCAAATATGTAAAATTCAGTATTACTCGAAAGAAAATATTTGCCCAAAAATATTTGCCCCATAGTCCTTCTTGATTCAATGGGTCTGCAAACTATTAAAACCCGATAGGGATCAAACAGGCAGCAACTATTAGCAGGATGTTAAGATAAAGGCCGACAATAACATCACTGAGTGTTGCCCTCTGCGCAGGGATCCTTTCAATCATTCACTAGCCATGGCTTCAACTTCACCTCTCACATACTCTTTCGCCTGTGTTTCATGATCTGAAACACAGGTGTCATGATGGGATAAAATAATCACTTCAGCAGACGTGTCCGGGGTTACTCAGAAGAAGCGATTGAACCTGTAAAGATGGGTTACCTTCCGTACTTCTCCACCGAGACATGGACTCTCCTTGCCTTACTCATCACTCTGATCGTAGTGTAAGAAGTTTTAATAAAAAATATTATTTGTTAGTTAGTTAGTTGTAATAATACATACAAATGATAGTATTGATAATTACAGTTATCTAACAGTTTCAATGATACCTATGACTTGATCGTTTTGCTTTTGTTTCAAGTCAGATTGTTGATTTATATTTGTTCTGACCAGGTATGGATACTGGCCATATGGAATATTAAAAAAAACTAGGCATTCCTTGTCTCAAACCCATCCCTTTCCTCGGGACGATGATGGGATATAAGAAGGTTTGTAGAGATTAAGCCCATAAACAACAACATTGTAGACTCATCCATGATGTGTGTTGTTGTGGTGAAAGCCATGGGAGCTGAATATGAATTGTTTTACCCAGAAAAATGGGCAATAAAGCTTTTGAACGAAAACGAAAAGAGAGGAGTGGGAGCCGGTCTGTAGTGGAAAAGGGCCATCATAAACTAAGCCACAATTCAGGTTTATGACAAGCATTTATGAACTGGCTATTTCTTTGTTTTGTTTTTTGTTCCCAGGGTGGTTTCACCAATTTTGACACAGAGAGCTTCCAGAAATATGGGAAACTGTGGGGCTGAGTCTGCTAAACTGATCCTGGTTATTGTTAACTATGATGGATATATGTATCTCTCAGTGTCTACAGTATACACTCTTAAACCAGGCGGACACCGTGCGATTTTCACAAACACAGACGATCCAACCGACGAAATGGTCTCGTACACCAAGACAAATGATCTGTCTTGATGCAATGTACACTGCCCAAGCAACAATTTCATGCTTCCACATTAATAATTTGAATCTGTTATTGAGCGATTTAAGTTTTAAGCTTTTAAGTATTCTGTAGTATGGTCCCTGTGGGGGGACATGCAGCGTTCGGCCTGTAGAGGGAGCTACAGGACCGTGGCCAGGGTGACGTCGGCGAGGCTCCGTTGCACACCTGTTGCAAATGAAGCCTCGTTGACTAGATGGTTTAAGATGTGTGTGCCTCGGCGTTCGAGGGAGAAGGAGGGCGACTGGAAAGTCGCCGAGTGGCGTGTTACGAACATTGAAATTATTACGAACATTGGAATTATTACTAACATTTTATGAAAATAAACGGGATACTCCCAGAAAACAGTACCTCGACTCCGCCTCTGTGTCACAGACTTGTTACAGTGGCGCCCAACGTGGGGCACAGCGAAGGCGGAGAAAAAAAGGGAATGGAGGCGTTAAGCGCGGCTATCGGAAGGATGGCCCTTATACTGGAGCAGCAGGCCCACCTCCAGCAGGAGCACCAGACCGCGGTGAGGGAGATGGTGACGGCAAGGGCTGAGGACCGTACCCTCCTCCTGGAGCTCGTCAGGGCCCTGATGATGGAGGAGGGGAGCCGGCCCTTTGCCTACGCCCAGCAGCTGCGGGACAGCGCACGGCGGTGGCTGGACCCAGGGAACAGCTCGTCGGAGGAGGTCGGGGACCGGGTGGTGTTGGAGCAATTCCCCACGGGGCTCCCGGCCCGGACCGCCGCCTGGGTCCAGTACCACCGGCCCCAGGATCTCGCGGCCGCCGTTACCTTGGTGGAGGACCATCTCTCCTTCCCGCCGCAGGAGCCCCGATGACCAACGCCCGGTCCGGCGCCCGGAAGGAGCCATGGTGACGGAGGAGGAGAGACCGGCGCCCGCCCCGAGGACGACATGGCAGGGGCAGGCATGTCGAGAACCAGCCCTGGCCCCACAGGAAGCACCCCGAGCGACAGGGGGGGTGTGTTGGCGATGCGGACGGCCGGGCCATGTACAGGCGGAGTGCCCAGTGAGGGAGGTGGGGCAGGTCGTCCGCATCGGCGACATACCGGGCCCTCCCCCCGGACCAAGAGCGGCGTATCGTGTTCCGGTAAGGATACAACATGATATGCACCAGGCCTTCTTGGATTCGGGCTGCATGCAGTCCATGATCCAGGAGCGCCTGGTTCGACCGGGGGCATTGTTAAAGGCATCGAGGGTGTTGGTGAAGTGTGTGCATGGGGACATTCACGAATATCCTGTGGTCACGATCAAGATTCATTTTGAAGGGAAAAAGCATAGTGTACAGGCGGCGGTTAGCCCACGCCTCACGCATCCCCTTATTCTGGGTGTAGATTGGGAGGGGTTTCCTCAAGCGGTAAGCAGGGCTACCGGGGTGCGTGCACGACAGAGAGGGAGGTGTGAGGCGGGTAATGTGTTCTGTGCTGAGGCGGCGCCTCGCGACGCTGCCGAGGAGCCGGAGCCGGCGGGGGGGTCTCAACCCGAGATTCCCCCGCCGAACTATCCGTTGCTAGGTGACTTCCCCCTCGAGCAGTCTCGTGACGAGACCCTACGATCGGCCTATGACCAAGTGATAGCGATTGATGGTACTTTGGTACGGCCAGACGCAGTATGCGCCCACCCCTATTTCGCGATTATCAGCGACAGGTTGTACCGATTAAGTCGTGACTCACATAGCCAGGAGGAAGTAACCCAGTTGTTGGTTCCCCGTAGCCGCCGGGAAATGGTCTTCCAGGCGGCTCATTTCAACCCCATGGCGGGCCATTTAGGTTATGATAAGACACTAAACCGTATAATGGCTCGATTTTATTGGCCGGGAATTCGGGCAGAGGTGCGTAGGTGGTGCGCGAATGTCAGTTGGTAAAGCCCCCTTGCGGCCCTTACCATTGGTCGAGAACCCATTCGACCGCATTGCGATGGATATTATCGGGCCATTTGATCGGTGTACACAGGGATATCGATTTGTGTTGGTCTTGATTACGCAACCCAATACCCCGAGGCAATACCGCTGCGCAATATCTCTGCCAGGAGTGTAGCGCAGGCATTGTTTCAAGTAATCTCCCACGTGGGAATCCCGAAAGAGATTCTCACCGATCAGGGCACTAATTTTATGTCACGCACCCTCAAGGAACTGTATGGCTTGTTGAACATCAAGGCGATTCGAACCAGTGTTTACCACCCGGCCACTGATGGCCTTTGTGAGCGGTTCAATCGGACCTTGAAGTCAATGATCCGGAAGTTCGTACACGAAGATAGTCGGAATTGGCATAAATGGCTAGATCCCCTGTTGTTTGCGGTACGGGAAGTCCCCCAAGCTTCCACCGGGTTTTCCCCGTTTGAAATACTCTACGGGCGTAAGCCTCGGGGTGTCCTAGACCTTCTTAAAGAAAATTGGGAGGAAGGGTCTAGCGACAGTAAAAATGAGATTCAATACGTCCTGGACTTGCGCACAAAGCTCCACGCCCTAGGGGTTATCTCACGCGAGCATTTGCTGCAAGCCCAGGAGCGTCAAAAGTGACTGTACGACAGGGGAACTAACCTGCGAGAATTTACAGGTGTGGTCACACGTCGCATGGGGGACGTGGATTACGAGGTAGTACGCTCGGACCGGGGGGATAGCTTGCAGGTGTATCACGTAAATCTCCTAAAAAAATGGAACGACGTGGTCACTGTTGCTCTGGCTACAATAATTCCAGAGAGAGATGAGTTCGGTCCGGAAGTCCCAAAATCAAAAGTTAGCACTCCGGTCGGTATTGATAACCATCTCTCTGCTAGCCAGGTCACGGACGTTGCAGATTTGCAAGCTAAGTTCGCGGACGTGTTCTCTCCCTTGCCCGGTCGGACTACGCTTATCGACCACCACATAGAAACGCAGCCGGGTTTAACGGTGCGCACGCGTCCCTATAGGTTGCCGGTACACAAACGAGACATTGTGTGCAGGGAATTGGAAGCCATGCTGGAGCTGGGTGTGGTCGAGGAGTCCCGCAGTGACTGGTGTAGCCCCATCGTGCTTGTCAACAAGCCGGATGGGGCTATACGGTTCTGTGTGGATTATAGACGGGTTAATGCGGTCTCCAAGTTCGATGCCTACCCGATGCCCCGGGTTGACGAGCTCTTGGACCGGCTTGGCACGGCCAAGTATTTCACGACGTTGGATTTCACGAAGGGATACTGGCAGATTCCACTCTCGCCGGTATCCCGGGAGAAAACTGCATTCTCCACTCCGCTCGGGCTATTCCAGTTCACGGTGCTCCCTTTCGGATTGTTCGGAGCCCCAGCCACTTTTCAGCGCCTCATGGACCCTGAGGTCCCTGAGGCAGGCGGGGCTGACGGCCAACCCGAAGAAGTGCTTGATCGGGCGGAGGGAGATCCGGTATTTGGTGTACCACTTGGGTCGGGGGGAGGTGCGGCCACAGATTGAAAAGACTGCGGCCATCGCAGCCACTCCGCGGCCCAAGACAAAGAAGGAGGTGAGGGCCTTCCTGGGGCTGGCTGGCTATTACCGGCAGTTCGTGCCGGGGTTTTCAGAGCTGGCCAGTCCCTTGACGGACCTCACCCGGAAGGGTGCCCCGGATCCGGTCCAATGGTCGGGCCAGTGCCAGGGGTCGTTCGAGGCCCTTAAGGGAGCTCTTTGTGGAGAAACGGTCCTGTATGCGCCTGATTTTAACCTCCCTTTCTCCCTACAGACGGACGCGTCGGATAGAGGCCTGGGAGCAGTGCTGACCCAGCGGGTGGAGGGGGCTGACCGGCCGGTGCTGTACCTGAGCCGCAAACTATCGGAGAGGGAGGGCCGGTACAGCACGGTGGAGAAGGAGTGCCTGGCCATCAAGTGGGCGGTCGGCGCCCTCCACTACTATCTGCTGGGTCGCGCTTTCACCCTCTACTCCGACCATGCTCCCCTCCAGTGGCTCCACCGGTGGTATCTCGCGTTGCAGCCCTTCAACTTTTCGGTCGTGCACAGACCGGGGGCGCAGATGGTCGTGGCAGACTTCCTCTCCCGTGCAGGGGGGGGGGGGAGTAGGTTGTCAGCCGTCGTGTCCCCGGCCTGTGTCGGGTGGTGGGGGTATGTGGGGGGACATGCAGCGTTCGGCCTGTAGAGGGAGCTACAGGACCGTGGCCAGGGTGACGTCGGCGAGGCTCCGTTGCACACCTGTTGCAAATGAAGCCTCGTTGACTAGATGGTTTAAGATGTGTGTGCCTCGGCGTTCGAGGGAGAAGGAGGGCGACTGGAAAGTCGCCGAGTGGCGTTGTGTTACGAACATTGAAATTATTACGAACATTGGAATTATTACTAACATTTTATGAAAATAAACGGGATACTCCCAGAAAACAGTACCTCGACTCCGCCTCTGTGTCACGGACTTGTTACAGTCCCAAACACAACTTGTGCGTTGCCAATGTTTGACAACATCCTGGATTCTCATTGGTTGAGGCTCCTATATTGCCTCTGAGCACGTCTCAAACTGCATGAATAAAGAGGAGCCACGACACGTCAGAATTCAAATCGGAAGTGATTGTGTCTTCCCTCCATGTCATTGAAAGGGCAAAAATGTAATTAAAAAAATAAAGAAAAAAAGGGTTCTAAAAGGATTCTTTGGTTGAATAACTCTTATGGGTTCCATTTGCAGTGCCCTGCATAAGTAATGGGACAAGCATTTTTTCTTCTTTTGCATTATGCAAATGTCCAAATTAAGCACTCATGTTTAGTATTTGGTCCCCAATCCTTTGTATGCAAAAGTGCAAAAGTCTGTGACCCATTGACCCAACCAGACGCTGGGTATCTTCTCTGGTAATGCTCTGCCAGACCTATATTGTAGCGATTGTTGTTTGTTTTTTTAGGATGTTTTGTCCTCCTCTTCAGCAAATTAAATGCATGTTCTATAGGATTCTATAGGATTCACTTTTTGGCCCTGAATAATTTCCTAGTTGCTATGGCAGTATGTTTTGGGTCATTGTCCTGCTGTATGGTGAAATGCCGTCCAATGAGTTTGGAGCAATTAACTTGTACTTGGACTGACAAGATGTTTCTGAACACTTCCGAATTCATCCTCATCAAAGGAGACGTGAGCCAGTTCCAGTGGAAGCCATACATGCCCAAGGCATAACACCCCCTCCCCCATATTTCACAGATGATGTGGTATGCTGTGAATATTGGGCAGTTCCTTTTTTTCTCCACACTTTCTCCGGTACATGTTTTTCCAGAACTCTGCAGGCTCTTTTAGGTACTGTTTAGCAAACCGTAACCTGGCCAGCCTGTTTTTGTGGCTGAGTAGTGGTTTGTACCTTGCAGTGTAGCCTCTGTAGTTCTGCTGGTGAAGTCTTCTGCGGATGGTAGTCTCTGACTCATTGACGCCTACCTCCTGGAGAGTGTTCCTAATCTATGGGGCAGTTTTTATTTTATTTTATTTTTTATTATGGTGAGCATTCTTTGGTTATCCACTGGAAGTCTTCCTTGC
Organism: Argentina silus; assembly: GCF_951799395.1. Lineage (NCBI taxonomy): Eukaryota > Metazoa > Chordata > Actinopteri > Argentiniformes > Argentinidae > Argentina > Argentina silus. The sequence continues at coordinate 31,310,843 of NC_139657.1, forward strand.
CATTTGCGATTTCTTAGCTCACCAGTGCTTTCTTTCCTTTTAATGAAGTTCCAAACTGTTGATGTTGGTAGGTTTAAGGTTTTAATGTTTCATTTTTTTCTGATATTTCAGCATCATAATGGCTTCCCTGACTTTCAATAACATCTCTTTGGTCCTCATGTTGACAAGACACCAATAGCAGACTGCACAAATTATGTGACGGAACACACCTGTCAAGCCAATTGTCCCATCACTTTTGTGTAGCCTAAAATAGCGGGATTATGCATAAAAGTGTTGTAATTTCTGAATGATAAACCAATATGTACACAAATAACATCAAATAAAAGATGAGAATCTCTACGTTCTCATTTCAACTCCAAAAAGAAGAAAAAATGCTTCACTGTCCCATTACTTTCGCACGGTACTGTATAACCTTCTGTGGAAAAGGGTTCTACATGGAACCCAAAAGGTTTCTTCAAAGGGAGAGTGGAAGAAGAACCCTTTTTGGTTCTAGGTAGCACTTTTTTTCTAAGAGTGCAGGATCTGTGATGGGTCTGTCTGTCTCTATCTACGGTATATTCGCTTGAATGCCACAGCCTATTTGAGTATTGTTGCTGACCATGTGCATCCCTTCATGGCCACAATTGACCCATCTTCTAATGGTTACTTCCAGCATGATAATGCACCATGTCACAAAGCAAAAGTTGTCTTAAACTGGTTTCATGAACATGACAATGAGTTCAGTGTTCTTCAGTGGCCTTCCCAGGATCTGAATCCAATAGAACACCTTTGGGATGTGGTAGAACAGGAGATTCACATCTTGAAAGTGAACCTGAAAAATCTGCAGGAATTGAGTGATGCAATCACGTCATCATGGACCAGAATCTCAAAGGAATGTTTCCAACATCTTGTGGAATCAATGCCACGAAGAATTGAGGCTGTTTTGAGAGCAAATGGAGGCCCTACCCAGTATTAGTATAGTGTTCCTCATGAAGTGCTCTGTGAGTGTATATCTAACTATCTTTGTTTTTGCTGGTCTGTAGGATCTATGATGGCCGTCAGCCCATCCTGTGTATCATGGACACAGCCATGATCAAAACCATCCTCATCAAGGAATGCTACTCCCTTTTCACTAACAGGAGGGTAATATGCTACATTGAAGTGGTTGTATGGGGAAAAAAACATAAGGGCTCCTTAAATAGATAATATCATTGTTATGATAGCATTATTAATATTAGGTTAATCTTGCAGTATATAATTATTATTATTTTTCTAGAATATCTATCTCAACGGGCCTCTGTATGATGCCGTGTTTATCGCTGAGGATGATGCATGGAGACGGATCCGCAGTGTCCTGTCTCCCTCCTTCACCAGTGGGCGGATCAAAGAGGTACAGTCCCATCTCTCCTCTCCTTCTTTCATTCATTCCTTTATACAACACAAATAAATGAATGACTAACAACTCTGACGTATGTATGTGTGTGTGTGTGTGTGTGTGTGTGTGTGTGTGTGTGTGTGTGTGTGTGTGTGTGTGAGAGTGTGTGTGTGATTTGTACTATGTGTATAGTGTGTATTCATTGTTGTTTGTTGTTGTGTGAAGCAGCAACTTTAATGAATTAATCCAAGACAAATTTTCATCCAGGACAATAAAGTATATTTGATCTTATCTTCGATAAGTTCAGTGGTCAGATGACAGAGTATAGAATAATAGTTCATCTTTGGAGTCACTTATTCTTTGACTATATACATAATGTATCCTGTATGGATGTATATTCTCAGGCTATATAAACATTAAAATAATTCCTGTTTCAAACATGATGTTAATATATGTTTTGCACATATTAACACACTGCCAATGGTTTGCGCTCTACTCATTTGACAAACACATGGGCCCTGTCAAGAACCAACCTCTAGTTCCTAAATGCTGGACACTTGGAGATCTGAGTGGATTGGATACAGAAGTGTCTAGGGATAGAGCCTAGGAGTTGTTTCTGGACAGGGCTGTGCATTGAATAGGATTGGAGTCACGTATCATGGTATTTCCTGTTCCTGTTTGTAACCGTGGCATTTCCTGTCCGTCCAGCATTCTTCCCCTTCATGGGTCCTGTTATGGCAAACATGGAGGTATCCCTATTCCCTGCCTCGGTCACAGATTTCTTCTACGCTGTCTTTCAGAAGATCAAGTCCAATCGCGTGGCTATCACCAGGAAGGTATGTAAATATAACTGATCAAATATACGATCTTCAGCCAGTATTGTGTAATACAATTGTAGAGATTTGGTAGCATCTGGTAGTTCTCATGTGATTTTGATCTGACGTAAGCCTGCTTCCAGAGTCGGGTAGATTTCCTGCAGCTGATGATAGACTCGCAGAAAGACAGCAACTCAAAGGGAGAGGAGCAGAGTAAAGGTGCCTGCCTTAAACACACACACACACACACACACACACACACACACACACACATACACACACACACACACACACACACACACACACTGTATACTAGCATCTAACACACACACATACAGTACCTGCCTCAAACACCTATACCTACAAACACACCGTGGAAATACTCTACTTTGTCCCTTTCTCACACCTACCACCCCATTTCTCCCATCATCATAGGATTGAGTGACCATGAGATCTTGTCCCAGGCAATGATGTTCATCTTTGCTGGCTATGAGACCACCAGTAGCTCTCTGTCCTTCCTGGCCTACAATCTGGCAACCAACCCTCACATCATGACCAAGCTGCAGGAGGAGATACACACTGTGTTTCCCAACAAGGTAACCCCTCTGCAGACTCCTATATAGTACTATTCATGTGGAACAGGAAATATGATAGTGACAGTATTTTAGAGGGTACTGATGAGTGTGTAACCCCTGTGCACTGCAGACTCCTACAGTATCTATTACTATTGCTTTGGAACAGATGGTTAGATAGGTGACAGTATTTTACAGTGTGCTAATGTGTCTGTAGCATCCCTGTGCAGACTTCTGCCCAGTATTATTCATTTGAAACAGGAAGTAGATAGGTGTTGTTGGAATCTTCAGAATAGTTAAAAGGCTAGTACCTGAGAACCTGAGGGATCTACAGGGTATATACCTTAAAAGCATGTCTGACATGCAGTGGTGTGCATGACCATAGAGTGATTTCTAAACTAATACAATTATCTTAAAATAAATTATAAAACTAACAGGTAATCAGTGCAGAGACTTGTGTGATATGTGCTCTCCATCTGACTCGTGCTGCTGCATTCTGTATCATTTGCCAATAGCTTTCTTTGGTCGACCAGACAGGAGAGTGTTACAGTAATCAAGGCTGCTAGTAATACAAGCATGCATTCGTCTCTCAGTGTCAGCCTGCGAGAGGAAAGGTTGCACCTTTACAGCTGTGTTCTGTAAAGGTCCATGTAATATTCAAGCTTTCTAAAAGCTTCCTAACGGTTGTAATGACTATCTTTAATCGGTAGCGATCAGGGAACAAGATCCCTTATAATAAATCCCTTATGAATAAATATTTCATTTACGAACGCTGTTTTGGTTCGGAAAACACGCTTTTTAAAATGCAGTGTCCTACCTGACATTCGGTTTGCATATAAACATGTTGTGAGTGCCAGGGGTGTTCTAGGGGAGTAGACTGACCTTTCTCTGGTGGCTGCCTCTCCCAATCGTGTGCGCATGTAGAAACACAACAGCTAATGTCCAACACTGCAAGTTCATTTCGGGGGGATATATTATTATTAGGGAGGATGTTGTTGTTTGGACAACTTCAGACAGAATTTCTCCACGATGGCAGATTTCCGGCAAACTTACTTACTCTTCTTTAAGTGATACAAATATGTTTTAGTCACATTCTTGATATGGGTTTCAAAATTAAGATCTGAGTCAATGGTAACACCTTGTTTTTTTGCCTGGTGCTTAGTGTTACTGTAAGTAGTGTCTTTAAGTGTGCAGACAGTTTGACCAGGACAAGGACAAAGAGCATTTTGGCATCAGCATTAATTAATTAATTCTAAGGTCATTAAGAACCTAGTTAATAACTTAACAACATAGTGCTATCTCAGTGCTATGATCGGCACAAAAGCCAGATTGGAACATGTCAAAGGTACAGTTGGGAAGAAGGAGATTATTTAACAGTTTGAACACCTTTTTTTCAAGAATTATTATTTTTTTGCTTAAAAAGGGAAGGTTGGAGATTGGCCTAAAATCGCAAAGGACTGAAGAGTCTAAGTTACTTTTCTTCAGGAGGGGTTTCACCATGGTAGTTTTAGGTGCAGATGAACAGACCCCCACTTTGCTGAGCATTTCTGTATGACCACTGCAAAAGAGTTCATAGTGCTTCCATGTGGTGGAAGGTGGGGTAACAAGTCATCAAACACATCTTCGGGTCTTGCCTGAGTGATCCTCCTCACCTAATATTGGTTCTCTTATCTCAGAAGTATGTTGCAAATTCCTCACATTTGTAGGTGGAGAGCAGATCACCAGGTGTCTTGTGGGCGGGATTTATAAGGCTGTCAATCGTTGAAAAGAGCACTGTTTGAGTTGTTATGATTCATTATCAATTTTGAGAAATGATCCCGTCTGTCTCGGCGTTTTTTTATTGCCTTATTAAAAGCAGAAAGATGCTCTCGAAGAATATCAAGGTGGACCTGCAGTTTTTGTCCGCTCAGACTTTCTGCAAATTCTTTTAAATTTGGCCACAGCCTTTTTCAGTTTGACTGGTGCTACAGAGTCGATAGTTGCCCTTAGTTTGGTGTTGAAGCTGGTTGCTAAATCATTATCACAGGAGGAAGCTGTTGATGGTGTACTATTCATATTCATATTCATCATGAAATTCTCATCTGCTCAGTGACATGGCTAGATAAATAATAGAGTGAAAATATATTTTTCCCCACTTCTAATAGACTGACATGCATTCATGTTTAGCCAGGTTTCAGATAAAAACATTACAGTGCAGCTTTCGCTCTGAGATAAGATCAATAAAGGTTTTGCCAGATAGGGACCTAATATTCAAAAGCACCATGGTAATGTTCTCTGGGCTGTTCGGTGCTGCCCGGCCACAGTTAATGGAATGGATACCAAGTTATTCACATTTGAACCACCTGACAGTTTTCTTGTAGTCTGTCGACTGTGATAGGAAATAATAGACTGTAGCACATTCAGTATTCCAAGCAGTCAATCCACTAAAAGCAGCCCAGTTTAGTGGCATTTTGACTTCTGATTGATCCTTGTGTACATCTATCATTTACATTGTTCAGTGGAATCTAAATGTATTTTCTTCTAACTATCAAGATAACATTATTTAGCGATTTTTTTGTTTATTCATGTATAACAAAAAAGCAAGACACTATTACACACGTACATTGAAAGTAATGGCGTTCTGTATGCAGGTGTCATGAAATTAGGCTATGCAGATTAGAATAAGTACAGTACTGTGTTCATTTCCCAAAAAAAGAACACAAAAAACTAACAGCTCTTCAGATTTGCAACGAAAAATAGTTAGTTCTGGGTTTCGGCTACGTGAACGACCAATCACTAGTGCTCATGTGAGTGTAATATCCCTGTGCAGGCTCCTATCCAGTACGAGGCTCTGATGCAGATGGACTATCTAGACAGCGTGATCAACGAGTCTCTCAGGTTGTACCCCATCGACTTGAAAGAGTCGCCAAGAAATCTGTTGAGATCAGCGGCATCACCATCCCCAAGGGTATGGTTGTCATGATACCCATCTGGACCTTGCACCGTGACCCCGATGTGTGGGAAGACCCAGAGGAGTTCAAACCAGAGAGGTAATGGGCCACATCTTAACCACAACCACAATATCAATCACAACAGCAACGATAAGAGCAGTGTTCCACAAACAACCATAAAACAAACCTAAATGCGACGACCAAACACAAACAGGTTTCTTCAACCATGTATAACCATCATATTACTGTGATTTAATTGATATGTTCTTTAACCCCTCCTCCTCTGAACTCTCCGAGTGTAGGTTCAGTAAGGAGAACAAGGAGAGCATCGACCCATACACCTACATGCTGTTCGGGTTGGGCCCACGGAACTGTATCCGTGCGATTCGCTCTGGTATTGATGAAACTGGCGATGGTGGAGATTCTACAGAGGTTCAACTTCACCGTCTGCAAAGAGACAGATGTGAGACAAAATAATGATACAATGATTGTAAATATAATTTTGTACCTATGACTTTGTTGCGTTTCTATATGTAGCAGAGGTGATTTTGGAATCACACTCGCGTGATGAGGTAGCCCTGCCTGAGACATGTAAACTGAAGTGTCGCCCTCAGACCTTGAGGATGTCCTCTTGGCTTAATAGTAGCGTTTGTGTCTTCCACATGGGAGACCCGGGTTTGAACCCCCATACTACAATTCTGTACTTGCGTACTGCATGAGTATGTACTCCCCATTTAATTTCCCAGATTGCATTTTTCAGTACTAGGCGCCAATCATCCTCAGTATAGGCTACCTACTAAATGATGGAAGTGTGAGATTTAAAAAAAAAAGCTATTTGTATTTCTGCAAAACTCCCTCGAGACTTCATAGGGCCATTTTAATGTATGTCGACCCAAGAGAGGTTGTCCAGGAGTTTGAGTTTATTTGAATTTATAGTGCAATGCTACCCGAACGTAACAGTGACACTGTATTAGGTAACATTCATAGTGTAACGCTGACATCTGTTTTACTCGTTCCTTCATACTTTAACTGTGTGTCAACTCTCACCAGATACCCATTGAGATGGACCTGTTCCGCTGCCAGGAGTCCAACGACAACCAGCTCAAAGCAGACAGCCAGTGATGAGGACCTGCCCTGCTGCAGGTCTCTCAGTTATTATGTTACACATAGATCTAGGATCAGCCCCAACACTGGCTACTTTCAAAAATGGGCTTAAAAAAAAAAGGGCTTCGCTTTTGCCTTAAATTGAAACTAAATTGGCGCTAATAATTGCACTGTGACCCTAAAATGCACTGTGACTTTTTTTATTTTTTTATGTCTTTTATGCGTTTTTATTCTAATTTTTTTTTCATGCTCTTTCCTTTTTATCTATTTTACGTAAAGAACTTTGAATTGCCTCTGTGTATGAAATGTGCTATATAAATAAACTTGCCTTGCCTTGCCTTGCCTCGCCTCGCCTCTGGGCTCTGCTGCTACTGTATGCTGCTCTCTTTGTATCTGTCTATTAGTGGAGGTCCAGGACTAGTTGTACAGAGACAGTTGTTGTCTGTCGTCTGCAGTGCAGGGATTTGCATGTGACTTGTGTATGTTTTGTACTTGTCTGGTAGTGGGTCTCTATCATCACGCTAAAAACGTGTGTATAATCACAAACTAAATCATAACATGAGAATGAACAACATGCCATCAAAACATGACAATAAATAGGTGTTAGATTAGATTCAACTTTATTGTCATTGTGCAGAGTACAAGTACAAAGATAACGAAATGCAGTTAGCGTCTAACCAGAAGTGCAAAAAAGCAGAAAAGTGCAATGTGAACAATATATACAGGTAGAGCAGTATAAGCAATATATGAGCAGTATAAGTAGTGCAGTATAAGCAGTATATGAGCAGTATAAGTAGTGCAGTATAAGCAGTATATGAGCAGTATAAGCAATATATGAGCAGTATAAGTAGTGCAGTATAAGCAGTATATGAGCAGTATAAGCAGTATATGAGCAGTATAAGTAGTGCAGTATAGATAGATAGATAGATAGATAGAAACTTTATTTATCCCAGGGGGAAATTCAGGTTCCAAGTAGCATACAGACATAGGGGGTATCACACATAACATACACATACAACATACAACATTAGCAGAATTTTATACAGGCGAGGTGCAGTTGTAAATGTCTTTGCAGTTAGGTGAGGTGCAAAAAGGTAAGGCAGACAGTGCGATTATAGCATTAAATACTAAAAACTAAATACTAAATACGGGCTACATAAATACGGACCATTTTAAAGTGCATTTAGTCCAGGCTGGTGGAGGGAGGTAGGAGCTGTGTATGAGACCTAGCATAGCTAGTAAACATTGTAGATAATGAGGTGAAACAGTGACATGATACATGATAGTGATATGATACAGAGGGTGGAGGTTATGCAGAGAAGTCCATCTCTTTGCCCTTGATTGACTTATTGTAGAGTTGTATGGCTCTGGGTACAAATGATTTAGTAAGTCTGTCAGTTTTGCTTGTCAGTGCTCGTAACCTCCAGCTGATCAAGCTCTTCTGCTGGATGATGGTGTGGTACAGTGGGTGACCTTCATTGTCCATGATGGTGAGCAGTTTGCTCAGAGTTCTTTTTTCCAGTACTGAAGTGATGCTCTCCAGTTCAGCTCCCACAACAGAGCCAGCTTTCCTTACCAGCCTGTCCAGTCGCCCGGCATCCCTCTTCTTAGTGCTTCCTCCCCAGCACACCACTGCATAGAAGAGAACGCTGGCGACCACAGACTGGTAAAACATCCCTAGGAGTTTGCTGCAGACATTGAAGGACCGCAGCCTCCTCAGGAAGTACAGCCGGCTCTGTCCCTTCTTGTAAATCGCATCAGTGTTGGCTGACCAGTCCAGTTTATTGTCCAGGTGGACCCCCAGATACTTATATGTGCTGACCATCTCCACATTGACTCCCTCAATGGAGACTGGTAGCAGAGCGGGCTTAGACCTACGGAAATCCACCACCATCTCCTTGGTCTTTGTAGTGTTGAGTTGTAGGTGGTTGAGTTTGCACCATTGCACAAAGTCCTCCACCAGGCTCCTGTACTCCCCCTCCTGCCCATCTCTGATACACCCCACAATTGCCGTATCGTCCGAAAACTTCTGCATGTGGCATGACTCTTTGTTGTAGCAGAAGTCAGACGTGTACAGGGTGAACAGGACAGGAGAGAGCACAGTTCTCTGTGGTGCTCCGGTGTTGCATACTACAGTGTCCGAGAGGCAGTCCTTCAGTCTGACAAACTGTGGCCGCCCTGTCAGGTAGTCAGTGATCCAGGATACCAGGTGGGCGTCCACACCCATCTGCAGGAGCTTGTCTCCCAATCTGAGGGGTTGGATGGTGTTGAAAGCACTGGAAAAATCAAAGAACATGATTCTCACAGCGCTTTTCCCTTTGTCCAGGTGAGAATGCGTCCTGTGCAGTAGATATGTGATGGCATCGTCTACTCCAACCTTCTCCTGGTATGCAAACTGTAGTGGATCCAGTGCATGGCTAACCTGGGGTCTGAGTGTATGTAGAAGCGGTCTCTCCATTGTTTTCATAATGTGTGAGGTGAGTGCGACAGGCCTGAAGTCATTGAGTTCTTTTGCGTGTGGCTTTTTTGGGACAGGGATAAGACATGATGTCTTCCACAGTGTTGGGGCCCTGCCAAGACGTAGACTCAGGTCAAATAAGTACCTCAGCGGCTCTCCCAGTTCGGCAGCGCAGGTCTTGAGCAGTCTGGGACACACTTTGTCTGGACCCGCTGCCTTCCTGGGGTTAAGTCGCTTTAGTCCCGATCGCACCTGGTCTGCCGTGATTGTAGGGGGGAGGGGCTGGGAGGGAGGGGGGGGTGGGTGGTGGGGTGGCTCTTTGTCCCTGGGCGCTCCAGTAGACAGTGGCTGATGGCTGGTGATTGAGGTCGGTGACGCCTTTGATGATGGGGGGTGTTGGGAGATGGGGGGCTGTGTGAGATGGGGGAGAGGTGTAGAATGGCCCTGCACGCCGACAGAGACAGAGACAGCTCCTGGAGAGGGGGTGGGGTAGGCCACCGCAGCTGGGTGGTTGAACCTGTTGTAGAACTGGTTCAGTTCATTGGCCCGGTCTCGACCTCCCTCAACACAGCTACTGCTCTTCCTCATGCCCGTCATCATCTTCATCCCATCCCACACCTCTCGCACGTTGTTCTGCTGCAACTTCCTCTCTACCTTCCTTCTGTATAACTCCCTTGCCTCTTTCAGCTTGACTTTGAGTTCCCCTTGTGCGTGCTTCAGCTTTGCTAGGTCCCCCTCTTTGAACGCCCTCTTTTTCTTATTGAGGAGGGCCTTGACATCGCTGGTAATCCAAGGCTTGTTGTTTGGAAAGCAGCGCACAGTTTTTGTGGGAACAACAATGTCTTCACAGAAGTTCAGGTAGTCGGAGTAGCAGTGTGCGAGCCCATCAATGTCATCACCATATGATTGTTGGAAAATATTCCAGTCTGTTATGTCCAAGCAGTCCCTCATGGCCTCATCCGTCTCGGGGGACTTCTTCTTGAAGGTGCGTGTTCTGATTGGTTCTCTCCGAACACATGGAGTGTACAGTGGTTGTAGGGAGACCAGATTGTGATCTGATTTCCCCAGTGGTGGTAGTGATGTGGCGGTGTAGGCATCCTTAATGTTTGCATACAGAAGGTCAATTGTTCTGCTCTGTCGTGTGGGGCAGTTGACATACTGGTGAAAGGCGGGCAGTGTTGAGTCCAATGTGACATGATTAAAGTCCCCTGATATGGCGATGTAAGCATCGGGGTACTGAGCTTGGAGTTTCGCGATGGTAGAGTGGATGACGTCACACGCGGTTTCAGCCATAGCTCGGGGTTGTATGTACACAGCGATGACGATGGCGTTCGTAAATTCTCGGGGCAGATAATAGGGACGTAAACTCACCGCTAGTACTTCAACATCAGGGCAGCAGATAATGTCCTTCACCGTAATATGTCCAGGGTTACACCATCTGTTATTGATGTAGAGTACGAGCCCGCCACCTTTGTTTTTGCCACTTAAACTCGGGTCTCTGTCCGCTCTCACATGCGAGAAACCAGGGAGTTCAATGTTAGCATCTGGTGTGTTGTTGTTCAGCCATGTCTCCGTGAGAATCATCACGCTGCATTCCCTGTACAGTTTAACGTTCCTCACCAAAGCTGCCAGCTCGTCCGTTTTATTGGAAAGTGAATTAACGTTACCCATCACACACGAAGGGATCGACGGTTTATACTTCCACCGCTTCGCTAGGGCCCTCTCCTTAACTTTAGCCCCAGCTCTGCAGCCTCGATAAGGCCGTCGAATCTCCTTCGGAATGCTGTTAACGTAAGTACTGTCGGTAGTTCCCTTTGATCTGAGCTCGAGTAGCAGATTCCTCGAGTAAGTCCGCGTTGTGCTGCTGCTTTCTTGCGGAAAAGTATCCGTATCCATAGGATACAACATGTCCACGCGTTGCATGTAAATAAAATATAAAAATTGCAAACGGAAAAGTAGTTAAAAGACTTAACAAAGACAAAACAACGAGAGCTACTGGATGGACAGCCTGCTCACGCGCCTGCGTATAGTATAAGCAATATATTGTAACGACCCTGTGTAAGGCCCGTTAGCAGCTCCGCCAAAGGAGTTAACTCTCTTGGTGTTGTGGCTAGCGCGGCCGGTTTGTAAGCGGAAGGTTGCGAGTTCGATACCCGCTTAAGGCAAGCTACTCTACCCCGCCGTTCGTTACATTGGTGTCAGAAGTGGGATGGTGCCCGTGAGGCCATCTGAGAGGCGTGTCCACGTGAGAGACTTGTATAGTGAAGCGTGAGGGCACGCTCTCCCGAACGGAGGGGATAGTGTAACGACCCTGTGTAAGGCCCGTTAGCAGCTCCGCCAAGTGAGTTAACTCTCTTGGTGTTGTGGCTAGCGCGGCCGGTTTGTAAGCGGAAGGTTGCGAGTTCGATACCCGCTTAAGGCAAGCTACTCTGCCCCGCCGTTCGTTACAATATGTATTAACAGTAACATTATAAGCAGAATAAATATAGAATGCAGTATGAACAGTATAAGCAGTATATGAGCTGTATAAGTAGTGCAGTTACCAATGTATTGGGTCTATCTATGGGTATCGTAGTGCAGCAGTAGTCAAAATGTACCTGCATTTTATCGGTTGAAGTGCCATCTGTCATAAGATTTGACTTGTAAAACTGAAAAGTAGGATACAACTAATAGCCTAAATGTATAAACACAGACCACAACCAAAAAACAACATGGGAAAATCGTTTACGCATCCTCTGCAGCAGGAACAGTGCAGAGAAAAAGTATGTACAGTAAACCCCATAACTGAATACACTTCATACGCTTCAGCGCGACACAGAACGCCTATACTGCAACAAAGTAAAAAGATGAGACAGACACGTGTCTTCAATAACTTGCATGTTTAATCAAAATACAAGCATTCGGCACATCGTTAACTTGTAGGAAAGTTTAATCAGGTTTTATCAATTGTATTATTTTAAATGTGAAATAAATATCATCAGTGCAGAGGCTATAACACACTACAAAAGTCACATTAAATCACGGAAAGTAGGCTAGGCTAATTAACGGAACTATATGATTATACAGCCCAAGCCCAGTCCAGGGTTCTGAAAGCGACAAGTAACAAGTGTGCCCATCAACTGTCTAGATATTAGGCCTATACGTAACATTTAGTCCTCCACTTTATATCACAGCCAGTATAACGTTTAAAATGACTACAAAACAAAAGCAATATAGTCTACAGTGAACGGCGCATTGTCCATTTGTCATACATGTCCAAACAGACCCGCTCACTTGAATAGGAAAGTAGCGCGGCGGTTCGTTGCTTCAGCAAACCTCTCGATGACTTTACTGTTGAAATCCATCTGTCCCTGGATCAATGCATTTTCAATGGAAATCATGTCAAGGCCGTTCAGTCGCTGGTGTCTGTTCTGTTCTGACAGATGTATAATGTCTTTGAATCCAGCCGATGCCCAAATAGTCTCCACCAAAAATCATACATGGGAAACAGAACAGCGCATGTTTCGAGGTGGTAGCGGTTAGCCATCTCTTTTTGTCAAACCATTCCTGTTGGCCCTAAACGTTTATCTCCAACTTCTCTTCCAAAGGCAATGTACTGAACCGCATGGTCAACAAATAATCTACACGATTCATTGTGAAAACTTTAGCTAGCTAGCATTAGCGATAGACGTACAGTAGATGAACTGAATTGCTTTGTGATTATTTCCTGTCATGTCAGACCACGTTAACGACATTAGCGTTTAATAGTTTTTCGCCACCTGTTGCTAGGCAGAATTCATACCCAATATAATTTGCGTGAGGTTTTCCCTGCTTACGCCAAACACGCTCACGTTGTTCCCCTTGCAACGATGGGGCAGAGTGCTCCGCTGCCCCACAGCAGAAAGACGGGACAGAGAGCGCAGTCCGCACACACTAGTAATTACTAGTAATTAGTAATTACTCCAAAAACAGCACTATACGAATTATGAGTCAAGTTTATTATATTTATACACACCAATTTCACCATTTAATCTATTTTGTATTAAATATAAAATACTTATTATTATTATTATTACTAATAAAAAATAGGACTAATAATTGTTTCGTATTTGTAATGTACTTTATGAGACTTTATGTTTGTAATGTACTTTATAAAGAAAAAAACCCTGTATATCCCCAAATTTGATTCTATGCAATATGTTTTTTCAAATGTTGTATTTGTCTTGTAGGCTACTTTTGTGTAAGCCGTATATTGTGGGTAAAATGCACTATAAATTCAAATGAACTTAAACTTAAATGTGTATTGCAGTGGAATCCTAACTCGAGATCCGCGTGTAAATCGAATCAATTTCCCATTGACATGAATGCAAGATTTACGCGCGCGGATTTGGAGTTAGGATTCCACCCAAAATGCGTTGCTATTGGTATCATTATGACGTTGATATGTACACAGAATTGAGAATGTTCTGCAATAATACACAAAGTTCTTGAACTTTTAGTTTAGTGGCATAACGAACTAAGACGCAACCTGAACCTTTGCAATCAGTATTACCAGAGTGAGATATAAAGAGATTATAACCGGAAGATTCGGCGCTTAACACAGCCTACTGACTGAGGTAGGCTAATGTAGGCCAGAGATGTAGTATAGTTGACATATAGTATAGTTTTATAACACTTGTATTTGTAAATACTTGAGACGGCATAGGCCGACTACCTTTACAGCATTTGGACAAGGGACGCGTAAAAATGTCACTGAGAGATATCTGTCACTAGGAGATGATATTCCCATTAAGTCGAATTCAGCGTTGGATATTTCTATATGCCTAAAAACTCACATCTTTAGAAAGGCCTTCCTTTAGGTCCTGTCCTCTTGTTGTTGTTAGTGTTTTGTTTGTGTTTTTGTTTGTGTGTCTATTGCACTCAACTGCACAGGCTTTGAAATTGTCGGCTACAAATGAAAAACACATTCCAAATAAAATATATTTTTTATTATTATTATGAGAGACCTAAATGCATGAATTGAATTAGGGCTTTTTTAATTTTGCCGAGGTCTTCTGCTTATTAGCCTATAGGCTCCTACCTGTACCAGGCCGATTCCAGTTAATAAAATGTGCCCATTATATGGCCACTGATATTTGACCTGTTGGCCACAATTGTAGGCTATATTTCAAGGCGTGTCAACAAACATAGCCAGCCAACCCACACTGGAAGCTTTTGCTGACTCTAACATAGGCCTCTGACAGGACCAAGTCACTTCGAACCATTGCATCGAACGCTGATAAGAGTTGTTAGGCAGTGAATTACCATGATAGTCATTCCAAACCCATTATGACGCCAGCCGAACGCACATTATAGATAATAACATTTCTTTGCTGCCAATCGGTGTACTGGTATTTGTTGACTGATTCAGAAGGGCAAACTCAAAGATTGTTATACCATTCTCATTTGGGGAATCTTTCTCAAATTCCTGTTGCATTATAGTATGGGTGTGTGGAGATTATTTCAATCATTTTTGTTTGTGTTCTATCTACTGTAGGTGCATAAAAACAATGGAGGTGAAAATATATATGAGTATTGAGGATATCAGGAAGGAGCATGAGAGGATTAAGACAGAGAAGGCAGAGTTTGAGAAAAAGATAGAGGAATATGAGAAACAAAAGAGAAGGGACCAAAAAGTTAGGCAGAGGGAGGAGGAGATCCTGGCCAGAAAGGCAGAAAGACTGCAGGAGGACAGGAATGAGTTCAATAGGGAGAGGGAGGAGATGGACAGTGGGATCAAGATCCTCATGATGGAGATTGAGAAAGAGAAGGAGTCCTCAAAGGAGATACTTAGAAAGGCTGAGAAGGCAGAGGCAGAGTTAAATATGATGAGGAAGGAGAGCGTGAAAATCCAAAGAGACGGACAGAAGGTGGAGCAAGAAATGCTTGGGATGTGGAAGGAGAAGGAGACATTTCTCAAGGCCAAGAAACAGATGGAAAAAGAAATGGAGGCAGTCAAGAGGAGAGAGGCCCTGGTGATGGAGGCCGAAGAAAGACTTAAACTGAGCCAGGAAAAGGAGAAGCTAGAGCAGGAAAAGGAGACCTCAATGGAGATGCTTAGAAAGACAGAGAAGGTCGGAGCAGAGTTGCAAATAATAAAGAAGGAGTGGATGAAAATCAAAAGAGACGGGCAGGATGTGGAGCGAGAAATGCTCAAGATGTGGAAGGAGAAGGAGACATTTAAAAAGGATAAGAAACAGATGGAAAAAGAGATAGAGGCCATCAAGAGGAGAGAGGCCCTGGTGATGGTGGCTGAAGAAAGAGCGAAACAGAGTCTGGAAAAAGAGAAGCTAGAACAGGAGAGGGAGACATTGAAGAAGGTGAGCATGGTGACGATTAGAGAGATGGTAGAGAACCTATAGACTAAGTAGATGAAGGTGATTGTTGCTAGTTTTACTATAGCATTTAGTCCATGACCTTCAACTCTCAGTTGATTTTGTCCAATTCTTGTCTCACCTTGCACTCCCCTCTGATGTTACTTTTTTAATTTCAGATGAACGATGGCTCCAGATATGCCCCAACCCTCATGTTCTCGTTGAGAGCGACTCCTCTGATGGCTCAGCTGGTACACAATCAGGCAAACCAGGGGACGAGCCTTTCTGTCAAAAGCCTTGTTGATGTGGCCCTGGCTGAGAGCGTGTGGGGGTGCAGAGATAAGACAGGGGACTGCACATGCCGACACCGTTAGCCTGGAAACCTCAACACAATTGGCCGCTATTTAGGGATACATAGCAAATCAATTTATATAGTTGTCTTAAGTTCAATAAATTAAGTTGAACATTAAATTAAATTGACTTCCTTTCTCTACCACTGTGACTGCTTGTGGCATTTATTATTATAGAAAGTCTTACTTGTGATGACCGTGATGTATGTAGCTGAAGATGAATGTAGCTATTTATTTTAAGTCGCTCTGGATAAGAGCTTCTGCTAAATTACTCAAACGTAGGCCTAAAGTACATCCGTAAAATAATGTATCCATTTCCTGTTAACCATCTCTAAACCCTAGATGGCAGTATTTACTCTTACACCAGAAACGTGACCAGTTGCACGTGTGGATGCAGAAGAAATAGCCTCCCAGTCTGTTTCTGCAAGGAACTTCTAATTTATGGATTCTGTACATTGTTTTATGTTGAGAGTCTTGTCAAGTCTGAATATCTTAGAGTTGGGGTTTGTCCTCTACCTCCAATTATAAACGAGGACAATCACTTTGTTTTTCATACAGGTACCACTATTGTATGTATTTCTGTAATCTATGTTTCTATTACTTTACCATACTATGAAACTAATTGAATATGTTTTTAAGCGTCCAAAAAGCATTGATACCAGCACTCCAAGAATCATTTTGCGTTGCTGCTGCAGCAGCCGCGCAATGTCAACAATGTCGCACTGTCGCACTGGTGTAGCATGTAACATTAAAATCCATCAACTTCATATCACACCATTGATGATTGGTGAACTTGTTGGATCAGTTAAGGCCTGTGCCAGAAATCAGTACACACACCAATCACACAATGGGACTATAACAGGCACATACAGTGCATTCTGAAAGTATTCAGACCCCTTCACTTTTTCCGTATTATGTTATGTTACAGCCTTATTCAAAAATAGATGAAATTAATTTTTTTCCTCATTAATCTACACACAATACGCAATAATGACAAAGGTGCTTCAACAAAAAACGTAAAGGGTCTGAATACGTATGTAAAGGTGATATTTCAGTTTTTTATTTTGAATAAATTAGCAACAATTTCTAAAAACCTGTTTTTGCTTTGTCATTATGGGGTATTGTGTGTAGATTGATGAGGAAAAAGGCTGTAACATCACAAAATGTGGAAAAAGTGAAGGGGTCTGAATACTTTCCGAGAGCACTGTACTTACATCTTGATTCACAGAATCACACCTCGTACACACTTGCAAGTGATAGCAACGCCTATCACCTGTCCCAATAAAGGGATGCTACAAGCGCACCATTTCATCCTTTCCACTCTTCACTCTCTGACTGTCTGAAGTGTACTGTAGTTGTGTTGTTGTAGCTGGGTACACCTCAGCCTATGATTCTCATGGGGCGTTAGGTTAAAAAGTGTACTGTAGTTGTGTTGTTGTAGCTGGCTACACCTCAGCCTATGATTCTCACGGGGCGTTAGATTGTCTCTGATAGAATCCTACGGTTCAGCTCAACGATGATTTTCACCTTCTGAGCACCTGTTAACTCTCTGAGCTAGCAGGCTAACCTGTGAGCTCTCAATTTTTTGTTATTGTTGAACCCGAGCTCGACGATAATTCCTCAGGTTATTATTAGAACTTGCAAGGTCACATGTGTAGGCTACAGCTAGCACTTGGGACGGACGGCTAACTAAGTTACTTGTTGTTTCCGGACAGCTGAGAACCTTGGCTAGCTTTGACAAGGTAATATTGAGAAATATTAGCACCCTGTTTGCAGGAGGGTTGGTCAGCTTGTGTTTGTAGCCCTAGGACTACTGAGCACTTTCTAGTAATTAATAATTTACTAGCTAGTTACCTCGTATAATGATCTGGAACATACCAGTTCTCTCTGGTGTGGGACCACCATATCTAACTATGCGGGTACCAGTTCCCTGTGGTAGCACGTGGGTGTAGCAATGCTGAGGTGTGCTGATATTATACCTGTTTGTTGCATCGTGCGCTGTATCTAAACTAACCCCACAACTAAGTCAACTAATAAACATGGGCTACGCATATCTTAAACATGCCTGTGTGTGTGTGTTTGTGTGTGTGTGTGTGTGTGTGTGTGTGTGTGTGCGTGCGTGCGTGCGTGCGTGCGTGTGTGTGTTTGTGCGTGCTTGCGTACATGTGTTTTTTCGGGGATGCAGAGAAAGTCTTCCAGCTGTTCCAATGACAACATCCATCCATCCATACATACATAGACCTATGCATTTAATTCTGGTTTGTTTATAACTAAGAGGAAGACACATTTATCATCAAAAACCACTAGTTATCATCAAAAAGGATGGTCACAGTTTGCTAAAAAAGAGTACCTAAAAAGCCTGCAAAGGTCTCGTAAAAGATATTGTGGACAGATGAGATGAATATTATCATGGACGTGACAAAAGTTTGGAGAAAAAAGGATCTGCCCAAGATCCACAGCATACCACCTCATCTGTGAAACTTGGTGCAGGGGGTGTTAGGTGTGGGCATGTATAGTTGCCATTAGAACTTGCTAACTTGTCTTAATTGATGATTGTACCTGCTGACGGCAGCAGCAGAATGTATTCTGAAGTGCACAGAAACATCTTGTCTGCTTGAGTGCAAGCAAATGCCTCCAAATGCATTGGATGGAGCCACACCATACAATAAAACAATGACCCAAAACACTGCCATAGCAACTAGTGGAAAGATCTTGATTGGCCAAGTCAATCTTCAGATTAAAATTTAATTGAACATGCATTACATTTCCCTAATGATAAGAATTTAGGCAAAAAGACCTCAAAACAAACAACAACTAAAGATGGCTGCAGTACAGGCCTAGCAGAGCATCACCAAAGAAGATGCCCAGCGTCTGGTGAGGTTAGTGGGTTGCAGACTTCAGGCAGTTATTGTCCACTAAATACTAGTGGATTGTCCACTAAATACTAAACATGACTGCTTCATTTGGACATTTGATAAGTCTGTCCCATTACTTTTGGGTACACTGAAATAGGGGGATTATGCATAAAAAGTGGGGTAATTTCTAAATGGTGAAACCAATGTGTATACAAATACCATCAAATAAAAGCTGAGAATCTCTACTTTAACCTTGTAGTAATTGTTTAATTTCAAATCCAAACGTTTGATAAAGTTCTTCATAACCAACATCAGGGAGATGTGACCAGAGAGTGGATCCTGGCTATAAGGGCACACACTTGCCAACACACATTCTGGTGTGACATGTGCGATGTCTTATTGATCTATGTTGCTTTGGCTGTCTCCATGTGTGGATCATTGTAATCAGGGGTGGGGCTGGCCTTTTAAACACCTGTGCTTTGTTTCATTCAGGGAAAACAAAGAGATTTTTAACATTTCTTTTAAAGAGACAACACACATTTTCTGCCATGCCTCTGTCAATTGATTTGGCTTTAATCAATGGTTTCTTCTTGATGTTGTGTACATGTTTTCATGCCTATGTCACCTTTCAGAGGAAATCAAGGAACCTATCCAGATCTGATGTCGTATTAGATGAATCAAACCCTGTCAGAACATAGTTTGCTTTTGCTAGATTCTTTTCTTTTCTTTTGTCTAGTATTGGTATACATGGTCGAAATGATGCACTCATGTTTAGTATTTGGTTGACAATACTTTGTATGCAATAACCGTCTGGGACCCATTGACCCCACCAGGTGCTGGGTATCTTCTCTGGTGATATTCTGCCAGGCCAGCCATCTTTTTGCCAGGTCTTTTTGCCCAAAATCTTACCATCAGAAAATGAAATGCATGTTCAGTAGGATTTAAATCCAAACATTGACATGGCCAGTCAAGGACTTTCCACTTTTTCGCCCTGAAAATCTCCCTAGCTCCAATGGCAGTATGTTTTGGGTCATTGTCTTACTGTATGATGAAGCGCCATCCAATGAATTTGGAAGCATTGTTTTTACTCGACCAGACAAGATATTTCTGTACACTTCAGAATACATTCTGCTGCTACTGTCAGCAGTAACATCATCAATTATGATAAGTTAGCAAGTTCTAGTGGCAGCTATACATGCCCAAACCATAGCATCCCCTCCACCATGTTTCACAGATGAGATGGTATGCTGTAAACCTTGGGCAGATCCTTTTTTCTCCAAACTTTCCTCTTGCAATCACTCTGATAATATTCATCTTATCTGTCCACAAGACTTTTTTCCACACCTCTGCAGGCTTTTTAGGTACTTCTTAGCAAACTGTAACCCGACTATCCTTTTTAAGAATAACTAGTGGTTTGCATCTTGCAGTGAAGCCTCAGCCATTTGCGATTGCTGAGCTCATCAGTGCTTGATTTTGGCAAGTCTAAGGTTTTGACTATGTTTCAGATTTTTCAGCTTTCACCATTTGTCAATTCCTTTGCTATTGTAATGTATCTAACACCTTGTCCTTTGTTGGGAATGATATTTAAGGAGAGGGACAGCGAGATATTCTTTGGGTTTTGGGTTAGGCCCATCACGGGCATCATTCTCCCGCGTTGTCCTTGACGCACGTTAACGTATGGTTAAAACTTACAGACGTATGTTGTTTTAAATTGTGTTAAATTGGTTATTTTGTTGATACTCTATTCTCATTCTTCCTATGGGCATTAATGTGATGTTGTGCGCTCGATAAAGGTTCTGTTAATCAGGGCTGGCTCTAGCCATTTTGGTGCCCAAGCATTTTTCCTTCTTTTGCATTATTAAATGTCTAAATTAAGCACTCATGTTTAGTATTTGGTCCCCAATCCTTTGTATGCAAAAGTGCAAAAGTCTGTGACCCATTGACCCAACCAGACGCTGGGTATCTTCTCTGGTAATGCTATGTTGCAGCGACTGTTGTTGTTTTTTTAGGATGTTTTGCCCTAAGTCTCCTCTTGAGCAAATGAAATGCATGTTCTATAGGATTTAAATCTGGAGACTGACTTGCCCAGTCAACAACTTTCCACTTTTTGGCCCTGAAAAATTCCCTAGTTCCTATGGCAGTATGTTTTGGGTCATTGTCCTGCTGTATGATGAAATGCTGTCCAATGAGTTTGGAGCCATTTACTTGTACTTGGACTGACAAGATGTAAATAAATGATTCTCAATTATGGTGAGCATTCTTTGGTTATCCACTGGAAGTCTTCCTTGGCCTACTAGGTAATTTGAGATTTCTGAGCTCACCAGTGCTTTCTTTCCTTTTAATGAAGTTAAATGAAGTTCCAAACTGTTGATTTTGGTAGGTTTAAGGTTTTGGCTATGTTTATTTTTTTTCTGATATTTCAGCATCATAATGGCTTCCCTGACTTTCAATAACATCTCTTTGGTCCTCATGTTGACAAGACACCAATAGCAGACTGCACAAATTATGTGACGTAACACACCTGACGAACACACTTGTCAAGCCAATTGTCCTATCACTTTTGTGTAGCCTGAAATAGGGGGATTATGCATAAAAGTGTTGTAATTTCTGAATGATAAACCAATATGTACATCAAATAAAAAATAAAAATCTCTACGTTTTTATTTCAAATCCAAACAGAAGAAAAAATGCTTCACTGTCCCATTACTTACGCACGGTACTGTATAACCTTCTGTGGAAAGGGTTCTACATGGAACCCAAAAGGTTTCTTCAAAGGGACAGTGGAAGAAGAACCCTTTTTGGTTCTAGGTAGCACTTTTTCAAAGAGTGCAGGATCTGTGATGGGTCTGTCTGTCTCTATCTACGGTATATTTGCTTGAATGCCACAGCCTATTTAAGTATTGTTGCTGACCATGTGCATCCCTTCATGGCCACAATTTACCCACCTTCTAATGGCTACTTCCAGCATGATAATGCACCATGTCACAAAGCAAAAGTCGTCTTAAACTGGTTTCATGAACATGACAATGAGTTCAGTGTTCTTCAGTGGCCTTCCTTGTCACCGGATCTGAATCCAATAGAACACCTTTGGGATGTGGCAAAACGGGAGATTCACATCTTGAAAGTGCACCTGAAAAATGTGCAGGAATTGCGTGATGCAATCATGTCATCATGGACCAGAATCTCAAAGGAATCAATGTCACGAAGAATTGAGGCTGTTTTGAGAGCAAAGGGAGGCTCTACCCAGTATTAGTATAGTGTTCCTAATAAAGTGTTGGGTGAGTGTATATCTAACTATCTTTGTTTTTGCTGGTCTGTAGGATCTATGATGGCCGTCAGCCCGTCCTGTGTATCATGGACACAGCCATGATAAAAACCATCCTCATCAAGGAATGCTACTCCCTTTTCACTAACAGGAGGGTAATACGCTAAATTGAAGTTGTTGTATGGGGAAAAAAACATAAGGGCTTATTAAATAGATAATATCATTGTTATTATAGCATTATTAATATTCGGTTAATTTTGCAGTATATAATCATTGTTATTTTTCTAGAATTTCTATCTCAACGGGCCTCTGTATGACGCCGTGTTTATCGCTGAGGATGATACATGGAGACGGATCCGCAGTGTCCTGTCTCCCTCCTTCACCAGTGGGCAGATCAAAGAGGTACAGTCCCATCTCTCCTCTCCTTCTTTTATTCATTCCAACAACACAAATAAATGAATGACTAACAACTCTGACGTGTGTGTGTGTGTGTGTTTATGTGATTTGTACTATGTGTATAGTGTGTATTCATTGTTGTTTGTTGTTGTGTGAAGCAGCAACTTTAATTGTCCAAGACAAATTTCCATCCGGGACAAAAAAGTATATTTAATCTTATCTTAGATAAGTTCAGTGGTCAGATGACAGAGTATAGAATAATAGTTCATCTTTGGAGTCACTTATTCCTTGACTATATACATAATGTATCCTGTATGAATGTATATTCTCAGGCTATATAAACATTAAAATAATTCCTGTTTCAAACATGATATTAACCCATGTTTTGCACATATTAATCCATGTATCAATCATCATATTTTTCCATGTATCCTTCCCAACTCAGATGTTCGGGATCATGAAGCAGCACTCTGGTAATTTGGTCAGTAATCTGAAGAAGACGGCCGATAACGAAGAGCCCATTGAACTAAAAGAGTGAGGATTTCTCTCCGAGAAGATAAGGTGAATTTGTAATTTCAGTGAACTCCCCCTTTAATTTTGTGGTTGTGGTTCTGGTGGTCAAAGATTGTGTGGTTGTGTTCCAGGTTCTTTGGACCATACAGTATGGATAAGGTCGTCAGCACTTCATTCAGTGTCGACATCGACTCCCTCCACAACCCCTCTGACCCCTTTGTGACCAACATCAAGAAAATGCTCAAGTTTGACATCTTCAGCCCACTGTTCCTCACAGTCGGTACAACTGCCCCCATATAGCTTTCAGTCTAAATCATTTTGTGCTCAATAAATGAAGCTATCGATTTCATTGATTAGACTGACATACACTGTGGAAACACTCTATGAGACCACCAGTAGCTCTCTGTCCTTCCTGGCCTACAATCTGGCAACCAGCCCTCACATCATGACCAAGCTGCAGGAGGAGATAGACACTGTGTTTCCCAACAAGGTAACCCCTCTGCAGACTCCTATATAGTACTATTCATGTGGAACAGGAAATATGATAGTGACAGTATTTTAGAGGGTACTGATGAGTGTGTAACCCCTGTGCACTGCAGACTCCTACAGTATCTATTACTATTGCTTTGGAACAGATGGTTAGATAGGTGACAGTATTTTGCAGTATGCTAATGTGTCTGTAGCATCCCTGTGCAGACTTCTGCCCAGTGCTATTCATTTGAAACAGGAAGTAGATAGGTGTTAACTTAGGTGCTTAGGTGCTTCACTACTGCACTAATAAGTTGTGGTCATCACTCATCAAGCAAAGCCCTTGGTCAATCTCTTTATAGAATCAGAATCAGAATCAGAATCAGATTCAGAATTATTTTATTTGACCAAGTATATTTGCACATACAGGAAATTAACTTGGTGAGGTTGGTGCATGGGAACAATAGCAAAAACAATAGCAAATATTGACAAAAGATTTACAAAATAGCAAAATATTAACAAAATAGCAATAACTAATTTACAAAATAGAACAATAAAACATTACATTTTGTAGGCTGTGCGAAGTTAAATGGCAATGAGGCTAAATGAGGAGGGGCGGTTGGGGCTGGGCTTCTCCTGAAGTCTACTACCATCTCTACAGTTTTTGGGGCGTTCAGCTCCAAGTTGTTCTGGCTTCACCAGAAAGCCAGGCTGTCATCTTCCTCTCTGTAGGCGGACTCATCCTCATTGGAGATTAATCGAATACATTTGGGATTGAGTGAGTGGTGAAGCCTGTTCTCCAGTCTGAGTAAATTAGTTTAATCTTGTTTCTAGTCAGAGTGCTCTTAGTACTAGTTTGTTTTGCTGTGGCTATCCTTCCTTAAGCCTGTTCTTGAGTCTGAGTAAGTTAGTTTAATCTTGTTTCTAGTCAAAATGCTGTTAGGAGTTGTTTGTTTTGCTGTGGCTATCCTGCCTTACGCTCTGATAGTAGTTTCTGTTGGAAGCTATCTGTTTGAAGTCAATTGCTGTGACGTGCTGTCAATCTCCAGTGGGAGGGCCTAAACACTATTCTGCCAGGTAGTTAACTCCTCCTCACCCTGGACCAGGACTAATACATTTGGGATTGAGTGAGTGATAAAACCTGTCTGGTCGTTAACTGATCGTAAATAAAGGGGAGGGGTTGCTACCCTGCTAGTCATCAGCAATCACAGAATCTACATTTATATTGTGATGATTGCAGAGCGACAGCCTCTGCGACAGCCTCCTGACACAAAGACGAAGGAGTCTATCTGTGGAGTCCACTGGGGAAGGCCTGAGAGGAAGGCCATACAAATAAGTATTTTTTATTCTATTTTGATAATTTTTTCATTACCTTGAGTGTATTGAGCCTACCTATATCCTACATTTCCCACTAACCCTCTCCCTCTATACCGGCAAAAAATCACAATGTGCTTTCTCCCCATTCCTGTTATTTCATCCATCAGGAGGACACATCGAAGCTACACCTCCACCTGCAACCCTTCCAATCTAATCTACCCACCATGCTCAACTGACCACGACCTCACTGTCATGGGAGGACTTTGGAACTGCCAATCAGCGGTCCAGAAAGCAGAAGCTATCAGAAGCCTGCTTCATGTCTCTCCACTTCCTTGCTCTCACAGAGACATGGATTACACCGGATAACACAGCTACTCCGGCAGCCCTCTCTGATGCCTACTCCTTTTCTCATTCCCCTAGATTCTCTGGTTGAGGAGGAGGAACAGGACTCCTCATCTCACCTAAAGTGGTCACTGTAACGAGTCCCTTGTACAGAGAGGCGGACGCAGTGTGGTGATGAGAGAATGGTCCCGTTTATTTAAGATAATAATTGTAATTCCCACGTTGACTTTCCAGTCCTGGCTTTCCAGCCTTCCCTCCCGAAAGCAGAGGCACACACATCTTAAACCTTTTCGTCAACGAGGCTTCATTCGCAACAGGTGCACAACGAAGCCTCGCTTACGTAACCCTGGCCACGGTCCTGTAGCTCCCTTTACAGGCCAAACGCTGCATGTCCCCCCACAGTCACATAATGTCCTTCCCCTGTCATATATCCACCTTTGATTTCCATGCTGTTTCTATCACCTCCCCAAACTCAAACTTCACATTGTTGTTATCTATCGTCCACCAGGTCAGCTTGGCCACTTCTTAGATGAGATGGATGTCCTTCTCAGCTTCTTCCCTGAGGACTGCACACCGCTCACAATACTGGGTGACTTCAACATCCAATCGGAGAAGCTTCACTCGTCTGGAGCACTTGACCTTCTCTCCTCCTTCGGCCTTACCCTGTCCCACTCTCCTCCCACTCATAAGGCGGGCAATCAGCTCGACCTTTCTTCACAAGATCCTCCCATACCTCAAACCTCACTGTTACCCCTCTTCCGGTTTCTGATCATCATTTCATATCCTTCTCCCTCCCTCTCAAATGCTCAACCCCCCCAAGCAGTCTCTACCCACACTGTATCCTCTCGTTGCTGCGCACCCTCTCACTCACCGCTCTCTCTTCCTCTGTCTTATCCACCCTACCCTCTGTTGAATCCTTCTGTCTTCTATCCACTGATGCAGCTTCCTCCACCCTCCTGTCCTCTCTTTCCTCATCCTTTGACTCTCTCTGCCCACAGATCTCAAGGCCAGCACTATCCACTCCACGCGCTCCCTGGCTGTCTGAAACCCTGCAAGTTTGTAGAATTGGGCTCTGAGCAGCTGAGAGGAAATGGAGAAAATCTGGCCTTCCTGATGATCTAGACCCTTATCTCTCTCTCCTCCCCAACTAAACCTCATCTGCATCAGCTGCTAAAGCTTTATACTACCATTCCAACATTCAATCCTCTGTCTCTGACCCAAGGAAACTGTTCTCCACGTTTTCCTCACTCCTCAACCCTCCTCCTCCCCCCTCCTCTCTGTCTGCCGATGACTTTGTCACCTACTTTGAAAAGAAGGTTGATGACATTAACCCCCCTCCCTCTACCTCTCACCAACAATGCTACCTTTCCTCCCTAACCCACTGTGCAACACCCAGTTGGTTTATCAGATTTCTCCCCCCTCTCCCCTGATGATGTTGTACAACTGGTCACATCCAAGCGGGCAACCACCTGCCCCCTCGATCCTATCCCCTCCCCTTTTCTCCAATCCATCTCCAAAGACCTCCTTCCGTTCCTTACCACCTTAATCAATTCCTCTCTATCCACAGGATCTGTCCCAGCTGCCTTCAAGACAGCCAGAGTCAAGCCTCTTCTCAAGAAACCAACTCTTGACCCGTCTGCTATCCATAACTTCAGACCGGTATCTCTTCTCCTTCTTATCTAAAACCCTTGAACGTGCTGTCTCTAAGCAACTGTCTAACTACCTCCTTCAGAACAACTTCCTTGACCCTCATCAATCCGGCTTTAAAGCTGGGCACTCTACTGAAACTGCTCTCCTCGCTGTCATGGAGGCCCTCCACTCTGCTCGAACTTCCTCCCTCTCCTCTGTTCTCATTCTTCTGGACCAGTCCGCTGCATTCAACACAGTAAACCACCCTATCCTTCTCTCCACCCAGAGATGCCCTCAGAATTGGGCATCTCTGGCTCTGCACTGTCCTGGTTTGCATCCTACCTGGCCGGTTGGTCCTACCAGGTGACATGGAGAGGATCGCTGGCCTTTCCACGAGCCCTCACCACTGGGGTCCCCCAGGGCTCTGTCCTGGGGCCTTTACTGTTCTCTCTCTATATCAAATCTCTCGGCTCTGTAATTTCTTCACATGGTTTCTCCTACCACACCTACGCAGATGATAGTCAACATTTTCTCTCTTTCCCCCCTTCTGAGTCACAGGTGGCAACACGTGTCTCGGCATGTCTTGCAGACATTTCTGCTTGGATGTCAGCCCACCACCTCAAGCTCAACCTTGACAAGACTGAGCTGCTCTTCCTCCCAGGGAAAGCCTGCCCTCTCCAAGACTTCTCCATCACAGTAGAGAACTCTTCTGTGACCTCCTCCCATACAGCCAAGAACCATGGGGTGATCCTTGACAACCACTTATACTGTGTGGCGAAAATCACAGCGACAGCACGCTCCTGTAGATTCTTCCAAAACTTTAACGTGTTCCAAGGAGTCTGTCTTTTCAAAACGGGTTTCCACCCCATTGTAGCTACTTTCTGAGATCACTCGGCAGGCCTCAACTGTGGCATCTGGGACTACTCTGCCTCCTTCGTCAACAAGTTTGGTGAGCCCTCACTGAGTCAGATGTCAATGCTAAAGAAATTCAGGGGTTCATCCACAACATGGTAACTACCCAAGCCATGTTGTGTTAGAAAGGGACATGTTAAAATTCCCTTTGGAATGCTGTTCTGTACACCCTAGGCCAGTTTCCCCAACACAGATTAAGCCATTTTCAATCGGAAAAAGTATCCATTGAGGATTCACTTTAGGTTACCATGGATTATGGTTACTGCTGTTTGTCATGGGTTATGGGTAATGGAGGTACTTTGTCGAGAAGACATGTCATGTAAGGGTTACTGATAATACTACATGGTTTTCTCTAGATCAGAAGACACATGTCATAAAAGGAGACAAATAATTTCATTCACTGGTTGGGGGGATATAGGTGTGTGATACCGTACCTGACCACCAAGAGGTACCAGTTTTACAGCAGGGCCGTGGCGATGATCACCAACCAGTGGTAGTACAGGTTATCAGCAGGAGCCAGGACCTTAACATCTGTCCTCTTCCTGTCAATGTAGAAAATATACCCACACATGCTCATACCCGCATGTCCACCCGCACGCCCGCACGCACGCACGCACGCAATAGCATTAGAGTTATCCTTGACTCGATATTGACTTTCACTTCCTGAAAGTCTTGGTCATTAAAACTGGACTTTTGTCCCAAGTCAATCAGTCACCAAGAAACAAAGGAGCTTTGGCGCAATATCCTCACTAATGCATTAACAGTTATGAACATTTATCTAAATACTTTTCACATTATTCTGTGAAGACAAAATCATGACATTGGAATTGATGGAATGTGGCTAGCTGCCATAAAAGTAAAAGTACAACTGTTTAATGATCTAGTTGTTCATTCACATCCACTGTTTCATGCCCAACTGGGATGTGCGTTGTTGGTCTATCTGGTCCAACCAGGGCTTTTACTTTTATCATTGAGGTACAGCTTAACCTTTTCTAGACATCGCTGAGTCAATCATTTTCATTTTGTAATGAAATCATTTTTTAATTTTTCAATATTTTTTCAATGCAAGAATACTTTTATTGGTGAAGTAGGTTTCAAAGTCCGGATATGATTTTTTGTGTTAGCCGCTTGGACCTCAAGCTGGGATGTGGCCAGATTTCTGTGCAGCCTCCTCAGCCCAGTGGGCCTTCAGCACAGCGACAGCTTCATCCACCTTGGAGTGCAGGGACTCTGGAGACTCCAGCATGTGGAGAAGATCACAGTTGTCCATCTCCAGCAGCATGCCGGTGATCTTGGGAGCGATGCTGGGGTGCATGTTGTGGACAGATGGGAAGAGACGCTCACCTGGAGGCAGGGAGAATAAATATCAGTAACAGTAACAGCTAATGGGGATCCATAGAAACAAACAAGCAGACTCACCTATCGTCTGTTTCTGGTCCTCATGGGGAATGGCAGCCAGTATGGAGGCAATCAGAGGCTCCAGGTCCTGGACATGGACAGCAGGCTGCTGCATGAGGACCTGTGGCTGGGGAGCCATGTGCTGCTGGGAGTAGTGTACACCAGCTGTGTACTTGTTCTGGGGCACGACGCGGATCCTGGCTGTAGCTGCATCTGCATTGGCAGGGCGCTGTCTTAAGGCCTGGGTAGCTGAGAGGGAAGATCATCATAATCAAAGGGATATTCATGGCAAATACTGGCATATTGGTATTGTGTCTATGAGCAGCGTTGCTTCACTAAATATACTGACCTATGCGCTGAGAGGTCATCATACGGGGCACCTGGGAGAGTGTGGCCTTCATAGCATTGAAGATCTGAGGCCTGGGAGCCGATAGACACATGGTGTTGGGCATGTTTTGGAAGTGTTGAGGTTTCACACTCTGGGTAGCCAATCAAGGAGTGGGTCTCAGCTGAGCCAGCTGGTTGGTGAAGTAAGGGGCAGCACAGTTCTGGGCCTGTGGAATGGCTGCCATGAAGAATCCAGGTGGGGGAGCAACCTGGTAGAGGTTGATGCCTGGTTTGGGAACGGCACAGACGCTGGCCATCCTCTGCATGTGCTGGTTGGTTCTGTGAGCCTGGCGCTCCTCCTTGCGCTTGGCCAGGGCCACATACAGGGGCTTGGTGGCCACGATACGGCCGTTCATCTCAGTCACAGCCTTGGTGGCTGCCTCAGGGGAGGAGAAGCACACAAAGCCAAATCCCTTGCTGCGTCCACCCTCCATCATCACCTTTGCACTGGTGATTGTTCCAAAGTGGGAGAACTCTTTGTGCAGCTGCTCATCATCCAGGCGATCATGCAAGTTCTTCACATACAGATTGACACCCTGCTAGAGAGAAACCCTGTTTAGTGAGATATTTTTCATGTCTCAAATACATCAACAATGTTTACCAAGACTATCAACTTCTTTTTCTTATATAGTCTTTTTTTTTTTAAATCTTTTTTTCTTATACACACACCTGGTATCTGGTCCTGCGGCCCTGCTTCATTTGCTCAAACTGGCGCTTCAGCACAGTCTGGCGCTCTCCTCTCTTCTGGGCGCGGCCCACATAGACCCGCCCCCCATTTATCTCCCAGCCATTCATCTCATCAATGGCCCTCTTGGCATCCTCATGCCTTTGGAAGTTGACAAATCCAAAACCAATGGACTTACCAGTGTCATCAGTCATGACACGGACGCTCAGGGCTGGTCCAAATCTCTCAAACCTCTCCTTAAGGTCATCCATATCCTCTCCAAAGTTTTTGATGTACACGTTAGTGAACTCTCAGACCCTGCATCCAAGTTCAGCCTCTCGTTCTTTGCAAGATTTGAAGTGTCCAATAAACACTTTTCTGTCATTCAATAACGTTCCATTGAGTCTCTTAATAGCTCTCTCAGCAGCCTCCTGTCTATTATACTGCACAAAGCCATAGCCTTTAGAGCCATTCTCATCAGATACTACCTTGCAGGAAAGGATGTCCCCAAACTCAGAGAACCTGTCGTAGAGGTCCTTGCTGTCAAAAGTCTCCACTAAATTCTTAATGAAGATGTTGCCTACCCCACTATTCCTCAGAGAAGGGTCACGCTGAGACCACATGATGCGTATAGGTCTTCCATTGACATCATCAAAGTTCATGGTGTCCAGGGCACGCTCTGTGTCAGCTTGCTGTTGAAAGTTGACATAGGCATACCCAAGAGATTGGTGTGTTATCATGTCCCTGCACACTCTTATAGAGATGATTGGACCACAAGGGCTGAATTTCACATGCAGCATTCCCTCAGTGGTGTCCCTGTGGAGATCTCCTACATACAAGGAGGCCATTGATTGAATGGGCGCACTAGGATTCATGTCTGATGGCCCTTTCAGACAGCAAAAGTTTAAAAAACTGTGAAAAGAACAAATAACATCTACCTATCTTGCTCTACACAGAGGAATTGCAGGTAAATGAATGTCAGGAGTACTGTAGCTGGATTTTAGAACCCCAGCTGCGTGTTCTACATTATGTCATCACATTGTGACATCCTTGACGACTGTATGTGTTGTGTGTAATGTTTTTGAAAAATTCAAACTCCAGTCATTGTTACCTCACAGACCACAGCCAGGGTCCATTTTGTAGCTACGGCCCTGGGTCCAACCATGGTGGCAGGGCCTTCTTTGAAAGTATCATTTCATAGGAAGCTTTGATAGAAGTTGAAACATTTAAAACATAACAACACTATTAATTGAACTAACAGACATTTGTTTGTTGATTCTCTAAACAACTGTTCAACATAGACACATACAGCACATTGTAAAATGTTTAAATAACTTTTTCCTACACTTTGCAAACACTGTATAGACATAGAGCTTCAGATGTAGGATTGACAAACATTCAGATATTTCTTCTAGCTGTTTCCCTTTTTCTTTTACTCTTTTATGGTTTGTAATAATAATAATACATTTATTTATAGAGCACATTTTCGTACAGAGACTGCAACTCAAAGTGCTGTACATAAAAAGTCAGAGAAACAATAGTACAATAGAAGACACAACACCCCCCAACTTTAGACCCTCGCAGAGGACGAGGAAAAACTCCCAAAGAAAAAAAAAAGAAAAAAAAGAAAATGGAAGAAACCTTGGGAGGGGCTACTCAGAGTGGGATCCCCCTACCAGGACGGTCAGGCGTGCAATAGATGTCGAGTTTGGGCAGGCAAAAAGTACAAAATACAAATTGTCATGATGAGTGTGGGACATCCCGATCTGACGTGACATCACAGCAGACAGCAACTCAGTCAGTGCCGCCCTGTGGGAGGGGGGTCTGGTTTAGGGAACTTGTGTAGGGAAGGTGTAGAATGGTGCAGGGTAGAAAGGAAGTGTTGATCAACTCAGGGTCCTTGGCTGGTGCTGGTGATGCTGGCTGGGACCGGGGCTTGATCTGGAGTCGATGGGTTGGGTCGTGGAGTGTGTGCACTGCTGCTCTGGTGGTGTAGGCAAGGGGTTAGTAAGGCAGTGTGTGTGTGAGGGAAGGTGCAGTGAACTTCCCTGTTGGGGCGGGGTGTTGCTCCTCTCCTGGTCCTTGTGCTGGTGCTGAGTTGTTGGCCAGGGCTTGTGCTGGTACTGGTGCTGGTGGTGTTGCTGGTACTGATACTGATGGTGCTGTTGCTGGCGTTGGAGAGTGTAGATCATCGAGGGTGGGCGATGTGATGTGTGTGAAGGTGTGGGGGGACATGCAGCGTTCGGCCTGTAGAGGGAGCTACAGGACCGTGGCCAGGGTTATGTCGGCGAGGCTCCGTTGCACACCTGTTGCAAATGAAGCCTCGTTGACTAAATGGTTTAAGATGTGTGTGCCTCTGTTTGGCAGGAGAACGGCGACTGGGAAGTCGCCGAGTGTTTTGAGGAGGCTGGAAAGCCAACGAACTGACTTTATGAATAAACGGGACCTTTCCCACTGCGTCTGCCTCTGTGTATCACGGACATTGTTACAGAAGGCAAGTTTAAATTAGTGTGTTTTGTTTCTTAAAGGTGTTAAGAGTTTCTACCTCTCTGATATGGCCTGGTAGGGCGTTCCAAAGCTTAGGGGCATAGCAGCTAAAAGCCGCCTCACCGCTTCTCTTACGGTTTGGAGTCACTAAGAGAGAGGCAGTGGAGGATTTAAGGGTTCTATTAGGGACATATTCCTGAATGCAATCACCCAAGTATCTTGGTGCTAAACCTTTCACCATTTTGAAAACCAGAAGAAGAACCTTAAAATCTATTCTAAAGCTCACAGGCAGCCAGTGTAGTGTACGGAGTGCTGGGATAATGTAGTCTCTCTTTTTTGTGTGAGTCAATACCCTTGCAGCCGCATTCTGAACTAACTGTTGGTGTTTAATACTTTTCTGGGGGAGACCAGAGAGAAGGCTATTGCAGTAGTCTACACCAGGGGTTCTCAACCTTTTGCAAGCTGGGCCCCCCTAAAGCTGGTTCATTGTAGTTGGGGCCCCCCCTCCTCCCGGCGCCACCCCCCCCCCCTTCCCGGCGCCACCCCCACTACACCACCTTGCATAGATAGATAGATAGATAGATAGATAGATAGATAGATAGATAGATAGATTTCTAATGTGAGCTTGCAGGCATTATTATTATTATTATTATGAGTAGTGGTAGGCCTATTATCATTACTAGGCTATTGCTATATAATTATATGAGGTTACATGCTTTATTGTTGTTGTTGTTATTATTATTATCATCATCAGTAGGCCTATTATCATTACTAGGCTATTGCTATAATTGGGAATTGGCACCAGACCTCTGATATGAATTCATGCTTTATTATTGTTATTATTACTAGGCCTATTAGTAGGCATATCATCTGCATTTTTTACAGAAGCTTGCAGGTAGGCGATTTTAATGTGAGACCTGAGCCTGCTTTGCCTTGCAAAGATCCTCAATTCTTGGCGCAATGTCTGATAAACATAGCCTCAAATCATCCTCGATTTGTGCACGATTGCGGTATTTCATTTTGAGTGCAGTAATTTTTGAGAATCTTGCCTCACACAAATATGTCGACGCGAAAGGGAGGAGAATCTTCAAGGCGACGTCACAGAGTTGAGGGTATTCCTGCATCAATGCTGCCCAGAATGACGAAAGAGGGCAGGAGGTAAAGAGTTCCTTCAGCCTACTGTCACTCTTCAGCTCAATAAGCTGTTCCTGCATATCAATTGACAGCTCGTTTGCTGTGCACACAAATGGATCTCGAACCCACGCAAAAGAGCGATAATCCTCTTTAAAGTACGTCGCATATTGTTTTCTCATTGCTGACAGGTGCTCAGACGCTGATTGAAATAGAGAGGAGAAATCGTGTGACGTGCCTGCATCAGTGATAAAGTCTGCAAGGCTGGGGAACATGTCGCAGTTCCCTCGACTGATGCGGCCACGCCAGAGGTCAAGTTTTTGTGTGAAGGCGTCCACTCTGTCTGCGAGGAGCAAAATATGAGTTTCGCGGCCTTGCAAAGACAGGTTGAGGCCATTCAAGCGGTCAAATATATCGACCAAATAGGACAGAGACGCAAGCCACATAGTGTCATCCTGATGCTTCGCCAGATCTGATTTGATTTCTGTCAAAAACCACTTCACCTCCTCTCGCAGCTCATACAACTGCTGTAACACCCGCCCCCTGGAGAGCCAGCGAACTTCAGTGTGCAGAAGCAGCTGTTCGTGCCCTGACCCCATCTCCTGGCAGAGGACCCCAAACAAGCGAGAGTTTAGCGGCCGTGATTTGATGAGATTCATCATTTTCACGGATTGGTTCAGCACGGAGTCAAAGAGAACCGGCATTTTTTTAGCAGCTAGTGCTTCGCGATGGACCATGCAATGTGTCCATTTCACAAGTGGAGCTACTTGCTGAACGCGAGCAGCTAGGCCACGCTCACGGCCCGTCATTGCCCGCGCACCATCCGTGCATAGGCCAACGCATCGGTCCCAAGCCAAACCATTTTCATTGATAAATATATCGAGGACATTGAAGATGGCTTCTCCTGTAGTGTGCGACTGAAGAGGCCGGCAAAACAGGACATCCTCCTCAATCGCCTTGTCCCGCAGATACCTGACATAGGTGAGGAGCTGGGCCTGCCCAGCAATATCAGTGGATTCGTCCAGCTGCAGCGCGTAGTAAGGACTCTTTTTTATGAACTCTATCAGTTGCTCTCTGATATCATTATCATGTCTGAAATTCTCCTAGCGACTGTGTCATTGGACAGTGGTACTGTACCGAGTTTGGCTGCTGCACTATCTCCTATCATTATTCTGCACATGTCTTGCGCGGCCGGCAAAATGAGAGTCTCGGCAATTGTATGCGGTTTACCCAGTTTACCTATTCTTTTGGCCACTGCATACGATGCCTCCAAACACTGTTTAGACACAGTGCTGTGCATTGAAATGGTTGCCTGTTGCTGAGGGAGGCCATCAAGCTTTCTTTTAAAATATTCAGCCGGTTTATCCTTAATGCCAGCATGCTTTGTTTCGAGGTGCCTTTTTAGTTTGCATGGCTTCATGCTGTCGTTTGCCAGCACCTCGGCACACACGACACACTGAGGTCTCAGATCAGCCGTGACTGTAAACCCAAACTGCAGGTATGCTTCATCGTACCTTCAAAGCTTTTTTGCAGCTGGTGGTGCGTCGGTTGCCTTGTTGGTCCTCACAAGAAATCTCCCCATTTTTGTTTGGTTTTGAAATAATTTGGATGTGGATTAGTTGTGTTTTCAATAA
The DNA here is from genome assembly GCF_951799395.1 of Argentina silus. Taxonomy (NCBI): domain Eukaryota; kingdom Metazoa; phylum Chordata; class Actinopteri; order Argentiniformes; family Argentinidae; genus Argentina; species Argentina silus. The sequence goes on from NC_139657.1 coordinate 31,346,156, forward strand.
AGTTTATGCTATGATGTAACGATGTGTGCGTGTGTGTGTGGCTATGTTGAGAGACTAGTATCGGGGGCTAATCAGTCGGGACTTAGGCACGATCTTTAATACAACAGTACACAATAACGATTTTGCAGGCAATGCAGATTTTATTTTAAGACTTAACAATTGTAGTCCTTTGTGAGTGAGTGAGTGGGTGAGTGTGTGTGTGTCTTAGTCGCGTGGGTCGTATAGTTGTGTTGCAACACGGTGAAAAAGTTGCTAGCTAGTTAGCTAAGTGCACGCCTAGCAGTTAATTTGGCTATGGCTGAGATGGGGATAATCTTTAAAAAGACTGTTTGTGGGGTTAGTCTTTAAAAAGACTGTTTGGGTTTTGAAGTATAGGCCTAAGTAAATCGATATCGATAACAGATAGACTAGCGAGAGCTGGCACAAGCGAACTTGGCAAGAGACTAGACTAGAGTGAATGGAGCTACGACGCGTGTGCGGACGCTTATATAGTAGCACTTACGTGACGTCGCGTCACAGGCTCAAAATACTACCCCCTGTATTGGTAGATTTGAAATGAAACTGTGTGGTTGATTTGTTTGTGTGTTATAATAGTCCAACCACTTGCATTTCGACATGGGGGGAATCTGTTGCATCTCCTTTGTAGGTCTACTAATAGTCTGTGAGTCCGTGTTTTTTCCCCCTGCCATCCTGTAGCCTACTCGCGCCCCCCCCGGGAGGGTGGATTCCAGGTGGAACATCATCTTAGCAGCTGTGAGGGGAGAATAAGGAGCCTATTTTTACTTCAACTTTCCACAGAGCCTGACTGTGTAATAGGAGTGTGTGTGTGTGTGTGTGTGTGTGTGTGTGTGTGTGTGTGTGTGTGTGTGTGTGTGTGTGTGTGTGTGTAGGAGTGAGTGTGTACATGCATGGGTACGGGACAGACTATTCGTTATCAATCAAGTGTTGTTGCCAGTAGTTCTTGGGGGTTGGTAGGACTATTTTTCAGAGAGTTGTTGACTATGCCAGCTTGCAATATTGAAGAAAACTTTTTGGAGCTCCACTCAAGCAGGTATTTGATCGGTTTAACGCACATGTGTCAAACTCAAGGCCCGCGGGTCGAATACGGCCCGCCACGTCATTTTATGTGGCCCGCGAGAGCTTAAAAAGTACATAATTGTCTTAAAATAAAAGTCTACGCTGCTTTATAGCGTACAGTGACCATGAACTCCATCTCCCACAATGCATGTGAAATTTGCGACCCGCGAAATGACGGGATCCTGCCGCTAGATCGCATATCAGCGTTTGACTAAACCGGTGATGGATATGAAAAAGATCTACAAATAATCCCAAAATGTCCAAGAAGAGAAAAGTCGATGCAGAGGGAAGGCAATTTAATGAAAGGTGGGAAGGCGAATACATGTTTTTGCTTCAAGGAGAAAAACCGATGTCTTCTGTGTTACGAGGCAGTGTCGGTGATGAAGGAGTACACTCATTAGTTGGAGGTATGCCCTCTGTAAGGCTGTCTACAGCTATTTGTTTTTGTTAAATGCCACACATGTGCCACATGTTTTAGCAGCTCACAATTATTTGTTCTACCATAGTTCTGCCCTTCTCAACTGTGACAAAAAAAGTTTTTTAAAAAGTTGATTTGTAATAACTTGTTTAATCATATTTGTCTTTGTTATTCACTTGAAAAGTTTGATCTTTGATTGATGGAGTAATGTGGGTTTCTTAACCTGATAAATTAAAGGGTTTTATGTTATAATAACAGTGCAATGTGCTTACATATATTTTTACATTTATGTAAATGCATGTACAATATTTGTACACTTGAATAAATAATAATCAAATGCAGAGTTATTTGTTACAATATGTTAAGGAGAAGTAACATGTATACAGTCTTACAGTTACAACCGGCCCTTTGAGGGCAACCATGATGCTGATGTTGCCGGGGGTGAAAATGAGTTTGACACCCCTGTTCTAGACTGACAACTATGAACTATGAGCTGTCGAGTGGTAAAGCAATGTTAATTGCAGTTTTGGTGTTTTCCGTGATAACTCCCTGCCTTCTGCGTATCAACTACAGTATTGTTTGTGTTGTAAAGTGGCGGGCGTCTCCTTTCCTTGACTTTATATACAGTACAGAGGGCTGTAGCTTCCGTTTACGGCCACACCACCCTGAACACACCCGATCTCGTCTGATTTCGGAAGCTAAGCAGGGTCGCGCCGGGTTAGTACTTGGATGGGAGACCGCCTGGGAACGGCTCATGACCCCCCCAAGTCCCTATTGCTCAACCTGGGATCGGACGAAAATTGATCAGAAAGAAGGACGCCCCCTGGTGTTCACTGGTCTCAAGTTTTATTTACAGAAATGTCATGTATAAGAATTGATTGAAATCCACTTGGCTGCTGAATGTTGTTTGCATTATTTGCATAGTTTGAGTTGATGTAGATTGATGAGATTGATATATTTAGGTGGAAAAGTGTACATAAAGGGTGTAAGAATGTATTTAATGCACTCTCACTTTGTCTGGAAGACATCTGAGCCATTCACACGACTCATTGTAATGACCACCCAGGGGGTGCAGCCAGCACAATCTAATTAGCAATGCATATTGACACCTCTGAGTCTGGGAGAAGACACAAAGACAACTTCTCTGTTTTATCTGGTTTTAACCTATGTAACTTGATTTCTTTCATTTGGTTTACTTGGTCACATTTAAGGTTATTGGTAACTGTTAAATAAACCACCATTCATATCTCTTTCCTCCGTAGCCCTTCTTAGCCTTACTCATGTGTTATTAGTTGATAAACTACATTCGAGGTCAACCTACTAATCTTATTGGAGTGTTAGAAATTATTTTTATAAAAACTGTTTATTATTGCTATAATAAAAATACATTACTGCAGTGTGCTAAATTTACTAATGTGATGGCCTGTTGATAAATGAGCGATGGATCAAGCATTAGTCCCATAGTACGTTGGATTAATACATGGAGAGGTTGAGCCAGGTCATCAAGAAAGATGTTGCAACACACGCTTACACAAAGAGCTATAGTGGAATAATACCAGGCTAGGGAGGACAGGCTAGGGAGGACATACCAGAGTAGGTATCTTATCTCTTACAGGGTGCTGACTCCGCAGATAGGACAATGGTGTGACCAGCCCGTGAACAACAAGGGATGCCAAGTCTAAACCGCGGTTCCTCCCCAACCAAATAGCCAATCACAATCATTTTGTATACTGTAAATACTTTGTTTGACTGTTTGAATGCATCCATTTTTGGAGGGTTGGTTACAGATTAACAGCTTGCTGACTGTGATTTTCTTCGCCAAAAGTGGTCCTTGTACAAGCCTAGAATTCTGACATATAATTAAATAGCTAAAAGTAAGAAGTAGTTTGTCTTCTCTTCAAATAAAGAACACATTTTCTCACAGGAGTCAGAGTAAATTGTAGTCTATAATACTTGATCACCATTGATGCATTGCTTTGACCAAAAAATACCATAGTGTATTTCCCCTTTATAAGGGGAAACTGATCATACAAACCATACCATTTCTGAATGCTTGCACCTCGTGTTATGATGTGTGACATGAGATATGCCCCACCATCCTACTTACCATGCAGCCCATAATTAATAAACTGGGTGTTGGTAAAAGTATTTTCTTAGAGCTTATACTCTAGGTGTTTGACCTACAATCATTTTTGACATGTCCCACCCTCCTCTTTTTTTCTGAAACCCAAGCATACAGAGATTCCAAAATAGTTTAAATACTTTCATAATACTTTTATTTATATTTTTACTTAAAAATGTTATTCACAAATTACCAAATAGTATTACAGTTTTATTCTTTAACTAGAATGTGTTTCGTCCCAACGAACTGCGAGAGTGTGGTTGCTAAAATGCCGCAGATGGTCACCAACAGTTACTGAATAAGACATGAGAACAGTGCATTTTGTGAAACGAAAATGCATTCAAAATTTACAAAGAACCCAATGTAAAGGTTTCAACATGCACATTTTTCCATTTACTACATATGCACTCAGATTCCATTTATGGGGCACAGATATATTATTTTTATGACACACAAACACAAGTAGGCAGACCTGTTTAGTTGAAAGCCCACTCACCACGTCAAGGTACAGGCCATGAGTGAGATGACGAGAGACAAACATTTACAAACATTTGTAAACATTTAGTTAAACATGGAGCTGACAAAGACATACAAACATCACAAGGACATGCACACAAAAACATTAATAATTGAGAACACATAAGATACAAATTCACAATAGCTTTGTACAGGCCAAAGCCCAATAAAGAACTACAAGATTATCCAAAGACACAGGTCACCAAGCAACAAATGCTCAAGCCATTCCTCTCTGTTACATTTTTTGTGTGTGTTTTTTTGGCAAACTTTTGTTAAACATGAAGCGGACAAAGACATACAAACATCACAAAGACATGAAGCTGACAAAGACATACAAACAGCACGAGGACACGCATGACAAAAACACAGGTTAATTGAACATAAACTAACAATAAAGGGTATGTAAATTAATTGTGTTAGATTGAAACAGAGGTTAGATTGGACCGGATATTGGACATAGACCAGAACATGTTTGTATAAAAAAGATACTACAAAGTGCATTTTTAACTACAATATAAATAATAAAAAAAGACAAGAACATTCTTTAATTAAACTACAAAGTGCATTTTAACTACAATATAAATAAATATGCTGACTGTATTGCTCTACTTGCTAAAACACTTTGAAACACTTTGACTCAAACAAACAAACAAAAACAAGCTTTTTTTCTCTTTCTTTCTCTCTCTTAAAGATGGCATAGGAGAAGTGGCATCACACAGGTAAGTCACAGGTATTTTTAAATAGTTTTTCCTCTTTTCTAACTCGGCATGCTTCATCCACCACACTTTTGAAGTGTTCAAAACTATCGTACACAACATCTTCAAAACCAGAGGTAGTGGATTTTCTAGTTGCCGGGCAATAGGAGAAGATTTTCTGGAAGCTTCCAGCTGCTTTGTCTTTGGAGGGTGTGTACCTCTTACGCTGCCCACCACACTGAGGCACTTGGCAAGCCCCACATGGCCGCAAGGACTTATTAGGCATGTATGGCTTGGTTGTTGGTGCAGGGGGCTGTGCCACAGGTACAAAGCTCTGACTGCATGATTGCCCACGAAATATGATGGAGGGAGCCTGTGGCTGTGCAGGAAGAACCAGGAGTACGGGTGCTGCCGACACAGCGGGTGGTTGTTCCACTGCACAGCAAAGGCCATCAGGTATACCTGAAACACATGACCATTTTGACTGTTATTGGATATGCTTAGAAGTGATGACTAAAGCTGTGAAATAAAATGCATCATTGAAACTACGCTATATCGAAGTGTTTTTTTTTTTTTAAATTACTCACTTGGAATGGCATAATCCCACATCTCTGTGAAGGAATGGCATTGTACAGGTGTGCGTGCAACCCCTCCAAAGAGTTACTGCCTCGCCGGCACCTGTGCTTGTTCAGCCGAACGCCATTCAGCACCACCACCTTCACAGAAACATACAGCTGTATGCCAGGGGGATCCTGTAAAGCACAACGAATTGCAAGTTCCTTATTTATTCTGGTGTCCTTTGAAATGTTGCCATACAAGTTTGAATGGTTTTATAATGACACAAGATGACTGCAAAGACATTAACCCACCTGCATGCAACTGAGATGCTTGCTTACAGTTGCCCAGTGAGCATCAACTGCCTCTGTCGACTTGAACAGGTGGATTCCGTCAATGTCAAGGCCTGCTGGTCCCCTGAACTCGGCAATGATGGACTCAATCACCAAAGCGGTCTCCTGTAACATGTATATTCTCAGCTTTGAGTGTTGTCACAACTAGAATGAGTGTAACACAACTGATGGACGGAGTAGGTTTTACCAATAACAAAACTGGCTTTATTTTCCCATATGGTGCAATTATCAAACAAACAAATGCACAAAACGTCTGCACCAAATCCAAATGACAAAGACAAAAGATAGCAAAGGCAAAACAAAGGAAACTGCCGAAGGAGGAGGAGGAGCCAGAGCTTTTAAACAGTCAGGTGAACCTGCGCGCCGGGTGCACCCAATTAAGGCTTGTCACCTCCAATCAGGCAAACTGCACACCTGGAACACTCACAGAAACAACGAGGACAAACAGAGGGTTAAATATGGTGAAGGGAAAGGCACAGGCCAGCGGGCCGTCACAGTGTTAAATCAGTCGTTACTCCTAATGATCTTACATTTATTTTCAAAACTAGATCTGAGTGACACCTTAGTCCAGTACAGTTGAATCCATATTGACAAATAAGCAAGTATGTTTGCTTCTTATTCATGAAATTCATACATGGATCAATATCACACTTACCACAACCCCACAGGTAATGCGCCTGACATACGACCTGACCTGGTGAGGCTTGAGGAAGGCCATCATCTCCTCGTCCGAATACCTGGCGTACAGCTCTTGGTTGCCGCTCCTGACCGCCTGGACTAGGAGCATCATGTCCGCCTTGTTGTAGGCGAGCACCGCACCTGCCAAGGCACTCATGAACACCCCGTACTTGGCGTGGCTCTGTTTGATGACAACAGCATCCCAGCGGTGCAGCCAGGGTCGGATGTCCAGTCTGACCACAGTACCCCTCTGCACCCAGTCACCAAACAGATTCTCCAGGAAGGATGAACCGCTGAAATTATATCAACATTTTGTGTACGTGTGTTACATGTTTTTATAACTGTGTTATCCATGTGTGTCTTGCAAAAAAATTATATGAAGTTAACTGATATGTACATCACTTGGATTATCAATTTCATCATAGGTTTCAATGGAATTGTTATTAAACTTACCGACAGCAGTTGTTGTCTGCATATAAGACTTTTGGCGCAGGAGCATTGGCACGTCGAAACCGGGCAATGAGACCTCTCGCCATGCGCTTGTTCTAAGTGTGTGGGTACACTTTTTATGGGATGTTTGTTCGTTCTCAACTCCGTGTCACCAGACCCGTTAGCTGCTAGCGCTAGCCAGCTAGCCTACTGACAGGTTGTCAATACGTTGTCATTACACATTAACAAGCCAAATCCCGCATATGTCAACGATGGTATGGTCAGTTGCTGATTTCCAGACAATCTTTTATCTTTTGACAAAATCGGCACAGCTTTATACATGCCTAACAAATGTCTAACTAGCGAAGGATGAAGAGGATAAAACTTACCTGAGTAACAGTAACGTCGTACATGAGATTCACCGATAGTGGCCTCCGGAGCCGTATACATTAGATGACGTTTGAAATTCCTCGCTCAATGATTGGTGAGTTGAGCGCTACAAAATATTAAAACATCTTTCAATTCAACAAAAAAACCTGATCAGCTGGTTCATTTAGGAATAGAAAAGACAAAGTCATTGGTGGGTTAGCGCTCAACTTTGCTCAACGGCGCTCAACCATTGGTCGGTTGAGGATCCGGTGCCGTAAGCTTTTCCTCATTTCGACCAGTAGGGTGTACTATTGTATCACCACTGTAGTTATAACAGTGCTGTAGTGTGAACACAGCTCCAGTTTCATATTGCTGTTTTGAACAGTTTATCCAATTTGCTCCAAAACCACCTGCTAAGAATTGGTGACTCACTCAGCCTTCTCTTGATCTAGATTCTAGAGTCTATGGTCACGCACACCACTGCATGTCAGACATGCTTTTAAGGTATATACCCTGTAGATCCCTCAGGTCCTCAGGTACTGGCCTTTTAACTATTCTGAAGATTCCAACAACACCTATCTACTTGGTGTTTCAAATGAATAGCACTGGGCAGAAGTCTGCACAGGGATGCTACAGACACATTAGCACACTGCAAAATACTGTCACCTATCTAACCATCTGTTCCAAAGCAACAGTAATATATACTGTAGGAGTCTGCAGTGCACAGGGGTTACACACTCATCAGTACCCTCTAAAATACTGTCACTATCATATTTCCTGTTCCACATGAATAGTACTATATAGGAGTCTGCAGAGGGGTTACCTTGTTGGGAAACACAGTGTTTATCTCCTGCAGCTTGGTCATGATGTGAGGGTTGGTTGCCAGATTGTAGGCCAGGAAGGACAGAGAGCTACTGGTGGTCTCATAGCCAGCAAAGATGAAAATCATCGCCTGGGACAAGATCTCATGATCGCTCAATCCTATGACGATGGAGAGAGTGGGAGAAATGGGGTGGTAGGTGTGAGAAAGGGACTTATTAGAGTGTTTCCACAGTGTATGTCAGTCTAATCAATGAAATCGATAGCTTCATTTATTAAGCACAAAATGATTTAGACTGAAAGCTATATGGGGGCAGTTTTACCGACTGTGAGGAACAGTGGGCTGAAGATGTCAAACTTGAGCATTTTCTTGATGTTGGTCATAAAGGGGTCAGAGGGGTTGTGGACTGAGTCGATGTCGACACTGAATGAAGTGCTGACGACCACATCCATACTGTATGGTCCAAAGACCCTGGAACACAACCACACAATCTTTGACCACCAGAACCACAACCACAAAATTAAAGGGGGAGTTCACTGAAATTACAAATTCACCTTATCTTCTCGGAGAGAAATACTCACTCTTTTAGTTCAATGGGCTCTTCGTTATCGGACGTCTTCTTCAGATTGCTGACCAAATTACCAGAGTGCTGCTTCATGATCCCGAACATCTGAGTTGGGAAGGATACATGGAAAAACATGATGATTGATACATGGATTAATATGTGCAAAACATGGGTTAATATCATGTTTGAAACAGGAATTATTTTAATATTTATATAGCCTGAGAATATACATTCATACAGGATACATTATGTATATAGTCAAGGAATAAGTGACTCCAAAGATGAACTATTATTCTATACTCTGTCATCTGACCACTGAACTTATCTAAGATAAGATTAAATATGCTTTATTGTCCCGGATAGAAATTTGTCTTGGACAATTAAAGTTGCTGCTTCACACAACAACAAACAACAATGAATGCACACTATACACATAGTACAAATCACATAAACACACACACACGTCAGAGTTGTTAGTCATTCATTTATTTGTGTTGTTGGAATGAATAAAAGAAGGAGAGGAGAGATGGGACTGTACCTCTTTGATCCGCCCACTGGTGAAGGAGGGAGACAGGACACTGCGGATCCGTCTCCATGTATCATCCTCAGCGATAAACACGGCGTCATACAGAGGCCCGTTGAGATAGAAATTCTAGAAAAATAATAATTATTATATACTGCAAGATTAACCTAATATTAATAATGCTATAATAACAAGGATATTATCTATTTAAGAAGCCCTTATGTTTTTTTCCCCATACAACAACTTCAATTTAGCGTATTACCCTCCTGTTACTGAAAAGATGGTAGCATTCCTTGATGAGGATGGTTTAGATCATGGCTGTGTCCATGATACACAGGACGGGCTGACAGCCATCATAGATCCTACAGACCAGCAAAAACAAAGATAGTTAGATACACACTCACCCAACACTTTATTAGGAACACTATACTAATACTGGGTAGAGCCTCCCTTTGCTCTCAAAACAGCCTCAATTCTTTGTGACATTGATTCCTTTGAGATTCTGGTCCATGATGACATGATTGCATCACGCAATTCCTGCACATTTTTCAGGTGCACTTTCAAGATGTGAATCTCCCGTTCTGCCACATCCCAAAGGTGTTCTATTGGATTCAGGTCCGGTGACTGGGAAGGCCACTGAAGAACACTGAACTCATTGTCATGTTCATGAAACCAGTTTAAGACGAGTTTTGCTTTGTGACATGGTGCATTATCATGCTGGAAGTAGCCATTAGAAGGTGGGTAAATTGTGGCCATGAAGGGATGCACATGGTCAGCAACAATACTTAAATAGGCTGTGGCATTCAAGCAAATATACCGTGGATAGAGACAGACAGACCCATCACAGATCCTGCACTCTTAGAAAAAAAGTGCTACCTAGAACCAAAAAGGGTTCTTCTTCCACTGTCCCTTTGAAGAAACCTTTTGGGTTCCATGTAGAACCCTTTCCACAAAAGGTTATACAGTACCGTGCGTAAGTAATGGGACAGTGAAGCATTTTTTCTTCTTTTTGGATTTGAAATAAAAACGTAGAGATTTATTTTTGGAGGCCCGTGATGGGCCTAACCCAAAACTCAAAGAATATCTCGCTGTCCCTCTCCTTAAATATCATTCCCAAAAAAGGACAAGGTGTGAGATACATTACAATAGCAAAGCAATTGACAAATGGTGAAAGCTGAAAAATCTGAAACATAGTCAAAACCTTAGGCTTGCCAAAATCAAGCACTGATGAGCTCAGCAATCGCAAATGGCTGAGGCTTTACTGCAAGATGCAAACCACTAGTTATCCTTAAAAAGGATAGTCAGGTTACAGTTTGCTAAGAAGTACCTAAAAAGCCTGCAGAGGTGTGGAAAAAAGTCTTGTGGACAGATAAGATGAATATTATCAGAGTGATTGCAAGAGGAAAGTTTGGAGAAAAAAGGATCTGCCCAAGGTTTACAGCATACCATCTCATCTGTGAAACATGGTGGAGGGGATGCTATGGTTTGGGCATGTATAGCTGCCACTAGAACTTGCTAACGTATCATAATTGATGATGTTACTGCTGACAGCAGCAGCAGAATGTATTCTGAAGTGTACAGAAATATCTTGTCTGGTCGAGTAAAAGCAATGCTTCCAAATTCATTGGATGGCGCTTCGTCATACAGTAAGACAATGACCCAAAACATACTGCCATTGGAACTAGGGAGATTTTCAGGGCGAAAAAGTGGAAAGTTCTTGACTGGCCATGTCAATCTTTGGATTTAAATCCTATTGAACATGCATTTCATTTTCTGATGGTAAGATTATGGGCAAAAAGACCTAAAAAACTGAAGATGGCTGGCCTGGCAGAATATCACCAGAGAAAATACCCAGCACCTGGTGGGGTCAATGGGTCCCAGACGGTTAGTGCATACAAAGTATTGTCGACCAAATACTAAATATGAGTGCATCATTTCGACCATGTATACCAATACTAGACAAAAGAAAAGAAAAGAATCTAGCAAAAGCAAACTATGTTCTGACAGGGTTTGACTCATCTAATACGACATCAGATCTGGATAGGTTCCTTGATTTCCTCTGAAAGGTGACATAGGCATGAAAACATGTACACAACATCAAGAAGAAACCATTGATTAAAGCCAAATCAATTGACAGAGGCATGGCAGAAAATGTGTGTTGTCTCTTTAAAAGAAATGTTAAAAATCTCTTTGTTTTCCCTGAATGAAACAAAGCACAGGTGTTTAACAGGCCAGCCCCACCCCTGATTACAATGATCCACACATGGAGACAGCCAAAGCAACATAGATCAATAAGACATCCCACATGTCACACCAGAATGTGTGTTGGCAAGAGTGTGCCCTTATAGCCAGGATCCACTCTCTGGTCACATCTCCCTGATGTTGGTTATGAAGAACTTTATCAAACGTTTGGATTTGAAATTAAACAATTACTACAAGGTTAAAGTAGAGATTCTCAGCTTTTATTTGATGGTATTTGTATACACATTCGTTTCACCATTTAGAAATTACCCCACTTTTTATGCATAATCCCCCTATTTCAGTGTACCCAAAAGTAATGGGACAGACTTATCAAATGTCCAAATGAAGCAGTCATGTTTAGTATTTAGTGGACAATCCACTAGTATTTAGTGGACAATAACTGCCTGAAGTCTGCAACCCACTAACCTCACCAGACGCTGTGCATCTACTTTGGTGATGCTCTGCTAGGCCTGTACTGCAGCCATCTTTAGTTGTTGTTTGTTTTGAGGTCTTTTTGCCTAAATTCTTATCATTAGGGAAATGTAATGCATGTTCAATTGAATTTTAATCTGAAGATTGACTTGGCCAATCAAGATCATTCCACTAGTTGCTATGGCAGTGTTTTGGGTCATTGTTTTATTGTATGGTGTGGCTCCATCCAATGCATTTGGAGGCATTTGCTTGCACTCAAGCAGACAAGATGTTTCTGTGCACTTCAGAATACATTCTGCTGCTGCCGTCAGCAGGTACAATCATCAATTAAGACAAGTTAGCAAGTTCTAATGGCAACTATACATGCCCACACCTAACACCCCCTGCACCATGTTTCACAGATGAGGTGGTATGCTGTAAATCTTGGGCAGATCCTTTTTTCTCCAAACTTTTGTCACTCTAGTCCATGATAATATTCATCTTATCTGTCCACAATACCTTTTACGAGACCTCTGCAGGCTTTTTAGGTACTCTTTTTTAGCAAACTGTGACCATCCTTTTTGATGATAACTAGTGGTTTTTGATGTGTGAGAAAACGTGTTCTTTATTTGAAGAGAAGACAAACTACTTCTTACTTTTAGCTATTTATTTACATGTCAGAATTCTAGGCTTGTACAAGGACCACTTTTGGCGATGAAAATCACAGTCAGCAAGCTGTTAATCTGTAACCAACCCTCCAAAAATGGATGCATTCAAACAGTCAAACAAAGTATTTACAGTATACAAAATGATTGTGATTGGCTATTTGGTTGGGGAGGAACCATGGTTTAGACTTGGCATCCCTTGTTGTTCACGGGCTGATCACACCATTCATCCCAGCTGTGGAGTCAGCACTCTGTAAGAGATAAGACACCTACTCTGGTATGTCCTCCCTAGCCTATCCTCCCTAGCCTGGTACTATTCCACTATAGCTCTTTGTGTAAGCGTGTGTTGCAACATCTTTCTTGATGACCTGGCTTAACCTCTCCATGTATTAATTCAACGTACTATGGGACTAATGCTTGATCCATCGCTCATTTGTCAACAGGCCATCACATTAGTAAATTTAGCACACTGCAGTAATGTATTTTTATTATAGCAATAATAAACTGTTTTTATAAAAATAATTTCTATCAGATGATAAATGTGTCTTCCTCTTAGTTATAAACAAACCAGAATTAAATGCATAGGTCTATGTATGGATGGATGGATGGATGGATGTACTCATTGGAACAGCTGGAAGACTTTCTCTGCATCCCCGAAAAAACACATGTACGCAAGCACACACGCACGCACGCACGCACGCACGCACGCACGCACGCACGCACACACACACACACACACACACACACACACACACACACACACACACACAGGCATGTTTAAGATATGCGTAGCCCATGTTTATTAGTTGACTTAGTTGTGGGGTTAGTTTAGATACAGCGCACTATGCAACAAACAGGTACAATATCAGCACACCTCAGCATTGCTACACCCACGTGCTACCACAGGGAACTGGTACCCGCATAGTTAGATATGGTGCTGGTCCCACACCAGAGAGAACTGGTATGTTCCAGATCATTATACGAGGTAACTAGCTAGTAAATTATTAATTACTAGAAAGTGCTCAGTAGTCCTAGGGCTACAAACACAAGCTGACCAACCCTCCTGCAAACAGGGTGCTAATATTTCTCAATATTACCTTGTCAAAGCTAGCCAAGGTTCTCAGCTGTCCGGAAACAACAAGTAACTTAGTTAGCCGTCCGTCCCAAGTGCTAGCTGTAGCCTAAACATGTGACCTTGCAAGTTCTAATAATAACCTGAGGAATTATCGTCGAGCTAGGGTTCAACAATAACAAAGAATTGAGAGCTCACAGGTTAGCCTGCTAGCTCAGAGAGTTAACAGGTGCTCAGAAGGTGAAAATCGTCGTTGAGCTGAACCGTAAGATTCTATCAGAGACAATCTAACGCCCCGTGAGAATCATAGGCTGAGGTGTAGCCAGCTACAACAATACAACTACAGTACACTTTTCAACCTCATGCCCCATGAGAATCATGGGCTGAGGTGTAGCCAGCTACAACAATACAACTACAGTACACTTTTCAACCTCATGCCCCATGAGAATCATGGGCTGAGGTGTAGCCAGCTACAACAACACAACTACAGTACACTTTTCAACATAACGCCCCGTGAGAATCATAGGCTGAGGTGTACCCAGCTACAACAACACAACTACAGTACACTTCAGACAGTCAGAGAGTGAAGAGTGGAAAGGATGAAATGGCGCGCTTGTAGCATCCCTTTATTGGGACAGGTGATAGGCGTTGCTATCACTTGCAAGTGTGTACGAGGTGTGATTATGTGAATCAAGATGTAAATACAGTGCTCTCGGAAAGTATTCATACCCCTTCACTTTTTCCACATTTTGTGATGTTACAGCCTTTTTCCTCATCAATCTACACACAATACCCCATAATGACAAAGCAAAAACAGGTTTTTAGAAATTGTTGCTAATTTATTAAAAATAAAAAACTGAAATATCACCTTTACATACGTATTCAGACCCTTTACGTTTTTTGTTGAAGCACCTTATTGCGTATTGTGTGTAGATTAATGAGGAAAAAAAATAATTTCATCTATTTTTGAATAAGGCTGTAACATAACATAATACGGAAAAAGTGAAGGGGTCTGAATACTTTCAGAATGCACTGTATGTGCCTGTTATAGTCCCATTGTGTGATTGGTGTGTGTACTGATTTCTGGCACAGGCCTTAACTGATCCAACAAGTTCACCAATCATCAATGGTGTGATATGAAGTTGATGGATTTTAATGTTACATGCTACACCAGTGCGTGTCTAAAGTGTTGACATTGCGCGGCTGCTGCAGCAGCAACGCAAAATGATTCTTGGAGTGCTTGGAAATGGTATCAATGCTTTTTGGACGCTTAAAAACATATTCAATTAGTTTCATAGTATGGTAAAGTAATAGAAACATAGATTATAGAAATACATACAATAGTGGTACCTGTATGAAAAACAAAGTGATTGTCCTCGTTTATATTTGGAGGTAGAGGACAAACCCCAACTCTAAGATATTCAGACTTGACAAGACAGAATCCATGTACAGAATCCATAAATTAGAAGTTCCTTGCAGAAACAGATTGGGAGGCTATTTCTTCTGCATCCACACGTGAAACTGGTCACATTTCTGGTGTAAGAGTAAATACTGCCATCTAGGGTTTAGAGATGGTTAACAGGAAATGGATACATTATTTTACGGATGTACTTTAGGCCTACGTTTGAGTAATTTAGCAGAAGCTCTTATCCAGAGCGACTTAAAATAAATAGCTACATTCATCTTCAGCTACATACATCACGGTCATCACAAGTAAGACTTTCTATAATAATAAATGCCACAAGCAGTCACAGTGGTAGAGAAAGGAAGTCAATTTAATTTAATGTTCAACTTAATTTATTGAACTTAAGACAACTATATAAATTGATTTGCTATGTATCCCTAAATAGCGGCCAATTGTGTTGAGGTTTCCAGGCTAACGGTGTCGGCATGTGCAGTCCCCTGTCTTATCTCTGCACCCCCACACGCTCTCAGCCAGGGCCACATCAACAAGGCTTTTGACAGAAAGGCTCGTCCCCTGGTTTGCCTGATTGTGTACCAGCTGAGCCATCAGAGGAGTCGCTCTCAACGAGAACATGAGGGTTGGGGCATATCTGGAGCCATCGTTCATCTGAAATTAAAAAAGTAACATCAGAGGGGAGTGCAAGGTGAGACAAGAATTGGACAAATTCAACTGAGAGTTGAAGGTCATGGACTAAATGCTATAGTAAAACTAGCAACAATCACCTTCATCTACTTAGTCTATAGGTTCTCTACCATCTCTCTAATCGTCACCATGCTCACCTTCTTCAATGTCTCCCTCTCCTGTTCTAGCTTCTCCTTTTCCTGGCTCAGTTTAAGTCTTTCTTCGGCCTCCATCACCAGGGCCTCTCTCCTCTTGACTGCCTCCATTTCTTTTTCCATCTGTTTCTTGGCCTTGAGAAATGTCTCCTTCTCCTTCCACATCCCGAGCATTTCTTGCTCCACCTTCTGCCCGTCTCTTTTGATTTTCATCCACTCCTTCTTTATCATTTGCAACTCTGCTCCGACCTTCTCTGTCTTTCTAAGCATCTCCTTTGAGGTCTCCTTCTCCTGCTCTTCCTTCTCTTTTTCCTTGCTCAGTTTAAGTCTTTCTTCGGCCTCCATCACCAGGGCCTCTCTCCTCTTGACTGCCACCATATTTTTCTCCATCTCTTTCTCCATCTGTTTCTTGGCCTTGAGAAATGTCTCCTTCTCCTTCCACATCCTGAGCATTTCTTGCTCCACCTTCTGCCCGTCTCTTTGGATTTTCACGCTCTCCTTCCTCATCATATTTAACTCTGCCTCTGCCTTCTCAGCCTTTCTAAGTATCTCCTTTGAGGACTCCTTCTCTTTCTCAATCTCCATCATGAGGATCTTGATCCCACTGTCCATCTCCTCCCTCTCCCTATTGAACTCATTCCTGTCCTCCTGCAGTCTTTCTGCCTTTCTGGCCAGGATCTCCTCCTCCCTCTGCCTAACTTTCTGGTCCCTTCTCTTTTGTTTCTCATATTCCTCTATCTTTTTCTCAAACTCTGCCTTCTCTGTCTTAATCCTCTCATGCTCCTTCCTGATATCCTCAATACTCATATATATTTTCACCTCCATTGTTTTTATGCACCTACAGTAGATAGAACACAAACAAAAATTAGTGAAATAATCTCCACACACCCATACTATAATGCAACAGGAATGTCAGAAAGATTCCCCAAATGAGAATGGGATGAGTTTGCCCTCCTGAATCAGTCAACAAATACCAATACACCGATTGGCAGCAAAGAAATGTTATTATCTATAATGTGCGTTCGGCTGGCGTCATAATGGGTTTGGAATGACTATCATGGTAATTCACTGCCTAACAACTCTTATCAGCGTTCGATGCAATGGTTCGAAGTGACTTGGTCCTGTCAGAGGCCTATGTTAGAGTCAGCAAAAGCTTCCAGTGTGGGTTGGCTGGCTATGTTTGTTGACACGCCTTGAAATATAGCCTACAATTGTGGCCAACAGGTCAAATATCAGTGGCCATATAATGGTCACATTTTATTAACTGGATCGGCCTGGTACAGGTAGGAGCCTATAGGCTAATAAGCAGAAGACCTCGGCAAAATTAAAATAGCCCTAATTCAATTCATGGGTTAGGTCTGGGTTAGGTCATTTAGGTCTCTCATAATAATAATAAAAAATATATTTTATTTGGAATGTGTTTTTCATTTGGAGCCGACAATTTCAAAGCCTGTGCAGTTGAGTGCAATAGACACACGAACAAAAACACAAACAAAACACTAACAACAACAAGAGGACAGGACCTAAAGGAAGGCCTTTCTAAAGATGTGAGTTTTTAGGCATATAGAAATATCCAACGCTGAATTCGACTTAATGGGAATATCATCTCCTAGTGACAGATATCTCTCAGTGACATTTTTACGCGTCCCTTGTCCAAATGCTGTAAAGGTAGTCGGCCTATGCCGTCTCAAGTATTTACAAATACAAGTGTTATAAAACTATACTATATGTCAACTATACTACATCTCTGGCCTACATTAGCCTACCTCAGTCAGTAGGCTGTGTATAAGCGCCGAATCTTCCGGTTATAATCTCTTTATATCTCACTCTGGTAATACTGATTGCACAGGTTCAGGTTGCGTCTTAGCTCGTTATGCCACTGAACTAAAAGTTCAAGAACTTTGTGTATTATTGCAGAACATTCTCAATTCTGTGTACATATCAACGTCATAATGATACCAATAGCAACGCATTTTGGGTGGAATCCTAACTCCAAATCCGCGCGCGTAAATCTTGCATTCATGTCAATGGGAAATTGATTCGATTTACACGCGGATCGTATTCCACTGCAATACACATTTAAGTTTAAGTTCATTTGAATTTATAGTGCATTTTACCCACAATATACGGCTTACACAAAAGTAGCCTACAAGACAAATACAACATTTGAAAAAACATATTGCATAGAATCAAATTTGGGGATATACAGGTTTTTTTTCTTTATAAAGTACATTACAAACATAAAGTCTCATAAAGTACATTACAAATACGAAACAATTATTAGTCATATTTTTTATTAGTAATAATAATAAGTATTTTATATTTAATACAAAATAGATTAAATGGTGAAATTGGTGTGTATAAATATATAAAACTTGACTCATAATCCGTATAGTTTTTGGAGTAATTACTAATTACTAGTAATTACTAGTGTGTGCGGACTGCGCTCCCTGTCCCGTCTTTCTGCTGTGGGGCAGCGGAGCACTCTGCCCCATCGTTGCGAGGGGAACAACGTGAGCGTGTTTGGCGTAAGCAGGAAAAACCTCACGCAAATTATATTGGGTATGAATTCTGCCTAGCAACAGGTGGCGAAAAACTATTAAACGCTAATGTCGTTAACGTGGTCTGACATGACAGGAAATAATCATAAAGCAATTCAGTTCATCTACTGTACGTCTATCGCTAATGCTAGCTAGCTAAAGTTTTCACAATGAATCGTGTAGATTATTTGTTGACCATGCGGTTCAGTACATTGCCTTTGGAAGAGAAGTTGGAGATAAAACGTTTAGGGCCAACAGGAATGGTTTGACAAAAAGAGATGGCTAACCGCTACCACCTCGAAACATTCGCTGTTCTGTTTCCCATGTATGATTTTTGGTGGAGACTATTTGGGCATCGGCTGGATTCAAAGACATTATACATCTGTCAGAACAGAACAGACACCAGCGACTGAACGGCCTTGACATGTTTTCCATTGAAAATGCATTGATCCAGGGACAGATGGATTTCAACAGTAAAGTCATCGAGAGGTTTGCTGAAGCAACGAACCGCCGCGCTACTTTCCTATTCAAGTGAGCAGGTCTGTTTGGACATGTATGACAAATGGACAATGCGCCGTTCACTGTAGACTATATTGCTTTTGTTTTGTAGTCATTTTAAACGTTATACTACCTGTGATATAAAGTGGAGGACTAAATGTTACGTATAGGCCTAATATCTAGACAGTTGATGGGCACACTTGTTACTTGTCGCTTTCAGAACCCTGGACTGGGCTTGGGCTGTATAATCATATAGTTCCGTTAATTAGCCTAGCCTACTTTCCGTGATTTAATGTGACTTTTGTAGTGTGTTATAGCCTCTGCACTGATGATATTTATTTCACATTTAAAATAATACAATTGATAAAACCTGATTAAACTTTCCTACAAGTTAACGATGTGCCGAATGCTTGTATTTTGATTAAACATGCAAGTTATTGAAGACACGTGTCTGTCTCATCTTTTTACTTTGTTGCAGTATAGGCGTTCTGTGTCGCGCTGAAGCGTATGAAGTGTATTCAGTTATGGGGTTTACTGTACATACTTTTTCTCTGCACTGTTCCTGCTGCAGAGGATGCGTAAACGATTTTCCCATGTTGTTTTTTGGTTGTGGTCTGTGTTTATACATTTAGGCTATTAGTTGTATCCTACTTTTCAGTTTTACAAGTCAAATCTTATGACAGATGAGATGGCACTTCAACCGATAAAATGCAGGTACATTTTGACTACTGCTGCACTACGATACCCATAGATAGACCCAATACATTGGTAACTGCACTACTTATACAGCTCATATACTGCTTATACTGTTCATACTGCATTCTATATTTATTCTGCTTATAATGTTACTGTTAATACATATATTGCTTATACTGCACTACTTATACTGCTCATATACTGCTTATACTGCTCATATACTGCTTATACTGCACTACTTATACTGCTCATATATTGCTTATACTGCTCTACCTGTATATATTGTTCACATTGCACTTTTCTGCTTTTTTGCACTTCTGGTTAGACGCTAACTGCATTTCGTTGTCTCTGTACTTGTACTCTGCACAATGACAATAAAGTTGAATCTAATCTAACACCTATTTATTGTCATGTTTTGATGGCATGTTGTTCATTCTCATGTTATGATTTAGTTTGTGATTATACACACGTTTTTAGCGTGATGATAGAGACCCACTACCAGACGAGTACAAAACATGCACAAGTCACATGCAAATCCCTGCCCTGCAGACGACAGACAACAACTGTCTCTGTACAACTAGTCCTGGACCTCCACTATTAGACAGATACAAAGAGAGCAGCATACAGTAGCAGCAGAGCCCAGAGGCAAGGCGAGGCAAGGCAAGGCAAGTTTATTTATATAGCACATTTCATACACAGAGGCAATTCAAAGTGCTTTACGTAAAATAGATAAAAAGGAAACAGCATGACATTTTTTTTTGAATAAAAACGCATAAAAGACACAGTGCATTTTAGGGTCACAGTGCAATTATTAGCGCCAATTTAGTTTCAATTTAAGGCAAAAGCGAAGCCCTTTTTTTTTTTAAGCCCATTTTTGAAAGTAGCCAGTGTTGGGGCTGATCCTAGATCTATGTGTAACATAATAACTGAGAGACCTGCAGCAGGGCAGGTCCTCATCACTGGCTGTCTGCTTTGAGCTGGTTGTCGTTGGACTCCTGGCAGCGGAACAGCAGCTTGAGTTTGATGGGCCGTATGGGCATCAGAGTGTTCTGTAGGTCCATCTCAATGGGGATCTGGTGAGAGTTGACACACAGTTAAAGTATGAAGGAACGAGTAAAACAGATGTCAGCGTTACACTATGAATGTTACCTAATACAGTGTCACTGTTACGTTCGGGTAGCATTGCACTATAAATTCAAATAAACTCAAACTCCTGGACAACCTCTCTTGGGTCGACATACATTAAAATGGCCCTATGAAGTCTCGAGGGAGTTTTGCAGAAATACAAATAGCTTTTTTTTAAATCTCACACTTCCATCATTTAGTAGGTAGCCTATACTGAGGATGATTGGCGCCTAGTACTGAAAAATGCAATCTGGGAAATTAAATGGGGAGTACATACTCATGCAGTACGCAAGTACAGAATTGTAGTATGGGGGTTCAAACCCGGGTCTCCCATGTGGAAGACACAAACGCTACTATTAAGCCAAGAGGACATCCTCAAGGTCTGAGGGCGACACTTCAGTTTACATGTCTCAGGCAGGGCTACCTCATCACGCGAGTGTGATTCCAAAATCACCTCTGCTACATATAGAAACGCAACAAAGTCATAGGTACAAAATTATATTTACAATCATTGTATCATTATTTTGTCTCACCTCTGTCTCTTTGCAGACGGTGAAGTTGAACCTCTGTAGAATCTCCACCATCGCCAGTTTCATCAATACCAGAGCGAATCGCATCCCGATACAGTTCCGTGGGCCCAACCCGAACGGCATGTAGGTGTATGGGTCGATGCTCTCCTTGTTCTCCTTACTGAACCTACACACGGAGAGTTCAGAGGAGGAGGGGTTAAAGAACATATCAATTAAATCACAGTAATATGATGGTTATACATGGTTGAAGAAACCTGTTTGTGTTTGGTCGTCGCATTTAGGTTTGTTTTATGGTTGTTTGTGGAACACTGCTCTTATCGTTGCTGTTGTGATTGATATTGTGGTTGTGGTTAAGATGTGGCCCATTACCTCTCTGGTTTGAACTCCTCTGGGTCTTCCCACACATCGGGGTCACGGTGCAAGGTCCAGATGGGTATCATGATGACCATACCCTTGGGGATGGTGATGCCGCAGATCTCAACAGATTTCTTGGCGACTCTTTCAAGTCGATGGGGTACAACCTGAGAGACTCGTTGATCACGCTGTCTAGATAGTCCATCTGCATCAGAGCCTCGTACTGGATAGGAGCCTGCACAGGGATATTACACTCACATGAGCACTAGTGATTGGTCGTTCACGTAGCCGTAGCCCAGAACTAACTCTTTTTCGTCGCAAATCTGAAGAGCTGTTAGTTTTTTGTGTTTTTTTGGGGGGAAATGAACACAGTACTATACTTATTCTAATCTGCATAGCCTAATTTCATGACACCTGCATACAGAACGCCATTACTTTCAATGTACATGTGTAATAGTGTCTTGCTTTTTTGTTATACATGAATAAACAAAAAAATCGCTAAATAATGTTATCTTGATAGTTAGAAGAAAATACATTTAGATTCCACTGAACAATGTAAATGATAGATGTACACAAGGATCAATCAGAAGTCAAAATGCCACTAAACTGGGCTGCTTTTAGTGGATTGACTGCTTGGAATACTGAATGTGCTATAGTCTATTATTTCCTATCACAGTCGACAGACTACAAGAAAACTGTCAGGTGGTTCACATGTGAATAACTTGGTATCCATTCCATTAACTGTGGCCGGGCAGCACCGAACAGCCCAGAGAACATTACCATGGTGCTTTTGAATATTAGGTCCCTATCTGGCAAAACCTTTATTGATCTTATCTCAGAGCGAAAGCTGCACTGTAATGTTTTTATCTGAAACCTGGCTAAACATGAATGCATGTCAGTCTATTAGAAGTGGGGAAAAATATATTTTCACTCTATTATTTATCTAGCCATGTCGCTGAGCAGATGAGAATTTCATGATGAATATGAATATGAATAGTACACCATCAACAGCTTCCTCCTGTGATAATGATTTAGCAACCAGCTTCAACACCAAACTAAGGGCAACTATCGACTCTGTAGCACCAGTCAAACTGAAAAAGGCTGTGGCCAAATTTAAAAGAATTTGCAGAAAGTCTGAGCGGACAAAAACTGCAGGTCCACCTTGATATTCTTCGAGAGCATCTTTCTGCTTTTAATAAGGCAATAAAAAAACGCCAAGACAGACGGGATCATTTCTCAAAATTGATAATGAATCATAACAACTCAAACAGTGCTCTTTTCAACGATTGACAGCCTTATAAATCCCGCCCACAAGACACCTGGTGATCTGCTCTCCACCTACAAATGTGAGGAATTTGCAACATACTTCTGAGATAAGAGAACCAATATTAGGTGAGGAGGATCACTCAGGCAAGACCTGAAGATGTGTTTGATGACTTGTTACCCCACCTTCCACCACACGGAAGCACTATGAACTCTTTTGCAGTGGTCATACAGAAATGCTCAGCAAAGTGGGGGTCTGTTCATCTGCACCTAAAACTACCATGGTGAAACCCCTCCTGAAGAAAAGTAACTTAGACTCTTCAGTCCTTAGCGATTTTAGGCCAATCTCCAACCTTCCCTTTTTAAGCAAAAAAATAATAATTCTTGAAAAAAAGGTGTTCAAACTGTTAAATAATCTCCTTATTCCCATTTGACATGTTCCAATCTGGCTTTTGTGCCGATCATAGCACTGAGATAGCACTATGTTGTTAAGTTATTAACTAGGTTCTTAATGACCTTAGAATTAATTAATTAATGCTGATGCCAAAATGCTCTTTGTCCTTGTCCTGCTGGACCTGAGTGCAGCTTTTGATACTGTGGACCATGATATCCTTATTGATAGACTTGAGAAGTGGGTTGGCCTCTCTGGTCCAGTTCTTAACTGGTGTAGGACCAACCTAACTGGCCATTTTGTTTCCCATTGGTGACCACACCTGTGGGGTTCCTCAAAGTTGAATTTTAGGGCCTGTACTCCTCGTCAGTGTCATCAGGAAGCACAATATTAATTACTGCAGTTACGAAGATGACACCCAGCTGTACATTTCTGTATCACCCAACAATTTCAGTTTGATTGATTTCCTGGTGAAATATGGATGTCACAGAACTTCATACAGCTCAACCAAGATAAGACAGAGGTACTAGTCATTCGAGCAAAAGCCGAAAGAGAGAAACTGTCTGCACACTTAAAGACACTACTTACAGTAACACTAAGCACCAGGCAAAACAAGGTGTCACCATTGACTCAGATCTTAATTTTGAAACCCATATCAAGAATGTGACTAAAACATATTTGTATCACTTAAAGAAGAGTAAGTAAGTTTGTCGGAAATCTGCCATCGTGGAGAAATTCTGTTTGAAGTTGTCCAAACAACAACATCCTCCCTAATAATAATATATCCCCCCGAAATGAACTTGCAGTGTTGGACATTAGCTGTTGTGTTTCTGCATGCGCACACGATTGGGAGAGGCAGCCACCAGAGAAAGGTCAGTCTACTCCCCTAGAACACCCCTGGCACTAACAACATGTTTATATGCAAACCGAATGTCAGGTAGGACACTGCATTTTAAAAAGCGTGTTTTCCGAACCAAAACAGCGTTCGTAAATGAAATATTTATTCATAAGGGATTTATTATAAGGGATCTTGTTCCCTGATCGCTACCGATTAAAGATAGTCATTACAACCATTAGGAAGCTTTTAGAAAGCTTGAATATTACATGGACCTTTACAGAACACAGCTGTAAAGGTGCAACCTTTCCTCTCCCAGGCTGACACTGAGAGACGAATGCATGCTTGTATTACTAGCAGCCTTGATTACTGTAACACTCTCCTGTCTGGTCGACCAAAGAAAGCTCTTGGCAAATGATACAAAATGCAGCAGCACGTGTCAGATGGAGAGCACATATCACACAAGTCTCTGCACTGATTACCTGTTAGTTTTATAATTTATTTTAAGATAATTGTATTAGTTTAGAAATCACTCTATGGTCATGCACACCACTGCATGTCAGACATGCTTTTAAGGTATATACCCTGTAGATCCCTCAGGTCCTCAGGTACTGGCCTTTTAAGTATTCTGAAGATTCCAACAACACCTATCTACTTCCTGTTTCAAATGAATAATACTGGGCAGAAGTCTGCACAGGGATGCTACAGACACATTAGCACACTGCAAAATACTGTCACCTATCTAACCATCTGTAGAAGTCAGGGGTTACACACTCATCAGTACCCTCTAAAACACTGTCACTATCATATTTCCTGTTCCACATGAATAGTACTATATAGGAGTCTGCAGAGGGGTTACCTTGTTGGGAAACACAGTGTCTATCTCCTCCTGCAGCTTGGTCATGATGTGAGGGTTGGTTGCCAGATTGTAGGCCAGGAAGGACAGAGAGCTACTGGTGGTCTCATAGCCAGCAAAGATGAACATCATTGCCTGGGATAAGATCTCATGGTCACTCAATCCTATGATGATGGGAGAAATGGGGTGGTAGGTGTGAGAAAGGGACGAAGTAGAGTATTTCCACGGTGTGTTTGTAGGTATAGGTGTTTGAGGCAGGTACTGTATGTGTGTGTGTTAGATGCTAGTATACAGTGTGTATGTGTGTGTGTGTGTGTGTGTGTGTGTGTGTGTGTGTGTGTGTGTGTGTGTGTGTGTGTGTGTGTGTGTGTTTAAGGCAGGCACCTTTACTCTGCTCCTCTCCCTTTGAGTTGCTGTCTTTCTGTGAGTCTATCATCAGCTGCAGGAAATCTACCCGACTCTGGAAGCAGGCTTACGTCAGATCAAAATCACATGAGAACTACCAGATGCTACCAAATCTCTACAATTGTATTACACAATACTGGCTGAAGATCGTATATTTGATCAGTTATATTTACATACCTTCCTGGTGCTAGCCACGCGATTGGACTTGATCTTCTGAAAGACAGCGTAGAAGAAATCTGTGACCGAGGCAGGGAATAGGGATACCTCCATGTTTGCCATAACAGGACCCATGAAGGGGAAGAATGCTGGACGGACAGGAAATGCCACGGTTACAAACAGGAACAGGAAATACCATGATACGTGACTCCAATCCTATTCAATGCACAGCCCTGTCCAGAAACAACTCCTAGGCTCTATCCCTAGACACTTCTGTATCCAGTCCACTCAGATCTCCAAGTGTCCAGCATTTAGGAACTAGAGGTTGGTTCTGGACAGGGCCCATGTGTTTGTCAAATGAGTAGAGCGCAAACCATTGGCAGTGTGGTTTATGTCAGTCTAATCAATAAAATCGATAGCTTCATTTATTAAGCACAAAATGACTGAAAGCTATATGGGGGCAGTTGTACCGACTGTGAGGAACAGTGGGCTGAAGATGTCAAACTTGAGCATTTTCTTGATGTTTGTCACAAAGGGGTTTTGGAGGGAGTCGATGTCGACACTGAATGAAGTACTGACGACCACATCCATACTGTATGGTCCAAAGAACCTTGAACACAACCACACAATCTCTGACCACCAGAATCACAACCACAAAATTAAAGGGGGAGTTCACTGAAATTACAAATTCACCTTATCGTCTCGGAGATAAATACTCACTCCTTTAGTTCAATGGGCTCATCGTTATCAGCCGTCTTCTTCAGATTGCTGACCAAGTTACCAGAGTGCTGCTTCATGATCCTGAGCATCTGAGTTGGGAAGGATACATGGAAAAATATCATGATTGATACGTGGATTAATATGTGCAAAACATATATTAATATTATGTTTGAAACAGGAATTATTTTAATGTTTATATAGCCTGAGAATATACATCCATACAGGATACATTATGTATATAGTCAAAAAATAAGTGACTCCAAAGATGAACTATTATTCTGTACTCTGTCATCTGACCACTGAACTTATCGAAGATAAGATCAAATATACTTTATTGTCCAGGATGAAAATTTGTCTTGGATTAATTAATTAAAGTTGCTGCTTCACACAACAACAAACAACAATGAATACACACTATACACATAGTACAAATCACACACACACACACGCGCGCGCGCGCGCGTCAGAGTTGTCAGTCATTCATTTATTTGTGTTGTATAAAGGAATGAATGAAAGAAGGAGAGGAGAGATGGGACTGTACCTCTTTGATCCGCCCACTGGTGAAGGAGGGAGACAGGACACTGCGGATCCGTCTCCATGCATCATCCTCAGCGATAAACACGGCGTCATACAGAGGCCCGTTGAGATAGATATTCTAGAAAAATAATAATAATTATAAACTGCAAGATTAACCTACTATTAATAATGCTATAATAACAATGATTTTATCTATTTATGGAGCCCTTATGTTTTTTTCCCCATACAACAACTTCAATTTAGCGTATTACCCTCCTGTTAGTGAAAAGGGAGTTGCATTCCTTGATGAGGATGGTTTTGATCATGGCTGTGTCCATGATACACAGGATGGGCTGACGGCCATCATAGATCCTACAGACCAGCAAAAACAAAGATAGCCTCAATTCTTCGTGGCATTGATTCCACAAGATGTTGGAAATATTCCTTTGAGATTCTGGTCCATGATGACATGATTGCATCACTCAATTCCTGCAGATTTTTCAGGTTCACTTTCAAGATGTGAATCTCCCGTTCTACCACATCCCAAAGGTGTTCTATTGGATTCAGATCCTGGGAAGGCCACTGAAGAACACTGAACTCATTGTCATGTTCATGAAACCAGTTTAAGACAACTTTTGCTTTGTGACATTATCATGCTGACATTATCATACTGGAAGTAGCCATTAGAAGATGGGTCAATTGTGGCCATGAAGGGATGCACATGGTCAGCAACAATACTCAAATAGGCTGTGGCATTCAAGCGAATATACCGTAGATAGAGACAGACAGACCCATCACAGATCCTGCACTCTTAGAAAAAAAGTGCTACCTAGAACCAAAAAGGGTTCTTCTTCCACTCTCCCTTTGAAGAAACCTTTTGGGTTCCATGTAGAACCCTTTTCCACAGAAGGTTATACAGTACCGTGCGAAAGTAATGGGACAGTGAAGCATTTTTTCTTCTTTTTGGAGTTGAAATGAGAACGTAGAGATTCTCATCTTTTATTTGATGTTATTTGTGTACATATTGGTTTATCATTCAGAAATTACAACACTTTTATGCATAATCCCCCTATTTCAGGCTACACAAAAGTGATAGGACAATTGGCTTGACAGGTGTGTTCGTCAGGTGTGTTCCGTCACATAATTTGTGCAGTCTGCTATTGGTGTCTTGTCAACATGAGGACCAAAGAGATGTTATTGAAAGTCAGGGAAGCCATTATGATGCTGAAATATCAGAAAAAAATGAAACATTAAAACCTTAAACCTACCAACATCAACAGTTTGGAACTTCATTAAAAGGAAAGAAAGCACTGGTGAGCTAAGAAATCGCAAATGGCAAGGAAGACTTCCAGTGGATAACCAAAGAATGCTCACCATAATAAAAAAACAAAAAAACAACAACAACTGCCCCATAGATTAGGAACACTCTCCAGGAGGTAGGCGTCAATGAGTCAGAGACTACCATCCCCAGAAGACTTCACCAGCAGAACTACAGAGGCTACACTGCAAGGTGCAAACCACTACTCAGCCACAAAAACAGGCTGGCCAGGTTACGGTTTGCTAAAAAGTACCTAAAAGAGCCTGCAGAGTTCAGGAAAAACATGTACCGGAGAAAGTGTGGAGAAAAAAAGGAACTGCCCAATATTCACAGCATACCACATCATCTGTGAAATATGGGGGAGGGGGTGTTATGCCTTGGGCATGTATGGCTTCCACTGGAACTGGCTCACGTCTCCTTTGATGAGGATGAATTCGGAAGTGTTCAGAAACATCTTGTCAGTCCAAGTACAAGTTAATTGCTCCAAACTCATTGGACGGCATTTCACCATACAGCAGGACAATGACCCAAAACATACTGCCATAGCAACTAGGAAATTATTCAGGGCCAAAAAGTGAATCCTATAGAATCCTATAGAACATGCATTTAATTTGCTGAAGAGGAGGACAAAACATCCTAAAAAAACAAACAACAATCGCTACAATATAGGTCTGGCAGAGCATTACCAGAGAAGATACCCAGCGTCTGGTTGGGTCAATGGGTCACAGACTTTTGCACTTTTGCATACAAAGGATTGGGGACCAAATACTAAACATGAGTGCTTAATTTGGACATTTGCATAATGCAAAAGAAGAAAAAATGCTTGTCCCATTACTTACGCAGGGCACTGCAAATGGAACCCATAAGAGTTATTCAACCAAAGAATCCTTTTAGAACCCTTTTTTTCTTTATTTTTTTAATTACATTTTTGCCCTTTCAATGACATGGAGGGAAGACACAATCACTTCCGATTTGAATTCTGACGTGTCGTGGCTCCTCTTTATTCATGCAGTTTGAGACGTGCTCAGAGGCAATATAGGAGCCTCAACCAATGAGAATCCAGGATGTTGTCAAACATTGGCAACGCACAAGTTGTGTTTGGGACTGTAACAAGTCCGTGACACAGAGGCGGAGTCGAGGTACTGTTTTCTGGGAGTATCCCGTTTATTTTCATAAAATGTTAGTAATAATTCCAATGTTCGTAATAATTTCAATGTTCGTAACACGCCACTCAGCGACTTTCCAGTCGCCCTCCTTCTCCCTCGAATGCCGAGGCACACACATCTTAAACCATCTAGTCAACGAGGCTTCATTTGCAACAGGTGTGCAACGGAGCCTCGCCGACGTCACCCTGGCCACGGTCCTGTAGCTCCCTCGACAGGCCGAACGCTGCATGTCCCCCCACATACCCCCACCACCCGACACAGGCCGGGGACACGACGGCTGACAACCTACTCCCCCCCCCCCCTGCACGGGAGAGGAAGTCTGCCACGACCATCTGCGCCCCCGGTCTGTGCACGACCGAAAAGTTGAAGGGCTGCAACGCGAGATACCACCGGTGGAGCCACTGGAGGGGAGCATGGTCGGAGTAGAGGGTGAAAGCGCGACCCAGCAGATAGTAGCGGAGGGCGCCGACCGCCCACTTGATGGCCAGGCACTCCTTCTCCACCGTGCTGTACCGGCCCTCCCTCTCCGATAGTTTGCGGCTCAGGTACAGCACCGGCCGGTCAGCCCCCTCCACCCGCTGGGTCAGCACTGCTCCCAGGCCTCTATCCGACGCGTCCGTCTGTAGGGAGAAAGGGAGGTTAAAATCAGGCGCATACAGGACCGTTTCTCCACAAAGAGCTCCCTTAAGGGCCTCGAATGACCCCTGGCACTGGCCCGACCATTGGACCGGATCCGGGGCACCCTTCCGGGTGAGGTCCGTCAAGGGACTGGCCAGCTCTGAAAACCCCGGCACGAACTGCCGGTAATAGCCAGCCAGCCCCAGGAAGGCCCTCACCTCCTTCTTTGTCTTGGGCCGCGGAGTGGCTGCGATGGCCGCAGTCTTTTCAATCTGTGGCCGCACCTCCCCCCGACCCAAGTGGTACCCCAGATACCGGATCTCCCTCCGCCCGATCACGCACTTCTTCGGGTTGGCCGTCAGCCCCGCCTGCCTCAGGGACCTCAGGGTCCATGAGGCGCTGAAAAGTGGCTGGGGCTCCGAACAACCCGAAAGGGAGCACCGTGAACTGGAATAGCCCGAGCGGAGTGGAGAATGCAGTTTTCTCCCGGGATACCAGCGAGAGTGGAATCTGCCAGTATCCCTTCGTGAAATCCAACGTCGTGAAATACTTGGCCATGCCAAGCCGGTCCAAGAGCTCGTCAACCCGGGGCATCGCGTAGGCATCGAACTTGGAGACCGCATTAACCCGTCTATAATCCACACAGAACCGTATAGCCCCATCCGGCTTGTTGACAAGCACGATGGGTCTACACCAGTCACTGCGGGACTCCTCGACCACACCCAGCTCCAGCATGGCTTCCAATTCCCTGCACACAATGTCTCGTTTGTGTACCGGCAACCTATAGGGACGCGTGCGTACCGTTAAACCCGGCTGCGTTTCTATGTGGTGGTCGATAAGCGTAGTCCGACCGGGCAGGGGAGAGAACACGTCCGCGAACTTAGCTTGCAAATCTGCAACGTCCGTGGCCTGGCTAGCAGAGAGATGGTTATCAATACCGACCGGAGTGCTAACTTTTGATTTTGGGACTTCCGGACCGAACTCATCTCTCTCTGGAATTATTGTAGCCAGAGCAACAGTGACCACGTCGTTCCATTTTTTTAGGAGATTTACGTGATACACCTGCAAGCTATCCCCCTGGTCCGAGCGTACTACCTCGTAATCCACGTCCCCCATGCGACGTGTGACCACAAACGGCCCTTGCCACTTCGCTAGTAATTTCGTGCTGGAGGTGGGTAACAGTACGAGCACCTTATCTCCCGGTGTAAATTCTCGCAGGTTAGTTCCCCTGTCGTACAGTCACTTTTGACGCTCCTGGGCTTGCAGCAAATGCTCGCGTGAGATAACCCCTAGGGCGTGGAGCTTTGTGCGCAAGTCCAGGACGTATTGAATCTCATTTTTACTGTCGCTAGACCCTTCCTCCCAATTTTCTTTAAGAAGGTTTAGGACACCCCGAGGCTTACGCCCGTAGAGTAATTCAAACGGGGAAAACCCGGTGGAAGCTTGGGGGACTTCCCGTACCGCAAACAACAGGGAATCTAGCCATTTATGCCAATTCCGACTGTCTTCGTGTACGAACTTCCGGATCATTGACTTCAAGGTCCGATTGAACCGCTCACAAAGGCCATCAGTGGCCGGGTGGTAAACACTGGTTCGAATCGCCTTGATGTTCAACAAGCCATACAGTTCCTTGAGGGTGCGTGACATAAAATTAGTGCCCTGATCGGTGAGAATCTCTTTCGGGATTCCCACGTGGGAGATTACTTGAAACAATGCCTGCGCTACACTCCTGGCAGAGATATTGCGCAGCGGTATTGCCTCGGGGTATTGGGTTGCGTAATCTATCAAGACCAACACAAATCGATATCCCTGTGTACACCGATCAAATGGCCCGATAATATCCATCGCAATGCGGTCGAATGGGTTCTCGACCAATGGTAAGGGCCGCAAGGGGGCCCGTGGAATGGGATTTACCAACTGACATTCGCGCACCACCTACGCACCTCTGCCCGAATTCCCGGCCAATAAAATCGAGCCATTATACGGTTTAGTGTCTTATCATAACCTAAATGGCCCGCCATGGGGTTGAAATGAGCCGCCT
The DNA here is from genome assembly GCF_951799395.1 of Argentina silus. Classification (NCBI taxonomy): domain Eukaryota; kingdom Metazoa; phylum Chordata; class Actinopteri; order Argentiniformes; family Argentinidae; genus Argentina; species Argentina silus. Next base: position 31,377,934 of record NC_139657.1, read on the forward strand.
GGAAGACCATTTCCCAGTGGCTACGGGGAACCAACAACTGGGTTACTTCCTCCTGGCTATGTGAGTCACGACTTACTCGGTACAACCTGTCGCTGATAATCGCGAAATAGGGGTGGGCGTGTACTGCGTCTGGCCGTACCAAAGTACCATCAATCGCTATCACTTGGTCATAGGCCGATCGTAGGGTCTCGTCACGAGACTGCTCGAGGGGGAAGTCACCTAGCAACGGATAGTTCGGCGGGGGAATCTCGGGTTGAGACCCCCCCGCCGGCTCCGGCTCCTCGGCAGTGTCGCGAGGCGCCGCCTCAGCACAGAACACATTACCCGCCTCACACCTCCCTCTCTGTCGTGCACGCACCCCGGTAGCCCTGCTTACCGCTTGAGGAAACCCCTCCCAATCTACACCCAGAATAAGGGGATGCGTGAGGCGCGGGCTAACCGCCGCCTGTACACTGTGCTTTTTCCCTTCAAAATGAATCTTGATCGTGACCACGGGATATTCGTGAATGTCCCCATGCACACACTTCACCAACACCCTCGATGCCTTTAACAATGCCCCCGGTCGAACCAGGCGCTCCTGGATCATGGACTGCATGCAGCCCGAATCCAAGAAGGCCTGGTGCATATCATGTTGTATCCTTACCGGAACACGATACGCCGCTCCTGGTCCGGGGGGAGGGCCCGGTATGTCGCCGATGCGGACGACCTGCCCCACCTCCCTCACTGGGCACTCCGCCTGTACATGGCCCGGCCGTCCGCATCGCCAACACACCCCCCCTGTCGCTCGGGGTGCTTCCTGTGGGGCCAGGGCTGGTTCTCGACATGCCTGCCCCTGCCATCTCGTCCTCGGGGCGGGCGCCGGTCTCTCCTCCTCCGTCACCATGGCTCCTTCCGGGCGCCGGACCGGGCGTTGGTCATCGGGGCTCCTGCGGCGGGAAGGAGAGATGGTCCTCCACCAAGGTAACGGCGGCCGCGAGATCCTGGGGCCGGTGGTACTGGACCCAGGCGGCGGTCCGGGCCGGGAGCCCCGTGGGGAATTGCTCCAACACCACCCGGTCCCCGACCTCCTCCGACGAGCTGTTCCCTGGGTCCAGCCACCGCCGTGCGCTGTCCCGCAGCTGCTGGGCGTAGGCAAAGGGCCGGCTCCCCTCCTCCATCATCAGGGCCCTGACGAGCTCCAGGAGGAGGGTACGGTCCTCAGCCCTTGCCGTCACCATCTCCCTCACCGCGGTCTGGTGCTCCTGCTGGAGGTGGGCCTGCTGCTCCAGTATAAGGGCCATCCTTCCGATAGCCGCGCTTAACGCCTCCATTCCCTTTTTTTCTCCGCCTTCGCTGTGCCCCACGTTGGGCGCCACTGTAACAAGTCTGTGACACAGAGGCGGAGTCGAGGTACTGTTTTCTGGGAGTATCCCGTTTATTTTCATAAAATGTTAGTAATAATTCCAATGTTCGTAATAATTTCAATGTTCGTAACACGCCACTCGGCGACTTTCCAGTCGCCCTCCTTCTCCCTCGAACGCCGAGGCACACACATCTTAAACCATCTAGTCAACGAGGCTTCATTTGCAACAGGTGTGCAACGGAGCCTCGCCGACGTCACCCTGGCCACGGTCCTGTAGCTCCCTCTACAGGCCGAACGCTGCATGTCCCCCCACAGGGACCATACTACAGAATACTTAAAAGCTTAAAACTTAAATCGCTCAATAACAGATTCAAATTATTAATGTGGAAGCATGAAATTGTTGCTTGGGCAGTGTACATTGCATCAAGACAGATCATTTGTCTTGGTGTACGAGACCATTTCGTCGGTTGGATCGTCTGTGTTTGTGAAAATCGCACGGTGTCCGCCTGGTTTAAGAGTGTATACTGTAGACACTGAGAGATACATATATCCATCATAGTTAACAATAACCAGGATCAGTTTAGCAGACTCAGCCCCACAGTTTCCCATATTTCTGGAAGCTCTCTGTGTCAAAATTGGTGAAACCACCCTGGGAACAAAAAACAAAACAAAGAAATAGCCAGTTCATAAATGCTTGTCATAAACCTGAATTGTGGCTTAGTTTATGATGGCCCTTTTCCACTACAGACCGGCTCCCACTCCTCTCTTTTCGTTTTCGTTCAAAAGCTTTATTGCCCATTTTTCTGGGTAAAACAATTCATATTCAGCTCCCATGGCTTTCACCACAACAACACACATCATGGATGAGTCTACAATGTTGTTGTTTATGGGCTTAATCTCTACAAACCTTCTTATATCCCATCATCGTCCCGAGGAAAGGGATGGGTTTGAGACAAGGAATGCCTAGTTTTTTTTAATATTCCATATGGCCAGTATCCATACCTGGTCAGAACAAATATAAATCAACAATCTGACTTGAAACAAAAGCAAAACGATCAAGTCATAGGTATCATTGAAACTGTTAGATAACTGTAATTATCAATACTATCATTTGTATGTATTATTACAACTAACTAACTAACAAATAATATTTTTTATTAAAACTTCTTACACTACGATCAGAGTGATGAGTAAGGCAAGGAGAGTCCATGTCTCGGTGGAGAAGTACGGAAGGTAACCCATCTTTACAGGTTCAATCGCTTCTTCTGAGTAACCCCGGACACGTCTGCTGAAGTGATTATTTTATCCCATCATGACACCTGTGTTTCAGATCATGAAAGAGTATGTGAGAGGTGAAGTTGAAGCCATGGCTAGTGAATGATTGAAAGGGGATCCCTGCGCAGAGGGCAACACTCAGTGATGTTATTGTCGGCCTTTATCTTAACATCCTGCTAATAGTTGCTGCCTGTTTGATCCCTATCGGGTTTTAATAGTTTGCAGACCCATTGAATCAAGAAGGACTATGGGGCAAATATTTTTGGGCAAATATTTTCTTTCGAGTAATACTGAATTTTACATATTTGAACTCCTCTAAAAATGTGTTATGTTCTTTACATGTATGCACTTGTTTTATATCATTGGCTCCTAAAAACAGTATTTCAAAATACTAGTTCAAAACACATCACATATTACAGTAATGAAGCAACTGATTAACATGAATACAGTGCTCTTCATAAGTATTGGAAAGAGGAAGCATTTTCTGTTCTTTTAGCTCTACACTTGGATTTGAAATCAAACAAATATTATGGGGTCAAAGTAGAGATTCTCAACTTTAATTCAATGGGTTTTTAAAAAAACATTGGTAAACATACTCCCACTATTTCAGGGCTTCAAAGGTATCATATAATGTCCAAATAAAGTACTAATGTTTCGTATTAGGTCTGCCTGAAGTCTGCGACCCTATCCACTATCCACTATCCACTATCCACTATCCATATCATCTTTAGAAAATCATTGACATTTCCACATGGTATTGTGTCATAGAGTAGCTTCCCTACAGCAATATTATCTTGACATTGGGATCCTTTGTCCAAACCATATTTCAGGGTGTATGTTTGGTTGCAGGGGCCCAGGCTGTGCTCTCTGACTGCTCCAACTGTAGTAGACCCTGCAGTGAGGAAGAGGTCAACATGCTGCAGTACCGTCAGCCAATCACACACAAGAACCAACAGATCGCCAAGTCCTCCATTGCACCATGCACGCACGCACACACACACACACACACACACACACACACACACACACACACACACACACACACGCACACACACACACACACACACACACACACACAAACACTGTCTCAACAGCCCCTTCCTTCACTCTCACTCTCTCTCTCTCTGTAGGTGGGTCAGGCTGCGTATTCAGCCTCTAAGGGGGGTATTGTTGGGATCACTCTACCCATCGCCCGAGACCTGGCACCCATGGACATCTGTGTGGTCACCATCGCACCCAGTCAGTAAACACACACACATACATACGCACTCTTTCACACACTCCTCCCCCCCCCCTTCCTCTCCATATCAGACAACCTCTCTCTCCCTCTCCTTAGGTTCTGTTCTCCACTCCTCTCCTGGCGGGTTAACCTGAGAAGGTGCGTTCATTCCTGGCCCGCCAAGTGCTCTTCCCCTCGCGCCTGGGAGACCCTGCAGAGTTTGCCCACCTGGTGACATCACTGGCTGAGAACCCCATGATCAATGGAGAGGTCATCAAACTGGATGGAGCTATCCGCATGCAGCCCTGAGAGAGAGTGAGTGTGTGTGTGTGTGTGTGTGTGTGTGTGTGTGTGTGTGTGTCTGTGTGTGATCCAAGGTATACCACTGTGACAGCTCCGATGTGTGTGTGCATGTGAGGTGTGTGTTCATGTCTGGTACTCCAAGCTCTGCTGTACTGTACGCTCCATGCAGTTTTGTTTTGTTTTGTAAACTGATCCAGTAATAAACTTCTAATGAGTCTGAGTCTCTCCTCCTCTGTGTCTGTGTAAAGTGAGGTCAGTAGGAGCTAATAGGACAAATGAAACAAGAATGAGCCTTATGAGGCAAGTGTACCTTCATTTGTCCTATTAGAAGTGAATAGAACGCCTGGACACAGGAAATGCTAAATGCTAAAGCTCTCATAACATCACACCTGCACCAGTGTGTAGCTTTATGTACATGTCATCCACAACATTTGAGTGAAGGGAAAGGGACACATTTCTTTTGGAATGGAAAGGAGTCGAGGTACAGTATCTTGGTATACACACATTTGCTCCAGTTTTGTACCCATTGACTGTGACCCTGTTTGTGTAAGAGGCTAGGGCTGACCCATTCTGATTCAAGATGTTTGTGTAAAAAAGGTATTTATTGCATATATTGTCCACTAAAAAGCAGATGATGGTACAAGTGTAAGGGACCAAGTGCTCCAACCTCAGTCTAGCCTGAAGATCATTCCATATCTGAGGAGCACAGCAGCTAAAAAGTTCTTCTCAATTCTGTAATCACTTGTAGCACATTAAATAGTAACAAGCTGCAAGTTTGATCGCCACTAAGTCGCCATAAAAGCAATGATGTGAGGTAAAATGGGAGTTTTAAAAGAACTGCTTCATATACAGATGAAATCCAATGATAAGCCCTTCTCAACGTCAAAGAATCCCAACCCACAGACTGATACAAAAGACAATGGTGGGTACAGAAAACATGCCTACAAATGAACTGCAGAGCAGAGTGATAAATCGGGTCTAGTGGTTTAAGAATTGAGGCTGTCGTGTGATTTTAAATTGTGTCACCATAATCACGGACAGGGAGGAGCATTGCCAAGACAATCTTCCTCCTATTATCAAAGGTGAAGCAAGACATTTCTTTACAAAACAAGTACAAGTCTAACTCACAAACTCTTGATCACTTTTTCAACATGTATTTTAAAAGTGTATCATCTATGTAAATGCCCAGGTACTTATAATGGGGAACTTGTTCAGTTTGGGTTCTTTTCAGGGTACAAATATGTTGATCATTGTAATCAATATTATGGCATATAGAGAAAAACATAACAGACCTCATGCATACCTCTTCAAATTAAGGTTTACCCAGATTGTTTCTAATCTAACCCATGTGCATACATGTGCCATGTTTTTTCTTCCTCAACTTGTAAATGTAAAAAACACAAACACCACCACTTTGTCTTTTTGTGGTGTTAGGAATACAGACCTCACAGATAAAAATGTTTTGATAAAGGTCATAAACCGAAACGTCGACACAATAAATAAGCAGAGGTAACAATCGTGTGTGCAGGAGTATTCATTTTTTACATACCTTTTCTTCCTAAACTCATCATCACTCAACATAGTTTACAGCTATGCAACTTGTAAAATACAGCATTTCAAACATGACACACAGTTTGCCTTTGAATATGACTTTAATGAAAGAGAATTGAAACGGCAAGTGTAGTTATAGTGGTAGTATGCAGGGTAGTTATTGTGGTAGTAAGTTTGGGATAGTTGTGGATTTCCAGAATTGTCTCTGTGTTGAAATATCTGAAAGAGAAAAATTGTCTTATCATTTGTATAGATAAAATCTAAATTATTTTGAGGTGATTTGAGAAGCCAAAATGATCATGCTTAGAATGCACTGTAAGCAGATAATGGAGGGCATACCTGTATTTTGTTTCCCTTTATGGAAAGCCCTCTCCATGCTCTCTCTGGCAAACTCCAGGTTCGCCGCCATTACTCTTTTCTTTTCAGTCTTCTCCTTCTCTCTCTCCATTTCTGTCTTCATCCTCTTCACGACATCTTCTGTAATCTTTGTCATCAACTCTTTCACTTCCCTCTCCCTCCTTTCCACCATATTATTTATCATCCCATCCATCTCTTCTCTCATGCGTTTAACGTCATCTTCTTTCTCCTTCAGGATTTTCTCCATCTCTTTCTCGACCACTTCTACTCTCTTCATTGCCTCCAACTCCTTTTTCACCCATTCAATATCCTTTTCTTTCTCCTGTTCATTCCTGTTTCTCTGTCTCTCCTCCTCTGCCCATTTCATCACCTCCATCCTCTCTTTCACTTGTTTCACCTCCATTTCTTTCTCCTCCAGGATTCTCTCCATCTCTTTCTCGGCCTCCTCTACTCTCTTCATCGCCTCCAACTCCTTTCTCATCCATTCAAAATCCTTTTCTTTCTCCTTCTCACTCCTGTTTCTCTCTCTCTCCTCCTCTGCCCATTTCATCACCTCCATCCTCTCTTTCACTTGTTTCACCTCCATTTCTTTCTCCTCCAGGATTCTCTCCATCTCTTCTACTGTCTTCATACCCGCCTCCATCTCCTTTCTCATCCATTCAATATCGTTTTCTTTCTCCTTCTCAATCTTCTCCTTCTCCCTCTCCATCTCTGTCTTCATCCACTTCACGACATCTTCTGTAATCTTTCTCATCTCCTCTTCCACTTCACTCTCCCTCCTTTCCAACATATTCTTTATCACATCCATCTCTTCTCTCACGTGTTTAACGTCACATTCTTTCTCCTCCAGGATTCTCTCCATCTCTCTCTCCATCTCTTCGACTCTCTTCATCGCCTCCAACTCCTTTCTCATCCATTCAAAATCCTTTTCTTTCTCCTTCTCACTCCTGTTTCTCTCTCTCTCCTCCTCTGCCCATTTCATCACCTCCATCCTCTCTTTCACTTGTTTCACCTCCCTTTCTTTCTCCTCCAGGATTCTCTCCATCTCTCTCTCCATCTCTTCTTCTCTCTTCATACCCGCCTCCATCTCCTTTCTCATCCATTCAATAACCTTTTCTTTCTCCTTTTCAATCTTCTCCCTCTCTCTCTCCATCTCTGTCTTCATCCTCATCTCCTCTTTCACTTCCCTCTCCCTCCTTTCCACCATATTCTTTATCATCACATCCATCTCTTCTCTCACACGTTTAACGTCGCATTCTTTCTCCTCCAGGATTTTCTCCTTCTCTCTCTCCACCTCCTCTACTCTCTTCATCACCTCCAACTCCTTTCTCATCCATTCAATATCCTTTTCTTTCTTCTTCTCATTCCTGTCTTTTTCTCTCTCCTCCTCTGCCCATTTCATCACCTCCATCCTCTCTTTCACTTGTTTCACCTCCATTTCTTTCTCCTCTAGGATTCTCTCCATCTCTCTGTCGACCTCTTCTACCCTTCTCTTCATCACCTCCATTGTTTCGGTCTCCTTCTCACTCATCTTTAATCTCTCTTCGCTCTTCTTTACCTCCTTCTCTCTCTCCTGCACCACCCTCTCTCTCTCCTCCACCTCCTTCTCTCTCCTCTTCATCTCATTTCTTGTTTTTTCCATCTCCCTCTGGAAAGTCTCCTCCATCTCCTTTGTCACTTTCTCCACCTCCTCCACCTCTTTCGCCTTTATTTCCAACTGGACAATCCTCTCCTCCAAATCCTTTTTGTTATTTTCCTGCGTCTTTTGAATGCGACTGAGTATTGCATTGCATTCATTCACTTTCTCAGTGTCTCTATCCAACACTTTCCTCTTCCTCTCCATATTATCTTTAAGATGGTTGACTATCTTCCTCTTCCTCTCCACCATTTCTCTGTCCTTGTCCACCATTTCTCTGTCCTTGTCCACCCTCTCTCTCTCCTCCTTCAGCCTCTCCTTCTCTGCATCGGTGTGCTCCTTCACCTTATGCAGAAGGTTTTGGGCTCCCTCCACCTCTTCCGCTCTCTCCTCCATCTCCCTCCTCCAACCCTCCTTCTCTTCCTTTCTTTCTTTAGCCACTCTGGCCCTCTCTCTCGTGTGCCTGGCCCGTCTTGATGTCCTCTGTGGGAGTGGGGTGTAGGCTGCGAAAGCTGCCGGTCCTGCTGCCTCCATCATCAGGGCAGCCTGATCCTCTTTACACTCCTGTGGACATACAGTGAACACACTACAGGTGCAGTCTCGAGAATGTCTCTATGAATGTATTTGTCTTTTCTGAGTATAAAACCATTCAATTGTCTCCAGTGATCTTTACATATTGTCTATGTTTAGCCATCCTGAATGGGGTGAGTGGGTAGTTATCAAATACAGTAGCATAGGGCTTTGAAACTTCCTGATGGAGATGACAGACACAATGACAGGGAAACGTCAAGAAATATGATTGCGTTAGATAACAGGCTTCCCTCGCAAAGAGATTGCAGTACCTCACAATGTTCTCAAGAATAGGCTGTTGCGTTCCCAATTTCCCAAAAGGGGCTCTCTAGTTTTGCCTTTAAAAAAGGCCTACATCTACCTTTTATTCAACATATCCGACACAATTTATATTGCAAATCATGTAGGCCTGTACAGTAAGTAATTGTAGGCCCTTTGCAAAGTCAACTTACGACTTACTTAAGGAAAGGTCCTGTCGATTAAGACCTATTAGTGCCAACTATGTTTGGTTATATTTTAGATAGGGCCTACCTGAAAACATCAAATTAACCATTTTGATATTGTTCTGTCAATCATCTTTCTTCGATAGTCCATCCTCTATAGGTTATTTATAAAGCTGTCTCGTTTTAATGTTGATCTTTAAAATGGTTGATTTTGCAGCCCCATTTCTCTCTGTAACAACGATTGAGCTCGTCCCGTTTCACTTTTTAGGCTGTTACGCTGCTCTTTCACTGACAAACAGCTGTTTTTGGAATTGCGCGCTCACCGAAATTACCGCGATTTGACTTGATGTTGGGATCAAACTGTCTGCCGAGTCGGATGAATTACTTCCCAGAGATCTAACAACAAAGAGTAGCCAATTAAGGGTATTTCTTTGCAGTAGGTCTAGGTCCTGATTGTGGGGGAAATGTTGCTTTGAATTGTAGGCTACTTTGACTGGACGATAACATACGAATACAAACAAGTGTACAGTAACATGTTGTCACCACGGATGATAGAGCTTGATTTGATTAAATTTGATTAATTTTCAGCCCTGCTTCTTACAGCTTTGCGTTTACTTGAAGGCAGTTCACGGACTTGAGGTAGGCTGAAAATATACAGGAGCTTGTCGGCCTAGTGCTTATGCGATTAAGGTAGGGGGGATCTGCGCGAAGCCCACACATCGTGTCGCTCACCGGCCCCGCAGCCCACAGATCGACCGGCCCACCAGCAGCCATGGCACAGCCCTTTACACAACATTTAGGCAGCACCCCCTCTCGAAAGATACATCCTACGTCCTTGGACATTTGGCCCAAGTATTGGGGCAATTTAATGTAAAGTATTCCCGTTTATTTAAACTAAAATAGAGCAAGGCAAACTTACCTGCGGCGGGTCCCACCAGTTTTTCTCCATTGTGTTGAAATGTAATTGAATCTATTTCCACTAATGAGCGTACCACATTACAAATGACAATCAGCAAAGGCTATTTGACAACAACTGGAGGTTCAAGTGACCAAAGTGACTTTTACATAAATTTACGTCATTGCTAGCAGCGTCATCAAGACAACAGCATTATGACGCAGGAGATATTTATTTGATTACAGATATGCTCATGTTGTTTCTTGGAAAATATACGTCGTTGGGATTAATCATCATCATATTATTAATTAATAGACAAAACACAGACATAGATATAGGTATATAGATCAGTGCTAGGGGCTCGGGGTCGTTTCTGGACATGGCCCTCCATTGTAATTTACATTTACATTCATGGCATTTAGCAGACGCCTTTATCCAAAGGACTTACAACAATACATTTGTTTAAGTAATTGAATCATCTATCCAACAGTCATCATAAGACAAAGTAATCAATGCTCACACCAGGGGCCATAGGCAGTCGGCTATTTCATTTTATTTGTATTAGCAGGAGAGAACTTGTACAAGGGGGGTAGCGGGGATGAAGAGGTCTCTGGGTGGGGTTGGGGTTAGGGTTAGTATAGGGGGGGGGGATAAATGGAAAACATACTCGTGGTTCAGGTATTAACTGCCAATGAACTTAGTTGGAACAATACAAATTACAATGTAAAACAATAACAATATAATATCAACATTTCAGTATTATATCAAAATAATGATTTAGAAATATGGTACAACCTGTGAGCTGCCTGGTTGCCTTGGCAACGGTAAACTACAGCGCTGCTCATCAGCGGTTCGGGCTCTGGCTCTAACCGTCTACCTTCTCTTAACCGTTAGGAGAAAACGAAGAAAAACAAAGAAAATGTAAACTACTAAACACTCTAACATTAAATCCTACACATACATCTGTATCAGTGGAGTCAGGCAAACGTTACACCAGACTCCCTTCGACATGTTTTGTCAAGTGTCATTTGACAACAACCACTCATCGTAAACGGCAAGCTAGTGCTAACTCGTCCTCGTTTAGGATACCAAGCTAGCGCAATTACCGCTAACAGACTACAAACTTCATATGCTACTATGCCTAACGGTACACTAAATAGAAAGCCTACATTAATGACAAACTGTATTAATGCTTATGCTTAAGAATAAATGGAAAACACACTAGTGAGTCGTCTGGTCCTCAGTCTTTACTGGTTCAGGTATTAACTGCCAACTGAAGAACGCAGCGCAAGCCACAGCTTATATACCCGCAGGTGATCTAGTGCCTTTTATACTCCAAATAGAAATGCGTGAAATTGAATGGGGGGAGTCTGTAAACATGCAAGATAAAGTGCATACATATAAAATAACACATTTGGGCGATTCTTCAACTACAGGCACTTTTGGCCTTGTGAACTTGAGTGGAAAAAAAATGTTCAAACCTAATTGTCACAGTCTAACAGGTTAATATAACTAGTCTAGTTTCATGATCCATAAGAGAACGCACTAACATTACAAGACAAATTGATGTTTTTTTTACATATTGTCCGACCCGCATTGAACAAATGTAATTTCCATCATATGTAAACATTTGATTATTATTTTAAAAAAGTATGATATACATAATTTCTCAACAGTGTAAGACCACTTTCACACATAGTTTTACCAGTTTATACCTATATTGCAATTACCATACATTTGTGGATTAGGTAAATTAATTGAGATGAGGACCAAACACAAAGCTTACATCAACCACAACCTGAAATATAATATTGGATTGGTTAGATACATTTCAGGAAATAACTACTTGTGTTATTACATTAAGTGGAACATTATCCCATAAACTATGCAGAAGTTTTTAATGAGTGATTAGAATTTTGTAACTATTTTTTAAAAAAGGTATGAGGTGGTGGAAATGACTGGGTCATTTCTGGGTCAACCCCTCTTTCTTTTTTCCTCAGGTATCTCTCCCTGTCTCTTTTCAGTCGCTCTTCATATTTGACAGGGTCCTCTTTTATTCTGTCCCTATAGGCCTGAGACCTTTCTGCAGAGAGATGAATAGATGAAAATGCATTTCAACAAATATGCATTTGAATAAAACATTAACATTGTACATTTTAATAAATAAATTACACATATGTAGCCTCACAATCTATGCACCTTGTAAGCATAAATGTAATTTCAACCTCACCTTTGTCATTTCCACCCAAGAAGGTAATGTGTTGGAAATGACGGAGGTGGAAATGACATTCTTACAGTATTTTGTAAAAAAATCCAAGCTAGCATCACAGATTAGCTATGAATTGGTAACTAGCATTTCATGCATGCAAAATACATCTATGTACGTTAAAAAATCGATTTATTTACAAACTCAATTGATGTTACGTCATGTTTGGAAATGACATACAATAAAAATATTTTCATTTCAAGCAATATTTACCTTGAGTTTTCTTCAAAAGTTGCTGAAGAAATCCAAAATATCCTCCATATCAGACATGTGCTGTGATGTAACTGTTCATCTCCATAGAAACTACCCAAACCATCTTTCACACAAACCTTTTAAAGGGACATTACAGTGTTGTGGTGGAAATGATGGCAATACTGTGGGACAACTACATTTTGTATATAAAATCACATAAATAGTTGTTTGACCTTAAATACCCCAATTATGTGTTGATTATTTTACTGATACTTTATTCAGTCACATTTAAAAAAAATAGATAAATCATTTTTTTACACTTCATTTTCATTATTGAAGATCAGAAGTCTGGGTGTGGGACAGGCACAAAACAGCAATATTTGCATCTATAACGATGTTGAAAAAGGTGAAAAAATCATCATAGACTACCGGTAAAAAGTTCCTAAAGTACTTTCATTGTAAAGATAACTATGAAAGTGTGAATATTCCCTTTTTTTTTTTCTTTTTTTTTATAAAATATGATCAAAGGACATGAAAGTGCCCGTAGTCTAAGAATCGCCCATTTACGTAAGTGGCCAATTACATATAAATATCCTATGTGCCACATAAACAGTGGAAAAAGCAGTGAAGCCCTTAGCAGACATAGGGGAAAATGTACAGTATATACAAACATGTACAGGAGCAGGACGTATTGTGTCTCTGTTAACACAGTTGTGTCATGTGTAATTGTGTTAAATGATCCATAATAAGTGCTGTCCAGTTTCCTCTATATTATATATAACATGGTGAATAACTCTTCAGATATTTCTTTAAGGCCAATATCAGATATATCTGTCAAGCTCTAATTACAATGAGCTGTCCTCCCATTTCTACCTCCATCAGCCTCCTGTTGCACAGTAATGAGTGATAAAGACACCTGATGACAAGGATGAGAAATGTAAAGATCACGGTTTCATCCAAGGCCCATCTACCTTTCATTCAAATTATGCTAAGATTATTATCATTGGTGATTTTAACCTACATGTGGACAATGAGACTGACTCGACAGCCATGGATTTGATGAATCTCTTGAATTCTACGGACTTTATTCAGTGAGTTACTGGGCTCACCCATAACCACTGCCACACCCTGGACCTAGTGATTACAAAGGGTCTTACTCCTGTTGCATCCTCTTTATCTAGCCATGTCGCTGAGCAGATGAGATTCATGATGATGAATATGAATAGTACACCATCAACAGCTTCCTCCTGTGATAATGATTTAGTAACCAGCTTCAACACCAAACTAAGGGCAACTATCGACTCTGTAGCACCAGTCAAACAGTTTGATTGATTTCCTGGTGAAATGCATTGCGGACATATGGATGTCACAGAACTAGTCATTGGAGCAAAAACCGAAAGAGAGAAACTGTCTGCATACTTAAAGACACTTCTACTTACAGTAACACTAAGCACCAGGCAAAAAACAGAGGTGTCACCATTGACTCAGATCTTAATTTTGAAACCCATATCAAGAATGTGACTAAAACATATTTGTATCACTTAAAGAAGAGTAAGTAAGTTTGTCGGAAATCTGCCATCGTGGAGAAATTCTGTCTGAAGTTGTCCAAACGACAACATCCTCCCTTATAATAATATAACCCCCCGAAATGAACTTGCAGTGTTGGACATTAGCTGTTGTGTTTCTGCATGCGCACACGATTGGAAGAGGCAGCCCTCAGAGACAGAAAGGTGAGTCCACTCCCCTAGAACACCCCTGGCAGTAACAACATGTTTATATGCAAACCGAGTGTCCAGGTAGGACACTCCATTTTAAAAAGCGTGTTTTCCGAACCAAAACAGCGTTTGTAAATGAAATATTTATTTCAAGGGATCTCGTTCCCTGATCGCTACCGATTAAAGATAGTCATTACAACCTTTAGGAAGCTTTTAAAAAGGTTGAATATTACATGGACCTTTACAGAACACAGCTGTAAAGGTGCAACCTTTCCTCTCCCAGGCTGACACTGAGAGACGAATGCATGCTTGTATTACTAGCAGCCTTGATTACTGTAACACTCTCCTGTCTGGTCGACCAAAGAAAGCTCTTGGCAAATGATACAGAATGCAGCAGCACGAGTCAGATGGAGAGCACATATCATACAAGTCTCTGCACTGATAACCTGTTAGTTTTATAATTTATTTTAAGATGATTGTATTAGTTTAGAAATCACTCTATGGTCACGCACACCACTGCATGTCAGACATGCTTTTAAGGTATATACCCTGTAGATCCCTCAGGTCCTCAGGTACTGGCCTTTTAACTATTCTGAAGATTCCAACAACACCTATCTACTTCCTGTTTCAAATGAATAGCACTGGGCAGAAGTCTGCACAGGGATGCTACAGACACATTAGCATACTGCAAAATACTGTCACCTATCTAACCATCTGTTCCAAAGCAATAGTAATAGATACTGTAGGAGTCTGCAGTGCACAGGGGTTACACACTCATCAGTACCCTCTAAAATACTGTCACTATCATATTTCCTGTTCCACATGAATAGTACTATATAGGAGTCTGCAGAGGGGTTACCTTGTTGGGAAACACAGTGTCTATCTCCTCCTGCAGCTTGGTCATGATGTGAGGGCTGGTTGCCAGATTGTAGGCCAGGAAGGACAGAGAGCTACTGGTGGTCTCATAGAGTGTTTCCACAGTGTATGTCAGTCTAATCAATGAATTCGATAGCTTCATTTATTGAGCACAAAATGATTTAGACTGAAAGCTATATGGGGGCAGTTGTACCGACTGTGAGGAACAGTGGGCTGAAGATGTCAAACTTGAGCATTTTCTTGATGTTGGTCACAAAGGGGTCAGAGGGGTTGTGGAGGGAGTCGATGTCGACACTGAATGAAGTGCTGACGACCTTATCCATACTGTATGGTCCAAAGAACCTGGAACACAACCACACAATCTTTGACCACCAGAACCACAACCACAAAATTAAAGGGGGAGTTCACTGAAATTACAAATTCACCTTATCTTCTCGGAGAGAAATACTCACTCTTTTAGTTCAATGGGCTCTTCGTTATCGGCCGTCTTCTTCAGATTGCTGACCAAATTACCAGAGTGCTGCTTCATGATCCCGAACATCTGAGTTGGGAAGGATACATGGAAAAATATGATGATTGATACATGGATTAATATGTGCAAAACATGGGTTAATATCATGTTTGAAACAGGAATTATTTTAATGTTTATATAGCCTGAGAATATACATTCATACAGGATACATTATGTATATAGTCAAGGAATAAGTGACTCCAAAGATGAACTATTATTCTATACTCTGTCATCTGACCACTGAACTTATCTAAGATAAGATTAAATATACTTTATTGTCCCGGATGGAAATTTGTCTTGGACAATTAAAGTTGCTGCTTCACACAACAACAAACAACAATGAATACACACTATACACATAGTACAAATCACATAAACACACACACACACACATCAGAGTTGTTAGTCATTCATTTATTTGTGTTGTTGGAATGAATAAAAGAAGGAGAGGAGAGATGGGACTGTACCTCTTTGATCCGCCCACTGGTGAAGGAGGGAGACAGGACACTGCGGATCCGTCTCCATGTATCATCCTCAGCGATAAACACGGCGTCATACAGAGGCCCGTTGAGATAGAAATTCTAGAAAAATAACAATGATTATATACTGCAAAATTAACCGAATATTAATAATGCTATAATAACAATGATATTATCTATTTAATAAGCCCTTATGTTTTTTTCCCCATACAACAACTTCAATTTAGCGTATTACCCTCCTGTTAGTGAAAAGGGAGTAGCATTCCTTGATGAGGATGGTTTTGATCATGGCTGTGTCCATGATACACAGGACGGGCTGACGGCCATCATAGATCCTACAGACCAGCAAAAACAAAGATAGTTAGATATACACTCACCCAACACTTTATTAGGAACACTATACTAATACTGGGTAGAGCCTCCCTTTGCTCTCAAAACAGCCTCAATTCTTCGTGACATTGATTCCTTTGAGATTCTGGTCCATGATGACATGATTGCATCACGCAATTCCTGCACATTTTTCAGGTGCACTTTCAAGATGTGAATCTCCCGTTTTGCCACATCCCAAAGGTGTTCTATTGGATTCAGATCCGGTGACAAGGAAGGCCACTGAAGAACACTGAACTCATTGTCATGTTCATGAAACCAGTTTAAGACGACTTTTGCTTTGTGACATGGTGCATTATCATGCTGGAAGTAGCCATTAGAAGGTGGGTAAATTGTGGCCATGAAGGGATGCACATGGTCAGCAACAATACTTAAATAGGCTGTGGCATTCAAGCAAATATACCGTAGATAGAGACAGACAGACCCATCACAGATCCTGCACTCTTTGAAAAAGTGCTACCTAGAACCAAAAAGGGTTCTTCTTCCACTGTCCCTTTGAAGAAACCTTTTGGGTTCCATGTAGAACCCTTTCCACAGAAGGTTATACAGTACCCTGCGTAAGTAATGGGACAGTGAAGCATTTTTTCTTCTGTTTGGATTTGAAATAAAAACGTAGAGATTTTTATTTTTTATTTGATGTACATATTGGTTTATCATTCAGAAATTACAACACTTTTATGCATAATCCCCCTATTTCAGGCTACACAAAAGTGATAGGACAATTGGCTTGACAAGTGTGTTCGTCAGGTGTGTTCCGTCACATAATTTGTGCAGTCTGCTATTGGTGTCTTGTCAACATGAGGACCAAAGAGATGTTATTAAAAGTCAGGGAAGCCATTATGATGCTGAAATATCAGAAAAAAAATAAACATAGCCAAAACCTTAAACCTACCAAAATCAACAGTTTGGAACTTCATTTAACTTCATTAAAAGGAAAGAAAGCACTGGTGAGCTCAGAAATTGCAAATTACCTAGTAGGCCAAGGAAGACTTCCAGTGGATAACCAAAGAATGCTCACCATAATTGAGAATCATTTATTTACATCTTGTCAGTCCAAGTACAAGTAAATGGCTCCAAACTCATTGGACGGCATTTCATCATACAGCAGGACAATGACCCAAAACATACTGCCATAGGAACTAGGGAATTTTTCAGGGCCAAAAAGTGGAAAGTTGTTGACTGGCCAAGTCAGTCTCCAGATTTAAATCCTATAGAACATGCATTTCATTTGCTCAAGAGGAGACTTAGGGCAAAACATCCTAAAAAAACAACAACAGTCACTGCAACATAGGTCTGGCAGAGCATTACCAGAGAAGATACCCAGCGTCTGGTTGGGTCAATGGGTCACAGACTTTTGCACCTTTGCATACAAAGGATTGGGGACCAAATACTAAACATGAGTGCTTAATTTAGACATTTGATAATGCAAAAGAAGGAAAAATGCTTGGGCACCAAAATGGCTAGAGCCAGCCCTGATTAACAGAACCTTTATCGAGCGCACAACATCACATTAATGCCCATAGGAAGAATGAGAATAGAGTATCAACAAAATAACCAATTTAACACAATTTAAAACAACATACGTCTGTAAGTTTTAACCATACGTTAACGTGCGTCAAGGACAACGCGGGAGAATGATGCCCGTGATGGGCCTAACCCAAAACTCAAAGAATATCTCGCTGTCCCTCTCCTTAAATATCATTCCCAACAAAGGACAAGGTGTTAGATACATTACAATAGCAAAGGAATTGACAAATGGTGAAAGCTGAAAAATCTGAAACATAGTCAAAACCTTAGACTTGCCAAAATCAAGCACTGATGAGCTCAGCAATCGCAAATGGCTGAGGCTTCACTGCAAGATGCAAACCACTAGTTATTCTTAAAAAGGATAGTCAGGTTACAGTTTGCTAAGAGGTACCTAAAAAGCCTGCAGAGTTGTGGAAAAAAGTCTTGTGGACAGATAAGATGAATATTATCAGAGTGATTGCAAGAGGAAAGTTTGGAGAAAAAAGGATCTGCCCAAGGTTTACAGCATACCATCTCATCTGTGAAACATGGTGGAGGGGATGCTATGGTTTGGGCATGTATAGCTGCCACTAGAACTTGCTAACTTATCATAATTGATGATGTTACTGCTGACAGCAGCAGCAGAATATATTCTGAAGTGTACAGAAATATCTTGTCTGGTCGAGTAAAAGCAATGCTTCCAAATTCATTGGATGGCGCTTCATCATACAGTAAGACAATGACCCAAAACATACTGCCATTGGAGCTAGGGAGATTTTCAGGGCGAAAAAGTGGAAAGTTCTTGACTGGCCATGTCAATGTTTGGATTTAAATCCTATTGAACATGCATTTCATTTTCTGATGGTAAGATTTTGGGCAAAAACACCTCAAAAACTGAAGATGGCTGGCCTGGCAGAATATCACCAGAGAAGATACCCAGCACCTGGTGGGGTCAATGGGTCCCAGACGGTTATTGCATACAAAGTATTGTCGACCAAATACTAAATATGAGTGCATAATTTCGACCATGTATACCAATACTAGACAAAAGAAAAGAAAAGAATCTAGCAAAAGCAAACTATGTTCTGACAGGGTTTGACTCATCTAATACGACATCAGATCTGGATAGGTTCCTTGATTTCCTCTGAAAGGTGACATTGGCATGAAAACATGTACACAACATCAAGAAGAAACCATTGATTAAAGCCAAATCAATTGACAGAGGCATGGCAGAAAATGTGTGTTGTCTCTTTAAAAGAAATGTTAAAAATCTCTTTGTTTTCCCTGAATGAAACAAAGCACAGGTGTTTAAAAGGCCAGCCCCACCCCTGATTACAATGATCCACACATGGAGACAGCCAAAGCAACATAGATCAATAAGACATCCCACATGTCACACCAGAATGTGTGTTGGCAAGAGTGTGCCCTTATAGCCAGGATCCACTCACCACCTCTCTGGTCACATCTCCCTGATGTTCGTTATGAAGAACTTTATCAAACGTTCGGATTTATCAAACGTTTGGATCACTTTTTATGCATAATCCCTCTATTTCAGTGTACCCAAAAGTAATGGGACAGACTTATCAAATGTCCAAATGAAGCAGTCATGTTTAGTATTTAGTGGACAATCCACTAGTATTTAGTGGACAATAACTGCCTGAAGTCTGCAAACCACTAACCCCACCAGACGCTGGGCATCTTCTTTGGTGATGCTCTGCTAGGCCTGTACTGCAGCCATCTTTAGTTGTTGTTTGTTTTGAGGTCTTTTTGCCTAAATTCTTATCATTAGGGAAATGTAATGCATGTTCAATTGAATTTTAATCTGAAGGTTGACTTGGCCAATCAAGATCTTTCCACTAGTTGCTATGGCAGTGTTTTGGGTCATTGTTTTATTGTATGGTGTGGCTCCATCCAATGCATTTGGAGGCATTTGCTTGCACTCAAGCAGACAAGATGTTTCTGTGCACTTCAGAATACATTCTGCTGCTGCCGTCAGCAGGTACAATCATCAATTAAGACAAGTTAGCAAGTTCTAATGGCAACTATACATGCCCACACCTAACACCCCCTGCACCATGTTTCACAGATGAGGTGGTATGCTGTAAATCTTGGGCAGATCCTTTTTTCTCCAAACTTTTGTCACTCTAGTCCATGATAATATTCATCTTATCTGTCCACAATACCTTTTACGAGACCTCTGCAGGCTTTTTAGGTACTCTTTTTTAGCAAACTGTGACCATCCTTTTTGATGATAACTAGTGGTTTTTGATGTGTGAGAAAACGTGTTCTTTATTTGAAGAGAAGACAAACTACTTCTTACTTTTAGCTATTTATTTACATGTCAGAATTCTAGGCTTGTACAAGGACCACTTTTGGCGATGAAAATCACAGTCAGCAAGCTGTTAATCTGTAACCAACCCTCCAAAATTGGATGCATTCAAACAGTCAAACAAAGTATTTACAGTATACAAAATGATTGTGATTGGCTATTTGGTTGGGGAGGAACCATGGTTTAGACTTGGCATCCCTTGTTGTTCACGGGCTGATCACACCATTCATCCCAGCTGCGGAGTCAGCACTCTGTAAGAGATAAGACACCTACTCTGGTATGTCCTCCCTAGCCTATCCTCCCTAGCCTGGTACTATTCCACTATAGCTCTTTGTGTAAGCGTGTGTTGCAACATCTTTCTTGATGACCTGGCTTAACCTCTCCATGTATTAATTCAACGTACTATGGGACTAATGCTTGATCCATCGCTCATTTGTCAACAGGCCATCACATTAGTAAATTTAGCACACTGCAGTAATGTATTTTTATTATAGCAATAATAAACTGTTTTTATAAAAATAATTTCTAACAGATGATAAATGTGTCTTCCTCTTAGTTATAAACAAACCAGAATTAAATGCATAGGTCTATGTATGGATGGATGGATGGATGGATGTACTCATTGGAACAGCTGGAAGACTTTCTCTGCATCCCCGAAAAAACACATGTACGCAAGCACACACGCACGCACGCACGCACGCACGCACGCACGCACGCACGCACGCACGCACGCACGCACGCACGCACGCACACACACACACACACACACACACACACACACACACAGGCATGTTTAAGATATGCGTAGCCCATGTTTATTAGTTGACTTAGTTGTGGGGTTAGTTTAGATACAGCGCACTATGCAACAAACAGGTACAATATCAGCACACCTCAGCATTGCTACACCCACGTGCTACCACAGGGAACTGGTACCCGCATAGTTAGATATGGTGGTCCCACACCAGAGAGAACTGGTATGTTCCAGATCATTATACGAGGTAACTAGCTAGTAAATTATTAATTACTAGAAAGTGCTCAGTAGTCCTAGGGCTACAAACACAAGCTGACCAACCCTCCTGCAAACAGGGTGCTAATATTTCTCAATATTACCTTGTCAAAGCTAGCCAAGGTTCTCAGCTGTCCGGAAACAACAAGTAACTTAGTTAGCCGTCCGTCCCAAGTGCTAGCTGTAGCCTACACATGTGACCTTGCAAGTTCTAATAATAACCTGAGGAATTATCGTCGAGCTAGGGTTCAACAATAACAAAGAATTGAGAGCTCACAGGTTAGCCTGCTAGCTCAGAGAGTTAACAGGTGCTCAGAAGGTGAAAATCGTCGTTGAGCTGAACCGTAAGATTCTATCAGAGACAATCTAACGCCCCGTGAGAATCATAGGCTGAGGTGTAGCCAGCTACAACAAGACAACTACAGTACACTTTTCAACCTAATGCCCCATGAGAATCATGGGCTGAGGTGTAGCCAGCTACAACAACACAACTACAGTACACTTTTCAACCTAACGCCCCGTGAGAATCATAGGCTGAGGTGTAGCCAGCTACAACAACACAACTACAGTACACTTTTCAAACTAACGCCCCATGAGAATCATAGGCTGAGGTGTACCCAGCTACAACAACACAACTACAGTACACTTCAGACAGTCAGAGAGTGAAGAGTGGAAAGGATGAAATGGCGCGCTTGTAGCATCCCTTTATTGGGACAGGTGATAGGCGTTGCTATCACTTGCAAGTGTGTACGAGGTGTGATTATGTGAATCAAGATGTAAATACAGTGCTCTCGGAAAGTATTCATACCCCTTCACTTTTTCCACATTTTGTGATGTTACAGCCTTTTTCCTCATCAATCTACACACAATACCCCATAATGACAAAGCAAAAACAGGTTTTTAGAAATTGTTGCTAATTTATTGAAAATAAAAAACTGAAATATCACCTTTACATACGTATTCAGACCCTTTACGTTTTTTGTTGAAGCACCTTATTGCGTATTGTGTGTAGATTAATGAGGGAAAAAAATAATTTCATCTATTTTTGAATAAGGCTGTAACATAACATAATACGGAAAAAGTGAAGGGGTCTGAATACTTTCAGAATGCACTGTATGTGCCTGTTATAGTCCCATTGTGTGATTGGTGTGTCTACTGATTTCTGGCACAGGCCTTAACTGATCCAACAAGTTCACCAATCATCAATGGTGTGATATGAAGTTGATGGATTTTAATGTTACATGCTACACCAGTGCGTGTCTAAAGTGTTGACATTGCGCGGCTGCTGCAGCAGCAACGCAAAATGATTCTTGGAGTGCTTGGAAATGGTATCAATGCTTTTTGGACGCTTAAAAACATATTCAATTAGTTTCATAGTATGGTAAAGTAATAGAAACATAGATTATAGAAATACATACAATAGTGGTACCTGTATGAAAAACAAAGGGATTGTCCTCGTTTATATTTGGAGGTAGAGGACAAACCCCAATTCTAAGATATTCAGACTTGACAAGACTCTCAACATAAAACAATGTACAGAATCCATAAATTAGAAGTTCCTTGCAGAAACAGATTGGGAGGCTATTTCTTCTGCATCCACACGTGAAACTGGTCACGTTTCTGGTGTAAGAGTAAATACTGCCATCTAGGGTTTAGAGATGGTTAACAGGAAATGGATACATTATTTTACGGATGTACTTTAGGCCTACGTTTGAGTAATTTAGCAGAAGCTCTTATCCAGAGCGACTTAAAAAAATAGCTACATTCATCTTCAGCTACATACAACACGGTCATCACAAGTAAGACTTTCTATAATAATAAATGCCACAAGCAGTCACAGTGGTAGAGAAAGGAAGTCAATTTAATTTAATGTTCAACTTAATTTATTGAACTTAAGACAACTATATAAATTGATTTGCTATGTATCCCTAAATAGCAGCCAATTGCGTTGAGGTTTCCAGGCTAACAGTGTCGGCATGTGCAGTCCCCTGTCTTATCTCTGCACCCCCACACGCTCTCAGCCAGGGCCACATCAACAAGGCTTTTGACAGAAAGGCTCGTCCCCTGGTTTGCCTGATTGTGTACCAGCTGAGCCATCAGAGGAGTCGCTCTCAACGAGAACATGAGGGTTGGGGCATATCTGGAGCCATCGTTCATCTGAAATTAAAAAAGTAACATCAGAGGGGAGTGCAAGGTGAGACAAGAATTGGACAAATTCAACTGAGAGTTGAAGGTCATGGACTAAATGCTATAGTAAAACTAGCAACAATCACCTTCATCTACTTAGTCTATAGGTTCTCTACCATCTCTCTAATCGTCACCATGCTCACCTTCTTCAATGTCTCCCTCTCCTGTTCTAGCTTCTCTTTTTCCAGACTCTGTTTCGCTCTTTCTTCAGCCACCATCACCAGGGCCTCTCTCCTCTTGATGGCCTCTATCTCTTTCTCCATCTGTTTCTTATCCTTTTTAAATGTCTCCTTCTCCTTCCACATCTTGAGCATTTCTCGCTCCACATCCTGCCCGTCTCTTTTGATTTTCATCCACTCCTTCTTTATCATTTTCAACTCTGCTCTGACCTTCTCTGTCTTTCTAAGCATCTCCATTGAGGTCTCCTTTTCCTGCTCTAGCTTCTCCTTTTCCTGGCTCAGTTTAAGTCTTTCTTCGGCCTCCATCACCAGGGCCTCTCTCCTCTTGACTGCCTCCATTTCTTTTTCCATCTGTTTCTTGGCCTTGAGAAATGTCTCTTTCTCCTTCCACATCCCGAGCATTTCTTGCTCCACCTTCTGCCCGTCTCTTTTGATTTTCATCCACTCCTTCTTTATCATTTGCAACTCTGCTCCGACCTTCTCTGTCTTTCTAAGCATCTCCTTTGAGGTCTCCTTCTCCTGCTCTTCCTTCTCTTTTTCCTTGCTCAGTTTAAGTTTTTCTTCGGCCTCCATCACCAGGGCCTCTCTCCTCTTGACTGCCACCATATTTTTCTCCATCTCTTTCTCCATCTGTTTCTTGGCCTTGAGAAATGTCTCCTTCTCCTTCCACATCCTGAGCATTTCTTGCTCCACCTTCTGCCCGTCTCTTTGGATTTTCACGCTCTCCTTCCTCATCATATTTAACTCTGCCTCTGCCTTCTCAGCCTTTCTAAGTATCTCCTTTGAGGACTCCTTCTCTTTCTCATTCTCCATCATGAGGATCTTGATCCCACTGTTCATCTCCTCCCTCTCCCTATTGAACTCATTCCTGTCCTCCTGCAGTCTTTCTGCCTTTCTGACCAGGATCTCCTCCTCCCTCTGCCTAACTTTTTGGTCCCTTCTCTTTTGTTTCTCATATTCCTCTATCTTTTTCTCAAACTCTGCCTTCTCTGTCTTAATTCCTGATATCCTCAATACTCATATATATTTTCACCTCCATTGTTTTTATGCACCTACAGTAGATAGAACACAAACAAAAATGATTGAAATAATCTCCACACACCCATACTATAATGCAACAGGAATGTCAGAAAGATTCCCCAAATGAGAATGGGATAACAATCTTTGAGTTTGCCCTTCTGAATCAGTCAACAAATACCAGTACACCGATTGGCAGCAAAGAAATGTTATTATCTATAATGTGCGTTCGGCTGGCGTCATAATGGGTTTGGAATGACTATCATGGTAATTCACTGCCTAACAACTCTTATCAGCGTTCGATGCAATGGTTCGAAGTGACTTGGTCCTGTCAGAGGCCTATGTTAGAGTCAGCAAAAGCTTCCAGTGTGGGTTGGCTGGCTATGTTTGTTGACACGCCTTGAAATATAGCCTGCAATTGTGGCCAACAGGTCAAATATCAGTGGCCATATAATGGGCACATTTTATTAACTGGAATCGGCCTGGTACAGGTAGGAGCCTATAGGCTAATAAGCAGAAGACCTCGGCAAAATTAAAATAGCCCTAATTCAATTCATGCATTTAGGTCTCTCATAATAATAATAAAAAATATATTTGATTTGGAATGTGTTTTTCATTTGTAGCCGACAATTTCAAAGCCTGTGCAGTTGAGTGCAATAGACACACAAACAAAACCACAAACAAAACACTAACAACAACAAGAGGACAGGACCTAAAGGAAGGCCTTTCTAAAGATGTGAGTTTTTAGGCATATAGAAATATCCAACGCTGAATTCGACTTAATGGGAATATCATCTCCTAGTGACAGATATCTCTCAGTGACATTTTTACGCGTCCCTTGTCCAAATGCTGTAAAGGTAGTCGGCCTATGCCGTCTCAAGTATTTACAAATACAAGTGTTATAAAACTATACTATATGTCAACTATACTACATCTCTGGCCTACATTAGCCTACCTCAGTCAGTAGGCTGTGTATAAGCGCCGAATCTTCCGGTTATAATCTCTTTATATCTCACTCTGGTAATACTGATTGCACAGGTTCAGGTTGCGTCTTAGCTCGTTATGCCACTGAACTAAAAGTTCAAGAACTTTGTGTATTATTGCAGAACATTCTCAATTCTGTGTACATATCAACGTCATAATGATACCAATGGCAACGCATTTTGGGTGGAATCCTAACTCCAAATCCGCGCGCGTAAATCTTGCATTCATGTCAATGGGAAATTGATTCGATTTACACGCGGATCTCGAGTTAGGATTCCACTGCAATACACATTTAAGTTTAAGTTCATTTGAATTTATAGTGCATTTTACCCACAATATACGGCTTACACAAAAGTAGCCTACAAGACAAATACAACATTTGAAAAAACATATTGCATAGAATCAAATTTGGGGATATACAGGGTTTTTTTCTTTATAAAGTACATTACAAACATAAAGTCTCATAAAGTACATTACAAATACGAAACAATTATTAGTCATATTTTTTATTAGTAATAATAATAAGTATTTTATATTTAATACAAAATAGATTAAATGGTGAAATTGGTGTGTATAAATATATAAAACTTGACTCATAATCCGTATAGTGCTGTTTTTGGAGTAATTACTAATTACTAGTAATTACTAGTGTGTGCGGACTGCGCTCCCTGTCCCGTCTTTCTGCTGTGGGGCAGCGGAGCACTCTGCCCCATCGTTGCGAGGGGAACAAAGTGAGCGTGTTTGGCGTAAGCAGGAAAAACCTCACGCAAATTATATTGGGTATGAATTCTGCCTAGCAACAGGTGGCGAAAAACTATTAAACGCTAATGTCGTTAACGTGGTCTGACATGACAGGAAATAATCATAAAGCAATTCAGTTCATCTACTGTACGTCTATCGCCAATGCTAGCTAGCTAAAGTTTTCACAATGAATCGTGTAGATTATTTGTTGACCATGCGGTTTAGTACATTGCCTTTGGAAGAGAAGTTGGAGATAAAACGTTTAGGGCCAACAGGAATGGTTTGACAAAAAGAGATGGCTAACCGCTACCACCTCGAAACATGCGCTGTTCTGTTTCCCATGTATGATTTTTGGTGGAGACTATGTGGGCATCGGCTGGATTCAAAGACATTATACATCTGTCAGAACAGAACAGACACCAGCGACTGAACGGCCTTGACATGATTTCCATTGAAAATGCATTGATCCAGGGACAGATGGATTTCAACAGTAAAGTCATCGAGAGGTTTGCTGAAGCAACGAACCGCCGCGCTACTTTCCTATTCAAGTGAGCAGGTCTGTTTGGACATGTATGACAAATGGACAATGCGCCGTTCACTGTAGACTATATTGCTTTTGTTTTGTAGTCATTTTAAACGTTATACTACCTGTGATATAAAGTGGAGGACTAAATGTTACGTATAGGCCTAATATCTAGACAGTTGATGGGCACACTTGTTACTTGTTGCTTTCAGAACCCTGGACTGGGCTCGGGCTGTATATTCATATAGTTCCGTTAATTAGCCTAGCCTACTTTCCGTGATTTAATGTGACTTTTGTAGTGTGTTATAGCCTCTGCACTGATGATATTTATTTCACATTTAAAATAATACAATTGATAAAACCTGATTAAACTTTCCTACAAGTTAACGATGTGCCGAATGCTTGTATTTTGATTAAACATGCAAGTTATTGAAGACACGTGTCTGTCTCATCTTTTTACTTTGTTGCAGTATAGGCGTTCTGTGTCGCGCTGAAGCGTATGAAGTGTATTCAGTTATGGGGTTTACTGTACATACTTTTTCTCTGCACTGTTCCTGCTGCAGAGGATGCGTAAACGATTTTCCCATGTTGTTTTTTGGTTGTGGTCTGTGTTTATACATTTAGGCTATTAGTTGTATCCTACTTTTCAGTTTTACAAGTCAAATCTTATGACAGATGAGATGGCACTTCAACCGATAAAATGCAGGTACATTTTGACTACTGCTGCACTACGATACCCATAGATAGACCCAATACATTGGTAACTGCACTACTTATACAGCTCATATACTGCTTATACTGTTCATACTGCATTCTATATTTATTCTGCTTATAATGTTACTGTTAATACATATATTGCTTATACTGCACTACTTATACTGCTCATATACTGCTTATACTGCACTACTTATACTGCTCATATATTGCTTATACTGCTCTACCTGTATATATTGTTCACATTGCACTTTTCTGCTTTTTTGCACTTCTGGTTAGACGCTAACTGCATTTCGTTGTCTCTGTACTTGTACTCTGCACAATGACAATAAAGTTGAATCTAATCTAACACCTATTTATTGTCATGTTTTGATGGCATGTTGTTCATTCTCATGTTATGATTTAGTTTGTGATTATACACACGTTTTTAGCGTGATGATAGAGACCCACTACCAGACGAGTACAAAACATGCACAAGTCACATGCAAATCCCTGCCCTGCAGACGACAGACAACAACTGTCTCTGTACAACTAGTCCTGGACCTCCACTATTAGACAGATACAAAGAGAGCAGCATACAGTAGCAGCAGAGCCCAGAGGCAAGGCGAGGCAAGGCAAGGCAAGGCAAGTTTATTTATATAGCACATTTCATACACAGAGGCAATTCAAAGTGCTTTACGTAAAATAGATAAAAAGGAAACAGCATGATTTTTTTTGAATAAAAACGCATAAAAGACATAAAAAAAGAATAAAAGTCACAGTGCATTTTAGGGTCACAGTGCAATTATTAGCGCCAATTTAGTTTCAATTTAAGGCAAAAGCGAAGCCCTTTTTTTTTTTAAGCCCATTTTTGAAAGTAGCCAGTGTTGAGGCTGATCCTAGATCTATGTGTAACATAATAACTGAGAGACCTGCAGCAGGGCATGTCCTCATCACTGGCTGTCTGCTTTGAGCTGGTTGTCGTTGGACTCCTGGCAGCGGAACAGCAGCTTGAGTTTGATGGGCCATATGGGCATCAGAGTGTTCTGTAGGTCCATCTCAATGGGGATCTGGTGAGAGTTGACACACAGTTAAAGTATGAAGGAACGAGTAAAACAGATGTCAGCGTTACACTATGAATGTTACCTAATACAGTGTCACTGTTACGTTCGGGTAGCATTGCACTATAAATTCAAATAAACTCAAACTCCTGGACAACCTCTCTTGGGTCGACATACATTATGAAGTCTCGAGGGAGTTTTGCAGAAATACAAATAGCTTTTTTTTAAATCTCACACTTCCATCATTTAGTAGGTAGCCTATACTGAGGATGATTGGCGCCTAGTACTGAAAAATGCAATCTGGGAAATTAAATGGGGAGTACATACTCATGCAGTACGCAAGTACAGAATTGTAGTATGGGGGTTCAAACCCGGGTCTCCCATGTGGAAGACACAAACGCTACTATTAAGCCAAGAGGACATCCTCAAGGTCTGAGGGCGACACTTCAGTTTACATGTCTCAGGCAGGGCTACCTCATCACCCGAGTGTGATTCCAAAATCACCTCTGCTACATATAGAAACGCAACAAAGTCATAGGTACAAAATTATATTTACAATCATTGTATCATTATTTTGTTTCACCTCTGTCTCTTTGCAGACGGTGAAGTTGAACCTCTGTAGAATCTCCACCATCGCCAGTTTCATCAATACCAGAGCGAATCGCATCCCGATACAGTTCCGTGGGCCCAACCCGAACGGCATGTAGGTGTATGGGTCGATGCTCTCCTTGTTCTCCTTACTGAACCTACACACGGAGAGTTCAGAGGAGGAGGGGTTAAAGAACATATCAATTAAATCACAGTAATATGATGGTTATACATGGTTGAAGAAACCTGTTTGTGTTTGGTCGTCGCATTTAGGTTTGTTTTATGGTTGTTTGTGGAACACTGCTCTTATCGTTGCTGTTGTGATTGATATTGTGGTTGTGGTTAAGATGTGGCCCATTACCTCTCTGGTTTGAACTCCTCTGGGTCTTCCCACACATCGGGGTCACGGTGCAAGGTCCAGATGGGTATCATGACGACCATACCCTTGGGGATGGTGATGCCGCAGATCTCAACAGATTTCTTGGCGACTCTTTCAAGTCGATGGGGTACAACCTGAGAGACTCGTTGATCACGCTGTCTAGATAGTCCATCTGCATCAGAGCCTCGTACTGGATAGGAGCCTGCACAGGGATATTACACTCACATGAGCACTAGTGATTGGTCGTTCACGTAGCCGTAGCCCAGAACTAACTCTTTTTCGTCGCAAATCTGAAGAGCTGTTAGTTTTTTGTGTTTTTTTGGGGGGAAATGAACACAGTACTATACTTATTCTAATCTGCATAGCCTAATTTCATGACACCTGCATACAGAACGCCATTACTTTCAATGTACATGTGTAATAGTGTCTTGCTTTTTTGTTATACATGAATAAACAAAAAAATCGCTAAATAATGTTATCTTGATAGTTAGAAGAAAATACATTTAGATTCCACTGAACAATGTAAATGATAGATGTACACAAGGATCAATCAGAAGTCAAAATGCCACTAAACTGGGCTGCTTTTAGTGGATTGACTGCTTGGAATACTGAATGTGCTATAGTCTATTATTTCCTATCACAGTCGACAGACTACAAGAAAACTGTCAGGTGGTTCAAATGTGAATAACTTGGTATCCATTCCATTAACTGTGGCCGGGCAGCACCGAACAGCCCAGAGAACATTACCATGGTGCTTTTGAATATTAGGTCCCTATCTGGCAAAACCTTTATTGATCTTATCTCAGAGCGAAAGCTGCACTGTAATGTTTTTATCTGAAACCTGGCTAAACATGAATGCATGTCAGTCTATTAGAAGTGGGGAAAAATATATTTTCACTCTATTATTTATCTAGCCATGTCGCTGAGCAGATGAGAATTTCATGATGAATATGAATATGAATAGTACACCATCAACAGCTTCCTCCTGTGATAATGATTTAGCAACCAGCTTCAACACCAAACTAAGGGCAACTATCGACTCTGTAGCACCAGTCAAACTGAAAAAGGCTGTGGCCAAATTTAAAAGAATTTGCAGAAAGTCTGAGCGGACAAAAACTGCAGGTCCACCTTGATATTCTTCGAGAGCATCTTTCTGCTTTTAATAAGGCAATAAAAAAACGCCGAGACAGACGGGATCATTTCTCAAAATTGATAATGAATCATAACAACTCAAACAGTGCTCTTTTCAACGATTGACAGCCTTATAAATCCCGCCCACAAGACACCTGGTGATCTGCTCTCCACCTACAAATGTGAGGAATTTGCAACATACTTCTGAGATAAGAGAACCAATATTAGGTGAGGAGGATCACTCAGGCAAGACCTGAAGATGTGTTTGATGACTTACCCCACCTTCCACCACATGGAAGCACTATGAACTCTTTTGCAGTGGTCATACAGAAATGCTCAGCAAAGTGGGGGTCTGTTCATCTGCACCTAAAACTACCATGGTGAAACCCCTCCTGAAGAAAAGTAACTTAGACTCTTCAGTCCATAGCGATTTTAGGCCAATCTCCAACCTTCCCTTTTTAAGCAAAAAAATAATAATTCTTGAAAAAAAGGTGTTCAAACTGTTAAATAATCTCCTTATTCCCATTTGACATGTTCCAATCTGGCTTTTGTGCCGATCATAGCACTGAGATAGCACTATGTTGTTAAGTTATTAACTAGGTTCTTAATGACCTTAGAATTAATTAATTAATGCTGATGCCAAAATGCTCTTTGTCCTTGTCCTGCTGGACCTGAGTGCAGCTTTTGATACTGTGGACCATGATATCCTTATTGATAGACTTGAGAAGTGGGTTGGCCTCTCTGGTCCAGTTCTTAACTGGTGTAGGACCAACCTAACTGGCCATTTTGTTTCCCATTGGTGACCACACCTGTGGGGTTCCTCAAAGTTGAATTTTAGGGCCTGTACTCCTCGTCAGTGTCATCAGGAAGCACAATATTAATTACTGCAGTTACGAAGATGACACCCAGCTGTACATTTCTGTATCACCCAACAATTTCAGTTTGATTGATTTCCTGGTGAAATATGGATGTCACAGAACTTCATACAGCTCAACCAAGATAAGACAGAGGTACTAGTCATTCGAGCAAAAGCCGAAAGAGAGAAACTGTCTGCACACTTAAAGACACTACTTACAGTAACACTAAGCACCAGGCAAAAAAACAAGGTGTCACCATTGACTCAGATCTTAATTTTGAAACCCATATCAAGAATGTGACTAAAACATATTTGTATCACTTAAAGAAGAGTAAGTAAGTTTGTCGGAAATCTGCCATCGTGGAGAAATTCTGTCTGAAGTTGTCCAAACAACAACATCCTCCCTAATAATAATATATCCCCCCGAAATGAACTTGCAGTGTTGGACATTAGCTGTTGTGTTTCTGCATGCGCACACGATTGGGAGAGGCAGCCACCAGAGAAAGGTCAGTCTACTCCCCTAGAACACCCCTGGCACTAACAACATGTTTATATGCAAACCGAATGTCAGGTAGGACACTGCATTTTAAAAAGCGTGTTTTCCGAACCAAAACAGCGTTCGTAAATGAAATATTTATTCATAAGGGATTTATTATAAGGGATCTTGTTCCCTGATCGCTACCGATTAAAGATAGTCACTACAACCGTTAGGAAGCTTTTAGAAAGCTTGAATATTACATGGACCTTTACAGAACACAGCTGTAAAGGTGCAACCTTTCCTCTCCCAGGCTGACACTGAGAGACGAATGCATGCTTGTATTACTAGCAGCCTTGATTACTGTAACACTCTCCTGTCTGGTCGACCAAAGAAAGCTCTTGGCAAATGATACAAAATGCAGCAGCACGTGTCAGATGGAGAGCACATATCACACAAGTCTCTGCACTGATTACCTGTTAGTTTTATAATTTATTTTAAGATAATTGTATTAGTTTAGAAATCACTCTATGGTCATGCACACCACTGCATGTCAGACATGCTTTTAAGGTATATACCCTGTAGATCCCTCAGGTCCTCAGGTACTGGCCTTTTAACTATTCTGAAGATTCCAACAACACCTATCTACTTCCTGTTTCAAATGAATAATACTGGGCAGAGGTCTGCACAGGGATGCTACAGACACATTAGCACACTGCAAAATACTGTCACCTATCTAACCATCTGTAGGAGTCTGCAGTGCACAGGGGTTACACACTCATCAGTACCCTCTAAAACACTGTCACTATCATATTTCCTGTTCCACATGAATAGTACTATATAGGAGTCTGCAGAGGGGTTACCTTGTTGGGAAACACAGTGTCTATCTCCTCCTGCAGCTTGGTCATGATGTGAGGGTTGGTTGCCAGATTGTAGGCCAGGAAGGACAGAGAGCTACTGGTGGTCTCATAGCCAGCAAAGATGAACATCATTGCCTGGGACAAGATCTCATGGTCACTCAATCCTATGATGATGGAGAGAGGGGGAGAATGAGAGGGAGGAGAGGGAGAGTGGGAGAAATGGGGTGGTAGGTGTGAGAAAGGGACGAAGTAGAGTATTTCCACGGTGTGTTTGTAGGTATAGGTGTTTGAGGCAGGTACTGTATGTGTGTGTGTTAGATGCTAGTATACAGTGTGTGTGTGTGTGTGTGTGTGTGTGTGTGTGTGTGTGTGTGTGTGTGTGTGTGTTTAAGGCAGGCACCTTTACTCTGCTCCTCTCCCTTTGAGTTGCTGTCTTTCTGTGAGTCTATCATCAGCTGCAGGAAATCTACCCGACTCTGGAAGCAGGCTTACGTCAGATCAAAATCACATGAGAACTACCAGATGCTACCAAATCTCTACAATTGTATTACACAATACTGGCTGAAGATCGTATATTTGATCAGTTATATTTACATACCTTCCTGGTGCTAGACACGCGATTGGACTTGATCTTCTGAAAGACAGCGTAGAAGAAATCTGTGACCGAGGCAGGGAATAGGGATACCTCCATGTTTGCCATAACAGGACCCATGAAGGGGAAGAATGCTGGACGGACAGGAAATGCCACGGTTACAAACAGGAACAGGAAATACCATGATACGTGACTCCAATCCTATTCAATGCACAGCCCTGTCCAGAAACAACTCCTAGGCTCTATCCCTAGACACTTCTGTATCCAATCCACTCAGATCTCCAAGTGTCCAGCATTTAGGAACTAGAGGTTGGTTCTGGACAGGGCCCATGTGTTTGTCAAATGAGTAGAGCGCAAACCATTGGCAGTGTGGTTTATGTCAGTCTAATCAATAAAATCGATAGCTTCATTTATTAAGCACAAAATGACTGAAAGCTATATGGGGGCAGTTGTACCGACTGTGAGGAACAGTGGGCTGAAGATGTCAAACTTGAGCATTTTCTTGATGTTGGTCACAAAGGGGTCGGAGGGGTTGTGGAGGGAGTCGATGTCGACACTGAATGAAGTACTGACGACCACATCCATACTGTATGGTCCAAAGAACCTGGAACACAACCACACAATCTCTGACCACCAGAATCACAACCACAAAATTAAAGGGGGAGTTCACTGAAATTACAAATTCACCTTATCGTCTCGGAGATAAATACTCACTCCTTTAGTTCAATGGGCTCATCGTTATCAGCCGTCTTCTTCAGATTGCTGACCAAATTACCAGAGTGCTGCTTCATGATCCTGAGCATCTGAGTTGGGAAGGATACATGGAAAAATATCATGATTGATACGTGGATTAATATGTGCAAAACATATATTAATATCATGTTTGAAACAGGAATTATTTTAATGTTTATATAGCCTGAGAATATACATCCATACAGGATACATTATGTATATAGTCAAAAAATAAGTGACTCCAAAGATGAACTATTATTCTATACTCTGTCATCTGACCACTGAACTTATCGAAGATAAGATCAAATATACTTTATTGTCCCGGATGAAAATTTGTCTTGGATTAATTAATTAAAGTTGCTGCTTCACACAACAACAAACAACAATGAATACACACTATACACATAGTACAAATCACACACACACTCTCACACACACACACACACACACACACACACACGCGCGCGCGCGTCAGAGTTGTCAGTCATTCATTTATTTGTGTTGTATAAAGGAATGAATGAAAGAAGGAGAGGAGAGATGGGACTGTACCTCTTTGATCCGCCCACTGGTGAAGGAGGGAGACAGGACACTGCGGATCCGTCTCCATGCATCATCCTCAGCGATAAACACGGCGTCATACAGAGGCCTGTTGAGATAGATATTCTAGAAAAATAATAATAATTATAAACTGCAAGATTAACATACTATTAATAATGCTATAATAACAATGATATTATCTATTTAAGGAGCCCTTATGTTTTTTTCCCCATACAACAACTTCAATTTAGCGTATTACCCTCCTGTTAGTGAAAAGGGAGTTGCATTCCTTGATGAGGATGGTTTTGATCATGGCTGTGTCCATGATACACAGGATGGGCTGACGGCCATCATAGATCCTACAGACCAGCAAAAACAAAGATAGCCTCAATTCTTCGTGGCATTGATTCCACAAGATGTTGGAAACATTCCTTTGAGATTCTGGTCCATGATGACATGATTGCATCACTCAATTCCTGCAGATTTTTCAGGTTCACTTTCAAGATGTGAATCTCCCGTTCTACCACATCCCAAAGGTGTTCTATTGGATTCAGATCCTGGGAAGGCCACTGAAGAACACTGAACTCATTGTCATGTTCATGAAACCAGTTTAAGACAACTTTTGCTTTGTGACATTATCATGCTGACATTATCATACTGGAAGTAGCCATTAGAAGATGGGTCAATTGTGGCCATGAAGGGATGCACATGGTCAGCAACAATACTCAAATAGGCTGTGGCATTCAAGCGAATATACCGTAGATAGAGACAGACAGACCCATCACAGATCCTGCACTCTTAGAAAAAAAGTGCTACCTAGAACCAAAAAGGGTTCTTCTTCCACTCTCCCTTTGAAGAAACCTTTTGGGTTCCATGTAGAACCCTTTTCCACAGAAGGTTATACAGTACCGTGCGAAAGTAATGGGACAGTGAAGCATTTTTTCTTCTTTTTGGAGTTGAAATGAGAACGTAGAGATTCTCATCTTTTATTTGATGTTATTTGTGTACATATTGGTTTATCATTCAGAAATTACAACACTTTTATGCATAATCCCCCTATTTCAGGCTACACAAAAGTGATGGGACAATTGGCTTGACAGGTGTGTTCGTCAGGTGTGTTCCGTCACATAATTTGTGCAGTCTGCTATTGGTGTCTTGTCAACATGAGGACCAAAGAGATGTTATTGAAAGTCAGGGAAGCCATTATGATGCTGAAATATCAGAAAAAAATGAAACATTAAAACCTTAAACCTACCAACATCAACAGTTTGGAACTTCATTAAAAGGAAAGAAAGCACTGGTGAGCTAAGAAATCGCAAATGGCAAGGAAGACTTCCAGTGGATAACCTTAGAATGCTCACCATAATTAAAAAAAAAACAAAAAAAACAACAACTGCCCCATAGATTAGGAACACTCTCCAGGAGGTAGGCGTCAATGAGTCAGAGACTACCATCCGCAGAAGACTTCACCAGCAGAACTACAGAGTCTACACTGCAAGGTGCAAACCACTACTCAGCCACAAAAACAGGCTGGCCAGGTTACGGTTTGCTAAAAAGTACCTAAAAGAGCCTGCAGAGTTCAGGAAAAACATGTACCGGAGAAAGTGTGGAGAAAAAAAGGAACTGCCCAATATTCACAGCATACCACATCATCTGTGAAATATGGGGGAGGGGGTGTTATGCCTTGGGCATGTATGGCTTCCACTGGAACTGGCTCACGTCTCCTTTGATGAGGATGAATTCGGAAGTGTTCAGAAACATCTTGTCAGTCCAAGTACAAGTTAATTGCTCCAAACTCATTGGACGGCATTTCACCATACAGCAGGACAATGACCCAAAACATACTGCCATAGCAACTAGGAAATTATTCAGGGCCAAAAAGTGAATCCTATAGAATCCTATAGAACATGCATTTAATTTGCTGAAGAGGAGGACAAAACATCCTAAAAAAACAAACAACAATCGCTACAATATAGGTCTGGCAGAGCATTACCAGAGAAGATACCCAGCGTCTGGTTGGGTCAATGGGTCACAGACTTTTGCACTTTTGCATACAAAGGATTGGGGACCAAATACTAAACATGAGTGCTTAATTTGGACATTTGCATAATGCAAAAGAAGAAAAAATGCTTGTCCCATTACTTACGCAGGGCACTGCAAATGGAACCCATAAGAGTTATTCAACCAAAGAATCCTTTTAGAACCCTTTTTTTCTTTATTTTTTTAATTACATTTTTGCCCTTTCAATGACATGGAGGGAAGACACAATCACTTCCGATTTGAATTCTGACGTGTCGTGGCTCCTCTTTATTCATGCAGTTTGAGACGTGCTCAGAGGCAATATAGGAGCCTCAACCAATGAGAATCCAGGATGTTGTCAAACATTGGCAACGCACAAGTTGTGTTTGGGACCATACTACAGAATACTTAAAAGCTTAAAACTTAAATCGCTCAATAACAGATTCAAATTATTAATGTGGAAGCATGAAATTGTTGCTTGGGCAGTGTACTTGCATCAAGACAGATCATTTGTCTTGGTGTATGAGACCATTTCGTCGGTTGGATCGTCTGTGTTTGTGAAAATCGCACAGTGTCCGCCTGGTTTAAGAGTGTATACTGTAGACACTGAGAGATATATATATCCATCATAGTTAACAATAACCAGGATCAGTTTAGCAGACTCACCCCCACAGTTTCCCATATTTCTGGAATCAAAATTGGTGAAACCACCCTGGGAACAAAAAAACTAAACAAAAAAATAGCCAGTTCATAAATGCTTGTCATAAACCTGAATTATGGCTTAGTCTATGATGGCCCTTTTCCACTACAGACCGGCTCCCACTCCTCTCTTTTCGTTTTCGTTCAAAAGCTTTATTGCCCATTTTTCTGGGTAAAACAATTCATATTCAGCTCCCATGGCTTTCACCACAACAACACACATCATGGATGAGTCTACAATGTTGTTGTTTATGGGCTTAATCTCTACAAACCTTCTTATATCCCATTATCGTCCCGAGGAAAGGGATGGGTTTAGGACCAGGAATGCCTAGTTTTTTTAATATTCCATATGGCCAGTATCCATACCTGGTCAGAACAAATATAAATCAACAATCTGACTTGAAACAAAAGCAAAACGATCAAGTCATAGGTATCATTGAAACTGTTAGATAACTGTAATTATCAATACTATCATTTGTATGTATTATCACAACTAACTAACTAACAAATAATATTTTTTATTAAA
Organism: Argentina silus; assembly: GCF_951799395.1. NCBI lineage: Eukaryota > Metazoa > Chordata > Actinopteri > Argentiniformes > Argentinidae > Argentina > Argentina silus. Next base: position 31,415,571 of record NC_139657.1, read on the forward strand.
ACTTCTTACACTACGATCAGAGTGATGAGTAAGGCAAGGAGAGTTCATGTCTCGGTGGAGAAGTACGGAAGGTAACCCATCTTTACAGGTTCAATCGCTTCTTCTGAGTAACCCCGGACACGTCTGCTGAAGTGATTATTTTATCCCATCATGACACCTGTGTTTCAGATCATGAAAGAGTATGTGAGAGGTGAAGTTGAAGCCATGGCTAGTGAATGATTGAAAGGGGATCCCTGCGCAGAGGGCAACACTCAGTGATGTTATTGTCGGCCTTTATCTTAACATCCTGCTAATAGTTGCTGCCTGTTTGATCCCTATCGGGTTTTAATAGTTTGCAGACCCATTGATTCAAGAAGGACTATGGGGCAAATATTTTTGGGCAAATATTTTCTTTCGAGTAATACTGAATTTTACATATTTGAACTCCTCTAAAAATGTGTTATGTTCTTTACATGTATGCACTTGTTTTATATCATTGGCTCCTAAAAACAGTATTTCAAAATACTAGTTCAAAACACATCACATATTACAGTAATGAAGCAACTGATTAACATGAATACAGTGCTCTTCATAAGTATTGGAAAGAGGAAGCATTTTCTGTTCTTTTAGCTCTACACTTGGATTTGAAATCAAACAAATATTATGGGGTCAAAGTAGAGATTCTCAACTTTAATTCAATGGGTTTTTAAAAAAACATTTGTAAACATACTCCCACTATTTCAGGGCTTCAAAAGTATCATATAATGTCCAAATAAAGTACTAATGTTTCGTATTAGGTCAACAATCTGCCTGAAGTCTGCGACCCCACCAGGCACTATCCACTATCCACTATCCACTATCCACTATCCACTATCCACTCATCTTTAGAAAATCATTGACATTTCCACATGGTATTGTGTCATAGAGTAGCTTCCCTACAGCAATATTATCTTGACATTGGGATCCTTTGTCCAAACCATATTTCAGGGTGTATGTTTGGTTGCAGGGGCCCAGGCTGTGCTCTCTGACTGCTCCAACTGTAGTAGACCCTGCAGTGAGGAAGAGGTCAACATGCTGCAGTACCGTCAGCCAATCACACACAAGAACCAACAGATCGCCAAGACCTCCATTGCACCATGCACGCACGCACACACACACACACACACACACACACACACACACACACACACACACACACACACACACACACACACACACACACAAACACTGTCTCAACAGCCCCTTCCTTCACTCTCACTCTCTCTCTCTGTAGGTGGGTCAGGCTGCGTATTCAGCCTCTAAGGGGGGTATTGTTGGGATGACTCTACCCATCGCCCGAGACCTGGCACCCATGGACATCTGTGTGGTCACCATCGCACCCAGTCAGTAAACACACACACATACATACGCACTCTTTCACACACTCCTCCCCCCCCCCTTCCTCTCCATATCAGACAACCTCTCTCTCCCTCTCCTTAGGTTCTGTTCTCCACTCCTCTCCTGGCGGGTTAACCTGAGAAGGTGCGTTCATTCCTGGCCCGCCAAGTGCTCTTCCCCTCACGCCTGGGAGACCCTGCAGAGTTTGCCCACCTGGTGACATCACTGGCTGAGAACCCCATGATCAATGGAGAGGTCATCAAACTGGATGGAGCTATCCGCATGCAGCCCTGAGAGAGAGTGAGTGTGTGTGTGTGTGTGTGTGTGTGTGTGTGTGTGTGTGTGTCTGTGTGTGATCCAAGGTATACCACTGTGACAGCTCCGATGTGTGTGTGCATGTGAGGTGTGTGTTCATGTCTGGTACTCCAAGCGCTGCTGTACTGTACGCTCCATGCAGTTTTGTTTTGTTTTGTAAACTGATCCAGTAATAAACTTCTAATGAGTCTGAGTCTCTCCTCCTCTGTGTCTGTGTAAAGTGAGGTCAGTAGGAGCTAATAGGACAAATGAAACAAGAATGAGCCTTATGAGGCAAGTGTACCTTCATTTGTCCTATTAGAAGTGAATAGAACGCCTGGACACAGGAAATGCTAAATGCTAAAGTTCTCATAACATCACACCTGCACCAGTGTGTAGCTTTATGTACATGTCATCCACAACATTTGAGTGAAGGGAAAGGGACACATTTCTTTTGGAATGGAAAGGAGTCGAGGTACAGTATCTTGGTATACACACGTTTGCTCCAGTTTTGTACCCATTGACTGTGACCCTGTTTGTGTAAGAGGCTAGGGCTGACCCATTCTGATTCAAGATGTTTGTGTAAAAAAGGTATTTATTGCATATATTGTCCACTAAAAAGCAGATGATGGTACAAGTGTAAGGGACCAAGTGCTCCAACCTCAGTCTAGCCTGAAGATCATTCCATATCTAAGGAGCACAGCAGCTAAAAAGTTCTTCTCAATTCTGTAATCACTTGAAGGACATTAAATAGTAACAAGCTGCAAGTTTGATCGCCACTAAGTCGCCATAAAAGCAATGATGTGAGGTAAAATGGGAGTTTTAAAAGAACTGCTTCATATACAGATGAAATCCAATGATAAGCCCTTCTCAACGTCAAAGAATCCCAACCCACAGACTGATACAAAAGACAATGGTGGGTACAGAAAACATGCCTACAAATGAACTGCAGAGCAGAGTGATAAATCGGGTCTAGTGGTTTAAGAATTGAGGCTGTCGTGTGATTTTAAATTGTGTCACCATAATCACGGACAGGGAGGAGCATTGCCAAGACAATCTTCCTCCTATTATCAAACTGAAGCAAGACATTTCTTTACAAAACAAGTACAAGTCTAACTCACAAACTCTTGATCACTTTTTCAACATGTATTTTAAAAGTGTATCATCTATGTAAATGCCCAGGTACTTATAATGGGGAACTTGTTCAGTTTGGGTTCTTTTCAGGGTACAAATATGTTGATCATTGAAATCAATATTATGGCATATAGAGAAAAACATAACAGACCTCATGCATACCTCTTCAAATTAAGGTTTACCCAGATTGTTTCTAATCTAACCCATGTGCATACATGTGCCATGTTTTTTCTTCCTCAACTTGTAAATGTAAAAAACACAAACACCACCACTTTGTCTTTTTGTGGTGTTAGGAATACAGACCTCACAGATAAAAATGTTTTGATAAAGGTCATAAACCGAAACGTCGACACAATAAATAAGCAGAGGTAACAATCGTGTGTGCAGGAGTATTCATTTTTTACATACCTTTTCTTCCTAAACTCATCATCACTCAACATAGTTTACAGCTATGCAACTTGTAAAATACAGCATTTCAAACATGACACACAGTTTGCCTTTGAATATGACTTTAATGAAAGAGAATTGAAACGGCAAGTGTAGTTATAGTGGTAGTATGCAGGGTAGTTATTGTGGTAGTAAGTTTGGGATAGTTGTGGATTTCCAGAATTGTCTCTGTGTTGAAATATCTGAAAGAGAAAAATTGTCTTATCATTTGTATAGATAAAATCTAAATTATTTTGAGGTGATTTGAGAAGCCAAAATGATCATGCTTAGAATGCACTGTAAGCAGATAATGGAGGGCATACCTGTATTTTGTTTCCCTTTATGGAAAGCCCTCTCCATGCTCTCTCTGGCAAACTCCAGGTTCGCCGCCATTACTCTTTTCTTTTCAGTCTTCTCCTTCTCTCTCTCCATTTCTGTCTTCATCCTCTTCACGACATCTTCTGTAATCTTTGTCATCAACTCTTTCACTTCCCTCTCCCTCCTTTCCACCATATTATTTATCATCCCATCCATCTCTTCTCTCATGCGTTTAACGTCATCTTCTTTCTCCTTCAGGATTTTCTCCATCTCTTTCTCGACCACTTCTACTCTCTTCATTGCCTCCAACTCCTTTTTCACCCATTCAATATCCTTTTCTTTCTCCTGTTCATTCCTGTTTCTCTGTCTCTCCTCCTCTGCCCATTTCATCACCTCCATCCTCTCTTTCACTTGTTTCACCTCCATTTCTTTCTCCTCCAGGATTCTCTCCATCTCTTTCTCGGCCTCCTCTACTCTCTTCATCGCCTCCAACTCCTTTCTCATCCATTCAAAATCCTTTTCTTTCTCCTTCTCACTCCTGTTTCTCTCTCTCTCCTCCTCTGCCCATTTCATCACCTCCATCCTCTCTTTCACTTGTTTCACCTCCATTTCTTTCTCCTCCAGGATTCTCTCCATCTCTTCTACTGTCTTCATACCCGCCTCCATCTCCTTTCTCATCCATTCAATATCGTTTTCTTTCTCCTTCTCAATCTTCTCCTTCTCCCTCTCCATCTCTGTCTTCATCCACTTCACGACATCTTCTGTAATCTTTCTCATCTCCTCTTCCACTTCACTCTCCCTCCTTTCCAACATATTCTTTATCACATCCATCTCTTCTCTCACGTGTTTAACGTCACATTCTTTCTCCTCCAGGATTCTCTCCATCTCTCTCTCCATCTCTTCGACTCTCTTCATCGCCTCCAACTCCTTTCTCATCCATTCAAAATCCTTTTCTTTCTCCTTCTCACTCCTGTTTCTCTCTCTCTCCTCCTCTGCCCATTTCATCACCTCCATCCTCTCTTTCACTTGTTTCACCTCCCTTTCTTTCTCCTCCAGGATTCTCTCCATCTCTCTCTCCATCTCTTCTTCTCTCTTCATACCCGCCTCCATCTCCTTTCTCATCCATTCAATAACCTTTTCTTTCTCCTTTTCAATCTTCTCCCTCTCTCTCTCCATCTCTGTCTTCATCCTCATCTCCTCTTTCACTTCCCTCTCCCTCCTTTCCACCATATTCTTTATCATCACATCCATCTCTTCTCTCACACGTTTAACGTCGCATTCTTTCTCCTCCAGGATTTTCTCCTTCTCTCTCTCCACCTCCTCTACTCTCTTCATCACCTCCAACTCCTTTCTCATCCATTCAATATCCTTTTCTTTCTTCTTCTCATTCCTGTCTTTTTCTCTCTCCTCCTCTGCCCATTTCATCACCTCCATCCTCTCTTTCACTTGTTTCACCTCCATTTCTTTCTCCTCTAGGATTCTCTCCATCTCTCTGTCAACCTCTTCTACCCTTCTCTTCATCACCTCCATTGTTTCGGTCTCCTTCTCACTCATCTTTAATCTCTCTTCGCTCTTCTTTACCTCCTTCTCTCTCTCCTGCACCACCCTCTCTCTCTCCTCCACCTCCTTCTCTCTCCTCTTCATCTCATTTCTTGTTTTTTCCATCTCCCTCTGGAAAGTCTCCTCCATCTCCTTTGTCACTTTCTCCACCTCCTCCACCTCTTTCGCCTTTATTTCCAACTGGACAATCCTCTCCTCCAAATCCTTTTTGTTATTTTCCTGCGTCTTTTGAATGCGACTGAGTATTGCATTGCATTCATTCACTTTCTCAGTGTCTCTATCCAACACTTTCCTCTTCCTCTCCATATTATCCTTAAGATGGTTGACTATCTTCCTCTTCCTCTCCACCATTTCTCTGTCCTTGTCCACCATTTCTCTGTCCTTGTCCACCCTCTCTCTCTCCTCCTTCAGCCTCTCCTTCTCTGCATCGGTGTGCTCCTTCACCTTATGCAGAAGGTTTTGGGCTCCCTCCACCTCTTCCGCTCTCTCCTCCATCTCCCTCCTCCAACCCTCCTTCTCTTCCTTTCTTTCTTTAGCCACTCTGGCCCTCTCTCTCGTGTGCCTGGCCCGTCTTGATGTCCTCTGTGGGAGTGGGGTGTAGGCTGCGAAAGCTGCCGGTCCTGCTGCCTCCATCATCAGGGCAGCCTGATCCTCTTTACACTCCTGTGGACATACAGTGAACACACTACAGGTGCAGTCTCGAGAATGTCTCTATGAATGTATTTGTCTTTTCTGAGTATAAAACCATTCAATTGTCTCCAGTGATCTTTACATATTGTCTATGTTTAGCCATCCTGAATGGGGTGAGTGGGTAGTTATCAAATACAGTAGCATAGGGCTTTGAAACTTCCTGATGGAGATGACAGACACAATGACAGGGAAACGTCAAGAAATATGATTGCGTTAGATAACAGGCTTCCCTCGCAAAGAGATTGCAGTACCTCACAATGTTCTCAAGAATAGGCTGTTGCGTTCCCAATTTCCCAAAAGGGGCTCTCTAGTTTTGCCTTTAAAAAAGGCCTACATCTACCTTTTATTCAACATATCCGACACAATTTATATTGCAAATCATGTAGGCCTGTACAGTAAGTAATTGTAGGCCCTTTGCAAAGTCAACTTACGACTTACTTAAGGAAAGGTCCTGTCGATTAAGACCTATTAGTGCCAACTATGTTTGGTTATATTTTAGATAGGGCCTACCTGAAAACATCAAATTAACCATTTTGATATTGTTCTGTCAATCATCTTTCTTCGATAGTCCATCCTCTATAGGTTATTTATAAAGCTGTCTCGTTTTAATGTTGATCTTTAAAATGGTTGATTTTGCAGCCCCATTTCTCTCTGTAACAACGATTGAGCTCGTCCCGTTTCACTTTTTAGGCTGTTACGCTGCTCTTTCACTGACAAACAGCTGTTTTTGGAATTGCGCGCTCACCGAAATTACCGCGATTTGACTTGATGTTGGGATCAAACTGTCTGCCGAGTCGGATGAATTACTTCCCAGAGATCTAACAACAAAGAGTAGCCAATTAAGGGTATTTCTTTGCAGTAGGTCTAGGTCCTGATTGTGGGGGAAATGTTGCTTTGAATTGTAGGCTACTTTGACTGGACGATAACATACGAATACAAACAAGTGTACAGTAACATGTTGTCACCACGGATGATAGAGCTTGATTTGATTAAATTTGATTAATTTTCAGCCCTGCTTCTTACAGCTTTGCGTTTACTTGAAGGCAGTTCACGGACTTGAGGTAGGCTGAAAATATACAGGAGCTTGTCGGCCTAGTGCTTATGCGATTAAGGTAGGGGGGATCTGCGCGAAGCCCACACATCGTGTCGCTCACCGGCCCCGCAGCCCACAGATCGACCGGCCCACCAGCAGCCATGGCACAGCCCTTTACACAACATTTAGGCAGCACCCCCTCTCGAAAGATACATCCTACGTCCTTGGACATTTGGCCCAAGTATTGGGGCAATTTAATGTAAAGTATTCCCGTTTATTTAAACTAAAATAGAGCAAGGCAAACTTACCTGCGGCGGGTCCCACCAGTTTTTCTCCATTGTGTTGAAATGTAATTGAATCTATTTCCACTAATGAGCGTACCACATTACAAATGACAATCAGCAAAGGCTATTTGACAACAACTGGAGGTTCAAGTGACCAAAGTGACTTTTACATAAATTTACGTCATTGCTAGCAGCGTCATCAAGACAACAGCATTATGACGCAGGAGATATTTATTTGATTACAGATATGCTCATGTTGTTTCTTGGAAAATATACGTCGTTGGGATTAATCATCATCATATTATTAATTAATAGACAAAACACAGACATAGATATAGGTATATAGATCAGTGCTAGGGGCTCGGGGTCGTTTCTGGACATGGCCCTCCATTGTAATTTACATTTACATTCATGGCATTTAGCAGACGCCTTTATCCAAAGCGACTTACAACAATACATTTGTTTAAGTAATTGAATCATCTATCCAACAGTCATCATAAGACAAAGTAATCAATGCTCACACCAGGGGCCATAGGCAGTCGGCTATTTCATTTTATTTGTATTAGCAGGAGAGAACTTGTACAAGGGGGGTAGCGGGGATGAAGAGGTCTCTGGGTGGGGTTGGGGTTAGGGTTAGTATAGGGGGGGGGGATAAATGGAAAACATACTCGTGGTTCAGGTATTAACTGCCAATGAACTTAGTTGGAACAATACAAATTACAATGTAAAACAATAACAATATAATATCAACATTTCAGTATTATATCAAAATAATGATTTAGAAATATGGTACAACCTGTGAGCTGCCTGGTTGCCTTGGCAACGGTAAACTACAGCGCTGTTCATCAGCGGTTCGGACTCTGGCTCTAACCGTCTACCTTCTCTTAACCGTTAGGAGAAAACGAAGAAAAACAAAGAAAATGTAAACTACAAAACACTCTAACATTAAATCCTACACATACATCTGTATCAGTGGAGTCAGGCAAACGTTACACCAGACTCCCTTCGACATGTTTTGTCAAGTGTCATTTGACAACAACCACTCATCGTAAACGGCAAGCTAGTGCTAACTCGTCCTCGTTTAGGATACCAAGCTAGCGCAATTACCGCTAACAGACTACAAACTTCATATGCTACTATGCCTAACGGTACACTAAATAGAAAGCCTACATTAATGACAAACTGTATTAATGCTTATGCTTAAGAATAAATGGAAAACACACTAGTGAGTCGTCTGGTCCTCAGTCTTTACAGGTATTAACTGCCAACTGAAGAACGCAGCGCAAGCCACAGCTTATATACCCGCAGGTGATCTAGTGCCTTTTATACTCCAAATAGAAATGCGTGAAATTGAATGGGGGGAGTCTGTAAACATGCAAGATAAAGTGCATACATATAAAATAACACATTTGGGCGATTCTTCAACTACAGGCACTTTTGGCCTTGTGAACTTGAGGGGAAAAAAAATGTTCAAACCTAATTGTCACAGTCTAATAGGTTAATATAAGTAGTCTAGTTTCATGATCCATAAGAGAACGCACTAACATTACAAGACAAATTGATGTTTTTTTTTACATATTGTCCGACCCGCATTGAACAAATGTAATTTCCATCATATGTAAACATTTGATTATTATTTAAAAAAAGTATGATATACATAATTTCTCAACAGTGTAAGACCACTTTCACACATAGTTTTACCAGTTTATACCTATATTGCAATTACCATACATTTGTGGATTAGGTAAATTAATTGAGATGAGGACCAAACACAAAGCTTACATCAACCACAACCTGAAATATAATATTGGATTGGTTAGATACATTTCAGGAAATAACTACTTGTGTTATTACATTAAGTGGAACATTATCCCATAAACTATGCAGAAGTTTTTAATGAGTGATTAGAATTTTGTAACTGGGTCATTTCTGGGTCATTTCTGGGTCAACCCCTCTTTCTTTTTTCCTCAGGTATCTCTCCCTGTCTCTTTTCAGTCGCTCTTCATATTTGACAGGGTCCTCTTTTATTCTGTCCCTATAGGCCTGAGACCTTTCTGCAGAGAGGTCCGTGGCATCTTAAAAATAGATGAAAATGCATTTCAACAAATATGCATTTGAATAAAACAGTAACATTGTACATTTTAATAAATAAATTACACATATGTAGCCTCACAATCTATGAATTGCACCTTGTAAGCATAAATGTAATTTCAACCTCACCTTTGTCATTTCCACCCAAGAAGGTAATGTGTTGGAAATGACGGAGGTGGAAATGACATTCTTACAGTATTTTGTAAAAAAATCCAAGCTAGCATCACAGATTAGCTATGAATTGGTACCTAGCATTTCATGCATGCAAAATACATCTATGTACGTTAAAAAATCGATTTATTTACAAACTCAATTGATGTTACGTCATGTTTGGAAATGACATACAATAAAAATATTTTCATTTCAAGCAATATTTACCTTGAGTTTTCTTCAAAAGTTGGTGAAGAAATCCAAAATATCCTCCATATCAGACATGTGCTGTGATGTAACTGTTCATCTCCATAGAAACTACCCAAACCATCTTTCACACAAACCTTTTAAAGGGACATTACAGTGTTGTGGTGGAAATGATGGCAATACTGTGGGACAACTACATTTTGTATATAAAATCACATAAATAGTTGTTTGACCTTAAATACCCCAATTATGTGTTGATTATTTTACTGATACTTTATTCAGTCACATTTAAAAAAAATAGATAAATCATTTTTTTACACTTCATTTTCATTATTGAAGATCAGAAGTCTGGGTGTGGGACAGGCACAAAACAGCAATATTTGCATCTATAACGATGTTGAAAAAGGTGAAAAAATCATCATAGACTACCGGTAAAAAGTTCCTAAAGTACTTTCATTGTAAAGATAACTATGAAAGTGTGAATATTCCCTTTTTTTTTATTTTTTTTATAAAATGAACATTCTTAGACTACGGGACATGAAAGTGCCCGTAGTCTAAGAATCGCCCATTTACGTAAGTGGCCAATTACATATAAATATCCTATGTGCCACATAAACAGTGGAAAAAGCAGTGAAGCCCTTAGCAGACATAGGGGAAAATGTACAGTATATACAAACATGTACAGGAGCAGGACGTATTGTGTCTCTGTTAACACAGTTGTGTCATGTGTAATTGTGTTAAATGATCCATAATAAGTGCTGTCCAGTTTCCTCTATATTATATATAACATGGTGAATAACTCTTCAGATATTTCTTTAAGGCCAATATCAGATATATCTGTCAAGCTCTAATTACAATGAGCTGTCCTCCCATTTCTACCTCCATCAGCCTCCTGTTGCACAGTAATGAGTGATAAAGACACCTGATGACAAGGATGAGAAATGTAAAGATCACGGTTTCATCCAAGGCCCATCTACCTTTCATTCAAATTATGCTAAGATTATTATCATTGGTGATTTTAACCTACATGTGGACAATGAGACTGACTCGACAGCCATGGATTTGATGAATCTCTTGAATTCTACGGACTTTATTCAGTGAGTTACTGGGCTCACCCATAACCACTGCCACACCCTGGACCTAGTGATTACAAAGGGTCTTACTCCTGTTGCATCCTCTTTATCTAGCCATGTCGCTGAGCAGATGAGATTCATGATGATGAATATGAATAGTACACCATCAACAGCTTCCTCCTGTGATAATGATTTAGTAACCAGCTTCAACACCAAACTAAGGGCAACTATCGACTCTGTAGCACCAGTCAAACAGTTTGATTGATTTCCTGGTGAAATGCATTGCGGACATATGGATGTCACAGAACTAGTCATTGGAGCAAAAACCGAAAGAGAGAAACTGTCTGCATACTTAAAGACACTTCTACAGTAACACTAAGCACCAGGCAAAAAACAGAGGTGTCACCATTGACTCAGATCTTAATTTTGAAACCCATATCAAGAATGTGACTAAAACATATTTGTATCACTTAAAGAAGAGTAAGTAAGTTTGTCGGAAATCTGCCATCGTGGAGAAATTCTGTCTGAAGTTGTCCAAACCACAACATCCTCCCTTATAATAATATAACCCCCCGAAATGAACTTGCAGTGTTGGACATTAGCTGTTGTGTTTCTGCATGCGCACACGATTGGAAGAGGCAGCCCTCAGAGACAGAAAGGTGAGTCCACTCCCCTAGAACACCCCTGGCAGTAACAACATGTTTATATGCAAACCGAGTGTCCAGGTAGGACACTCCATTTTAAAAAGCGTGTTTTCCGAACCAAAACAGCGTTTGTAAATGAAATATTTATTTCAAGGGATCTCGTTCCCTGATCGCTACCGATTAAAGATAGTCATTACAACCTTTAGGAAGCTTTTAAAAAGGTTGAATATTACATGGACCTTTACAGAACACAGCTGTAAAGGTGCAACCTTTCCTCTCCCAGGCTGACACTGAGAGACGAATGCATGCTTGTATTACTAGCAGCCTTGATTACTGTAACACTCTCCTGTCTGGTCGACCAAAGAAAGCTCTTGGCAAATGATACAGAATGCAGCAGCACGAGTCAGATGGAGAGCACATATCATACAAGTCTCTGCACTGATAACCTGTTAGTTTTATAATTTATTTTAAGATGATTGTATTAGTTTAGAAATCACTCTATGGTCACGCACACCACTGCATGTCAGACATGCTTTTAAGGTATATACCCTGTAGATCCCTCAGGTCCTCAGGTACTGGCCTTTTAACTATTCTGAAGATTCCAACAACACCTATCTACTTCCTGTTTCAAATGAATAGCACTGGGCAGAAGTCTGCACAGGGATGCTACAGACACATTAGCATACTGCAAAATACTGTCACCTATCTAACCATCTGTTCCAAAGCAATAGTAATAGATACTGTAGGAGTCTGCAGTGCACAGGGGTTACACACTCATCAGTACCCTCTAAAATACTGTCACTATCATATTTCCTGTTCCACATGAATAGTACTATATAGGAGTCTGCAGAGGGGTTACCTTGTTGGGAAACACAGTGTCTATCTCCTCCTGCAGCTTGGTCATGATGTGAGGGCTGGTTGCCAGATTGTAGGCCAGGAAGGACAGAGAGCTACTGGTGGTCTCATAGAGTGTTTCCACAGTGTATGTCAGTCTAATCAATGAATTCGATAGCTTCATTTATTGAGCACAAAATGATTTAGACTGAAAGCTATATGGGGGCAGTTGTACCGACTGTGAGGAACAGTGGGCTGAAGATGTCAAACTTGAGCATTTTCTTGATGTTGGTCACAAAGGGGTCAGAGGGGTTGTGGAGGGAGTCGATGTCGACACTGAATGAAGTGCTGACGACCTTATCCATACTGTATGGTCCAAAGAACCTGGAACACAACCACACAATCTTTGACCACCAGAACCACAACCACAAAATTAAAGGGGGAGTTCACTGAAATTACAAATTCACCTTATCTTCTCGGAGAGAAATACTCACTCTTTTAGTTCAATGGGCTCTTCGTTATCGGCCGTCTTCTTCAGATTGCTGACCAAATTACCAGAGTGCTGCTTCATGATCCCGAACATCTGAGTTGGGAAGGATACATGGAAAAATATGATGATTGATACATGGATTAATATGTGCAAAACATGGGTTAATATCATGTTTGAAACAGGAATTATTTTAATGTTTATATAGCCTGAGAATATACATTCATACAGGATACATTATGTATATAGTCAAGGAATAAGTGACTCCAAAGATGAACTATTATTCTATACTCTGTCATCTGACCACTGAACTTATCTAAGATAAGATTAAATATACTTTATTGTCCCGGATGGAAATTTGTCTTGGACAATTAAAGTTGCTGCTTCACACAACAACAAACAACAATGAATACACACTATACACATAGTACAAATCACATAAACACACACACACACACGTCAGAGTTGTTAGTCATTCATTTATTTGTGTTGTTGGAATGAATAAAAGAAGGAGAGGAGAGATGGGACTGTACCTCTTTGATCCGCCCACTGGTGAAGGAGGGAGACAGGACACTGCGGATCCGTCTCCATGTATCATCCTCAGCGATAAACACGGCGTCATACAGAGGCCCGTTGAGATAGAAATTCTAGAAAAATAACAATGATTATATACTGCAAAATTAACCGAATATTAATAATGCTATAATAACAATGATATTATCTATTTAATAAGCCCTTATGTTTTTTTCCCCATACAACAACTTCAATTTAGCGTATTACCCTCCTGTTAGTGAAAAGGGAGTAGCATTCCTTGATGAGGATGGTTTTGATCATGGCTGTGTCCATGATACACAGGACGGGCTGACGGCCATCATAGATCCTACAGACCAGCAAAAACAAAGATAGTTAGATATACACTCACCCAACACTTTATTAGGAACACTATACTAATACTGGGTAGAGCCTCCCTTTGCTCTCAAAACAGCCTCAATTCTTCGTGACATTGATTCCTTTGAGATTCTGGTCCATGATGACATGATTGCATCACGCAATTCCTGCACATTTTTCAGGTGCACTTTCAAGATGTGAATCTCCCGTTTTGCCACATCCCAAAGGTGTTCTATTGGATTCAGATCCGGTGACAAGGAAGGCCACTGAAGAACACTGAACTCATTGTCATGTTCATGAAACCAGTTTAAGACGACTTTTGCTTTGTGACATGGTGCATTATCATGCTGGAAGTAGCCATTAGAAGGTGGGTAAATTGTGGCCATGAAGGGATGCACATGGTCAGCAACAATACTTAAATAGGCTGTGGCATTCAAGCAAATATACCGTAGATAGAGACAGACAGACCCATCACAGATCCTGCACTCTTTGAAAAAGTGCTACCTAGAACCAAAAAGGGTTCTTCTTCCACTGTCCCTTTGAAGAAACCTTTTGGGTTCCATGTAGAACCCTTTCCACAGAAGGTTATACAGTACCCTGCGTAAGTAATGGGACAGTGAAGCATTTTTTCTTCTGTTTGGATTTGAAATAAAAACGTAGAGATTTTTATTTTTTATTTGATGTACATATTGGTTTATCATTCAGAAATTACAACACTTTTATGCATAATCCCCCTATTTCAGGCTACACAAAAGTGATAGGACAATTGGCTTGACAAGTGTGTTCGTCAGGTGTGTTCCGTCACATAATTTGTGCAGTCTGCTATTGGTGTCTTGTCAACATGAGGACCAAAGAGATGTTATTAAAAGTCAGGGAAGCCATTATGATGCTGAAATATCAGAAAAAAAATAAACATAGCCAAAACCTTAAACCTACCAAAATCAACAGTTTGGAACTTCATTTAACTTCATTAAAAGGAAAGAAAGCACTGGTGAGCTCAGAAATTGCAAATTACCTAGTAGGCCAAGGAAGACTTCCAGTGGATAACCAAAGAATGCTCACCATAATTGAGAATCATTTATTTACATCTTGTCAGTCCAAGTACAAGTAAATGGCTCCAAACTCATTGGACGGCATTTCATCATACAGCAGGACAATGACCCAAAACATACTGCCATAGGAACTAGGGAATTTTTCAGGGCCAAAAAGTGGAAAGTTGTTGACTGGCCAAGTCAGTCTCCAGATTTAAATCCTATAGAACATGCATTTCATTTGCTCAAGAGGAGACTTAGGGCAAAACATCCTAAAAAAACAACAACAGTCACTGCAACATAGGTCTGGCAGAGCATTACCAGAGAAGATACCCAGCGTCTGGTTGGGTCAATGGGTCACAGACTTTTGCACCTTTGCATACAAAGGATTGGGGACCAAATACTAAACATGAGTGCTTAATTTAGACATTTGATAATGCAAAAGAAGGAAAAATGCTTGGGCACCAAAATGGCTAGAGCCAGCCCTGATTAACAGAACCTTTATCGAGCGCACAACATCACATTAATGCCCATAGGAAGAATGAGAATAGAGTATCAACAAAATAACCAATTTAACACAATTTAAAACAACATACGTCTGTAAGTTTTAACCATACGTTAACGTGCGTCAAGGACAACGCGGGAGAATGATGCCCGTGATGGGCCTAACCCAAAACTCAAAGAATATCTCGCTGTCCCTCTCCTTAAATATCATTCCCAACAAAGGACAAGGTGTTAGATACATTACAATAGCAAAGGAATTGACAAATGGTGAAAGCTGAAAAATCTGAAACATAGTCAAAACCTTAGACTTGCCAAAATCAAGCACTGATGAGCTCAGCAATCGCAAATGGCTGAGGCTTCACTGCAAGATGCAAACCACTAGTTATTCTTAAAAAGGATAGTCAGGTTACAGTTTGCTAAGAGGTACCTAAAAAGCCTGCAGAGTTGTGGAAAAAAGTCTTGTGGACAGATAAGATGAATATTATCAGAGTGATTGCAAGAGGAAAGTTTGGAGAAAAAAGGATCTGCCCAAGGTTTACAGCATACCATCTCATCTGTGAAACATGGTGGAGGGGATGCTATGGTTTGGGCATGTATAGCTGCCACTAGAACTTGCTAACTTATCATAATTGATGATGTTACTGCTGACAGCAGCAGCAGAATATATTCTGAAGTGTACAGAAATATCTTGTCTGGTCGAGTAAAAGCAATGCTTCCAAATTCATTGGATGGCGCTTCATCATACAGTAAGACAATGACCCAAAACATACTGCCATTGGAGCTAGGGAGATTTTCAGGGCGAAAAAGTGGAAAGTTCTTGACTGGCCATGTCAATGTTTGGATTTAAATCCTATTGAACATGCATTTCATTTTCTGATGGTAAGATTTTGGGCAAAAACACCTCAAAAACTGAAGATGGCTGGCCTGGCAGAATATCACCAGAGAAGATACCCAGCACCTGGTGGGGTCAATGGGTCCCAGACGGTTATTGCATACAAAGTATTGTCGACCAAATACTAAATATGAGTGCATAATTTCGACCATGTATACCAATACTAGACAAAAGAAAAGAAAAGAATCTAGCAAAAGCAAACTATGTTCTGACAGGGTTTGACTCATCTAATACGACATCAGATCTGGATAGGTTCCTTGATTTCCTCTGAAAGGTGACATTGGCATGAAAACATGTACACAACATCAAGAAGAAACCATTGATTAAAGCCAAATCAATTGACAGAGGCATGGCAGAAAATGTGTGTTGTCTCTTTAAAAGAAATGTTAAAAATCTCTTTGTTTTCCCTGAATGAAACAAAGCACAGGTGTTTAAAAGGCCAGCCCCACCCCTGATTACAATGATCCACACATGGAGACAGCCAAAGCAACATAGATCAATAAGACATCCCACATGTCACACCAGAATGTGTGTTGGCAAGAGTGTGCCCTTATAGCCAGGATCCACTCACCACCTCTCTGGTCACATCTCCCTGATGTTCGTTATGAAGAACTTTATCAAACGTTCGGATTTATCAAACGTTTGGATCACTTTTTATGCATAATCCCCCTATTTCAGTGTACCCAAAAGTAATGGGACAGACTTATCAAATGTCCAAATGAAGCAGTCATGTTTAGTATTTAGTGGACAATCCACTAGTATTTAGTGGACAATAACTGCCTGAAGTCTGCAAACCACTAACCCCACCAGACGCTGGGCATCTTCTTTGGTGATGCTCTGCTAGGCCTGTACTGCAGCCATCTTTAGTTGTTGTTTGTTTTGAGGTCTTTTTGCCTAAATTCTTATCATTAGGGAAATGTAATGCATGTTCAATTGAATTTTAATCTGAAGGTTGACTTGGCCAATCAAGATCTTTCCACTAGTTGCTATGGCAGTGTTTTGGGTCATTGTTTTATTGTATGGTGTGGCTCCATCCAATGCATTTGGAGGCATTTGCTTGCACTCAAGCAGACAAGATGTTTCTGTGCACTTCAGAATACATTCTGCTGCTGCCGTCAGCAGGTACAATCATCAATTAAGACAAGTTAGCAAGTTCTAATGGCAACTATACATGCCCACACCTAACACCCCCTGCACCATGTTTCACAGATGAGGTGGTATGCTGTAAATCTTGGGCAGATCCTTTTTTCTCCAAACTTTTGTCACTCTAGTCCATGATAATATTCATCTTATCTGTCCACAATACCTTTTACGAGACCTCTGCAGGCTTTTTAGGTACTCTTTTTTAGCAAACTGTGACCATCCTTTTTGATGATAACTAGTGGTTTTTGATGTGTGAGAAAACGTGTTCTTTATTTGAAGAGAAGACAAACTACTTCTTACTTTTAGCTATTTATTTACATGTCAGAATTCTAGGCTTGTACAAGGACCACTTTTGGCGATGAAAATCACAGTCAGCAAGCTGTTAATCTGTAACCAACCCTCCAAAATTGGATGCATTCAAACAGTCAAACAAAGTATTTACAGTATACAAAATGATTGTGATTGGCTATTTGGTTGGGGAGGAACCATGGTTTAGACTTGGCATCCCTTGTTGTTCACGGGCTGATCACACCATTCATCCCAGCTGCGGAGTCAGCACTCTGTAAGAGATAAGACACCTACTCTGGTATGTCCTCCCTAGCCTATCCTCCCTAGCCTGGTACTATTCCACTATAGCTCTTTGTGTAAGCGTGTGTTGCAACATCTTTCTTGATGACCTGGCTTAACCTCTCCATGTATTAATTCAACGTACTATGGGACTAATGCTTGATCCATCGCTCATTTGTCAACAGGCCATCACATTAGTAAATTTAGCACACTGCAGTAATGTATTTTTATTATAGCAATAATAAACTGTTTTTATAAAAATAATTTCTAACAGATGATAAATGTGTCTTCCTCTTAGTTATAAACAAACCAGAATTAAATGCATAGGTCTATGTATGGATGGATGGATGGATGGATGTACTCATTGGAACAGCTGGAAGACTTTCTCTGCATCCCCGAAAAAACACATGTACGCAAGCACACACGCACGCACGCACGCACGCACGCACGCACGCACGCACGCACGCACGCACACACACACACACACACACACACACACACACACACACACACAGGCATGTTTAAGATATGCGTAGCCCATGTTTATTAGTTGACTTAGTTGTGGGGTTAGTTTAGATACAACGCACTATGCAACAAACAGGTACAATATCAGCACACCTCAGCATTGCTACACCCACGTGCTACCACAGGGAACTGGTACCCGCATAGTTAGATATGGTGGTCCCACACCAGAGAGAACTGGTATGTTCCAGATCATTATACGAGGTAACTAGCTAGTAAATTATTAATTACTAGAAAGTGCTCAGTAGTCCTAGGGCTACAAACACAAGCTGACCAACCCTCCTGCAAACAGGGTGCTAATATTTCTCAATATTACCTTGTCAAAGCTAGCCAAGGTTCTCAGCTGTCCGGAAACAACAAGTAACTTAGTTAGCCGTCCGTCCCAAGTGCTAGCTGTAGCCTACACATGTGACCTTGCAAGTTCTAATAATAACCTGAGGAATTATCGTCGAGCTAGGGTTCAACAATAACAAAGAATTGAGAGCTCACAGGTTAGCCTGCTAGCTCAGAGAGTTAACAGGTGCTCAGAAGGTGAAAATCGTCGTTGAGCTGAACCGTAAGATTCTATCAGAGACAATCTAACGCCCCGTGAGAATCATAGGCTGAGGTGTAGCCAGCTACAACAAGACAACTACAGTACACTTTTCAACCTAATGCCCCATGAGAATCATGGGCTGAGGTGTAGCCAGCTACAACAACACAACTACAGTACACTTTTCAACCTAACGCCCCGTGAGAATCATAGGCTGAGGTGTAGCCAGCTACAACAACACAACTACAGTACACTTTTCAAACTAACGCCCCATGAGAATCATAGGCTGAGGTGTACCCAGCTACAACAACACAACTACAGTACACTTCAGACAGTCAGAGAGTGAAGAGTGGAAAGGATGAAATGGCGCGCTTGTAGCATCCCTTTATTGGGACAGGTGATAGGCGTTGCTATCACTTGCAAGTGTGTACGAGGTGTGATTATGTGAATCAAGATGTAAATACAGTGCTCTCGGAAAGTATTCATACCCCTTCACTTTTTCCACATTTTGTGATGTTACAGCCTTTTTCCTCATCAATCTACACACAATACCCCATAATGACAAAGCAAAAACAGGTTTTTAGAAATTGTTGCTAATTTATTGAAAATAAAAAACTGAAATATCACCTTTACATACGTATTCAGACCCTTTACGTTTTTTGTTGAAGCACCTTATTGCGTATTGTGTGTAGATTAATGAGGGAAAAAAATAATTTCATCTATTTTTGAATAAGGCTGTAACATAACATAATACGGAAAAAGTGAAGGGGTCTGAATACTTTCAGAATGCACTGTATGTGCCTGTTATAGTCCCATTGTGTGATTGGTGTGTCTACTGATTTCTGGCACAGGCCTTAACTGATCCAACAAGTTCACCAATCATCAATGGTGTGATATGAAGTTGATGGATTTTAATGTTACATGCTACACCAGTGCGTGTCTAAAGTGTTGACATTGCGCGGCTGCTGCAGCAGCAACGCAAAATGATTCTTGGAGTGCTTGGAAATGGTATCAATGCTTTTTGGACGCTTAAAAACATATTCAATTAGTTTCATAGTATGGTAAAGTAATAGAAACATAGATTATAGAAATACATACAATAGTGGTACCTGTATGAAAAACAAAGGGATTGTCCTCGTTTATATTTGGAGGTAGAGGACAAACCCCAATTCTAAGATATTCAGACTTGACAAGACTCTCAACATAAAACAATGTACAGAATCCATAAATTAGAAGTTCCTTGCAGAAACAGATTGGGAGGCTATTTCTTCTGCATCCACACGTGAAACTGGTCACGTTTCTGGTGTAAGAGTAAATACTGCCATCTAGGGTTTAGAGATGGTTAACAGGAAATGGATACATTATTTTACGGATGTACTTTAGGCCTACGTTTGAGTAATTTAGCAGAAGCTCTTATCCAGAGCGACTTAAAAAAATAGCTACATTCATCTTCAGCTACATACAACACGGTCATCACAAGTAAGACTTTCTATAATAATAAATGCCACAAGCAGTCACAGTGGTAGAGAAAGGAAGTCAATTTAATTTAATGTTCAACTTAATTTATTGAACTTAAGACAACTATATAAATTGATTTGCTATGTATCCCTAAATAGCAGCCAATTGCGTTGAGGTTTCCAGGCTAACAGTGTCGGCATGTGCAGTCCCCTGTCTTATCTCTGCACCCCCACACGCTCTCAGCCAGGGCCACATCAACAAGGCTTTTGACAGAAAGGCTCGTCCCCTGGTTTGCCTGATTGTGTACCAGCTGAGCCATCAGAGGAGTCGCTCTCAACGAGAACATGAGGGTTGGGGCATATCTGGAGCCATCGTTCATCTGAAATTAAAAAAGTAACATCAGAGGGGAGTGCAAGGTGAGACAAGAATTGGACAAATTCAACTGAGAGTTGAAGGTCATGGACTAAATGCTATAGTAAAACTAGCAACAATCACCTTCATCTACTTAGTCTATAGGTTCTCTACCATCTCTCTAATCGTCACCATGCTCACCTTCTTCAATGTCTCCCTCTCCTGTTCTAGCTTCTCTTTTTCCAGACTCTGTTTCGCTCTTTCTTCAGCCACCATCACCAGGGCCTCTCTCCTCTTGATGGCCTCTATCTCTTTCTCCATCTGTTTCTTATCCTTTTTAAATGTCTCCTTCTCCTTCCACATCTTGAGCATTTCTCGCTCCACATCCTGCCCGTCTCTTTTGATTTTCATCCACTCCTTCTTTATCATTTTCAACTCTGCTCTGACCTTCTCTGTCTTTCTAAGCATCTCCATTGAGGTCTCCTTTTCCTGCTCTAGCTTCTCCTTTTCCTGGCTCAGTTTAAGTCTTTCTTCGGCCTCCATCACCAGGGCCTCTCTCCTCTTGACTGCCTCCATTTCTTTTTCCATCTGTTTCTTGGCCTTGAGAAATGTCTCCTTCTCCTTCCACATCCCGAGCATTTCTTGCTCCACCTTCTGCCCGTCTCTTTTGATTTTCATCCACTCCTTCTTTATCATTTGCAACTCTGCTCCGACCTTCTCTGTCTTTCTAAGCATCTCCTTTGAGGTCTCCTTCTCCTGCTCTTCCTTCTCTTTTTCCTTGCTCAGTTTAAGTCTTTCTTCGGCCTCCATCACCAGGGCCTCTCTCCTCTTGACTGCCACCATATTTTTCTCCATCTCTTTCTCCATCTGTTTCTTGGCCTTGAGAAATGTCTCCTTCTCCTTCCACATCCTGAGCATTTCTTGCTCCACCTTCTGCCCGTCTCTTTGGATTTTCACGCTCTCCTTCCTCATCATATTTAACTCTGCCTCTGCCTTCTCAGCCTTTCTAAGTATCTCCTTTGAGGACTCCTTCTCTTTCTCATTCTCCATCATGAGGATCTTGATCCCACTTATCATCTCCTCCCTCTCCCTATTGAACTCATTCCTGTCCTCCTGCAGTCTTTCTGCCTTTCTGACCAGGATCTCCTCCTCCCTCTGCCTAACTTTTTGGTCCCTTCTCTTTTGTTTCTCATATTCCTCTATCTTTTTCTCAAACTCTGCCTTCTCTGTCTTAATCCTCTCATGCTCCTTCCTGATATCCTCAATACTCATATATATTTTCACCTCCATTGTTTTTATGCACCTACAGTAGATAGAACACAAACAAAAATGATTGAAATAATCTCCACACACCCATACTATAATGCAACAGGAATGTCAGAAAGATTCCCCAAATGAGAATGGGATAACAATCTTTGAGTTTGCCCTTCTGAATCAGTCAACAAATACCAGTACACCGATTGGCAGCAAAGAAATGTTATTATCTATAATGTGCGTTCGGCTGGCGTCATAATGGGTTTGGAATGACTATCATGGTAATTCACTGCCTAACAACTCTTATCAGCGTTCGATGCAATGGTTCGAAGTGACTTGGTCCTGTCAGAGGCCTATGTTAGAGTCAGCAAAAGCTTCCAGTGTGGGTTGGCTGGCTATGTTTGTTGACACGCCTTGAAATATAGCCTGCAATTGTGGCCAACAGGTCAAATATCAGTGGCCATATAATGGGCACATTTTATTAACTGGAATCGGCCTGGTACAGGTAGGAGCCTATAGGCTAATAAGCAGAAGACCTCGGCAAAATTAAAATAGCCCTAATTCAATTCATGCATTTAGGTCTCTCATAATAATAATAAAAAATATATTTGATTTGGAATGTGTTTTTCATTTGTAGCCGACAATTTCAAAGCCTGTGCAGTTGAGTGCAATAGACACACAAACAAAACCACAAACAAAACACTAACAACAACAAGAGGACAGGACCTAAAGGAAGGCCTTTCTAAAGATGTGAGTTTTTAGGCATATAGAAATATCCAACGCTGAATTCGACTTAATGGGAATATCATCTCCTAGTGACAGATATCTCTCAGTGACATTTTTACGCGTCCCTTGTCCAAATGCTGTAAAGGTAGTCGGCCTATGCCGTCTCAAGTATTTACAAATACAAGTGTTATAAAACTATACTATATGTCAACTATACTACATAATGCACATATCCTATATTTTCTTTAATACTACTGCACATACTGTAGATACTTGTTTATACTGTTTATACGGCATTCCATATTTATATTTATTCTGCATCTACCTCATGTTACTGTTAATACATATATACTGCTAGACTGCATTACCTATACAGCTCATATGCTGCTACACTGCTCATACTGTAACTATTTATTCTGCTATAATGCTACTGCTACTCACATACTGCTATACTGCACTGCTATATATACTGCTTATACTATACTATATTATACTGCACTACTACTGATCATATATTGCACTACCTGTAAATACTGTTCATTGCACTTTCTGCTATTTTGCACTTCTGGTTAGACGCTAACTGCATTTCGTTGTCTCTGTACTTGTACTCTGCACAATGACAATAAAGTTGAATCTAATCTAATCTAATCTCTGGCCTACATTAGCCTACCTCAGTCAGTAGGCTGTGTATAAGCGCCGAATCTTCCGGTTATAATCTCTTTATATCTCACTCTGGTAATACTGATTGCACAGGTTCAGGTTGCGTCTTAGCTCGTTATGCCACTGAACTAAAAGTTCAAGAACTTTGTGTATTATTGCAGAACATTCTCAATTCTGTGTACATATCAACGTCATAATGATACCAATGGCAACGCATTTTGGGTGGAATCCTAACTCCAAATCCGCGCGCGTAAATCTTGCATTCATGTCAATGGGAAATTGATTCGATTTACACGCGGATCTCGAGTTAGGATTCCACTGCAATACACATTTAAGTTTAAGTTCATTTGAATTTATAGTGCATTTTACCCACAATATACGGCTTACACAAAAGTAGCCTACAAGACAAATACAACATTTGAAAAAACATATTGCATAGAATCAAATTTGGGGATATACAGGGTTTTTTTCTTTATAAAGTACATTACAAACATAAAGTCTCATAAAGTACATTACAAATACGAAACAATTATTAGTCATATTTTTTATTAGTAATAATAATAAGTATTTTATATTTAATACAAAATAGATTAAATGGTGAAATTGGTGTGTATAAATATATAAAACTTGACTCATAATCCGTATAGTGCTGTTTTTGGAGTAATTACTAATTACTAGTAATTACTAGTGTGTGCGGACTGCGCTCCCTGTCCCGTCTTTCTGCTGTGGGGCAGCGGAGCACTCTGCCCCATCGTTGCGAGGGGAACAAAGTGAGCGTGTTTGGCGTAAGCAGGAAAAACCTCACGCAAATTATATTGGGTATGAATTCTGCCTAGCAACAGGTGGCGAAAAACTATTAAACGCTAATGTCGTTAACGTGGTCTGACATGACAGGAAATAATCATAAAGCAATTCAGTTCATCTACTGTACGTCTATCGCTAATGCTAGCTAGCTAAAGTTTTCACAATGAATCGTGTAGATTATTTGTTGACCATGCGGTTTAGTACATTGCCTTTGGAAGAGAAGTTGGAGATAAAACGTTTAGGGCCAACAGGAATGGTTTGACAAAAAGAGATGGCTAACCGCTACCACCTCGAAACATGCGCTGTTCTGTTTCCCATGTATGATTTTTGGTGGAGACTATGTGGGGCATCGGCTGGATTCAAAGACATTATACATCTGTCAGAACAGAACAGACACCAGCGACTGAACGGCCTTGACATGATTTCCATTGAAAATGCATTGATCCAGGGACAGATGGATTTCAACAGTAAAGTCATCGAGAGGTTTGCTGAAGCAACGAACCGCCGCGCTACTTTCCTATTCAAGTGAGCAGGTCTGTTTGGACATGTATGACAAATGGACAATGCGCCGTTCACTGTAGACTATATTGCTTTTGTTTTGTAGTCATTTTAAACGTTATACTACCTGTGATATAAAGTGGAGGACTAAATGTTACGTATAGGCCTAATATCTAGACAGTTGATGGGCACACTTGTTACTTGTTGCTTTCAGAACCCTGGACTGGGCTCGGGCTGTATATTCATATAGTTCCGTTAATTAGCCTAGCCTACTTTCCGTGATTTAATGTGACTTTTGTAGTGTGTTATAGCCTCTGCACTGATGATATTTATTTCACATTTAAAATAATACAATTGATAAAACCTGATTAAACTTTCCTACAAGTTAACGATGTGCCGAATGCTTGTATTTTGATTAAACATGCAAGTTATTGAAGACACGTGTCTGTCTCATCTTTTTACTTTGTTGCAGTATAGGCGTTCTGTGTCGCGCTGAAGCGTATGAAGTGTATTCAGTTATGGGGTTTACTGTACATACTTTTTCTCTGCACTGTTCCTGCTGCAGAGGATGCGTAAACGATTTTCCCATGTTGTTTTTTGGTTGTGGTCTGTGTTTATACATTTAGGCTATTAGTTGTATCCTACTTTTCAGTTTTACAAGTCAAATCTTATGACAGATGAGATGGCACTTCAACCGATAAAATGCAGGTACATTTTGACTACTGCTGCACTACGATACCCATAGATAGACCCAATACATTGGTAACTGCACTACTTATACAGCTCATATACTGCTTATACTGTTCATACTGCATTCTATATTTATTCTGCTTATAATGTTACTGTTAATACATATATTGCTTATACTGCACTACTTATACTGCTCATATACTGCTTATACTGCACTACTTATACTGCTCATATATTGCTTATACTGCTCTACCTGTATATATTGTTCACATTGCACTTTTCTGCTTTTTTGCACTTCTGGTTAGACGCTTACTGCATTTCGTTGTCTCTGTACTTGTACTCTGCACAATGACAATAAAGTTGAATCTAATCTAACACCTATTTATTGTCATGTTTTGATGGCATGTTGTTCATTCTCATGTTATGATTTAGTTTGTGATTATACACACGTTTTTAGCGTGATGATAGAGACCCACTACCAGACGAGTACAAAACATGCACAAGTCACATGCAAATCCCTGCCCTGCAGACGACAGACAACAACTGTCTCTGTACAACTAGTCCTGGACCTCCACTATTAGACAGATACAAAGAGAGCAGCATACAGTAGCAGCAGAGCCCAGAGGCAAGGCGAGGCAAGGCAAGGCAAGGCAAGTTTATTTATATAGCACATTTCATACACAGAGGCAATTCAAAGTGCTTTACGTAAAATAGATAAAAAGGAAACAGCATGAACATTTTTTTTGAATAAAAACGCATAAAAGACATAAAAAAAGAATAAAAGTCACAGTGCATTTTAGGGTCACAGTGCAATTATTAGCGCCAATTTAGTTTCAATTTAAGGCAAAAGCGAAGCCCTTTTTTTTTTTAAGCCCATTTTTGAAAGTAGCCAGTGTTGAGGCTGATCCTAGATCTATGTGTAACATAATAACTGAGAGACCTGCAGCAGGGCATGTCCTCATCACTGGCTGTCTGCTTTGAGCTGGTTGTCGTTGGACTCCTGGCAGCGGAACAGCAGCTTGAGTTTGATGGGCCATATGGGCATCAGAGTGTTCTGTAGGTCCATCTCAATGGGGATCTGGTGAGAGTTGACACACAGTTAAAGTATGAAGGAACGAGTAAAACAGATGTCAGCGTTACACTATGAATGTTACCTAATACAGTGTCACTGTTACGTTCGGGTAGCATTGCACTATAAATTCAAATAAACTCAAACTCCTGGACAACCTCTCTTGGGTCGACATACATTATGAAGTCTCGAGGGAGTTTTGCAGAAATACAAATAGCTTTTTTTTAAATCTCACACTTCCATCATTTAGTAGGTAGCCTATACTGAGGATGATTGGCGCCTAGTACTGAAAAATGCAATCTGGGAAATTAAATGGGGAGTACATACTCATGCAGTACGCAAGTACAGAATTGTAGTATGGGGGTTCAAACCCGGGTCTCCCATGTGGAAGACACAAACGCTACTATTAAGCCAAGAGGACATCCTCAAGGTCTGAGGGCGACACTTCAGTTTACATGTCTCAGGCAGGGCTACCTCATCACCCGAGTGTGATTCCAAAATCACCTCTGCTACATATAGAAACGCAACAAAGTCATAGGTACAAAATTATATTTACAATCATTGTATCATTATTTTGTTTCACCTCTGTCTCTTTGCAGACGGTGAAGTTGAACCTCTGTAGAATCTCCACCATCGCCAGTTTCATCAATACCAGAGCGAATCGCATCCCGATACAGTTCCGTGGGCCCAACCCGAACGGCATGTAGGTGTATGGGTCGATGCTCTCCTTGTTCTCCTTACTGAACCTACACACGGAGAGTTCAGAGGAGGAGGGGTTAAAGAACATATCAATTAAATCACAGTAATATGATGGTTATACATGGTTGAAGAAACCTGTTTGTGTTTGGTCGTCGCATTTAGGTTTGTTTTATGGTTGTTTGTGGAACACTGCTCTTATCGTTGCTGTTGTGATTGATATTGTGGTTGTGGTTAAGATGTGGCCCATTACCTCTCTGGTTTGAACTCCTCTGGGTCTTCCCACACATCGGGGTCACGGTGCAAGGTCCAGATGGGTATCATGACGACCATACCCTTGGGGATGGTGATGCCGCAGATCTCAACAGATTTCTTGGCGACTCTTTCAAGTCGATGGGGTACAACCTGAGAGACTCGTTGATCACGCTGTCTAGATAGTCCATCTGCATCAGAGCCTCGTACTGGATAGGAGCCTGCACAGGGATATTACACTCACATGAGCACTAGTGATTGGTCGTTCACGTAGCCGTAGCCCAGAACTAACTCTTTTTCGTCGCAAATCTGAAGAGCTGTTAGTTTTTTGTGTTTTTTTGGGGGGAAATGAACACAGTACTATACTTATTCTAATCTGCATAGCCTAATTTCATGACACCCGCATACAGAACGCCATTACTTTCAATGTACATGTGTAATAGTGTCTTGCTTTTTTGTTATACATGAATAAACAAAAAAATCGCTAAATAATGTTATCTTGATAGTTAGAAGAAAATACATTTAGATTCCACTGAACAATGTAAATGATAGATGTACACAAGGATCAATCAGAAGTCAAAATGCCACTAAACTGGGCTGCTTTTAGTGGATTGACTGCTTGGAATACTGAATGTGCTATAGTCTATTATTTCCTATCACAGTCGACAGACTACAAGAAAACTGTCAGGTGGTTCAAATGTGAATAACTTGGTATCCATTCCATTAACTGTGGCCGGGCAGCACCGAACAGCCCAGAGAACATTACCATGGTGCTTTTGAATATTAGGTCCCTATCTGGCAAAACCTTTATTGATCTTATCTCAGAGCGAAAGCTGCACTGTAATGTTTTTATCTGAAACCTGGCTAAACATGAATGCATGTCAGTCTATTAGAAGTGGGGAAAAATATATTTTCACTCTATTATTTATCTAGCCATGTCGCTGAGCAGATGAGAATTTCATGATGAATATGAATATGAATAGTACACCATCAACAGCTTCCTCCTGTGATAATGATTTAGCAACCAGCTTCAACACCAAACTAAGGGCAACTATCGACTCTGTAGCACCAGTCAAACTGAAAAAGGCTGTGGCCAAATTTAAAAGAATTTGCAGAAAGTCTGAGCGGACAAAAACTGCAGGTCCACCTTGATATTCTTCGAGAGCATCTTTCTGCTTTTAATAAGGCAATAAAAAAACGCAGAGACAGACGGGATCATTTCTCAAAATTGATAATGAATCATAACATCTCAAACAGTGCTCTTTTCAACGATTGACAGCCTTATAAATCCCGCCCACAAGACACCTGGTGATCTGCTCTCCATCTACAAATGTGAGGAATTTGCAACATACTTCTGAGATAAGAGAACCAATATTAGGTGAGGAGGATCACTCAGGCAAGACCTGAAGATGTGTTTGATGACTTACCCCACCTTCCACCACATGGAAGCACTATGAACTCTTTTGCAGTGGTCATACAGAAATGCTCAGCAAAGTGGGGGTCTGTTCATCTGCACCTAAAACTACCATGGTGAAACCCCTCCTGAAGAAAAGTAACTTAGACTCTTCAGTCCATAGCGATTTTAGGCCAATCTCCAACCTTCCCTTTTTAAGCAAAAAAATAATAATTCTTGAAAAAAAGGTGTTCAAACTGTTAAATAATCTCCTTATTCCCATTTGACATGTTCCAATCTGGCTTTTGTGCCGATCATAGCACTGAGATAGCACTATGTTGTTAAGTTATTAACTAGGTTCTTAATGACCTTAGAATTAATTAATTAATGCTGATGCCAAAATGCTCTTTGTCCTTGTCCTGCTGGACCTGAGTGCAGCTTTTGATACTGTGGACCATGATATCCTTATTGATAGACTTGAGAAGTGGGTTGGCCTCTCTGGTCCAGTTCTTAACTGGTGTAGGACCAACCTAACTGGCCATTTTGTTTCCCATTGGTGACCACACCTGTGGGGTTCCTCAAAGTTGAATTTTAGGGCCTGTACTCCTCGTCAGTGTCATCAGGAAGCACAATATTAATTACTGCAGTTACGAAGATGACACCCAGCTGTACATTTCTGTATCACCCAACAATTTCAGTTTGATTGATTTCCTGGTGAAATATGGATGTCACAGAACTTCATACAGCTCAACCAAGATAAGACAGAGGTACTAGTCATTCGAGCAAAAGCCGAAAGAGAGAAACTGTCTGCACACTTAAAGACACTACTTACAGTAACACTAAGCACCAGGCAAAAAAACAAGGTGTCACCATTGACTCAGATCTTAATTTTGAAACCCATATCAAGAATGTGACTAAAACATATTTGTATCACTTAAAGAAGAGTAAGTAAGTTTGTCGGAAATCTGCCATCGTGGAGAAATTCTGTCTGAAGTTGTCCAAACAACAACATCCTCCCTAATAATAATATATCCCCCCGAAATGAACTTGCAGTGTTGGACATTAGCTGTTGTGTTTCTGCATGCGCACACGATTGGGAGAGGCAGCCACCAGAGAAAGGTCAGTCTACTCCCCTAGAACACCCCTGGCACTAACAACATGTTTATATGCAAACCGAATGTCAGGTAGGACACTGCATTTTAAAAAGCGTGTTTTCCGAACCAAAACAGCGTTCGTAAATGAAATATTTATTCATAAGGGATTTATTATAAGGGATCTTGTTCCCTGATCGCTACCGATTAAAGATAGTCACTACAACCGTTAGGAAGCTTTTAGAAAGCTTGAATATTACATGGACCTTTACAGAACACAGCTGTAAAGGTGCAACCTTTCCTCTCCCAGGCTGACACTGAGAGACGAATGCATGCTTGTATTACTAGCAGCCTTGATTACTGTAACACTCTCCTGTCTGGTCGACCAAAGAAAGCTCTTGGCAAATGATACAAAATGCAGCAGCATGTGTCAGATGGAGAGCACATATCACACAAGTCTCTGCACTGATTACCTGTTAGTTTTATAATTTATTTTAAGATACTTGTATTAGTTTAGAAATCACTCTATGGTCATGCACACCACTGCATGTCAGACATGCTTTTAAGGTATATACCCTGTAGATCCCTCAGGTCCTCAGGTACTGGCCTTTTAACTATTCTGAAGATTCCAACAACACCTATCTACTTCCTGTTTCAAATGAATAATACTGGGCAGAGGTCTGCACAGGGATGCTACAGACACATTAGCACACTGCAAAATACTGTCACCTATCTAACCATCTGTAGGAGTCTGCAGTGCACAGGGGTTACACACTCATCAGTACCCTCTAAAACACTGTCACTATCATATTTCCTGTTCCACATGAATAGTACTATATAGGAGTCTGCAGAGGGGTTACCTTGTTGGGAAACACAGTGTCTATCTCCTCCTGCAGCTTGGTCATGATGTGAGGGTTGGTTGCCAGATTGTAGGCCAGGAAGGACAGAGAGCTACTGGTGGTCTCATAGCCAGCAAAGATGAACATCATTGCCTGGGACAAGATCTCATGGTCACTCAATCCTATGATGATGGAGAGAGGGGGAGAATGAGAGGGAGGAGAGGGAGAGTGGGAGAAATGGGGTGGTAGGTGTGAGAAAGGGACGAAGTAGAGTATTTCCACGGTGTGTTTGTAGGTATAGGTGTTTGAGGCAGGTACTGTATGTGTGTGTGTTAGATGCTAGTATACAGTGTGTATGTGTGTGTGTGTGTGTGTGTGTGTGTGTGTGTGTGTGTGTGTGTGTGTGTGTGTTTAAGGCAGGCACCTTTACTCTGCTCCTCTCCCTTTGAGTTGCTGTCTTTCTGTGAGTCTATCATCAGCTGCAGGAAATCTACCCGACTCTGGAAGCAGGCTTACGTCAGATCAAAATCACATGAGAACTACCAGATGCTACCAAATCTCTACAATTGTATTACACAATACTGGCTGAAGATCGTATATTTGATCAGTTATATTTACATACCTTCCTGGTGCTAGACACGCGATTGGACTTGATCTTCTGAAAGACAGCGTAGAAGAAATCTGTGACCGAGGCAGGGAATAGGGATACCTCCATGTTTGCCATAACAGGACCCATGAAGGGGAAGAATGCTGGACGGACAGGAAATGCCACGGTTACAAACAGGAACAGGAAATACCATGATACGTGACTCCAATCCTATTCAATGCACAGCCCTGTCCAGAAACAACTCCTAGGCTCTATCCCTAGACACTTCTGTATCCAATCCACTCAGATCTCCAAGTGTCCAGCATTTAGGAACTAGAGGTTGGTTCTGGACAGGGCCCATGTGTTTGTCAAATGAGTAGAGCGCAAACCATTGGCAGTGTGGTTTATGTCAGTCTAATCAATAAAATCGATAGCTTCATTTATTAAGCACAAAATGACTGAAAGCTATATGGGGGCAGTTGTACCGACTGTGAGGAACAGTGGGCTGAAGATGTCAAACTTGAGCATTTTCTTGATGTTGGTCACAAAGGGGTCGGAGGGGTTGTGGAGGGAGTCGATGTCGACACTGAATGAAGTACTGACGACCACATCCATACTGTATGGTCCAAAGAACCTGGAACACAACCACACAATCTCTGACCACCAGAATCACAACCACAAAATTAAAGGGGGAGTTCACTGAAATTACAAATTCACCTTATCGTCTCGGAGATAAATACTCACTCCTTTAGTTCAATGGGCTCATCGTTATCAGCCGTCTTCTTCAGATTGCTGACCAAATTACCAGAGTGCTGCTTCATGATCCTGAGCATCTGAGTTGGGAAGGATACATGGAAAAATATCATGATTGATACGTGGATTAATATGTGCAAAACATATATTAATATCATGTTTGAAACAGGAATTATTTTAATGTTTATATAGCCTGAGAATATACATCCATACAGGATACATTATGTATATAGTCAAAAAATAAGTGACTCCAAAGATGAACTATTATTCTATACTCTGTCATCTGACCACTGAACTTATCGAAGATAAGATCAAATATACTTTATTGTCCCGGATGAAAATTTGTCTTGGATTAATTAATTAAAGTTGCTGCTTCACACAACAACAAACAACAATGAATACACACTATACACATAGTACAAATCACACACACACTCTCACACACACACACACACACACACACACACACGCGCGCGCGCGTCAGAGTTGTCAGTCATTCATTTATTTGTGTTGTATAAAGGAA
This sequence comes from Argentina silus, assembly GCF_951799395.1. Lineage (NCBI taxonomy): Eukaryota > Metazoa > Chordata > Actinopteri > Argentiniformes > Argentinidae > Argentina > Argentina silus. The sequence goes on from NC_139657.1 coordinate 31,447,874, forward strand.
TGAATGAAAGAAGGAGAGGAGAGATGGGACTGTACCTCTTTGATCCGCCCACTGGTGAAGGAGGGAGACAGGACACTGCGGATCCGTCTCCATGCATCATCCTCAGCGATAAACACGGCGTCATACAGAGGCCTGTTGAGATAGATATTCTAGAAAAATAATAATAATTATAAACTGCAAGATTAACATACTATTAATAATGCTATAATAACAATGATATTATCTATTTAAGGAGCCCTTATGTTTTTTTCCCCATACAACAACTTCAATTTAGCGTATTACCCTCCTGTTAGTGAAAAGGGAGTTGCATTCCTTGATGAGGATGGTTTTGATCATGGCTGTGTCCATGATACACAGGATGGGCTGACGGCCATCATAGATCCTACAGACCAGCAAAAACAAAGATAGCCTCAATTCTTCGTGGCATTGATTCCACAAGATGTTGGAAACATTCCTTTGAGATTCTGGTCCATGATGACATGATTGCATCACTCAATTCCTGCAGATTTTTCAGGTTCACTTTCAAGATGTGAATCTCCCGTTCTACCACATCCCAAAGGTGTTCTATTGGATTCAGATCCTGGGAAGGCCACTGAAGAACACTGAACTCATTGTCATGTTCATGAAACCAGTTTAAGACAACTTTTGCTTTGTGACATTATCATGCTGACATTATCATACTGGAAGTAGCCATTAGAAGATGGGTCAATTGTGGCCATGAAGGGATGCACATGGTCAGCAACAATACTCAAATAGGCTGTGGCATTCAAGCGAATATACCGTAGATAGAGACAGACAGACCCATCACAGATCCTGCACTCTTAGAAAAAAAGTGCTACCTAGAACCAAAAAGGGTTCTTCTTCCACTCTCCCTTTGAAGAAACCTTTTGGGTTCCATGTAGAACCCTTTTCCACAGAAGGTTATACAGTACCGTGCGAAAGTAATGGGACAGTGAAGCATTTTTTCTTCTTTTTGGAGTTGAAATGAGAACGTAGAGATTCTCATCTTTTATTTGATGTTATTTGTGTACATATTGGTTTATCATTCAGAAATTACAACACTTTTATGCATAATCCCCCTATTTCAGGCTACACAAAAGTGATGGGACAATTGGCTTGACAGGTGTGTTCGTCAGGTGTGTTCCGTCACATAATTTGTGCAGTCTGCTATTGGTGTCTTGTCAACATGAGGACCAAAGAGATGTTATTGAAAGTCAGGGAAGCCATTATGATGCTGAAATATCAGAAAAAAATGAAACATTAAAACCTTAAACCTACCAACATCAACAGTTTGGAACTTCATTAAAAGGAAAGAAAGCACTGGTGAGCTAAGAAATCGCAAATGGCAAGGAAGACTTCCAGTGGATAACCTTAGAATGCTCACCATAATTAAAAAAAAAACTAAAAAAACAACAACTGCCCCATAGATTAGGAACACTCTCCAGGAGGTAGGCGTCAATGAGTCAGAGACTACCATCCGCAGAAGACTTCACCAGCAGAACTACAGAGTCTACACTGCAAGGTGCAAACCACTACTCAGCCACAAAAACAGGCTGGCCAGGTTACGGTTTGCTAAAAAGTACCTAAAAGAGCCTGCAGAGTTCAGGAAAAACATGTACCGGAGAAAGTGTGGAGAAAAAAAGGAACTGCCCAATATTCACAGCATACCACATCATCTGTGAAATATGGGGGAGGGGGTGTTATGCCTTGGGCATGTATGGCTTCCACTGGAACTGGCTCACGTCTCCTTTGATGAGGATGAATTCGGAAGTGTTCAGAAACATCTTGTCAGTCCAAGTACAAGTTAATTGCTCCAAACTCATTGGACGGCATTTCACCATACAGCAGGACAATGACCCAAAACATACTGCCATAGCAACTAGGAAATTATTCAGGGCCAAAAAGTGAATCCTATAGAATCCTATAGAACATGCATTTAATTTGCTGAAGAGGAGGACAAAACATCCTAAAAAAACAAACAACAATCGCTACAATATAGGTCTGGCAGAGCATTACCAGAGAAGATACCCAGCGTCTGGTTGGGTCAATGGGTCACAGACTTTTGCACTTTTGCATACAAAGGATTGGGGACCAAATACTAAACATGAGTGCTTAATTTGGACATTTGCATAATGCAAAAGAAGAAAAAATGCTTGTCCCATTACTTACGCAGGGCACTGCAAATGGAACCCATAAGAGTTATTCAACCAAAGAATCCTTTTAGAACCCTTTTTTTCTTTATTTTTTTAATTACATTTTTGCCCTTTCAATGACATGGAGGGAAGACACAATCACTTCCGATTTGAATTCTGACGTGTCGTGGCTCCTCTTTATTCATGCAGTTTGAGACGTGCTCAGAGGCAATATAGGAGCCTCAACCAATGAGAATCCAGGATGTTGTCAAACATTGGCAACGCACAAGTTGTGTTTGGGACCATACTACAGAATACTTAAAAGCTTAAAACTTAAATCGCTCAATAACAGATTCAAATTATTAATGTGGAAGCATGAAATTGTTGCTTGGGCAGTGTACTTGCATCAAGACAGATCATTTGTCTTGGTGTATGAGACCATTTCGTCGGTTGGATCGTCTGTGTTTGTGAAAATCGCACAGTGTCCGCCTGGTTTAAGAGTGTATACTGTAGACACTGAGAGATATATATATCCATCATAGTTAACAATAACCAGGATCAGTTTAGCAGACTCACCCCCACAGTTTCCCATATTTCTGGAATCAAAATTGGTGAAACCACCCTGGGAACAAAAAAACTAAACAAAAAAATAGCCAGTTCATAAATGCTTGTCATAAACCTGAATTATGGCTTAGTCTATGATGGCCCTTTTCCACTACAGACCGGCTCCCACTCCTCTCTTTTCGTTTTCGTTCAAAAGCTTTATTGCCCATTTTTCTGGGTAAAACAATTCATATTCAGCTCCCATGGCTTTCACCACAACAACACACATCATGGATGAGTCTACAATGTTGTTGTTTATGGGCTTAATCTCTACAAACCTTCTTATATCCCATTATCGTCCCGAGGAAAGGGATGGGTTTAGGACCAGGAATGCCTAGTTTTTTTAATATTCCATATGGCCAGTATCCATACCTGGTCAGAACAAATATAAATCAACAATCTGACTTGAAACAAAAGCAAAACGATCAAGTCATAGGTATCATTGAAACTGTTAGATAACTGTAATTATCAATACTATCATTTGTATGTATTATCACAACTAACTAACTAACAAATAATATTTTTTATTAAAACTTCTTACACTACGATCAGAGTGATGAGTAAGGCAAGGAGAGTTCATGTCTCGGTGGAGAAGTACGGAAGGTAACCCATCTTTACAGGTTCAATCGCTTCTTCTGAGTAACCCCGGACACGTCTGCTGAAGTGATTATTTTATCCCATCATGACACCTGTGTTTCAGATCATGAAAGAGTATGTGAGAGGTGAAGTTGAAGCCATGGCTAGTGAATGATTGAAAGGGGATCCCTGCGCAGAGGGCAACACTCAGTGATGTTATTGTCGGCCTTTATCTTAACATCCTGCTAATAGTTGCTGCCTGTTTGATCCCTATCGGGTTTTAATAGTTTGCAGACCCATTGATTCAAGAAGGACTATGGGGCAAATATTTTTGGGCAAATATTTTCTTTCGAGTAATACTGAATTTTACATATTTGAACTCCTCTAAAAATGTGTTATGTTCTTTACATGTATGCACTTGTTTTATATCATTGGCTCCTAAAAACAGTATTTCAAAATACTAGTTCAAAACACATCACATATTACAGTAATGAAGCAACTGATTAACATGAATACAGTGCTCTTCATAAGTATTGGAAAGAGGAAGCATTTTCTGTTCTTTTAGCTCTACACTTGGATTTGAAATCAAACAAATATTATGGGTTTTTTTTTTCTTTAATTCAATGGGTTTTTAAAAAAACATTTGTAAACATACTCCCACTATTTCAGGGCTTCAAAAGTATCATATAATGTCCAAATAAAGTACTAATGTTTCGTATTAGGTCAACAATCTGCCTGAAGTCTGCGACCCCACCAGGCACTATCCACTATCCACTATCCACTATCCACTATCCACTATCCACTCATCTTTAGAAAATCATTGACATTTCCACATGGTATTGTGTCATAGAGTAGCTTCCCTACAGCAATATTATCTTGACATTGGGATCCTTTGTCCAAACCATATTTCAGGGTGTATGTTTGGTTGCAGGGGCCCAGGCTGTGCTCTCTGACTGCTCCAACTGTAGTAGACCCTGCAGTGAGGAAGAGGTCAACATGCTGCAGTACCGTCAGCCAATCACACACAAGAACCAACAGATCGCCAAGACCTCCATTGCACCATGCACGCACGCACACACACACACACACACACACACACACACACACACACACACACACACACACACACACACACAAACACTGTCTCAACAGCCCCTTCCTTCACTCTCACTCTCTCTCTCTGTAGGTGGGTCAGGCTGCGTATTCAGCCTCTAAGGGGGGTATTGTTGGGATGACTCTACCCATCGCCCGAGACCTGGCACCCATGGACATCTGTGTGGTCACCATCGCACCCAGTCAGTAAACACACACACATACATACGCACTCTTTCACACACTCCCCCCCCCCCCCTTCCTCTCCATATCAGACAACCTCTCTCTCCCTCTCCTTAGGTTCTGTTCTCCACTCCTCTCCTGGCGGGTTAACCTGAGAAGGTGCGTTCATTCCTGGCCCGCCAAGTGCTCTTCCCCTCACGCCTGGGAGACCCTGCAGAGTTTGCCCACCTGGTGACATCACTGGCTGAGAACCCCATGATCAATGGAGAGGTCATCAAACTGGATGGAGCTATCCGCATGCAGCCCTGAGAGAGAGTGAGTGTGTGTGTGTGTGTGTGTGTGTGTGTGTGTGTGTGTGTGTGTCTGTGTGTGATCCAAGGTATACCACTGTGACAGCTCCGATGTGTGTGTGCATGTGAGGTGTGTGTTCATGTCTGGTACTCCAAGCGCTGCTGTACTGTACGCTCCATGCAGTTTTGTTTTGTTTTGTAAACTGATCCAGTAATAAACTTCTAATGAGTCTGAGTCTCTCCTCCTCTGTGTCTGTGTAAAGTGAGGTCAGTAGGAGCTAATAGGACAAATGAAACAAGAATGAGCCTTATGAGGCAAGTGTACCTTCATTTGTCCTATTAGAAGTGAATAGAACGCCTGGACACAGGAAATGCTAAATGCTAAAGTTCTCATAACATCACACCTGCACCAGTGTGTAGCTTTATGTACATGTCATCCACAACATTTGAGTGAAGGGAAAGGGACACATTTCTTTTGGAATGGAAAGGAGTCGAGGTACAGTATCTTGGTATACACACGTTTGCTCCAGTTTTGTACCCATTGACTGTGACCCTGTTTGTGTAAGAGGCTAGGGCTGACCCATTCTGATTCAAGATGTTTGTGTAAAAAAGGTATTTATTGCATATATTGTCCACTAAAAAGCAGATGATGGTACAAGTGTAAGGGACCAAGTGCTCCAACCTCAGTCTAGCCTGAAGATCATTCCATATCTAAGGAGCACAGCAGCTAAAAAGTTCTTCTCAATTCTGTAATCACTTGAAGGACATTAAATAGTAACAAGCTGCAAGTTTGATCGCCACTAAGTCGCCATAAAAGCAATGATGTGAGGTAAAATGGGAGTTTTAAAAGAACTGCTTCATATACAGATGAAATCCAATGATAAGCCCTTCTCAACGTCAAAGAATCCCAACCCACAGACTGATACAAAAGACAATGGTGGGTACAGAAAACATGCCTACAAATGAACTGCAGAGCAGAGTGATAAATCGGGTCTAGTGGTTTAAGAATTGAGGCTGTCGTGTGATTTTAAATTGTGTCACCATAATCACGGACAGGGAGGAGCATTGCCAAGACAATCTTCCTCCTATTATCAAAGGTGAAGCAAGACATTTCTTTACAAAACAAGTACAAGTCTAACTCACAAACTCTTGATCACTTTTTCAACATGTATTTTAAAAGTGTATCATCTATGTAAATGCCCAGGTACTTATAATGGGGAACTTGTTCAGTTTGGGTTCTTTTCAGGGTACAAATATGTTGATCATTGAAATCAATATTATGGCATATAGAGAAAAACATAACAGACCTCATGCATACCTCTTCAAATTAAGGTTTACCCAGATTGTTTCTAATCTAACCCATGTGCATACATGTGCCATGTTTTTTCTTCCTCAACTTGTAAATGTAAAAAACACAAACACCACCACTTTGTCTTTTTGTGGTGTTAGGAATACAGACCTCACAGATAAAAAAGTTTTGATAAAGGTCATAAACCGAAACGTCGACACAATAAATAAGCAGAGGTAACAATCGTGTGTGCAGGAGTATTCATTTTTTACATACCTTTTCTTCCTAAACTCATCATCACTCAACATAGTTTACAGCTATGCAACTTGTAAAATACAGCATTTCAAACATGACACACAGTTTGCCTTTGAATATGACTTTAATGAAAGAGAATTGAAACGGCAAGTGTAGTTATAGTGGTAGTATGCAGGGTAGTTATTGTGGTAGTAAGTTTGGGATAGTTGTGGATTTCCAGAATTGTCTCTGTGTTGAAATATCTGAAAGAGAAAAATTGTCTTATCATTTGTATAGATAAAATCTAAATTATTTTGAGGTGATTTGAGAAGCCAAAATGATCATGCTTAGAATGCACTGTAAGCAGATAATGGAGGGCATACCTGTATTTTGTTTCCCTTTATGGAAAGCCCTCTCCATGCTCTCTCTGGCAAACTCCAGGTTCGCCGCCATTACTCTTTTCTTTTCAGTCTTCTCCTTCTCTCTCTCCATTTCTGTCTTCATCCTCTTCACGACATCTTCTGTAATCTTTGTCATCAACTCTTTCACTTCCCTCTCCCTCCTTTCCACCATATTATTTATCATCCCATCCATCTCTTCTCTCATGCGTTTAACGTCATCTTCTTTCTCCTTCAGGATTTTCTCCATCTCTTTCTCGACCACTTCTACTCTCTTCATTGCCTCCAACTCCTTTTTCACCCATTCAATATCCTTTTCTTTCTCCTGTTCATTCCTGTTTCTCTGTCTCTCCTCCTCTGCCCATTTCATCACCTCCATCCTCTCTTTCACTTGTTTCACCTCCATTTCTTTCTCCTCCAGGATTCTCTCCATCTCTTTCTCGGCCTCCTCTACTCTCTTCATCGCCTCCAACTCCTTTCTCATCCATTCAAAATCCTTTTCTTTCTCCTTCTCACTCCTGTTTCTCTCTCTCTCCTCCTCTGCCCATTTCATCACCTCCATCCTCTCTTTCACTTGTTTCACCTCCATTTCTTTCTCCTCCAGGATTCTCTCCATCTCTTCTACTGTCTTCATACCCGCCTCCATCTCCTTTCTCATCCATTCAATATCGTTTTCTTTCTCCTTCTCAATCTTCTCCTTCTCCCTCTCCATCTCTGTCTTCATCCACTTCACGACATCTTCTGTAATCTTTCTCATCTCCTCTTCCACTTCACTCTCCCTCCTTTCCAACATATTCTTTATCACATCCATCTCTTCTCTCACGTGTTTAACGTCACATTCTTTCTCCTCCAGGATTCTCTCCATCTCTCTCTCCATCTCTTCGACTCTCTTCATCGCCTCCAACTCCTTTCTCATCCATTCAAAATCCTTTTCTTTCTCCTTCTCACTCCTGTTTCTCTCTCTCTCCTCCTCTGCCCATTTCATCACCTCCATCCTCTCTTTCACTTGTTTCACCTCCCTTTCTTTCTCCTCCAGGATTCTCTCCATCTCTCTCTCCATCTCTTCTTCTCTCTTCATACCCGCCTCCATCTCCTTTCTCATCCATTCAATAACCTTTTCTTTCTCCTTTTCAATCTTCTCCCTCTCTCTCTCCATCTCTGTCTTCATCCTCATCTCCTCTTTCACTTCCCTCTCCCTCCTTTCCACCATATTCTTTATCATCACATCCATCTCTTCTCTCACACGTTTAACGTCGCATTCTTTCTCCTCCAGGATTTTCTCCTTCTCTCTCTCCACCTCCTCTACTCTCTTCATCACCTCCAACTCCTTTCTCATCCATTCAATATCCTTTTCTTTCTTCTTCTCATTCCTGTCTTTTTCTCTCTCCTCCTCTGCCCATTTCATCACCTCCATCCTCTCTTTCACTTGTTTCACCTCCATTTCTTTCTCCTCTAGGATTCTCTCCATCTCTCTGTCAACCTCTTCTACCCTTCTCTTCATCACCTCCATTGTTTCGGTCTCCTTCTCACTCATCTTTAATCTCTCTTCGCTCTTCTTTACCTCCTTCTCTCTCTCCTGCACCACCCTCTCTCTCTCCTCCACCTCCTTCTCTCTCCTCTTCATCTCATTTCTTGTTTTTTCCATCTCCCTCTGGAAAGTCTCCTCCATCTCCTTTGTCACTTTCTCCACCTCCTCCACCTCTTTCGCCTTTATTTCCAACTGGACAATCCTCTCCTCCAAATCCTTTTTGTTATTTTCCTGCGTCTTTTGAATGCGACTGAGTATTGCATTGCATTCATTCACTTTCTCAGTGTCTCTATCCAACACTTTCCTCTTCCTCTCCATATTATCCTTAAGATGGTTGACTATCTTCCTCTTCCTCTCCACCATTTCTCTGTCCTTGTCCACCATTTCTCTGTCCTTGTCCACCCTCTCTCTCTCCTCCTTCAGCCTCTCCTTCTCTGCATCGGTGTGCTCCTTCACCTTATGCAGAAGGTTTTGGGCTCCCTCCACCTCTTCCGCTCTCTCCTCCATCTCCCTCCTCCAACCCTCCTTCTCTTCCTTTCTTTCTTTAGCCACTCTGGCCCTCTCTCTCGTGTGCCTGGCCCGTCTTGATGTCCTCTGTGGGAGTGGGGTGTAGGCTGCGAAAGCTGCCGGTCCTGCTGCCTCCATCATCAGGGCAGCCTGATCCTCTTTACACTCCTGTGGACATACAGTGAACACACTACAGGTGCAGTCTCGAGAATGTCTCTATGAATGTATTTGTCTTTTCTGAGTATAAAACCATTCAATTGTCTCCAGTGATCTTTACATATTGTCTATGTTTAGCCATCCTGAATGGGGTGAGTGGGTAGTTATCAAATACAGTAGCATAGGGCTTTGAAACTTCCTGATGGAGATGACAGACACAATGACAGGGAAACGTCAAGAAATATGATTGCGTTAGATAACAGGCTTCCCTCGCAAAGAGATTGCAGTACCTCACAATGTTCTCAAGAATAGGCTGTTGCGTTCCCAATTTCCCAAAAGGGGCTCTCTAGTTTTGCCTTTAAAAAAGGCCTACATCTACCTTTTATTCAACATATCCGACACAATTTATATTGCAAATCATGTAGGCCTGTACAGTAAGTAATTGTAGGCCCTTTGCAAAGTCAACTTACGACTTACTTAAGGAAAGGTCCTGTCGATTAAGACCTATTAGTGCCAACTATGTTTGGTTATATTTTAGATAGGGCCTACCTGAAAACATCAAATTAACCATTTTGATATTGTTCTGTCAATCATCTTTCTTCGATAGTCCATCCTCTATAGGTTATTTATAAAGCTGTCTCGTTTTAATGTTGATCTTTAAAATGGTTGATTTTGCAGCCCCATTTCTCTCTGTAACAACGATTGAGCTCGTCCCGTTTCACTTTTTAGGCTGTTACGCTGCTCTTTCACTGACAAACAGCTGTTTTTGGAATTGCGCGCTCACCGAAATTACCGCGATTTGACTTGATGTTGGGATCAAACTGTCTGCCGAGTCGGATGAATTACTTCCCAGAGATCTAACAACAAAGAGTAGCCAATTAAGGGTATTTCTTTGCAGTAGGTCTAGGTCCTGATTGTGGGGGAAATGTTGCTTTGAATTGTAGGCTACTTTGACTGGACGATAACATACGAATACAAACAAGTGTACAGTAACATGTTGTCACCACGGATGATAGAGCTTGATTTGATTAAATTTGATTAATTTTCAGCCCTGCTTCTTACAGCTTTGCGTTTACTTGAAGGCAGTTCACGGACTTGAGGTAGGCTGAAAATATACAGGAGCTTGTCGGCCTAGTGCTTATGCGATTAAGGTAGGGGGGATCTGCGCGAAGCCCACACATCGTGTCGCTCACCGGCCCCGCAGCCCACAGATCGACCGGCCCACCAGCAGCCATGGCACAGCCCTTTACACAACATTTAGGCAGCACCCCCTCTCGAAAGATACATCCTACGTCCTTGGACATTTGGCCCAAGTATTGGGGCAATTTAATGTAAAGTATTCCCGTTTATTTAAACTAAAATAGAGCAAGGCAAACTTACCTGCGGCGGGTCCCACCAGTTTTTCTCCATTGTGTTGAAATGTAATTGAATCTATTTCCACTAATGAGCGTACCACATTACAAATGACAATCAGCAAAGGCTATTTGACAACAACTGGAGGTTCAAGTGACCAAAGTGACTTTTACATAAATTTACGTCATTGCTAGCAGCGTCATCAAGACAACAGCATTATGACGCAGGAGATATTTATTTGATTACAGATATGCTCATGTTGTTTCTTGGAAAATATACGTCGTTGGGATTAATCATCATCATATTATTAATTAATAGACAAAACACAGACATAGATATAGGTATATAGATCAGTGCTAGGGGCTCGGGGTCGTTTCTGGACATGGCCCTCCATTGTAATTTACATTTACATTCATGGCATTTAGCAGACGCCTTTATCCAAAGCGACTTACAACAATACATTTGTTTAAGTAATTGAATCATCTATCCAACAGTCATCATAAGACAAAGTAATCAATGCTCACACCAGGGGCCATAGGCAGTCGGCTATTTCATTTTATTTGTATTAGCAGGAGAGAACTTGTACAAGGGGGGTAGCGGGGATGAAGAGGTCTCTGGGTGGGGTTGGGGTTAGGGTTAGTATAGGGGGGGGGGATAAATGGAAAACATACTCGTGGTTCAGGTATTAACTGCCAATGAACTTAGTTGGAACAATACAAATTACAATGTAAAACAATAACAATATAATATCAACATTTCAGTATTATATCAAAATAATGATTTAGAAATATGGTACAACCTGTGAGCTGCCTGGTTGCCTTGGCAACGGTAAACTACAGCGCTGTTCATCAGCGGTTCGGACTCTGGCTCTAACCGTCTACCTTCTCTTAACCGTTAGGAGAAAACGAAGAAAAACAAAGAAAATGTAAACTACAAAACACTCTAACATTAAATCCTACACATACATCTGTATCAGTGGAGTCAGGCAAACGTTACACCAGACTCCCTTCGACATGTTTTGTCAAGTGTCATTTGACAACAACCACTCATCGTAAACGGCAAGCTAGTGCTAACTCGTCCTCGTTTAGGATACCAAGCTAGCGCAATTACCGCTAACAGACTACAAACTTCATATGCTACTATGCATAACGGTACACTAAATAGAAAGCCTACATTAATGACAAACTGTATTAATGCTTATGCTTAAGAATAAATGGAAAACACACTAGTGAGTCGTCTGGTCCTCAGTCTTTACAGGTATTAACTGCCAACTGAAGAACGCAGCGCAAGCCACAGCTTATATACCCGCAGGTGATCTAGTGCCTTTTATACTCCAAATAGAAATGCGTGAAATTGAATGGGGGGAGTCTGTAAACATGCAAGATAAAGTGCATACATATAAAATAACACATTTGGGCGATTCTTCAACTACAGGCACTTTTGGCCTTGTGAACTTGAGGGGAAAAAAAATGTTCAAACCTAATTGTCACAGTCTAATAGGTTAATATAAGTAGTCTAGTTTCATGATCCATAAGAGAACGCACTAACATTACAAGACAAATTGATGTTTTTTTTTACATATTGTCCGACCCGCATTGAACAAATGTAATTTCCATCATATGTAAACATTTGATTATTATTTAAAAAAAGTATGATATACATAATTTCTCAACAGTGTAAGACCACTTTCACACATAGTTTTACCAGTTTATACCTATATTGCAATTACCATACATTTGTGGATTAGGTAAATTAATTGAGATGAGGACCAAACACAAAGCTTACATCAACCACAACCTGAAATATAATATTGGATTGGTTAGATACATTTCAGGAAATAACTACTTGTGTTATTACATTAAGTGGAACATTATCCCATAAACTATGCAGAAGTTTTTAATGAGTGATTAGAATTTTGTAACTATTTTTTAAAAAAGGTATGAGGTGGTGGAAATGACTGGGTCATTTCTGGGTCATTTCTGGGTCAACCCCTCTTTCTTTTTTCCTCAGGTATCTCTCCCTGTCTCTTTTCAGTCGCTCTTCATATTTGACAGGGTCCTCTTTTATTCTGTCCCTATAGGCCTGAGACCTTTCTGCAGAGAGGTCCGTGGCATCTTAAAAATAGATGAAAATGCATTTCAACAAATATGCATTTGAATAAAACATTAACATTGTACATTTTAATAAATAAATTACACATATGTAGCCTCACAATCTATGAATTGCACCTTGTAAGCATAAATGTAATTTCAACCTCACCTTTGTCATTTCCACCCAAGAAGGTAATGTGTTGGAAATGACGGAGGTGGAAATGACATTCTTACAGTATTTTGTAAAAAAATCCAAGCTAGCATCACAGATTAGCTATGAATTGGTACCTAGCATTTCATGCATGCAAAATACATCTATGTACGTTAAAAAATCGATTTATTTACAAACTCAATTGATGTTACGTCATGTTTGGAAATGACATACAATAAAAATATTTTCATTTCAAGCAATATTTACCTTGAGTTTTCTTCAAAAGTTGGTGAAGAAATCCAAAATATCCTCCATATCAGACATGTGCTGTGATGTAACTGTTCATCTCCATAGAAACTACCCAAACCATCTTTCACACAAACCTTTTAAAGGGACATTACAGTGTTGTGGTGGAAATGATGGCAATACTGTGGGACAACTACATTTTGTATATAAAATCACATAAATAGTTGTTTGACCTTAAATACCCCAATTATGTGTTGATTATTTTACTGATACTTTATTCAGTCACATTTAAAAAAAATAGATAAATCATTTTTTTACACTTCATTTTCATTATTGAAGATCAGAAGTCTGGGTGTGGGACAGGCACAAAACAGCAATATTTGCATCTATAACGATGTTGAAAAAGGTGAAAAAATCATCATAGACTACCGGTAAAAAGTTCCTAAAGTACTTTCATTGTAAAGATAACTATGAAAGTGTGAATATTCCCTTTTTTTTTTTTTTTTTTATAAAATATGATCAAAGGACATGAAAGTGCCCGTAGTCTAAGAATCGCCCATTTACGTAAGTGGCCAATTACATATAAATATCCTATGTGCCACATAAACAGTGGAAAAAGCAGTGAAGCCCTTAGCAGACATAGGGGAAAATGTACAGTATATACAAACATGTACAGGAGCAGGACGTATTGTGTCTCTGTTAACACAGTTGTGTCATGTGTAATTGTGTTAAATGATCCATAATAAGTGCTGTCCAGTTTCCTCTATATTATATATAACATGGTGAATAACTCTTCAGATATTTCTTTAAGGCCAATATCAGATATATCTGTCAAGCTCTAATTACAATGAGCTGTCCTCCCATTTCTACCTCCATCAGCCTCCTGTTGCACAGTAATGAGTGATAAAGACACCTGATGACAAGGATGAGAAATGTAAAGATCACGGTTTCATCCAAGGCCCATCTACCTTTCATTCAAATTATGCTAAGATTATTATCATTGGTGATTTTAACCTACATGTGGACAATGAGACTGACTCGACAGCCATGGATTTGATGAATCTCTTGAATTCTACGGACTTTATTCAGTGAGTTACTGGGCTCACCCATAACCACTGCCACACCCTGGACCTAGTGATTACAAAGGGTCTTACTCCTGTTGCATCCTCTTTATCTAGCCATGTCGCTGAGCAGATGAGATTCATGATGATGAATATGAATAGTACACCATCAACAGCTTCCTCCTGTGATAATGATTTAGTAACCAGCTTCAACACCAAACTAAGGGCAACTATCGACTCTGTAGCACCAGTCAAACAGTTTGATTGATTTCCTGGTGAAATGCATTGCGGACATATGGATGTCACAGAACTAGTCATTGGAGCAAAAACCGAAAGAGAGAAACTGTCTGCATACTTAAAGACACTTCTACTTACAGTAACACTAAGCACCAGGCAAAAAACAGAGGTGTCACCATTGACTCAGATCTTAATTTTGAAACCCATATCAAGAATGTGACTAAAACATATTTGTATCACTTAAAGAAGAGTAAGTAAGTTTGTCGGAAATCTGCCATCGTGGAGAAATTCTGTCTGAAGTTGTCCAAACGACAACATCCTCCCTTATAATAATATAACCCCCCGAAATGAACTTGCAGTGTTGGACATTAGCTGTTGTGTTTCTGCATGCGCACACGATTGGAAGAGGCAGCCCTCAGAGACAGAAAGGTGAGTCCACTCCCCTAGAACACCCCTGGCAGTAACAACATGTTTATATGCAAACCGAGTGTCCAGGTAGGACACTCCATTTTAAAAAGCGTGTTTTCCGAACCAAAACAGCGTTTGTAAATGAAATATTTATTTCAAGGGATCTCGTTCCCTGATCGCTACCGATTAAAGATAGTCATTACAACCTTTAGGAAGCTTTTAAAAAGGTTGAATATTACATGGACCTTTACAGAACACAGCTGTAAAGGTGCAACCTTTCCTCTCCCAGGCTGACACTGAGAGACGAATGCATGCTTGTATTACTAGCAGCCTTGATTACTGTAACACTCTCCTGTCTGGTCGACCAAAGAAAGCTCTTGGCAAATGATACAGAATGCAGCAGCACGAGTCAGATGGAGAGCACATATCATACAAGTCTCTGCACTGATAACCTGTTAGTTTTATAATTTATTTTAAGATGATTGTATTAGTTTAGAAATCACTCTATGGTCACGCACACCACTGCATGTCAGACATGCTTTTAAGGTATATACCCTGTAGATCCCTCAGGTCCTCAGGTACTGGCCTTTTAACTATTCTGAAGATTCCAACAACACCTATCTACTTCCTGTTTCAAATGAATAGCACTGGGCAGAAGTCTGCACAGGGATGCTACAGACACATTAGCATACTGCAAAATACTGTCACCTATCTAACCATCTGTTCCAAAGCAATAGTAATAGATACTGTAGGAGTCTGCAGTGCACAGGGGTTACACACTCATCAGTACCCTCTAAAATACTGTCACTATCATATTTCCTGTTCCACATGAATAGTACTATATAGGAGTCTGCAGAGGGGTTACCTTGTTGGGAAACACAGTGTCTATCTCCTCCTGCAGCTTGGTCATGATGTGAGGGCTGGTTGCCAGATTGTAGGCCAGGAAGGACAGAGAGCTACTGGTGGTCTCATAGAGTGTTTCCACAGTGTATGTCAGTCTAATCAATGAATTCGATAGCTTCATTTATTGAGCACAAAATGATTTAGACTGAAAGCTATATGGGGGCAGTTGTACCGACTGTGAGGAACAGTGGGCTGAAGATGTCAAACTTGAGCATTTTCTTGATGTTGGTCACAAAGGGGTCAGAGGGGTTGTGGAGGGAGTCGATGTCGACACTGAATGAAGTGCTGACGACCTTATCCATACTGTATGGTCCAAAGAACCTGGAACACAACCACACAATCTTTGAC
The DNA here is from genome assembly GCF_951799395.1 of Argentina silus. Lineage (NCBI taxonomy): Eukaryota > Metazoa > Chordata > Actinopteri > Argentiniformes > Argentinidae > Argentina > Argentina silus. Next base: position 31,463,658 of record NC_139657.1, read on the forward strand.
CACCAGAACCACAACCACAAAATTAAAGGGGGAGTTCACTGAAATTACAAATTCACCTTATCTTCTCGGAGAGAAATACTCACTCTTTTAGTTCAATGGGCTCTTCGTTATCGGCCGTCTTCTTCAGATTGCTGACCAAATTACCAGAGTGCTGCTTCATGATCCCGAACATCTGAGTTGGGAAGGATACATGGAAAAATATGATGATTGATACATGGATTAATATGTGCAAAACATGGGTTAATATCATGTTTGAAACAGGAATTATTTTAATGTTTATATAGCCTGAGAATATACATTCATACAGGATACATTATGTATATAGTCAAGGAATAAGTGACTCCAAAGATGAACTATTATTCTATACTCTGTCATCTGACCACTGAACTTATCTAAGATAAGATTAAATATACTTTATTGTCCCGGATGGAAATTTGTCTTGGACAATTAAAGTTGCTGCTTCACACAACAACAAACAACAATGAATACACACTATACACATAGTACAAATCACATAAACACACACACACACACGTCAGAGTTGTTAGTCATTCATTTATTTGTGTTGTTGGAATGAATAAAAGAAGGAGAGGAGAGATGGGACTGTACCTCTTTGATCCGCCCACTGGTGAAGGAGGGAGACAGGACACTGCGGATCCGTCTCCATGTATCATCCTCAGCGATAAACACGGCGTCATACAGAGGCCCGTTGAGATAGAAATTCTAGAAAAATAACAATGATTATATACTGCAAAATTAACCGAATATTAATAATGCTATAATAACAATGATATTATCTATTTAATAAGCCCTTATGTTTTTTTCCCCATACAACAACTTCAATTTAGCGTATTACCCTCCTGTTAGTGAAAAGGGAGTAGCATTCCTTGATGAGGATGGTTTTGATCATGGCTGTGTCCATGATACACAGGACGGGCTGACGGCCATCATAGATCCTACAGACCAGCAAAAACAAAGATAGTTAGATATACACTCACCCAACACTTTATTAGGAACACTATACTAATACTGGGTAGAGCCTCCCTTTGCTCTCAAAACAGCCTCAATTCTACGTGACATTGATTCCTTTGAGATTCTGGTCCATGATGACATGATTGCATCACGCAATTCCTGCACATTTTTCAGGTGCACTTTCAAGATGTGAATCTCCCGTTTTGCCACATCCCAAAGGTGTTCTATTGGATTCAGATCCGGTGACAAGGAAGGCCACTGAAGAACACTGAACTCATTGTCATGTTCATGAAACCAGTTTAAGACGACTTTTGCTTTGTGACATGGTGCATTATCATGCTGGAAGTAGCCATTAGAAGGTGGGTAAATTGTGGCCATGAAGGGATGCACATGGTCAGCAACAATACTTAAATAGGCTGTGGCATTCAAGCAAATATACCGTAGATAGAGACAGACAGACCCATCACAGATCCTGCACTCTTTGAAAAAGTGCTACCTAGAACCAAAAAGGGTTCTTCTTCCACTGTCCCTTTGAAGAAACCTTTTGGGTTCCATGTAGAACCCTTTCCACAGAAGGTTATACAGTACCCTGCGTAAGTAATGGGACAGTGAAGCATTTTTTCTTCTGTTTGGATTTGAAATAAAAACGTAGAGATTTTTATTTTTTATTTGATGTACATATTGGTTTATCATTCAGAAATTACAACACTTTTATGCATAATCCCCCTATTTCAGGCTACACAAAAGTGATAGGACAATTGGCTTGACAAGTGTGTTCGTCAGGTGTGTTCCGTCACATAATTTGTGCAGTCTGCTATTGGTGTCTTGTCAACATGAGGACCAAAGAGATGTTATTAAAAGTCAGGGAAGCCATTATGATGCTGAAATATCAGAAAAAAAATAAACATAGCCAAAACCTTAAACCTACCAAAATCAACAGTTTGGAACTTCATTTAACTTCATTAAAAGGAAAGAAAGCACTGGTGAGCTCAGAAATTGCAAATTACCTAGTAGGCCAAGGAAGACTTCCAGTGGATAACCAAAGAATGCTCACCATAATTGAGAATCATTTATTTACATCTTGTCAGTCCAAGTACAAGTAAATGGCTCCAAACTCATTGGACGGCATTTCATCATACAGCAGGACAATGACCCAAAACATACTGCCATAGGAACTAGGGAATTTTTCAGGGCCAAAAAGTGGAAAGTTGTTGACTGGCCAAGTCAGTCTCCAGATTTAAATCCTATAGAACATGCATTTCATTTGCTCAAGAGGAGACTTAGGGCAAAACATCCTAAAAAAACAACAACAGTCACTGCAACATAGGTCTGGCAGAGCATTACCAGAGAAGATACCCAGCGTCTGGTTGGGTCAATGGGTCACAGACTTTTGCACCTTTGCATACAAAGGATTGGGGACCAAATACTAAACATGAGTGCTTAATTTAGACATTTGATAATGCAAAAGAAGGAAAAATGCTTGGGCACCAAAATGGCTAGAGCCAGCCCTGATTAACAGAACCTTTATCGAGCGCACAACATCACATTAATGCCCATAGGAAGAATGAGAATAGAGTATCAACAAAATAACCAATTTAACACAATTTAAAACAACATACGTCTGTAAGTTTTAACCATACGTTAACGTGCGTCAAGGACAACGCGGGAGAATGATGCCCGTGATGGGCCTAACCCAAAACTCAAAGAATATCTCGCTGTCCCTCTCCTTAAATATCATTCCCAACAAAGGACAAGGTGTTAGATACATTACAATAGCAAAGGAATTGACAAATGGTGAAAGCTGAAAAATCTGAAACATAGTCAAAACCTTAGACTTGCCAAAATCAAGCACTGATGAGCTCAGCAATCGCAAATGGCTGAGGCTTCACTGCAAGATGCAAACCACTAGTTATTCTTAAAAAGGATAGTCAGGTTACAGTTTGCTAAGAGGTACCTAAAAAGCCTGCAGAGTTGTGGAAAAAAGTCTTGTGGACAGATAAGATGAATATTATCAGAGTGATTGCAAGAGGAAAGTTTGGAGAAAAAAGGATCTGCCCAAGGTTTACAGCATACCATCTCATCTGTGAAACATGGTGGAGGGGATGCTATGGTTTGGGCATGTATAGCTGCCACTAGAACTTGCTAACTTATCATAATTGATGATGTTACTGCTGACAGCAGCAGCAGAATATATTCTGAAGTGTACAGAAATATCTTGTCTGGTCGAGTAAAAGCAATGCTTCCAAATTCATTGGATGGCGCTTCATCATACAGTAAGACAATGACCCAAAACATACTGCCATTGGAGCTAGGGAGATTTTCAGGGCGAAAAAGTGGAAAGTTCTTGACTGGCCATGTCAATGTTTGGATTTAAATCCTATTGAACATGCATTTCATTTTCTGATGGTAAGATTTTGGGCAAAAACACCTCAAAAACTGAAGATGGCTGGCCTGGCAGAATATCACCAGAGAAGATACCCAGCACCTGGTGGGGTCAATGGGTCCCAGACGGTTATTGCATACAAAGTATTGTCGACCAAATACTAAATATGAGTGCATAATTTCGACCATGTATACCAATACTAGACAAAAGAAAAGAAAAGAATCTAGCAAAAGCAAACTATGTTCTGACAGGGTTTGACTCATCTAATACGACATCAGATCTGGATAGGTTCCTTGATTTCCTCTGAAAGGTGACATTGGCATGAAAACATGTACACAACATCAAGAAGAAACCATTGATTAAAGCCAAATCAATTGACAGAGGCATGGCAGAAAATGTGTGTTGTCTCTTTAAAAGAAATGTTAAAAATCTCTTTGTTTTCCCTGAATGAAACAAAGCACAGGTGTTTAAAAGGCCAGCCCCACCCCTGATTACAATGATCCACACATGGAGACAGCCAAAGCAACATAGATCAATAAGACATCCCACATGTCACACCAGAATGTGTGTTGGCAAGAGTGTGCCCTTATAGCCAGGATCCACTCACCACCTCTCTGGTCACATCTCCCTGATGTTCGTTATGAAGAACTTTATCAAACGTTCGGATTTATCAAACGTTTGGATCACTTTTTATGCATAATCCCCCTATTTCAGTGTACCCCAAAGTAATGGGACAGACTTATCAAATGTCCAAATGAAGCAGTCATGTTTAGTATTTAGTGGACAATCCACTAGTATTTAGTGGACAATAACTGCCTGAAGTCTGCAAACCACTAACCCCACCAGACGCTGGGCATCTTCTTTGGTGATGCTCTGCTAGGCCTGTACTGCAGCCATCTTTAGTTGTTGTTTGTTTTGAGGTCTTTTTGCCTAAATTCTTATCATTAGGGAAATGTAATGCATGTTCAATTGAATTTTAATCTGAAGGTTGACTTGGCCAATCAAGATCTTTCCACTAGTTGCTATGGCAGTGTTTTGGGTCATTGTTTTATTGTATGGTGTGGCTCCATCCAATGCATTTGGAGGCATTTGCTTGCACTCAAGCAGACAAGATGTTTCTGTGCACTTCAGAATACATTCTGCTGCTGCCGTCAGCAGGTACAATCATCAATTAAGACAAGTTAGCAAGTTCTAATGGCAACTATACATGCCCACACCTAACACCCCCTGCACCATGTTTCACAGATGAGGTGGTATGCTGTAAATCTTGGGCAGATCCTTTTTTCTCCAAACTTTTGTCACTCTAGTCCATGATAATATTCATCTTATCTGTCCACAATACCTTTTACGAGACCTCTGCAGGCTTTTTAGGTACTCTTTTTTAGCAAACTGTGACCATCCTTTTTGATGATAACTAGTGGTTTTTGATGTGTGAGAAAACGTGTTCTTTATTTGAAGAGAAGACAAACTACTTCTTACTTTTAGCTATTTATTTACATGTCAGAATTCTAGGCTTGTACAAGGACCACTTTTGGCGATGAAAATCACAGTCAGCAAGCTGTTAATCTGTAACCAACCCTCCAAAATTGGATGCATTCAAACAGTCAAACAAAGTATTTACAGTATACAAAATGATTGTGATTGGCTATTTGGTTGGGGAGGAACCATGGTTTAGACTTGGCATCCCTTGTTGTTCACGGGCTGATCACACCATTCATCCCAGCTGCGGAGTCAGCACTCTGTAAGAGATAAGACACCTACTCTGGTATGTCCTCCCTAGCCTATCCTCCCTAGCCTGGTACTATTCCACTATAGCTCTTTGTGTAAGCGTGTGTTGCAACATCTTTCTTGATGACCTGGCTTAACCTCTCCATGTATTAATTCAACGTACTATGGGACTAATGCTTGATCCATCGCTCATTTGTCAACAGGCCATCACATTAGTAAATTTAGCACACTGCAGTAATGTATTTTTATTATAGCAATAATAAACTGTTTTTATAAAAATAATTTCTAACAGATGATAAATGTGTCTTCCTCTTAGTTATAAACAAACCAGAATTAAATGCATAGGTCTATGTATGGATGGATGGATGGATGGATGTACTCATTGGAACAGCTGGAAGACTTTCTCTGCATCCCCGAAAAAACACATGTACGCAAGCACACACGCACGCACGCACGCACGCACGCACGCACGCACGCACGCACGCACGCACGCACGCACACACACACACACACACACACACACACACACACACAGGCATGTTTAAGATATGCGTAGCCCATGTTTATTAGTTGACTTAGTTGTGGGGTTAGTTTAGATACAGCGCACTATGCAACAAACAGGTACAATATCAGCACACCTCAGCATTGCTACACCCACGTGCTACCACAGGGAACTGGTACCCGCATAGTTAGATATGGTGGTCCCACACCAGAGAGAACTGGTATGTTCCAGATCATTATACGAGGTAACTAGCTAGTAAATTATTAATTACTAGAAAGTGCTCAGTAGTCCTAGGGCTACAAACACAAGCTGACCAACCCTCCTGCAAACAGGGTGCTAATATTTCTCAATATTACCTTGTCAAAGCTAGCCAAGGTTCTCAGCTGTCCGGAAACAACAAGTAACTTAGTTAGCCGTCCGTCCCAAGTGCTAGCTGTAGCCTACACATGTGACCTTGCAAGTTCTAATAATAACCTGAGGAATTATCGTCGAGCTAGGGTTCAACAATAACAAAGAATTGAGAGCTCACAGGTTAGCCTGCTAGCTCAGAGAGTTAACAGGTGCTCAGAAGGTGAAAATCGTCGTTGAGCTGAACCGTAAGATTCTATCAGAGACAATCTAACGCCCCGTGAGAATCATAGGCTGAGGTGTAGCCAGCTACAACAAGACAACTACAGTACACTTTTCAACCTAATGCCCCATGAGAATCATGGGCTGAGGTGTAGCCAGCTACAACAACACAACTACAGTACACTTTTCAACCTAACGCCCCGTGAGAATCATAGGCTGAGGTGTAGCCAGCTACAACAACACAACTACAGTACACTTTTCAAACTAACGCCCCATGAGAATCATAGGCTGAGGTGTACCCAGCTACAACAACACAACTACAGTACACTTCAGACAGTCAGAGAGTGAAGAGTGGAAAGGATGAAATGGCGCGCTTGTAGCATCCCTTTATTGGGACAGGTGATAGGCGTTGCTATCACTTGCAAGTGTGTACGAGGTGTGATTATGTGAATCAAGATGTAAATACAGTGCTCTCGGAAAGTATTCATACCCCTTCACTTTTTCCACATTTTGTGATGTTACAGCCTTTTTCCTCATCAATCTACACACAATACCCCATAATGACAAAGCAAAAACAGGTTTTTAGAAATTGTTGCTAATTTATTGAAAATAAAAAACTGAAATATCACCTTTACATACGTATTCAGACCCTTTACGTTTTTTGTTGAAGCACCTTATTGCGTATTGTGTGTAGATTAATGAGGGAAAAAAATAATTTCATCTATTTTTGAATAAGGCTGTAACATAACATAATACGGAAAAAGTGAAGGGGTCTGAATACTTTCAGAATGCACTGTATGTGCCTGTTATAGTCCCATTGTGTGATTGGTGTGTCTACTGATTTCTGGCACAGGCCTTAACTGATCCAACAAGTTCACCAATCATCAATGGTGTGATATGAAGTTGATGGATTTTAATGTTACATGCTACACCAGTGCGTGTCTAAAGTGTTGACATTGCGCGGCTGCTGCAGCAGCAACGCAAAATGATTCTTGGAGTGCTTGGAAATGGTATCAATGCTTTTTGGACGCTTAAAAACATATTCAATTAGTTTCATAGTATGGTAAAGTAATAGAAACATAGATTATAGAAATACATACAATAGTGGTACCTGTATGAAAAACAAAGGGATTGTCCTCGTTTATATTTGGAGGTAGAGGACAAACCCCAATTCTAAGATATTCAGACTTGACAAGACTCTCAACATAAAACAATGTACAGAATCCATAAATTAGAAGTTCCTTGCAGAAACAGATTGGGAGGCTATTTCTTCTGCATCCACACGTGAAACTGGTCACGTTTCTGGTGTAAGAGTAAATACTGCCATCTAGGGTTTAGAGATGGTTAACAGGAAATGGATACATTATTTTACGGATGTACTTTAGGCCTACGTTTGAGTAATTTAGCAGAAGCTCTTATCCAGAGCGACTTAAAAAAATAGCTACATTCATCTTCAGCTACATACAACACGGTCATCACAAGTAAGACTTTCTATAATAATAAATGCCACAAGCAGTCACAGTGGTAGAGAAAGGAAGTCAATTTAATTTAATGTTCAACTTAATTTATTGAACTTAAGACAACTATATAAATTGATTTGCTATGTATCCCTAAATAGCAGCCAATTGCGTTGAGGTTTCCAGGCTAACAGTGTCGGCATGTGCAGTCCCCTGTCTTATCTCTGCACCCCCACACGCTCTCAGCCAGGGCCACATCAACAAGGCTTTTGACAGAAAGGCTCGTCCCCTGGTTTGCCTGATTGTGTACCAGCTGAGCCATCAGAGGAGTCGCTCTCAACGAGAACATGAGGGTTGGGGCATATCTGGAGCCATCGTTCATCTGAAATTAAAAAAGTAACATCAGAGGGGAGTGCAAGGTGAGACAAGAATTGGACAAATTCAACTGAGAGTTGAAGGTCATGGACTAAATGCTATAGTAAAACTAGCAACAATCACCTTCATCTACTTAGTCTATAGGTTCTCTACCATCTCTCTAATCGTCACCATGCTCACCTTCTTCAATGTCTCCCTCTCCTGTTCTAGCTTCTCTTTTTCCAGACTCTGTTTCGCTCTTTCTTCAGCCACCATCACCAGGGCCTCTCTCCTCTTGATGGCCTCTATCTCTTTCTCCATCTGTTTCTTATCCTTTTTAAATGTCTCCTTCTCCTTCCACATCTTGAGCATTTCTCGCTCCACATCCTGCCCGTCTCTTTTGATTTTCATCCACTCCTTCTTTATCATTTTCAACTCTGCTCTGACCTTCTCTGTCTTTCTAAGCATCTCCATTGAGGTCTCCTTTTCCTGCTCTAGCTTCTCCTTTTCCTGGCTCAGTTTAAGTCTTTCTTCGGCCTCCATCACCAGGGCCTCTCTCCTCTTGACTGCCTCCATTTCTTTTTCCATCTGTTTCTTGGCCTTGAGAAATGTCTCCTTCTCCTTCCACATCCCGAGCATTTCTTGCTCCACCTTCTGCCCGTCTCTTTTGATTTTCATCCACTCCTTCTTTATCATTTGCAACTCTGCTCCGACCTTCTCTGTCTTTCTAAGCATCTCCTTTGAGGTCTCCTTCTCCTGCTCTTCCTTCTCTTTTTCCTTGCTCAGTTTAAGTCTTTCTTCGGCCTCCATCACCAGGGCCTCTCTCCTCTTGACTGCCACCATATTTTTCTCCATCTCTTTCTCCATCTGTTTCTTGGCCTTGAGAAATGTCTCCTTCTCCTTCCACATCCTGAGCATTTCTTGCTCCACCTTCTGCCCGTCTCTTTGGATTTTCACGCTCTCCTTCCTCATCATATTTAACTCTGCCTCTGCCTTCTCAGCCTTTCTAAGTATCTCCTTTGAGGACTCCTTCTCTTTCTCATTCTCCATCATGAGGATCTTGATCCCACTTATCATCTCCTCCCTCTCCCTATTGAACTCATTCCTGTCCTCCTGCAGTCTTTCTGCCTTTCTGACCAGGATCTCCTCCTCCCTCTGCCTAACTTTTTGGTCCCTTCTCTTTTGTTTCTCATATTCCTCTATCTTTTTCTCAAACTCTGCCTTCTCTGTCTTAATCCTCTCATGCTCCTTCCTGATATCCTCAATACTCATATATATTTTCACCTCCATTGTTTTTATGCACCTACAGTAGATAGAACACAAACAAAAATGATTGAAATAATCTCCACACACCCATACTATAATGCAACAGGAATGTCAGAAAGATTCCCCAAATGAGAATGGGATAACAATCTTTGAGTTTGCCCTTCTGAATCAGTCAACAAATACCAGTACACCGATTGGCAGCAAAGAAATGTTATTATCTATAATGTGCGTTCGGCTGGCGTCATAATGGGTTTGGAATGACTATCATGGTAATTCACTGCCTAACAACTCTTATCAGCGTTCGATGCAATGGTTCGAAGTGACTTGGTCCTGTCAGAGGCCTATGTTAGAGTCAGCAAAAGCTTCCAGTGTGGGTTGGCTGGCTATGTTTGTTGACACGCCTTGAAATATAGCCTGCAATTGTGGCCAACAGGTCAAATATCAGTGGCCATATAATGGGCACATTTTATTAACTGGAATCGGCCTGGTACAGGTAGGAGCCTATAGGCTAATAAGCAGAAGACCTCGGCAAAATTAAAATAGCCCTAATTCAATTCATGCATTTAGGTCTCTCATAATAATAATAAAAAATATATTTGATTTGGAATGTGTTTTTCATTTGTAGCCGACAATTTCAAAGCCTGTGCAGTTGAGTGCAATAGACACACAAACAAAACCACAAACAAAACACTAACAACAACAAGAGGACAGGACCTAAAGGAAGGCCTTTCTAAAGATGTGAGTTTTTAGGCATATAGAAATATCCAACGCTGAATTCGACTTAATGGGAATATCATCTCCTAGTGACAGATATCTCTCAGTGACATTTTTACGCGTCCCTTGTCCAAATGCTGTAAAGGTAGTCGGCCTATGCCGTCTCAAGTATTTACAAATACAAGTGTTATAAAACTATACTATATGTCAACTATACTACATCTCTGGCCTACATTAGCCTACCTCAGTCAGTAGGCTGTGTATAAGCGCCGAATCTTCCGGTTATAATCTCTTTATATCTCACTCTGGTAATACTGATTGCACAGGTTCAGGTTGCGTCTTAGCTCGTTATGCCACTGAACTAAAAGTTCAAGAACTTTGTGTATTATTGCAGAACATTCTCAATTCTGTGTACATATCAACGTCATAATGATACCAATGGCAACGCATTTTGGGTGGAATCCTAACTCCAAATCCGCGCGCGTAAATCTTGCATTCATGTCAATGGGAAATTGATTCGATTTACACGCGGATCTCGAGTTAGGATTCCACTGCAATACACATTTAAGTTTAAGTTCATTTGAATTTATAGTGCATTTTACCCACAATATACGGCTTACACAAAAGTAGCCTACAAGACAAATACAACATTTGAAAAAACATATTGCATAGAATCAAATTTGGGGATATACAGGGTTTTTTTCTTTATAAAGTACATTACAAACATAAAGTCTCATAAAGTACATTACAAATACGAAACAATTATTAGTCATATTTTTTATTAGTAATAATAATAAGTATTTTATATTTAATACAAAATAGATTAAATGGTGAAATTGGTGTGTATAAATATATAAAACTTGACTCATAATCCGTATAGTGCTGTTTTTGGAGTAATTACTAATTACTAGTAATTACTAGTGTGTGCGGACTGCGCTCCCTGTCCCGTCTTTCTGCTGTGGGGCAGCGGAGCACTCTGCCCCATCGTTGCGAGGGGAACAAAGTGAGCGTGTTTGGCGTAAGCAGGAAAAACCTCACGCAAATTATATTGGGTATGAATTCTGCCTAGCAACAGGTGGCGAAAAACTATTAAACGCTAATGTCGTTAACGTGGTCTGACATGACAGGAAATAATCATAAAGCAATTCAGTTCATCTACTGTACGTCTATCGCTAATGCTAGCTAGCTAAAGTTTTCACAATGAATCGTGTAGATTATTTGTTGACCATGCGGTTTAGTACATTGCCTTTGGAAGAGAAGTTGGAGATAAAACGTTTAGGGCCAACAGGAATGGTTTGACAAAAAGAGATGGCTAACCGCTACCACCTCGAAACATGCGCTGTTCTGTTTCCCATGTATGATTTTTGGTGGAGACTATGTGGGCATCGGCTGGATTCAAAGACATTATACATCTGTCAGAACAGAACAGACACCAGCGACTGAACGGCCTTGACATGATTTCCATTGAAAATGCATTGATCCAGGGACAGATGGATTTCAACAGTAAAGTCATCGAGAGGTTTGCTGAAGCAACGAACCGCCGCGCTACTTTCCTATTCAAGTGAGCAGGTCTGTTTGGACATGTATGACAAATGGACAATGCGCCGTTCACTGTAGACTATATTGCTTTTGTTTTGTAGTCATTTTAAACGTTATACTACCTGTGATATAAAGTGGAGGACTAAATGTTACGTATAGGCCTAATATCTAGACAGTTGATGGGCACACTTGTTACTTGTTGCTTTCAGAACCCTGGACTGGGCTCGGGCTGTATATTCATATAGTTCCGTTAATTAGCCTAGCCTACTTTCCGTGATTTAATGTGACTTTTGTAGTGTGTTATAGCCTCTGCACTGATGATATTTATTTCACATTTAAAATAATACAATTGATAAAACCTGATTAAACTTTCCTACAAGTTAACGATGTGCCGAATGCTTGTATTTTGATTAAACATGCAAGTTATTGAAGACACGTGTCTGTCTCATCTTTTTACTTTGTTGCAGTATAGGCGTTCTGTGTCGCGCTGAAGCGTATGAAGTGTATTCAGTTATGGGGTTTACTGTACATACTTTTTCTCTGCACTGTTCCTGCTGCAGAGGATGCGTAAACGATTTTCCCATGTTGTTTTTTGGTTGTGGTCTGTGTTTATACATTTAGGCTATTAGTTGTATCCTACTTTTCAGTTTTACAAGTCAAATCTTATGACAGATGAGATGGCACTTCAACCGATAAAATGCAGGTACATTTTGACTACTGCTGCACTACGATACCCATAGATAGACCCAATACATTGGTAACTGCACTACTTATACAGCTCATATACTGCTTATACTGTTCATACTGCATTCTATATTTATTCTGCTTATAATGTTACTGTTAATACATATATTGCTTATACTGCACTACTTATACTGCTCATATACTGCTTATACTGCACTACTTATACTGCTCATATATTGCTTATACTGCTCTACCTGTATATATTGTTCACATTGCACTTTTCTGCTTTTTTGCACTTCTGGTTAGACGCTAACTGCATTTCGTTGTCTCTGTACTTGTACTCTGCACAATGACAATAAAGTTGAATCTAATCTAACACCTATTTATTGTCATGTTTTGATGGCATGTTGTTCATTCTCATGTTATGATTTAGTTTGTGATTATACACACGTTTTTAGCGTGATGATAGAGACCCACTACCAGACGAGTACAAAACATGCACAAGTCACATGCAAATCCCTGCCCTGCAGACGACAGACAACAACTGTCTCTGTACAACTAGTCCTGGACCTCCACTATTAGACAGATACAAAGAGAGCAGCATACAGTAGCAGCAGAGCCCAGAGGCAAGGCGAGGCAAGGCAAGGCAAGGCAAGTTTATTTATATAGCACATTTCATACACAGAGGCAATTCAAAGTGCTTTACGTAAAATAGATAAAAAGGAAACAGCATGAACATTTTTTTTGAATAAAAACGCATAAAAGACATAAAAAAAGAATAAAAGTCACAGTGCATTTTAGGGTCACAGTGCAATTATTAGCGCCAATTTAGTTTCAATTTAAGGCAAAAGCGAAGCCCTTTTTTTTTTTAAGCCCATTTTTGAAAGTAGCCAGTGTTGAGGCTGATCCTAGATCTATGTGTAACATAATAACTGAGAGACCTGCAGCAGGGCATGTCCTCATCACTGGCTGTCTGCTTTGAGCTGGTTGTCGTTGGACTCCTGGCAGCGGAACAGCAGCTTGAGTTTGATGGGCCGTATGGGCATCAGAGTGTTCTGTAGGTCCATCTCAATGGGGATCTGGTGAGAGTTGACACACAGTTAAAGTATGAAGGAATGAGTAAAACAGATGTTAGCGTTACACTATGAATGTTACCTAATACAGTGTCACTGTTACGTTCGGGTAGCATTGCACTATAAATTCAAATAAACTCAAACTCCTGGACAACCTCTCTTGGGTCGACATACATTATGAAGTCTCGAGGGAGTTTTGCAGAAATACAAATAGCTTTTTTTTAAATCTCACACTTCCATCATTTAGTAGGTAGCCTATACTGAGGATGATTGGCGCCTAGTACTGAAAAATGCAATCTGGGAAATTAAATGGGGAGTACATACTCATGCAGTACGCAAGTACAGAATTGTAGTATGGGGGTTCAAACCCGGGTCTCCCATGTGGAAGACACAAACGCTACTATTAAGCCAAGAGGACATCCTCAAGGTCTGAGGGCGACACTTCAGTTTACATGTCTCAGGCAGGGCTACCTCATCACCCGAGTGTGATTCCAAAATCACCTCTGCTACATATAGAAACGCAACAAAGTCATAGGTACAAAATTATATTTACAATCATTGTATCATTATTTTGTTTCACCTCTGTCTCTTTGCAGACGGTGAAGTTGAACCTCTGTAGAATCTCCACCATCGCCAGTTTCATCAATACCAGAGCGAATCGCATCCCGATACAGTTCCGTGGGCCCAACCCGAACGGCATGTAGGTGTATGGGTCGATGCTCTCCTTGTTCTCCTTACTGAACCTACACACGGAGAGTTCAGAGGAGGAGGGGTTAAAGAACATATCAATTAAATCACAGTAATATGATGGTTATACATGGTTGAAGAAACCTGTTTGTGTTTGGTCGTCGCATTTAGGTTTGTTTTATGGTTGTTTGTGGAACACTGCTCTTATCGTTGCTGTTGTGATTGATATTGTGGTTGTGGTTAAGATGTGGCCCATTACCTCTCTGGTTTGAACTCCTCTGGGTCTTCCCACACATCGGGGTCACGGTGCAAGGTCCAGATGGGTATCATGACGACCATACCCTTGGGGATGGTGATGCCGCAGATCTCAACAGATTTCTTGGCGACTCTTTCAAGTCGATGGGGTACAACCTGAGAGACTCGTTGATCACGCTGTCTAGATAGTCCATCTGCATCAGAGCCTCGTACTGGATAGGAGCCTGCACAGGGATATTACACTCACATGAGCACTAGTGATTGGTCGTTCACGTAGCCGTAGCCCAGAACTAACTCTTTTTCGTCGCAAATCTGAAGAGCTGTTAGTTTTTTGTGTTTTTTTGGGGGGAAATGAACACAGTACTATACTTATTCTAATCTGCATAGCCTAATTTCATGACACCCGCATACAGAACGCCATTACTTTCAATGTACATGTGTAATAGTGTCTTGCTTTTTTGTTATACATGAATAAACCAAAAAATCGCTAAATAATGTTATCTTGATAGTTAGAAGAAAATACATTTAGATTCCACTGAACAATGTAAATGATAGATGTACACAAGGATCAATCAGAAGTCAAAATGCCACTAAACTGGGCTGCTTTTAGTGGATTGACTGCTTGGAATACTGAATGTGCTATAGTCTATTATTTCCTATCACAGTCGACAGACTACAAGAAAACTGTCAGGTGGTTCAAATGTGAATAACTTGGTATCCATTCCATTAACTGTGGCCGGGCAGCACCGAACAGCCCAGAGAACATTACCATGGTGCTTTTGAATATTAGGTCCCTATCTGGCAAAACCTTTATTGATCTTATCTCAGAGCGAAAGCTGCACTGTAATGTTTTTATCTGAAACCTGGCTAAACATGAATGCATGTCAGTCTATTAGAAGTGGGGAAAAATATATTTTCACTCTATTATTTATCTAGCCATGTCGCTGAGCAGATGAGAATTTCATGATGAATATGAATATGAATAGTACACCATCAACAGCTTCCTCCTGTGATAATGATTTAGCAACCAGCTTCAACACCAAACTAAGGGCAACTATCGACTCTGTAGCACCAGTCAAACTGAAAAAGGCTGTGGCCAAATTTAAAAGAATTTGCAGAAAGTCTGAGCGGACAAAAACTGCAGGTCCACCTTGATATTCTTCGAGAGCATCTTTCTGCTTTTAATAAGGCAATAAAAAAACGCCGAGACAGACGGGATCATTTCTCAAAATTGATAATGAATCATAACAACTCAAACAGTGCTCTTTTCAACGATTGACAGCCTTATAAATCCCGCCCACAAGACACCTGGTGATCTGCTCTCCACCTACAAATGTGAGGAATTTGCAACATACTTCTGAGATAAGAGAACCAATATTAGGTGAGGAGGATCACTCAGGCAAGACCTGAAGATGTGTTTGATGACTTACCCCACCTTCCACCACATGGAAGCACTATGAACTCTTTTGCAGTGGTCATACAGAAATGCTCAGCAAAGTGGGGGTCTGTTCATCTGCACCTAAAACTACCATGGTGAAACCCCTCCTGAAGAAAAGTAACTTAGACTCTTCAGTCCATAGCGATTTTAGGCCAATCTCCAACCTTCCCTTTTTAAGCAAAAAAATAATAATTCTTGAAAAAAAGGTGTTCAAACTGTTAAATAATCTCCTTATTCCCATTTGACATGTTCCAATCTGGCTTTTGTGCCGATCATAGCACTGAGATAGCACTATGTTGTTAAGTTATTAACTAGGTTCTTAATGACCTTAGAATTAATTAATTAATGCTGATGCCAAAATGCTCTTTGTCCTTGTCCTGCTGGACCTGAGTGCAGCTTTTGATACTGTGGACCATGATATCCTTATTGATAGACTTGAGAAGTGGGTTGGCCTCTCTGGTCCAGTTCTTAACTGGTGTAGGACCAACCTAACTGGCCATTTTGTTTCCCATTGGTGACCACACCTGTGGGGTTCCTCAAAGTTGAATTTTAGGGCCTGTACTCCTCGTCAGTGTCATCAGGAAGCACAATATTAATTACTGCAGTTACGAAGATGACACCCAGCTGTACATTTCTGTATCACCCAACAATTTCAGTTTGATTGATTTCCTGGTGAAATATGGATGTCACAGAACTTCATACAGCTCAACCAAGATAAGACAGAGGTACTAGTCATTCGAGCAAAAGCCGAAAGAGAGAAACTGTCTGCACACTTAAAGACACTACTTACAGTAACACTAAGCACCAGGCAAAAAAACAAGGTGTCACCATTGACTCAGATCTTAATTTTGAAACCCATATCAAGAATGTGACTAAAACATATTTGTATCACTTAAAGAAGAGTAAGTAAGTTTGTCGGAAATCTGCCATCGTGGAGAAATTCTGTCTGAAGTTGTCCAAACAACAACATCCTCCCTAATAATAATATATCCCCCCGAAATGAACTTGCAGTGTTGGACATTAGCTGTTGTGTTTCTGCATGCGCACACGATTGGGAGAGGCAGCCACCAGAGAAAGGTCAGTCTACTCCCCTAGAACACCCCTGGCACTAACAACATGTTTATATGCAAACCGAATGTCAGGTAGGACACTGCATTTTAAAAAGCGTGTTTTCCGAACCAAAACAGCGTTCGTAAATGAAATATTTATTCATAAGGGATTTATTATAAGGGATCTTGTTCCCTGATCGCTACCGATTAAAGATAGTCACTACAACCGTTAGGAAGCTTTTAGAAAGCTTGAATATTACATGGACCTTTACAGAACACAGCTGTAAAGGTGCAACCTTTCCTCTCCCAGGCTGACACTGAGAGACGAATGCATGCTTGTATTACTAGCAGCCTTGATTACTGTAACACTCTCCTGTCTGGTCGACCAAAGAAAGCTCTTGGCAAATGATACAAAATGCAGCAGCACGTGTCAGATGGAGAGCACATATCACACAAGTCTCTGCACTGATTACCTGTTAGTTTTATAATTTATTTTAAGATACTTGTATTAGTTTAGAAATCACTCTATGGTCATGCACACCACTGCATGTCAGACATGCTTTTAAGGTATATACCCTGTAGATCCCTCAGGTCCTCAGGTACTGGCCTTTTAACTATTCTGAAGATTCCAACAACACCTATCTACTTCCTGTTTCAAATGAATAATACTGGGCAGAGGTCTGCACAGGGATGCTACAGACACATTAGCACACTGCAAAATACTGTCACCTATCTAACCATCTGTAGGAGTCTGCAGTGCACAGGGGTTACACACTCATCAGTACCCTCTAAAACACTGTCACTATCATATTTCCTGTTCCACATGAATAGTACTATATAGGAGTCTGCAGAGGGGTTACCTTGTTGGGAAACACAGTGTCTATCTCCTCCTGCAGCTTGGTCATGATGTGAGGGTTGGTTGCCAGATTGTAGGCCAGGAAGGACAGAGAGCTACTGGTGGTCTCATAGCCAGCAAAGATGAACATCATTGCCTGGGACAAGATCTCATGGTCACTCAATCCTATGATGATGGAGAGAGGGGGAGAATGAGAGGGAGGAGAGGGAGAGTGGGAGAAATGGGGTGGTAGGTGTGAGAAAGGGACGAAGTAGAGTATTTCCACGGTGTGTTTGTAGGTATAGGTGTTTGAGGCAGGTACTGTATGTGTGTGTGTTAGATGCTAGTATACAGTGTGTATGTGTGTGTGTGTGTGTGTGTGTGTGTGTGTGTGTGTGTGTGTGTGTGTTTAAGGCAGGCACCTTTACTCTGCTCCTCTCCCTTTGAGTTGCTGTCTTTCTGTGAGTCTATCATCAGCTGCAGGAAATCTACCCGACTCTGGAAGCAGGCTTACGTCAGATCAAAATCACATGAGAACTACCAGATGCTACCAAATCTCTACAATTGTATTACACAATACTGGCTGAAGATCGTATATTTGATCAGTTATATTTACATACCTTCCTGGTGCTAGACACGCGATTGGACTTGATCTTCTGAAAGACAGCGTAGAAGAAATCTGTGACCGAGGCAGGGAATAGGGATACCTCCATGTTTGCCATAACAGGACCCATGAAGGGGAAGAATGCTGGACGGACAGGAAATGCCACGGTTACAAACAGGAACAGGAAATACCATGATACGTGACTCCAATCCTATTCAATGCACAGCCCTGTCCAGAAACAACTCCTAGGCTCTATCCCTAGACACTTCTGTATCCAATCCACTCAGATCTCCAAGTGTCCAGCATTTAGGAACTAGAGGTTGGTTCTGGACAGGGCCCATGTGTTTGTCAAATGAGTAGAGCGCAAACCATTGGCAGTGTGGTTTATGTCAGTCTAATCAATAAAATCGATAGCTTCATTTATTAAGCACAAAATGACTGAAAGCTATATGGGGGCAGTTGTACCGACTGTGAGGAACAGTGGGCTGAAGATGTCAAACTTGAGCATTTTCTTGATGTTGGTCACAAAGGGGTCGGAGGGGTTGTGGAGGGAGTCGATGTCGACACTGAATGAAGTACTGACGACCACATCCATACTGTATGGTCCAAAGAACCTGGAACACAACCACACAATCTCTGACCACCAGAATCACAACCACAAAATTAAAGGGGGAGTTCACTGAAATTACAAATTCACCTTATCGTCTCGGAGATAAATACTCACTCCTTTAGTTCAATGGGCTCATCGTTATCAGCCGTCTTCTTCAGATTGCTGACCAAATTACCAGAGTGCTGCTTCATGATCCTGAGCATCTGAGTTGGGAAGGATACATGGAAAAATATCATGATTGATACGTGGATTAATATGTGCAAAACATATATTAATATCATGTTTGAAACAGGAATTATTTTAATGTTTATATAGCCTGAGAATATACATCCATACAGGATACATTATGTATATAGTCAAAAAATAAGTGACTCCAAAGATGAACTATTATTCTATACTCTGTCATCTGACCACTGAACTTATCGAAGATAAGATCAAATATACTTTATTGTCCCGGATGAAAATTTGTCTTGGATTAATTAATTAAAGTTGCTGCTTCACACAACAACAAACAACAATGAATACACACTATACACATAGTACAAATCACACACACACTCTCACACACACACACACACACACACACACACACGCGCGCGCGCGTCAGAGTTGTCAGTCATTCATTTATTTGTGTTGTATAAAGGAATGAATGAAAGAAGGAGAGGAGAGATGGGACTGTACCTCTTTGATCCGCCCACTGGTGAAGGAGGGAGACAGGACACTGCGGATCCGTCTCCATGCATCATCCTCAGCGATAAACACGGCGTCATACAGAGGCCTGTTGAGATAGATATTCTAGAAAAATAATAATAATTATAAACTGCAAGATTAACATACTATTAATAATGCTATAATAACAATGATATTATCTATTTAAGGAGCCCTTATGTTTTTTTCCCCATACAACAACTTCAATTTAGCGTATTACCCTCCTGTTAGTGAAAAGGGAGTTGCATTCCTTGATGAGGATGGTTTTGATCATGGCTGTGTCCATGATACACAGGATGGGCTGACGGCCATCATAGATCCTACAGACCAGCAAAAACAAAGATAGCCTCAATTCTTCGTGGCATTGATTCCACAAGATGTTGGAAACATTCCTTTGAGATTCTGGTCCATGATGACATGATTGCATCACTCAATTCCTGCAGATTTTTCAGGTTCACTTTCAAGATGTGAATCTCCCGTTCTACCACATCCCAAAGGTGTTCTATTGGATTCAGATCCTGGGAAGGCCACTGAAGAACACTGAACTCATTGTCATGTTCATGAAACCAGTTTAAGACAACTTTTGCTTTGTGACATTATCATGCTGACATTATCATACTGGAAGTAGCCATTAGAAGATGGGTCAATTGTGGCCATGAAGGGATGCACATGGTCAGCAACAATACTCAAATAGGCTGTGGCATTCAAGCGAATATACCGTAGATAGAGACAGACAGACCCATCACAGATCCTGCACTCTTAGAAAAAAAGTGCTACCTAGAACCAAAAAGGGTTCTTCTTCCACTCTCCCTTTGAAGAAACCTTTTGGGTTCCATGTAGAACCCTTTTCCACAGAAGGTTATACAGTACCGTGCGAAAGTAATGGGACAGTGAAGCATTTTTTCTTCTTTTTGGAGTTGAAATGAGAACGTAGAGATTCTCATCTTTTATTTGATGTTATTTGTGTACATATTGGTTTATCATTCAGAAATTACAACACTTTTATGCATAATCCCCCTATTTCAGGCTACACAAAAGTGATGGGACAATTGGCTTGACAGGTGTGTTCGTCAGGTGTGTTCCGTCACATAATTTGTGCAGTCTGCTATTGGTGTCTTGTCAACATGAGGACCAAAGAGATGTTATTGAAAGTCAGGGAAGCCATTATGATGCTGAAATATCAGAAAAAAATGAAACATTAAAACCTTAAACCTACCAACATCAACAGTTTGGAACTTCATTAAAAGGAAAGAAAGCACTGGTGAGCTAAGAAATCGCAAATGGCAAGGAAGACTTCCAGTGGATAACCTTAGAATGCTCACCATAATTAAAAAAAAAACAAAAAAAACAACAACTGCCCCATAGATTAGGAACACTCTCCAGGAGGTAGGCGTCAATGAGTCAGAGACTACCATCCGCAGAAGACTTCACCAGCAGAACTACAGAGTCTACACTGCAAGGTGCAAACCACTACTCAGCCACAAAAACAGGCTGGCCAGGTTACGGTTTGCTAAAAAGTACCTAAAAGAGCCTGCAGAGTTCAGGAAAAACATGTACCGGAGAAAGTGTGGAGAAAAAAAGGAACTGCCCAATATTCACAGCATACCACATCATCTGTGAAATATGGGGGAGGGGGTGTTATGCCTTGGGCATGTATGGCTTCCACTGGAACTGGCTCACGTCTCCTTTGATGAGGATGAATTCGGAAGTGTTCAGAAACATCTTGTCAGTCCAAGTACAAGTTAATTGCTCCAAACTCATTGGACGGCATTTCACCATACAGCAGGACAATGACCCAAAACATACTGCCATAGCAACTAGGAAATTATTCAGGGCCAAAAAGTGAATCCTATAGAATCCTATAGAACATGCATTTAATTTGCTGAAGAGGAGGACAAAACATCCTAAAAAAACAAACAACAATCGCTACAATATAGGTCTGGCAGAGCATTACCAGAGAAGATACCCAGCGTCTGGTTGGGTCAATGGGTCACAGACTTTTGCACTTTTGCATACAAAGGATTGGGGACCAAATACTAAACATGAGTGCTTAATTTGGACATTTGCATAATGCAAAAGAAGAAAAAATGCTTGTCCCATTACTTACGCAGGGCACTGCAAATGGAACCCATAAGAGTTATTCAACCAAAGAATCCTTTTAGAACCCTTTTTTTCTTTATTTTTTTAATTACATTTTTGCCCTTTCAATGACATGGAGGGAAGACACAATCACTTCCGATTTGAATTCTGACGTGTCGTGGCTCCTCTTTATTCATGCAGTTTGAGACGTGCTCAGAGGCAATATAGGAGCCTCAACCAATGAGAATCCAGGATGTTGTCAAACATTGGCAACGCACAAGTTGTGTTTGGGACCATACTACAGAATACTTAAAAGCTTAAAACTTAAATCGCTCAATAACAGATTCAAATTATTAATGTGGAAGCATGAAATTGTTGCTTGGGCAGTGTACTTGCATCAAGACAGATCATTTGTCTTGGTGTATGAGACCATTTCGTCGGTTGGATCGTCTGTGTTTGTGAAAATCGCACAGTGTCCGCCTGGTTTAAGAGTGTATACTGTAGACACTGAGAGATATATATATCCATCATAGTTAACAATAACCAGGATCAGTTTAGCAGACTCACCCCCACAGTTTCCCATATTTCTGGAATCAAAATTGGTGAAACCACCCTGGGAACAAAAAAACTAAACAAAAAAATAGCCAGTTCATAAATGCTTGTCATAAACCTGAATTATGGCTTAGTCTATGATGGCCCTTTTCCACTACAGACCGGCTCCCACTCCTCTCTTTTCGTTTTCGTTCAAAAGCTTTATTGCCCATTTTTCTGGGTAAAACAATTCATATTCAGCTCCCATGGCTTTCACCACAACAACACACATCATGGATGAGTCTACAATGTTGTTGTTTATGGGCTTAATCTCTACAAACCTTCTTATATCCCATTATCGTCCCGAGGAAAGGGATGGGTTTAGGACCAGGAATGCCTAGTTTTTTTAATATTCCATATGGCCAGTATCCATACCTGGTCAGAACAAATATAAATCAACAATCTGACTTGAAACAAAAGCAAAACGATCAAGTCATAGGTATCATTGAAACTGTTAGATAACTGTAATTATCAATACTATCATTTGTATGTATTATCACAACTAACTAACTAACAAATAATATTTTTTATTAAAACTTCTTACACTACGATCAGAGTGATGAGTAAGGCAAGGAGAGTTCATGTCTCGGTGGAGAAGTACGGAAGGTAACCCATCTTTACAGGTTCAATCGCTTCTTCTGAGTAACCCCGGACACGTCTGCTGAAGTGATTATTTTATCCCATCATGACACCTGTGTTTCAGATCATGAAAGAGTATGTGAGAGGTGAAGTTGAAGCCATGGCTAGTGAATGATTGAAAGGGGATCCCTGCGCAGAGGGCAACACTCAGTGATGTTATTGTCGGCCTTTATCTTAACATCCTGCTAATAGTTGCTGCCTGTTTGATCCCTATCGGGTTTTAATAGTTTGCAGACCCATTGAATCAAGAAGGACTATGGGGCAAATATTTTTGGGCAAATATTTTCTTTCGAGTAATACTGAATTTTACATATTTGAACTCCTCTAAAAATGTGTTATGTTCTTTACATGTATGCACTTGTTTTATATCATTGGCTCCTAAAAACAGAATTTCAAAATACTAGTTCAAAACACATCACATATTACAGTAATGAAGCAACTGATTAACATGAATACAGTGCTCTTCATAAGTATTGGAAAGAGGAAGCATTTTCTGTTCTTTTAGCTCTACACTTGGATTTGAAATCAAACAAATATTATGGGGTCAAAGTAGAGATTCTCAACTTTAATTCAATGGGTTTTTAAAAAAACATTTGTAAACATACTCCCACTATTTCAGGGCTTCAAAAGTATCATATAATGTCCAAATAAAGTACTAATGTTTCGTATTAGGTCAACAATCTGCCTGAAGTCTGCGACCCCACCAGGCACTATCCACTATCCACTATCCACTATCCACTATCCACTCATCTTTAGAAAATCATTGACATTTCCACATGGTATTGTGTCATAGAGTAGCTTCCCTACAGCAATATTATCTTGACATTGGGATCCTTTGTCCAAACCATATTTCAGGGTGTATGTTTGGTTGCAGGGGCCCAGGCTGTGCTCTCTGACTGCTCCAACTGTAGTAGACCCTGCAGTGAGGAAGAGGTCAACATGCTGCAGTACCGTCAGCCAATCACACACAAGAACCAACAGATCGCTAAGACCTCCATTGAACCATGCACGCACGCACACACACACACACACACACACACACACACACACACACACACACACACACACACACACAAACACTGTCTCAACAGCCCCTTCCTTCACTCTCACTCTCTCTCTCTGTAGGTGGGTCAGGCTGCGTATTCAGCCTCTAAGGGGGGTATTGTTGGGATGACTCTACCCATCGCCCGAGACCTGGCACCCATGGACATCTGTGTGGTCACCATCGCACCCAGTCAGTAAACACACACACATACATACGCACTCTTTCACACACTCCTCCCCCCCCCCTTCCTCTCCATATCAGACAACCTCTCTCTCCCTCTCCTTAGGTTCTGTTCTCCACTCCTCTCCTGGCGGGTTAACCTGAGAAGGTGCGTTCATTCCTGGCCCGCCAAGTGCTCTTCCCCTCACGCCTGGGAGACCCTGCAGAGTTTGCCCACCTGGTGACATCACTGGCTGAGAACCCCATGATCAATGGAGAGGTCATCAAACTGGATGGAGCTATCCGCATGCAGCCCTGAGAGAGAGTGAGTGTGTGTGTGTGTGTGTGTGTGTGTGTGTGTGTGTGTGTGTGTGTGTGTGTGTCTGTGTGTGATCCAAGGTATACCACTGTGACAGCTCCGATGTGTGTGTGCATGTGAGGTGTGTGTTCATGTCTGGTACTCCAAGCGCTGCTGTACTGTACGCTCCATGCAGTTTTGTTTTGTTTTGTAAACTGATCCAGTAATAAACTTCTAATGAGTCTGAGTCTCTCCTCCTCTGTGTCTGTGTAAAGTGAGGTCAGTAGGAGCTAATAGGACAAATGAAACAAGAATGAGCCTTATGAGGCAAGTGTACCTTCATTTGTCCTATTAGAAGTGAATAGAACGCCTGGACACAGGAAATGCTAAATGCTAAAGTTCTCATAACATCACACCTGCACCAGTGTGTAGCTTTATGTACATGTCATCCACAACATTTGAGTGAAGGGAAAGGGACACATTTCTTTTGGAATGGAAAGGAGTCGAGGTACAGTATCTTGGTATACACACGTTTGCTCCAGTTTTGTACCCATTGACTGTGACCCTGTTTGTGTAAGAGGCTAGGGCTGACCCATTCTGATTCAAGATGTTTGTGTAAAAAAGGTATTTATTGCATATATTGTCCACTAAAAAGCAGATGATGGTACAAGTGTAAGGGACCAAGTGCTCCAACCTCAGTCTAGCCTGAAGATCATTCCATATCTAAGGAGCACAGCAGCTAAAAAGTTCTTCTCAATTCTGTAATCACTTGAAGGACATTAAATAGTAACAAGCTGCAAGTTTGATCGCCACTAAGTCGCCATAAAAGCAATGATGTGAGGTAAAATGGGAGTTTTAAAAGAACTGCTTCATATACAGATGAAATCCAATGATAAGCCCTTCTCAACGTCAAAGAATCCCAACCCACAGACTGATACAAAAGACAATGGTGGGTACAGAAAACATGCCTACAAATGAACTGCAGAGCAGAGTGATAAATCGGGTCTAGTGGTTTAAGAATTGAGGCTGTCGTGTGATTTTAAATTGTGTCACCATAATCACGGACAGGGAGGAGCATTGCCAAGACAATCTTCCTCCTATTATCAAAGGTGAAGCAAGACATTTCTTTACAAAACAAGTACAAGTCTAACTCACAAACTCTTGATCACTTTTTCAACATGTATTTTAAAAGTGTATCATCTATGTAAATGCCCAGGTACTTATAATGGGGAACTTGTTCAGTTTGGGTTCTTTTCAGGGTACAAATATGTTGATCATTGAAATCAATATTATGGCATATAGAGAAAAACATAACAGACCTCATGCATACCTCTTCAAATTAAGGTTTACCCAGATTGTTTCTAATCTAACCCATGTGCATACATGTGCCATGTTTTTTCTTCCTCAACTTGTAAATGTAAAAAACACAAACACCACCACTTTGTCTTTTTGTGGTGTTAGG
Organism: Argentina silus; assembly: GCF_951799395.1. Classification (NCBI taxonomy): domain Eukaryota; kingdom Metazoa; phylum Chordata; class Actinopteri; order Argentiniformes; family Argentinidae; genus Argentina; species Argentina silus. The sequence continues at coordinate 31,489,359 of NC_139657.1, forward strand.
AATACAGACCTCACAGATAAAAAAGTTTTGATAAAGGTCATAAACCGAAACGTCGACACAATAAATAAGCAGAGGTAACAATCGTGTGTGCAGGAGTATTCATTTTTTACATACCTTTTCTTCCTAAACTCATCATCACTCAACATAGTTTACAGCTATGCAACTTGTAAAATACAGCATTTCAAACATGACACACAGTTTGCCTTTGAATATGACTTTAATGAAAGAGAATTGAAACGGCAAGTGTAGTTATAGTGGTAGTATGCAGGGTAGTTATTGTGGTAGTAAGTTTGGGATAGTTGTGGATTTCCAGAATTGTCTCTGTGTTGAAATATCTGAAAGAGAAAAATTGTCTTATCATTTGTATAGATAAAATCTAAATTATTTTGAGGTGATTTGAGAAGCCAAAATGATCATGCTTAGAATGCACTGTAAGCAGATAATGGAGGGCATACCTGTATTTTGTTTCCCTTTATGGAAAGCCCTCTCCATGCTCTCTCTGGCAAACTCCAGGTTCGCCGCCATTACTCTTTTCTTTTCAGTCTTCTCCTTCTCTCTCTCCATTTCTGTCTTCATCCTCTTCACGACATCTTCTGTAATCTTTGTCATCAACTCTTTCACTTCCCTCTCCCTCCTTTCCACCATATTATTTATCATCCCATCCATCTCTTCTCTCATGCGTTTAACGTCATCTTCTTTCTCCTTCAGGATTTTCTCCATCTCTTTCTCGACCACTTCTACTCTCTTCATTGCCTCCAACTCCTTTTTCACCCATTCAATATCCTTTTCTTTCTCCTGTTCATTCCTGTTTCTCTGTCTCTCCTCCTCTGCCCATTTCATCACCTCCATCCTCTCTTTCACTTGTTTCACCTCCATTTCTTTCTCCTCCAGGATTCTCTCCATCTCTTTCTCGGCCTCCTCTACTCTCTTCATCGCCTCCAACTCCTTTCTCATCCATTCAAAATCCTTTTCTTTCTCCTTCTCACTCCTGTTTCTCTCTCTCTCCTCCTCTGCCCATTTCATCACCTCCATCCTCTCTTTCACTTGTTTCACCTCCATTTCTTTCTCCTCCAGGATTCTCTCCATCTCTTCTACTGTCTTCATACCCGCCTCCATCTCCTTTCTCATCCATTCAATATCGTTTTCTTTCTCCTTCTCAATCTTCTCCTTCTCCCTCTCCATCTCTGTCTTCATCCACTTCACGACATCTTCTGTAATCTTTCTCATCTCCTCTTCCACTTCACTCTCCCTCCTTTCCAACATATTCTTTATCACATCCATCTCTTCTCTCACGTGTTTAACGTCACATTCTTTCTCCTCCAGGATTCTCTCCATCTCTCTCTCCATCTCTTCGACTCTCTTCATCGCCTCCAACTCCTTTCTCATCCATTCAAAATCCTTTTCTTTCTCCTTCTCACTCCTGTTTCTCTCTCTCTCCTCCTCTGCCCATTTCATCACCTCCATCCTCTCTTTCACTTGTTTCACCTCCCTTTCTTTCTCCTCCAGGATTCTCTCCATCTCTCTCTCCATCTCTTCTTCTCTCTTCATACCCGCCTCCATCTCCTTTCTCATCCATTCAATAACCTTTTCTTTCTCCTTTTCAATCTTCTCCCTCTCTCTCTCCATCTCTGTCTTCATCCTCATCTCCTCTTTCACTTCCCTCTCCCTCCTTTCCACCATATTCTTTATCATCACATCCATCTCTTCTCTCACACGTTTAACGTCGCATTCTTTCTCCTCCAGGATTTTCTCCTTCTCTCTCTCCACCTCCTCTACTCTCTTCATCACCTCCAACTCCTTTCTCATCCATTCAATATCCTTTTCTTTCTTCTTCTCATTCCTGTCTTTTTCTCTCTCCTCCTCTGCCCATTTCATCACCTCCATCCTCTCTTTCACTTGTTTCACCTCCATTTCTTTCTCCTCTAGGATTCTCTCCATCTCTCTGTCAACCTCTTCTACCCTTCTCTTCATCACCTCCATTGTTTCGGTCTCCTTCTCACTCATCTTTAATCTCTCTTCGCTCTTCTTTACCTCCTTCTCTCTCTCCTGCACCACCCTCTCTCTCTCCTCCACCTCCTTCTCTCTCCTCTTCATCTCATTTCTTGTTTTTTCCATCTCCCTCTGGAAAGTCTCCTCCATCTCCTTTGTCACTTTCTCCACCTCCTCCACCTCTTTCGCCTTTATTTCCAACTGGACAATCCTCTCCTCCAAATCCTTTTTGTTATTTTCCTGCGTCTTTTGAATGCGACTGAGTATTGCATTGCATTCATTCACTTTCTCAGTGTCTCTATCCAACACTTTCCTCTTCCTCTCCATATTATCCTTAAGATGGTTGACTATCTTCCTCTTCCTCTCCACCATTTCTCTGTCCTTGTCCACCATTTCTCTGTCCTTGTCCACCCTCTCTCTCTCCTCCTTCAGCCTCTCCTTCTCTGCATCGGTGTGCTCCTTCACCTTATGCAGAAGGTTTTGGGCTCCCTCCACCTCTTCCGCTCTCTCCTCCATCTCCCTCCTCCAACCCTCCTTCTCTTCCTTTCTTTCTTTAGCCACTCTGGCCCTCTCTCTCGTGTGCCTGGCCCGTCTTGATGTCCTCTGTGGGAGTGGGGTGTAGGCTGCGAAAGCTGCCGGTCCTGCTGCCTCCATCATCAGGGCAGCCTGATCCTCTTTACACTCCTGTGGACATACAGTGAACACACTACAGGTGCAGTCTCGAGAATGTCTCTATGAATGTATTTGTCTTTTCTGAGTATAAAACCATTCAATTGTCTCCAGTGATCTTTACATATTGTCTATGTTTAGCCATCCTGAATGGGGTGAGTGGGTAGTTATCAAATACAGTAGCATAGGGCTTTGAAACTTCCTGATGGAGATGACAGACACAATGACAGGGAAACGTCAAGAAATATGATTGCGTTAGATAACAGGCTTCCCTCGCAAAGAGATTGCAGTACCTCACAATGTTCTCAAGAATAGGCTGTTGCGTTCCCAATTTCCCAAAAGGGGCTCTCTAGTTTTGCCTTTAAAAAAGGCCTACATCTACCTTTTATTCAACATATCCGACACAATTTATATTGCAAATCATGTAGGCCTGTACAGTAAGTAATTGTAGGCCCTTTGCAAAGTCAACTTACGACTTACTTAAGGAAAGGTCCTGTCGATTAAGACCTATTAGTGCCAACTATGTTTGGTTATATTTTAGATAGGGCCTACCTGAAAACATCAAATTAACCATTTTGGTATTGTTCTGTCAATCATCTTTCTTCGATAGTCCATCCTCTATAGGTTATTTATAAAGCTGTCTCGTTTTAATGTTGATCTTTAAAATGGTTGATTTTGCAGCCCCATTTCTCTCTGTAACAACGATTGAGCTCGTCCCGTTTCACTTTTTAGGCTGTTACGCTGCTCTTTCACTGACAAACAGCTGTTTTTGGAATTGCGCGCTCACCGAAATTACCGCGATTTGACTTGATGTTGGGATCAAACTGTCTGCCGAGTCGGATGAATTACTTCCCAGAGATCTAACAACAAAGAGTAGCCAATTAAGGGTATTTCTTTGCAGTAGGTCTAGGTCCTGATTGTGGGGGAAATGTTGCTTTGAATTGTAGGCTACTTTGACTGGACGATAACATACGAATACAAACAAGTGTACAGTAACATGTTGTCACCACGGATGATAGAGCTTGATTTGATTAAATTTGATTAATTTTCAGCCCTGCTTCTTACAGCTTTGCGTTTACTTGAAGGCAGTTCACGGACTTGAGGTAGGCTGAAAATATACAGGAGCTTGTCGGCCTAGTGCTTATGCGATTAAGGTAGGGGGGATCTGCGCGAAGCCCACACATCGTGTCGCTCACCGGCCCCGCAGCCCACAGATCGACCGGCCCACCAGCAGCCATGGCACAGCCCTTTACACAACATTTAGGCAGCACCCCCTCTCGAAAGATACATCCTACGTCCTTGGACATTTGGCCCAAGTATTGGGGCAATTTAATGTAAAGTATTCCCGTTTATTTAAACTAAAATAGAGCAAGGCAAACTTACCTGCGGCGGGTCCCACCAGTTTTTCTCCATTGTGTTGAAATGTAATTGAATCTATTTCCACTAATGAGCGTACCACATTACAAATGACAATCAGCAAAGGCTATTTGACAACAACTGGAGGTTCAAGTGACCAAAGTGACTTTTACATAAATTTACGTCATTGCTAGCAGCGTCATCAAGACAACAGCATTATGACGCAGGAGATATTTATTTGATTACAGATATGCTCATGTTGTTTCTTGGAAAATATACGTCGTTGGGATTAATCATCATCATATTATTAATTAATAGACAAAACACAGACATAGATATAGGTATATAGATCAGTGCTAGGGGCTCGGGGTCGTTTCTGGACATGGCCCTCCATTGTAATTTACATTTACATTCATGGCATTTAGCAGACGCCTTTATCCAAAGCGACTTACAACAATACATTTGTTTAAGTAATTGAATCATCTATCCAACAGTCATCATAAGACAAAGTAATCAATGCTCACACCAGGGGCCATAGGCAGTCGGCTATTTCATTTTATTTGTATTAGCAGGAGAGAACTTGTACAAGGGGGGTAGCGGGGATGAAGAGGTCTCTGGGTGGGGTTGGGGTTAGGGTTAGTATAGGGGGGGGGGATAAATGGAAAACATACTCGTGGTTCAGGTATTAACTGCCAATGAACTTAGTTGGAACAATACAAATTACAATGTAAAACAATAACAATATAATATCAACATTTCAGTATTATATCAAAATAATGATTTAGAAATATGGTACAACCTGTGAGCTGCCTGGTTGCCTTGGCAACGGTAAACTACAGCGCTGTTCATCAGCGGTTCGGACTCTGGCTCTAACCGTCTACCTTCTCTTAACCGTTAGGAGAAAACGAAGAAAAACAAAGAAAATGTAAACTACAAAACACTCTAACATTAAATCCTACACATACATCTGTATCAGTGGAGTCAGGCAAACGTTACACCAGACTCCCTTCGACATGTTTTGTCAAGTGTCATTTGACAACAACCACTCATCGTAAACGGCAAGCTAGTGCTAACTCGTCCTCGTTTAGGATACCAAGCTAGCGCAATTACCGCTAACAGACTACAAACTTCATATGCTACTATGCCTAACGGTACACTAAATAGAAAGCCTACATTAATGACAAACTGTATTAATGCTTATGCTTAAGAATAAATGGAAAACACACTAGTGAGTCGTCTGGTCCTCAGTCTTTACAGGTATTAACTGCCAACTGAAGAACGCAGCGCAAGCCACAGCTTATATACCCGCAGGTGATCTAGTGCCTTTTATACTCCAAATAGAAATGCGTGAAATTGAATGGGGGGAGTCTGTAAACATGCAAGATAAAGTGCATACATATAAAATAACACATTTGGGCGATTCTTCAACTACAGGCACTTTTGGCCTTGTGAACTTGAGGGGAAAAAAAATGTTCAAACCTAATTGTCACAGTCTAATAGGTTAATATAAGTAGTCTAGTTTCATGATCCATAAGAGAACGCACTAACATTACAAGACAAATTGATGTTTTTTTTTACATATTGTCCGACCCGCATTGAACAAATGTAATTTCCATCATATGTAAACATTTGATTATTATTTAAAAAAAGTATGATATACATAATTTCTCAACAGTGTAAGACCACTTTCACACATAGTTTTACCAGTTTATACCTATATTGCAATTACCATACATTTGTGGATTAGGTAAATTAATTGAGATGAGGACCAAACACAAAGCTTACATCAACCACAACCTGAAATATAATATTGGATTGGTTAGATACATTTCAGGAAATAACTACTTGTGTTATTACATTAAGTGGAACATTATCCCATAAACTATGCAGAAGTTTTTAATGAGTGATTAGAATTTTGTAACTGGGTCATTTCTGGGTCATTTCTGGGTCAACCCCTCTTTCTTTTTTCCTCAGGTATCTCTCCCTGTCTCTTTTCAGTCGCTCTTCATATTTGACAGGGTCCTCTTTTATTCTGTCCCTATAGGCCTGAGACCTTTCTGCAGAGAGGTCCGTGGCATCTTAAAAATAGATGAAAATGCATTTCAACAAATATGCATTTGAATAAAACATTAACATTGTACATTTTAATAAATAAATTACACATATGTAGCCTCACAATCTATGAATTGCACCTTGTAAGCATAAATGTAATTTCAACCTCACCTTTGTCATTTCCACCCAAGAAGGTAATGTGTTGGAAATGACGGAGGTGGAAATGACATTCTTACAGTATTTTGTAAAAAAATCCAAGCTAGCATCACAGATTAGCTATGAATTGGTACCTAGCATTTCATGCATGCAAAATACATCTATGTACGTTAAAAAATCGATTTATTTACAAACTCAATTGATGTTACGTCATGTTTGGAAATGACATACAATAAAAATATTTTCATTTCAAGCAATATTTACCTTGAGTTTTCTTCAAAAGTTGGTGAAGAAATCCAAAATATCCTCCATATCAGACATGTGCTGTGATGTAACTGTTCATCTCCATAGAAACTACCCAAACCATCTTTCACACAAACCTTTTAAAGGGACATTACAGTGTTGTGGTGGAAATGATGGCAATACTGTGGGACAACTACATTTTGTATATAAAATCACATAAATAGTTGTTTGACCTTAAATACCCCAATTATGTGTTGATTATTTTACTGATACTTTATTCAGTCACATTTAAAAAAAATAGATAAATCATTTTTTTACACTTCATTTTCATTATTGAAGATCAGAAGTCTGGGTGTGGGACAGGCACAAAACAGCAATATTTGCATCTATAACGATGTTGAAAAAGGTGAAAAAATCATCATAGACTACCGGTAAAAAGTTCCTAAAGTACTTTCATTGTAAAGATAACTATGAAAGTGTGAATATTCCCTTTTTTTTTTTTTTTTTTATAAAATATGATCAAAGGACATGAAAGTGCCCGTAGTCTAAGAATCGCCCATTTACGTAAGTGGCCAATTACATATAAATATCCTATGTGCCACATAAACAGTGGAAAAAGCAGTGAAGCCCTTAGCAGACATAGGGGAAAATGTACAGTATATACAAACATGTACAGGAGCAGGACGTATTGTGTCTCTGTTAACACAGTTGTGTCATGTGTAATTGTGTTAAATGATCCATAATAAGTGCTGTCCAGTTTCCTCTATATTATATATAACATGGTGAATAACTCTTCAGATATTTCTTTAAGGCCAATATCAGATATATCTGTCAAGCTCTAATTACAATGAGCTGTCCTCCCATTTCTACCTCCATCAGCCTCCTGTTGCACAGTAATGAGTGATAAAGACACCTGATGACAAGGATGAGAAATGTAAAGATCACGGTTTCATCCAAGGCCCATCTACCTTTCATTCAAATTATGCTAAGATTATTATCATTGGTGATTTTAACCTACATGTGGACAATGAGACTGACTCGACAGCCATGGATTTGATGAATCTCTTGAATTCTACGGACTTTATTCAGTGAGTTACTGGGCTCACCCATAACCACTGCCACACCCTGGACCTAGTGATTACAAAGGGTCTTACTCCTGTTGCATCCTCTTTATCTAGCCATGTCGCTGAGCAGATGAGATTCATGATGATGAATATGAATAGTACACCATCAACAGCTTCCTCCTGTGATAATGATTTAGTAACCAGCTTCAACACCAAACTAAGGGCAACTATCGACTCTGTAGCACCAGTCAAACAGTTTGATTGATTTCCTGGTGAAATGCATTGCGGACATATGGATGTCACAGAACTAGTCATTGGAGCAAAAACCGAAAGAGAGAAACTGTCTGCATACTTAAAGACACTTCTACTTACAGTAACACTAAGCACCAGGCAAAAAACAGAGGTGTCACCATTGACTCAGATCTTAATTTTGAAACCCATATCAAGAATGTGACTAAAACATATTTGTATCACTTAAAGAAGAGTAAGTAAGTTTGTCGGAAATCTGCCATCGTGGAGAAATTCTGTCTGAAGTTGTCCAAACGACAACATCCTCCCTTATAATAATATAACCCCCCGAAATGAACTTGCAGTGTTGGACATTAGCTGTTGTGTTTCTGCATGCGCACACGATTGGAAGAGGCAGCCCTCAGAGACAGAAAGGTGAGTCCACTCCCCTAGAACACCCCTGGCAGTAACAACATGTTTATATGCAAACCGAGTGTCCAGGTAGGACACTCCATTTTAAAAAGCGTGTTTTCCGAACCAAAACAGCGTTTGTAAATGAAATATTTATTTCAAGGGATCTCGTTCCCTGATCGCTACCGATTAAAGATAGTCATTACAACCTTTAGGAAGCTTTTAAAAAGGTTGAATATTACATGGACCTTTACAGAACACAGCTGTAAAGGTGCAACCTTTCCTCTCCCAGGCTGACACTGAGAGACGAATGCATGCTTGTATTACTAGCAGCCTTGATTACTGTAACACTCTCCTGTCTGGTCGACCAAAGAAAGCTCTTGGCAAATGATACAGAATGCAGCAGCACGAGTCAGATGGAGAGCACATATCATACAAGTCTCTGCACTGATAACCTGTTAGTTTTATAATTTATTTTAAGATGATTGTATTAGTTTAGAAATCACTCTATGGTCACGCACACCACTGCATGTCAGACATGCTTTTAAGGTATATACCCTGTAGATCCCTCAGGTCCTCAGGTACTGGCCTTTTAACTATTCTGAAGATTCCAACAACACCTATCTACTTCCTGTTTCAAATGAATAGCACTGGGCAGAAGTCTGCACAGGGATGCTACAGACACATTAGCATACTGCAAAATACTGTCACCTATCTAACCATCTGTTCCAAAGCAATAGTAATAGATACTGTAGGAGTCTGCAGTGCACAGGGGTTACACACTCATCAGTACCCTCTAAAATACTGTCACTATCATATTTCCTGTTCCACATGAATAGTACTATATAGGAGTCTGCAGAGGGGTTACCTTGTTGGGAAACACAGTGTCTATCTCCTCCTGCAGCTTGGTCATGATGTGAGGGCTGGTTGCCAGATTGTAGGCCAGGAAGGACAGAGAGCTACTGGTGGTCTCATAGAGTGTTTCCACAGTGTATGTCAGTCTAATCAATGAATTCGATAGCTTCATTTATTGAGCACAAAATGATTTAGACTGAAAGCTATATGGGGGCAGTTGTACCGACTGTGAGGAACAGTGGGCTGAAGATGTCAAACTTGAGCATTTTCTTGATGTTGGTCACAAAGGGGTCAGAGGGGTTGTGGAGGGAGTCGATGTCGACACTGAATGAAGTGCTGACGACCTTATCCATACTGTATGGTCCAAAGAACCTGGAACACAACCACACAATCTTTGACCACCAGAACCACAACCACAAAATTAAAGGGGGAGTTCACTGAAATTACAAATTCACCTTATCTTCTCGGAGAGAAATACTCACTCTTTTAGTTCAATGGGCTCTTCGTTATCGGCCGTCTTCTTCAGATTGCTGACCAAATTACCAGAGTGCTGCTTCATGATCCCGAACATCTGAGTTGGGAAGGATACATGGAAAAATATGTTGATTGATACATGGATTAATATGTGCAAAACATGGGTTAATATCATGTTTGAAACAGGAATTATTTTAATGTTTATATAGCCTGAGAATATACATTCATACAGGATACATTATGTATATAGTCAAGGAATAAGTGACTCCAAAGATGAACTATTATTCTATACTCTGTCATCTGACCACTGAACTTATCTAAGATAAGATTAAATATACTTTATTGTCCCGGATGGAAATTTGTCTTGGACAATTAAAGTTGCTGCTTCACACAACAACAAACAACAATGAATACACACTATACACATAGTACAAATCACATAAACACACACACACACACGTCAGAGTTGTTAGTCATTCATTTATTTGTGTTGTTGGAATGAATAAAAGAAGGAGAGGAGAGATGGGACTGTACCTCTTTGATCCGCCCACTGGTGAAGGAGGGAGACAGGACACTGCGGATCCGTCTCCATGTATCATCCTCAGCGATAAACACGGCGTCATACAGAGGCCCGTTGAGATAGAAATTCTAGAAAAATAACAATGATTATATACTGCAAAATTAACCGAATATTAATAATGCTATAATAACAATGATATTATCTATTTAATAAGCCCTTATGTTTTTTTCCCCATACAACAACTTCAATTTAGCGTATTACCCTCCTGTTAGTGAAAAGGGAGTAGCATTCCTTGATGAGGATGGTTTTGATCATGGCTGTGTCCATGATACACAGGACGGGCTGACGGCCATCATAGATCCTACAGACCAGCAAAAACAAAGATAGTTAGATATACACTCACCCAACACTTTATTAGGAACACTATACTAATACTGGGTAGAGCCTCCCTTTGCTCTCAAAACAGCCTCAATTCTTCGTGACATTGATTCCTTTGAGATTCTGGTCCATGATGACATGATTGCATCACGCAATTCCTGCACATTTTTCAGGTGCACTTTCAAGATGTGAATCTCCCGTTTTGCCACATCCCAAAGGTGTTCTATTGGATTCAGATCCGGTGACAAGGAAGGCCACTGAAGAACACTGAACTCATTGTCATGTTCATGAAACCAGTTTAAGACGACTTTTGCTTTGTGACATGGTGCATTATCATGCTGGAAGTAGCCATTAGAAGGTGGGTAAATTGTGGCCATGAAGGGATGCACATGGTCAGCAACAATACTTAAATAGGCTGTGGCATTCAAGCAAATATACCGTAGATAGAGACAGACAGACCCATCACAGATCCTGCACTCTTTGAAAAAGTGCTACCTAGAACCAAAAAGGGTTCTTCTTCCACTGTCCCTTTGAAGAAACCTTTTGGGTTCCATGTAGAACCCTTTCCACAGAAGGTTATACAGTACCCTGCGTAAGTAATGGGACAGTGAAGCATTTTTTCTTCTGTTTGGATTTGAAATAAAAACGTAGAGATTTTTATTTTTTATTTGATGTACATATTGGTTTATCATTCAGAAATTACAACACTTTTATGCATAATCCCCCTATTTCAGGCTACACAAAAGTGATAGGACAATTGGCTTGACAAGTGTGTTCGTCAGGTGTGTTCCGTCACATAATTTGTGCAGTCTGCTATTGGTGTCTTGTCAACATGAGGACCAAAGAGATGTTATTAAAAGTCAGGGAAGCCATTATGATGCTGAAATATCAGAAAAAAAATAAACATAGCCAAAACCTTAAACCTACCAAAATCAACAGTTTGGAACTTCATTTAACTTCATTAAAAGGAAAGAAAGCACTGGTGAGCTCAGAAATTGCAAATTACCTAGTAGGCCAAGGAAGACTTCCAGTGGATAACCAAAGAATGCTCACCATAATTGAGAATCATTTATTTACATCTTGTCAGTCCAAGTACAAGTAAATGGCTCCAAACTCATTGGACGGCATTTCATCATACAGCAGGACAATGACCCAAAACATACTGCCATAGGAACTAGGGAATTTTTCAGGGCCAAAAAGTGGAAAGTTGTTGACTGGCCAAGTCAGTCTCCAGATTTAAATCCTATAGAACATGCATTTCATTTGCTCAAGAGGAGACTTAGGGCAAAACATCCTAAAAAAACAACAACAGTCACTGCAACATAGGTCTGGCAGAGCATTACCAGAGAAGATACCCAGCGTCTGGTTGGGTCAATGGGTCACAGACTTTTGCACCTTTGCATACAAAGGATTGGGGACCAAATACTAAACATGAGTGCTTAATTTAGACATTTGATAATGCAAAAGAAGGAAAAATGCTTGGGCACCAAAATGGCTAGAGCCAGCCCTGATTAACAGAACCTTTATCGAGCGCACAACATCACATTAATGCCCATAGGAAGAATGAGAATAGAGTATCAACAAAATAACCAATTTAACACAATTTAAAACAACATACGTCTGTAAGTTTTAACCATACGTTAACGTGCGTCAAGGACAACGCGGGAGAATGATGCCCGTGATGGGCCTAACCCAAAACTCAAAGAATATCTCGCTGTCCCTCTCCTTAAATATCATTCCCAACAAAGGACAAGGTGTTAGATACATTACAATAGCAAAGGAATTGACAAATGGTGAAAGCTGAAAAATCTGAAACATAGTCAAAACCTTAGACTTGCCAAAATCAAGCACTGATGAGCTCAGCAATCGCAAATGGCTGAGGCTTCACTGCAAGATGCAAACCACTAGTTATTCTTAAAAAGGATAGTCAGGTTACAGTTTGCTAAGAGGTACCTAAAAAGCCTGCAGAGTTGTGGAAAAAAGTCTTGTGGACAGATAAGATGAATATTATCAGAGTGATTGCAAGAGGAAAGTTTGGAGAAAAAAGGATCTGCCCAAGGTTTACAGCATACCATCTCATCTGTGAAACATGGTGGAGGGGATGCTATGGTTTGGGCATGTATAGCTGCCACTAGAACTTGCTAACTTATCATAATTGATGATGTTACTGCTGACAGCAGCAGCAGAATATATTCTGAAGTGTACAGAAATATCTTGTCTGGTCGAGTAAAAGCAATGCTTCCAAATTCATTGGATGGCGCTTCATCATACAGTAAGACAATGACCCAAAACATACTGCCATTGGAGCTAGGGAGATTTTCAGGGCGAAAAAGTGGAAAGTTCTTGACTGGCCATGTCAATGTTTGGATTTAAATCCTATTGAACATGCATTTCATTTTCTGATGGTAAGATTTTGGGCAAAAACACCTCAAAAACTGAAGATGGCTGGCCTGGCAGAATATCACCAGAGAAGATACCCAGCACCTGGTGGGGTCAATGGGTCCCAGACGGTTATTGCATACAAAGTATTGTCGACCAAATACTAAATATGAGTGCATAATTTCGACCATGTATACCAATACTAGACAAAAGAAAAGAAAAGAATCTAGCAAAAGCAAACTATGTTCTGACAGGGTTTGACTCATCTAATACGACATCAGATCTGGATAGGTTCCTTGATTTCCTCTGAAAGGTGACATTGGCATGAAAACATGTACACAACATCAAGAAGAAACCATTGATTAAAGCCAAATCAATTGACAGAGGCATGGCAGAAAATGTGTGTTGTCTCTTTAAAAGAAATGTTAAAAATCTCTTTGTTTTCCCTGAATGAAACAAAGCACAGGTGTTTAAAAGGCCAGCCCCACCCCTGATTACAATGATCCACACATGGAGACAGCCAAAGCAACATAGATCAATAAGACATCCCACATGTCACACCAGAATGTGTGTTGGCAAGAGTGTGCCCTTATAGCCAGGATCCACTCACCACCTCTCTGGTCACATCTCCCTGATGTTCGTTATGAAGAACTTTATCAAACGTTCGGATTTATCAAACGTTTGGATCACTTTTTATGCATAATCCCCCTATTTCAGTGTACCCAAAAGTAATGGGACAGACTTATCAAATGTCCAAATGAAGCAGTCATGTTTAGTATTTAGTGGACAATCCACTAGTATTTAGTGGACAATAACTGCCTGAAGTCTGCAAACCACTAACCCCACCAGACGCTGGGCATCTTCTTTGGTGATGCTCTGCTAGGCCTGTACTGCAGCCATCTTTAGTTGTTGTTTGTTTTGAGGTCTTTTTGCCTAAATTCTTATCATTAGGGAAATGTAATGCATGTTCAATTGAATTTTAATCTGAAGGTTGACTTGGCCAATCAAGATCTTTCCACTAGTTGCTATGGCAGTGTTTTGGGTCATTGTTTTATTGTATGGTGTGGCTCCATCCAATGCATTTGGAGGCATTTGCTTGCACTCAAGCAGACAAGATGTTTCTGTGCACTTCAGAATACATTCTGCTGCTGCCGTCAGCAGGTACAATCATCAATTAAGACAAGTTAGCAAGTTCTAATGGCAACTATACATGCCCACACCTAACACCCCCTGCACCATGTTTCACAGATGAGGTGGTATGCTGTAAATCTTGGGCAGATCCTTTTTTCTCCAAACTTTTGTCACTCTAGTCCATGATAATATTCATCTTATCTGTCCACAATACCTTTTACGAGACCTCTGCAGGCTTTTTAGGTACTCTTTTTTAGCAAACTGTGACCATCCTTTTTGATGATAACTAGTGGTTTTTGATGTGTGAGAAAACGTGTTCTTTATTTGAAGAGAAGACAAACTACTTCTTACTTTTAGCTATTTATTTACATGTCAGAATTCTAGGCTTGTACAAGGACCACTTTTGGCGATGAAAATCACAGTCAGCAAGCTGTTAATCTGTAACCAACCCTCCAAAATTGGATGCATTCAAACAGTCAAACAAAGTATTTACAGTATACAAAATGATTGTGATTGGCTATTTGGTTGGGGAGGAACCATGGTTTAGACTTGGCATCCCTTGTTGTTCACGGGCTGATCACACCATTCATCCCAGCTGCGGAGTCAGCACTCTGTAAGAGATAAGACACCTACTCTGGTATGTCCTCCCTAGCCTATCCTCCCTAGCCTGGTACTATTCCACTATAGCTCTTTGTGTAAGCGTGTGTTGCAACATCTTTCTTGATGACCTGGCTTAACCTCTCCATGTATTAATTCAACGTACTATGGGACTAATGCTTGATCCATCGCTCATTTGTCAACAGGCCATCACATTAGTAAATTTAGCACACTGCAGTAATGTATTTTTATTATAGCAATAATAAACTGTTTTTATAAAAATAATTTCTAACAGATGATAAATGTGTCTTCCTCTTAGTTATAAACAAACCAGAATTAAATGCATAGGTCTATGTATGGATGGATGGATGGATGGATGTACTCATTGGAACAGCTGGAAGACTTTCTCTGCATCCCCGAAAAAACACATGTACGCAAGCACACACGCACGCACGCACGCACGCACGCACGCACGCACGCACGCACGCACGCACGCACGCACACACACACACACACACACACACACACACACACACAGGCATGTTTAAGATATGCGTAGCCCATGTTTATTAGTTGACTTAGTTGTGGGGTTAGTTTAGATACAGCGCACTATGCAACAAACAGGTACAATATCAGCACACCTCAGCATTGCTACACCCACGTGCTACCACAGGGAACTGGTACCCGCATAGTTAGATATGGTGGTCCCACACCAGAGAGAACTGGTATGTTCCAGATCATTATACGAGGTAACTAGCTAGTAAATTATTAATTACTAGAAAGTGCTCAGTAGTCCTAGGGCTACAAACACAAGCTGACCAACCCTCCTGCAAACAGGGTGCTAATATTTCTCAATATTACCTTGTCAAAGCTAGCCAAGGTTCTCAGCTGTCCGGAAACAACAAGTAACTTAGTTAGCCGTCCGTCCCAAGTGCTAGCTGTAGCCTACACATGTGACCTTGCAAGTTCTAATAATAACCTGAGGAATTATCGTCGAGCTAGGGTTCAACAATAACAAAGAATTGAGAGCTCACAGGTTAGCCTGCTAGCTCAGAGAGTTAACAGGTGCTCAGAAGGTGAAAATCGTCGTTGAGCTGAACCGTAAGATTCTATCAGAGACAATCTAACGCCCCGTGAGAATCATAGGCTGAGGTGTAGCCAGCTACAACAAGACAACTACAGTACACTTTTCAACCTAATGCCCCATGAGAATCATGGGCTGAGGTGTAGCCAGCTACAACAACACAACTACAGTACACTTTTCAACCTAACGCCCCGTGAGAATCATAGGCTGAGGTGTAGCCAGCTACAACAACACAACTACAGTACACTTTTCAAACTAACGCCCCATGAGAATCATAGGCTGAGGTGTACCCAGCTACAACAACACAACTACAGTACACTTCAGACAGTCAGAGAGTGAAGAGTGGAAAGGATGAAATGGCGCGCTTGTAGCATCCCTTTATTGGGACAGGTGATAGGCGTTGCTATCACTTGCAAGTGTGTACGAGGTGTGATTATGTGAATCAAGATGTAAATACAGTGCTCTCGGAAAGTATTCATACCCCTTCACTTTTTCCACATTTTGTGATGTTACAGCCTTTTTCCTCATCAATCTACACACAATACCCCATAATGACAAAGCAAAAACAGGTTTTTAGAAATTGTTGCTAATTTATTGAAAATAAAAAACTGAAATATCACCTTTACATACGTATTCAGACCCTTTACGTTTTTTGTTGAAGCACCTTATTGCGTATTGTGTGTAGATTAATGAGGGAAAAAAATAATTTCATCTATTTTTGAATAAGGCTGTAACATAACATAATACGGAAAAAGTGAAGGGGTCTGAATACTTTCAGAATGCACTGTATGTGCCTGTTATAGTCCCATTGTGTGATTGGTGTGTCTACTGATTTCTGGCACAGGCCTTAACTGATCCAACAAGTTCACCAATCATCAATGGTGTGATATGAAGTTGATGGATTTTAATGTTACATGCTACACCAGTGCGTGTCTAAAGTGTTGACATTGCGCGGCTGCTGCAGCAGCAACGCAAAATGATTCTTGGAGTGCTTGGAAATGGTATCAATGCTTTTTGGACGCTTAAAAACATATTCAATTAGTTTCATAGTATGGTAAAGTAATAGAAACATAGATTATAGAAATACATACAATAGTGGTACCTGTATGAAAAACAAAGGGATTGTCCTCGTTTATATTTGGAGGTAGAGGACAAACCCCAATTCTAAGATATTCAGACTTGACAAGACTCTCAACATAAAACAATGTACAGAATCCATAAATTAGAAGTTCCTTGCAGAAACAGATTGGGAGGCTATTTCTTCTGCATCCACACGTGAAACTGGTCACGTTTCTGGTGTAAGAGTAAATACTGCCATCTAGGGTTTAGAGATGGTTAACAGGAAATGGATACATTATTTTACGGATGTACTTTAGGCCTACGTTTGAGTAATTTAGCAGAAGCTCTTATCCAGAGCGACTTAAAAAAATAGCTACATTCATCTTCAGCTACATACAACACGGTCATCACAAGTAAGACTTTCTATAATAATAAATGCCACAAGCAGTCACAGTGGTAGAGAAAGGAAGTCAATTTAATTTAATGTTCAACTTAATTTATTGAACTTAAGACAACTATATAAATTGATTTGCTATGTATCCCTAAATAGCAGCCAATTGCGTTGAGGTTTCCAGGCTAACAGTGTCGGCATGTGCAGTCCCCTGTCTTATCTCTGCACCCCCACACGCTCTCAGCCAGGGCCACATCAACAAGGCTTTTGACAGAAAGGCTCGTCCCCTGGTTTGCCTGATTGTGTACCAGCTGAGCCATCAGAGGAGTCGCTCTCAACGAGAACATGAGGGTTGGGGCATATCTGGAGCCATCGTTCATCTGAAATTAAAAAAGTAACATCAGAGGGGAGTGCAAGGTGAGACAAGAATTGGACAAATTCAACTGAGAGTTGAAGGTCATGGACTAAATGCTATAGTAAAACTAGCAACAATCACCTTCATCTACTTAGTCTATAGGTTCTCTACCATCTCTCTAATCGTCACCATGCTCACCTTCTTCAATGTCTCCCTCTCCTGTTCTAGCTTCTCTTTTTCCAGACTCTGTTTCGCTCTTTCTTCAGCCACCATCACCAGGGCCTCTCTCCTCTTGATGGCCTCTATCTCTTTCTCCATCTGTTTCTTATCCTTTTTAAATGTCTCCTTCTCCTTCCACATCTTGAGCATTTCTCGCTCCACATCCTGCCCGTCTCTTTTGATTTTCATCCACTCCTTCTTTATCATTTTCAACTCTGCTCTGACCTTCTCTGTCTTTCTAAGCATCTCCATTGAGGTCTCCTTTTCCTGCTCTAGCTTCTCCTTTTCCTGGCTCAGTTTAAGTCTTTCTTCGGCCTCCATCACCAGGGCCTCTCTCCTCTTGACTGCCTCCATTTCTTTTTCCATCTGTTTCTTGGCCTTGAGAAATGTCTCCTTCTCCTTCCACATCCCGAGCATTTCTTGCTCCACCTTCTGCCCGTCTCTTTTGATTTTCATCCACTCCTTCTTTATCATTTGCAACTCTGCTCCGACCTTCTCTGTCTTTCTAAGCATCTCCTTTGAGGTCTCCTTCTCCTGCTCTTCCTTCTCTTTTTCCTTGCTCAGTTTAAGTCTTTCTTCGGCCTCCATCACCAGGGCCTCTCTCCTCTTGACTGCCACCATATTTTTCTCCATCTCTTTCTCCATCTGTTTCTTGGCCTTGAGAAATGTCTCCTTCTCCTTCCACATCCTGAGCATTTCTTGCTCCACCTTCTGCCCGTCTCTTTGGATTTTCACGCTCTCCTTCCTCATCATATTTAACTCTGCCTCTGCCTTCTCAGCCTTTCTAAGTATCTCCTTTGAGGACTCCTTCTCTTTCTCATTCTCCATCATGAGGATCTTGATCCCACTTATCATCTCCTCCCTCTCCCTATTGAACTCATTCCTGTCCTCCTGCAGTCTTTCTGCCTTTCTGACCAGGATCTCCTCCTCCCTCTGCCTAACTTTTTGGTCCCTTCTCTTTTGTTTCTCATATTCCTCTATCTTTTTCTCAAACTCTGCCTTCTCTGTCTTAATCCTCTCATGCTCCTTCCTGATATCCTCAATACTCATATATATTTTCACCTCCATTGTTTTTATGCACCTACAGTAGATAGAACACAAACAAAAATGATTGAAATAATCTCCACACACCCATACTATAATGCAACAGGAATGTCAGAAAGATTCCCCAAATGAGAATGGGATAACAATCTTTGAGTTTGCCCTTCTGAATCAGTCAACAAATACCAGTACACCGATTGGCAGCAAAGAAATGTTATTATCTATAATGTGCGTTCGGCTGGCGTCATAATGGGTTTGGAATGACTATCATGGTAATTCACTGCCTAACAACTCTTATCAGCGTTCGATGCAATGGTTCGAAGTGACTTGGTCCTGTCAGAGGCCTATGTTAGAGTCAGCAAAAGCTTCCAGTGTGGGTTGGCTGGCTATGTTTGTTGACACGCCTTGAAATATAGCCTGCAATTGTGGCCAACAGGTCAAATATCAGTGGCCATATAATGGGCACATTTTATTAACTGGAATCGGCCTGGTACAGGTAGGAGCCTATAGGCTAATAAGCAGAAGACCTCGGCAAAATTAAAATAGCCCTAATTCAATTCATGCATTTAGGTCTCTCATAATAATAATAAAAAATATATTTGATTTGGAATGTGTTTTTCATTTGTAGCCGACAATTTCAAAGCCTGTGCAGTTGAGTGCAATAGACACACAAACAAAACCACAAACAAAACACTAACAACAACAAGAGGACAGGACCTAAAGGAAGGCCTTTCTAAAGATGTGAGTTTTTAGGCATATAGAAATATCCAACGCTGAATTCGACTTAATGGGAATATCATCTCCTAGTGACAGATATCTCTCAGTGACATTTTTACGCGTCCCTTGTCCAAATGCTGTAAAGGTAGTCGGCCTATGCCGTCTCAAGTATTTACAAATACAAGTGTTATAAAACTATACTATATGTCAACTATACTACATCTCTGGCCTACATTAGCCTACCTCAGTCAGTAGGCTGTGTATAAGCGCCGAATCTTCCGGTTATAATCTCTTTATATCTCACTCTGGTAATACTGATTGCACAGGTTCAGGTTGCGTCTTAGCTCGTTATGCCACTGAACTAAAAGTTCAAGAACTTTGTGTATTATTGCAGAACATTCTCAATTCTGTGTACATATCAACGTCATAATGATACCAATGGCAACGCATTTTGGGTGGAATCCTAACTCCAAATCCGCGCGCGTAAATCTTGCATTCATGTCAATGGGAAATTGATTCGATTTACACGCGGATCTCGAGTTAGGATTCCACTGCAATACACATTTAAGTTTAAGTTCATTTGAATTTATAGTGCATTTTACCCACAATATACGGCTTACACAAAAGTAGCCTACAAGACAAATACAACATTTGAAAAAACATATTGCATAGAATCAAATTTGGGGATATACAGGGTTTTTTTCTTTATAAAGTACATTACAAACATAAAGTCTCATAAAGTACATTACAAATACGAAACAATTATTAGTCATATTTTTTATTAGTAATAATAATAAGTATTTTATATTTAATACAAAATAGATTAAATGGTGAAATTGGTGTGTATAAATATATAAAACTTGACTCATAATCCGTATAGTGCTGTTTTTGGAGTAATTACTAATTACTAGTAATTACTAGTGTGTGCGGACTGCGCTCCCTGTCCCGTCTTTCTGCTGTGGGGCAGCGGAGCACTCTGCCCCATCGTTGCGAGGGGAACAAAGTGAGCGTGTTTGGCGTAAGCAGGAAAAACCTCACGCAAATTATATTGGGTATGAATTCTGCCTAGCAACAGGTGGCGAAAAACTATTAAACGCTAATGTCGTTAACGTGGTCTGACATGACAGGAAATAATCATAAAGCAATTCAGTTCATCTACTGTACGTCTATCGCTAATGCTAGCTAGCTAAAGTTTTCACAATGAATCGTGTAGATTATTTGTTGACCATGCGGTTTAGTACATTGCCTTTGGAAGAGAAGTTGGAGATAAAACGTTTAGGGCCAACAGGAATGGTTTGACAAAAAGAGATGGCTAACCGCTACCACCTCGAAACATGCGCTGTTCTGTTTCCCATGTATGATTTTTGGTGGAGACTATGTGGGCATCGGCTGGATTCAAAGACATTATACATCTGTCAGAACAGAACAGACACCAGCGACTGAACGGCCTTGACATGATTTCCATTGAAAATGCATTGATCCAGGGACAGATGGATTTCAACAGTAAAGTCATCGAGAGGTTTGCTGAAGCAACGAACCGCCGCGCTACTTTCCTATTCAAGTGAGCAGGTCTGTTTGGACATGTATGACAAATGGACAATGCGCCGTTCACTGTAGACTATATTGCTTTTGTTTTGTAGTCATTTTAAACGTTATACTACCTGTGATATAAAGTGGAGGACTAAATGTTACGTATAGGCCTAATATCTAGACAGTTGATGGGCACACTTGTTACTTGTTGCTTTCAGAACCCTGGACTGGGCTCGGGCTGTATATTCATATAGTTCCGTTAATTAGCCTAGCCTACTTTCCGTGATTTAATGTGACTTTTGTAGTGTGTTATAGCCTCTGCACTGATGATATTTATTTCACATTTAAAATAATACAATTGATAAAACCTGATTAAACTTTCCTACAAGTTAACGATGTGCCGAATGCTTGTATTTTGATTAAACATGCAAGTTATTGAAGACACGTGTCTGTCTCATCTTTTTACTTTGTTGCAGTATAGGCGTTCTGTGTCGCGCTGAAGCGTATGAAGTGTATTCAGTTATGGGGTTTACTGTACATACTTTTTCTCTGCACTGTTCCTGCTGCAGAGGATGCGTAAACGATTTTCCCATGTTGTTTTTTGGTTGTGGTCTGTGTTTATACATTTAGGCTATTAGTTGTATCCTACTTTTCAGTTTTACAAGTCAAATCTTATGACAGATGAGATGGCACTTCAACCGATAAAATGCAGGTACATTTTGACTACTGCTGCACTACGATACCCATAGATAGACCCAATACATTGGTAACTGCACTACTTATACAGCTCATATACTGCTTATACTGTTCATACTGCATTCTATATTTATTCTGCTTATAATGTTACTGTTAATACATATATTGCTTATACTGCACTACTTATACTGCTCATATACTGCTTATACTGCACTACTTATACTGCTCATATATTGCTTATACTGCTCTACCTGTATATATTGTTCACATTGCACTTTTCTGCTTTTTTGCACTTCTGGTTAGACGCTAACTGCATTTCGTTGTCTCTGTACTTGTACTCTGCACAATGACAATAAAGTTGAATCTAATCTAACACCTATTTATTGTCATGTTTTGATGGCATGTTGTTCATTCTCATGTTATGATTTAGTTTGTGATTATACACACGTTTTTAGCGTGATGATAGAGACCCACTACCAGACGAGTACAAAACATGCACAAGTCACATGCAAATCCCTGCCCTGCAGACGACAGACAACAACTGTCTCTGTACAACTAGTCCTGGACCTCCACTATTAGACAGATACAAAGAGAGCAGCATACAGTAGCAGCAGAGCCCAGAGGCAAGGCGAGGCAAGGCAAGGCAAGGCAAGGCAAGTTTATTTATATAGCACATTTCATACACAGAGGCAATTCAAAGTGCTTTACGTAAAATAGATAAAAAGGAAACAGCATGAACATTTTTTTTGAATAAAAACGCATAAAAGACATAAAAAAAGAATAAAAGTCACAGTGCATTTTAGGGTCACAGTGCAATTATTAGCGCCAATTTAGTTTCAATTTAAGGCAAAAGCGAAGCCCTTTTTTTTTTTAAGCCCATTTTTGAAAGTAGCCAGTGTTGAGGCTGATCCTAGATCTATGTGTAACATAATAACTGAGAGACCTGCAGCAGGGCATGTCCTCATCACTGGCTGTCTGCTTTGAGCTGGTTGTCGTTGGACTCCTGGCAGCGGAACAGCAGCTTGAGTTTGATGGGCCATATGGGCATCAGAGTGTTCTGTAGGTCCATCTCAATGGGGATCTGGTGAGAGTTGACACACAGTTAAAGTATGAAGGAACGAGTAAAACAGATGTCAGCGTTACACTATGAATGTTACCTAATACAGTGTCACTGTTACGTTCGGGTAGCATTGCACTATAAATTCAAATAAACTCAAACTCCTGGACAACCTCTCTTGGGTCGACATACATTATGAAGTCTCGAGGGAGTTTTGCAGAAATACAAATAGCTTTTTTTTTAATCTCACACTTCCATCATTTAGTAGGTAGCCTATACTGAGGATGATTGGCGCCTAGTACTGAAAAATGCAATCTGGGAAATTAAATGGGGAGTACATACTCATGCAGTACGCAAGTACAGAATTGTAGTATGGGGGTTCAAACCCGGGTCTCCCATGTGGAAGACACAAACGCTACTATTAAGCCAAGAGGACATCCTCAAGGTCTGAGGGCGACACTTCAGTTTACATGTCTCAGGCAGGGCTACCTCATCACCCGAGTGTGATTCCAAAATCACCTCTGCTACATATAGAAACGCAACAAAGTCATAGGTACAAAATTATATTTACAATCATTGTATCATTATTTTGTTTCACCTCTGTCTCTTTGCAGACGGTGAAGTTGAACCTCTGTAGAATCTCCACCATCGCCAGTTTCATCAATACCAGAGCGAATCGCATCCCGATACAGTTCCGTGGGCCCAACCCGAACGGCATGTAGGTGTATGGGTCGATGCTCTCCTTGTTCTCCTTACTGAACCTACACACGGAGAGTTCAGAGGAGGAGGGGTTAAAGAACATATCAATTAAATCACAGTAATATGATGGTTATACATGGTTGAAGAAACCTGTTTGTGTTTGGTCGTCGCATTTAGGTTTGTTTTATGGTTGTTTGTGGAACACTGCTCTTATCGTTGCTGTTGTGATTGATATTGTGGTTGTGGTTAAGATGTGGCCCATTACCTCTCTGGTTTGAACTCCTCTGGGTCTTCCCACACATCGGGGTCACGGTGCAAGGTCCAGATGGGTATCATGACGACCATACCCTTGGGGATGGTGATGCCGCAGATCTCAACAGATTTCTTGGCGACTCTTTCAAGTCGATGGGGTACAACCTGAGAGACTCGTTGATCACGCTGTCTAGATAGTCCATCTGCATCAGAGCCTCGTACTGGATAGGAGCCTGCACAGGGATATTACACTCACATGAGCACTAGTGATTGGTCGTTCACGTAGCCGTAGCCCAGAACTAACTCTTTTTCGTCGCAAATCTGAAGAGCTGTTAGTTTTTTGTGTTTTTTTGGGGGGAAATGAACACAGTACTATACTTATTCTAATCTGCATAGCCTAATTTCATGACACCCGCATACAGAACGCCATTACTTTCAATGTACATGTGTAATAGTGTCTTGCTTTTTTGTTATACATGAATAAACAAAAAAATCGCTAAATAATGTTATCTTGATAGTTAGAAGAAAATACATTTAGATTCCACTGAACAATGTAAATGATAGATGTACACAAGGATCAATCAGAAGTCAAAATGCCACTAAACTGGGCTGCTTTTAGTGGATTGACTGCTTGGAATACTGAATGTGCTATAGTCTATTATTTCCTATCACAGTCGACAGACTACAAGAAAACTGTCAGGTGGTTCAAATGTGAATAACTTGGTATCCATTCCATTAACTGTGGCCGGGCAGCACCGAACAGCCCAGAGAACATTACCATGGTGCTTTTGAATATTAGGTCCCTATCTGGCAAAACCTTTATTGATCTTATCTCAGAGCGAAAGCTGCACTGTAATGTTTTTATCTGAAACCTGGCTAAACATGAATGCATGTCAGTCTATTAGAAGTGGGGAAAAATATATTTTCACTCTATTATTTATCTAGCCATGTCGCTGAGCAGATGAGAATTTCATGATGAATATGAATATGAATAGTACACCATCAACAGCTTCCTCCTGTGATAATGATTTAGCAACCAGCTTCAACACCAAACTAAGGGCAACTATCGACTCTGTAGCACCAGTCAAACTGAAAAAGGCTGTGGCCAAATTTAAAAGAATTTGCAGAAAGTCTGAGCGGACAAAAACTGCAGGTCCACCTTGATATTCTTCGAGAGCATCTTTCTGCTTTTAATAAGGCAATAAAAAAACGCCGAGACAGACGGGATCATTTCTCAAAATTGATAATGAATCATAACAACTCAAACAGTGCTCTTTTCAACGATTGACAGCCTTATAAATCCCGCCCACAAGACACCTGGTGATCTGCTCTCCACCTACAAATGTGAGGAATTTGCAACATACTTCTGAGATAAGAGAACCAATATTAGGTGAGGAGGATCACTCAGGCAAGACCTGAAGATGTGTTTGATGACTTACCCCACCTTCCACCACATGGAAGCACTATGAACTCTTTTGCAGTGGTCATACAGAAATGCTCAGCAAAGTGGGGGTCTGTTCATCTGCACCTAAAACTACCATGGTGAAACCCCTCCTGAAGAAAAGTAACTTAGACTCTTCAGTCCATAGCGATTTTAGGCCAATCTCCAACCTTCCCTTTTTAAGCAAAAAAATAATAATTCTTGAAAAAAAGGTGTTCAAACTGTTAAATAATCTCCTTATTCCCATTTGACATGTTCCAATCTGGCTTTTGTGCCGATCATAGCACTGAGATAGCACTATGTTGTTAAGTTATTAACTAGGTTCTTAATGACCTTAGAATTAATTAATTAATGCTGATGCCAAAATGCTCTTTGTCCTTGTCCTGCTGGACCTGAGTGCAGCTTTTGATACTGTGGACCATGATATCCTTATTGATAGACTTGAGAAGTGGGTTGGCCTCTCTGGTCCAGTTCTTAACTGGTGTAGGACCAACCTAACTGGCCATTTTGTTTCCCATTGGTGACCACACCTGTGGGGTTCCTCAAAGTTGAATTTTAGGGCCTGTACTCCTCGTCAGTGTCATCAGGAAGCACAATATTAATTACTGCAGTTACGAAGATGACACCCAGCTGTACATTTCTGTATCACCCAACAATTTCAGTTTGATTGATTTCCTGGTGAAATATGGATGTCACAGAACTTCATACAGCTCAACCAAGATAAGACAGAGGTACTAGTCATTCGAGCAAAAGCCGAAAGAGAGAAACTGTCTGCACACTTAAAGACACTACTTACAGTAACACTAAGCACCAGGCAAAAAAACAAGGTGTCACCATTGACTCAGATCTTAATTTTGAAACCCATATCAAGAATGTGACTAAAACATATTTGTATCACTTAAAGAAGAGTAAGTAAGTTTGTCGGAAATCTGCCATCGTGGAGAAATTCTGTCTGAAGTTGTCCAAACAACAACATCCTCCCTAATAATAATATATCCCCCCGAAATGAACTTGCAGTGTTGGACATTAGCTGTTGTGTTTCTGCATGCGCACACGATTGGGAGAGGCAGCCACCAGAGAAAGGTCAGTCTACTCCCCTAGAACACCCCTGGCACTAACAACATGTTTATATGCAAACCGAATGTCAGGTAGGACACTGCATTTTAAAAAGCGTGTTTTCCGAACCAAAACAGCGTTCGTAAATGAAATATTTATTCATAAGGGATTTATTATAAGGGATCTTGTTCCCTGATCGCTACCGATTAAAGATAGTCACTACAACCGTTAGGAAGCTTTTAGAAAGCTTGAATATTACATGGACCTTTACAGAACACAGCTGTAAAGGTGCAACCTTTCCTCTCCCAGGCTGACACTGAGAGACGAATGCATGCTTGTATTACTAGCAGCCTTGATTACTGTAACACTCTCCTGTCTGGTCGACCAAAGAAAGCTCTTGGCAAATGATACAAAATGCAGCAGCACGTGTCAGATGGAGAGCACATATCACACAAGTCTCTGCACTGATTACCTGTTAGTTTTATAATTTATTTTAAGATACTTGTATTAGTTTAGAAATCACTCTATGGTCATGCACACCACTGCATGTCAGACATGCTTTTAAGGTATATACCCTGTAGATCCCTCAGGTCCTCAGGTACTGGCCTTTTAACTATTCTGAAGATTCCAACAACACCTATCTACTTCCTGTTTCAAATGAATAATACTGGGCAGAGGTCTGCACAGGGATGCTACAGACACATTAGCACACTGCAAAATACTGTCACCTATCTAACCATCTGTAGGAGTCTGCAGTGCACAGGGGTTACACACTCATCAGTACCCTCTAAAACACTGTCACTATCATATTTCCTGTTCCACATGAATAGTACTATATAGGAGTCTGCAGAGGGGTTACCTTGTTGGGAAACACAGTGTCTATCTCCTCCTGCAGCTTGGTCATGATGTGAGGGTTGGTTGCCAGATTGTAGGCCAGGAAGGACAGAGAGCTACTGGTGGTCTCATAGCCAGCAAAGATGAACATCATTGCCTGGGACAAGATCTCATGGTCACTCAATCCTATGATGATGGAGAGAGGGGGAGAATGAGAGGGAGGAGAGGGAGAGTGGGAGAAATGGGGTGGTAGGTGTGAGAAAGGGACGAAGTAGAGTATTTCCACGGTGTGTTTGTAGGTATAGGTGTTTGAGGCAGGTACTGTATGTGTGTGTGTTAGATGCTAGTATACAGTGTGTATGTGTGTGTGTGTGTGTGTGTGTGTGTGTGTGTGTGTGTGTGTGTTAAGGCAGGCACCTTTACTCTGCTCCTCTCCCTTTGAGTTGCTGTCTTTCTGTGAGTCTATCATCAGCTGCAGGAAATCTACCCGACTCTGGAAGCAGGCTTACGTCAGATCAAAATCACATGAGAACTACCAGATGCTACCAAATCTCTACAATTGTATTACACAATACTGGCTGAAGATCGTATATTTGATCAGTTATATTTACATACCTTCCTGGTGCTAGACACGCGATTGGACTTGATCTTCTGAAAGACAGCGTAGAAGAAATCTGTGACCGAGGCAGGGAATAGGGATACCTCCATGTTTGCCATAACAGGACCCATGAAGGGGAAGAATGCTGGACGGACAGGAAATGCCACGGTTACAAACAGGAACAGGAAATACCATGATACGTGACTCCAATCCTATTCAATGCACAGCCCTGTCCAGAAACAACTCCTAGGCTCTATCCCTAGACACTTCTGTATCCAATCCACTCAGATCTCCAAGTGTCCAGCATTTAGGAACTAGAGGTTGGTTCTGGACAGGGCCCATGTGTTTGTCAAATGAGTAGAGCGCAAACCATTGGCAGTGTGGTTTATGTCAGTCTAATCAATAAAATCGATAGCTTCATTTATTAAGCACAAAATGACTGAAAGCTATATGGGGGCAGTTGTACCGACTGTGAGGAACAGTGGGCTGAAGATGTCAAACTTGAGCATTTTCTTGATGTTGGTCACAAAGGGGTCGGAGGGGTTGTGGAGGGAGTCGATGTCGACACTGAATGAAGTACTGACGACCACATCCATACTGTATGGTCCAAAGAACCTGGAACACAACCACACAATCTCTGACCACCAGAATCACAACCACAAAATTAAAGGGGGAGTTCACTGAAATTACAAATTCACCTTATCGTCTCGGAGATAAATACTCACTCCTTTAGTTCAATGGGCTCATCGTTATCAGCCGTCTTCTTCAGATTGCTGACCAAATTACCAGAGTGCTGCTTCATGATCCTGAGCATCTGAGTTGGGAAGGATACATGGAAAAATATCATGATTGATACGTGGATTAATATGTGCAAAACATATATTAATATCATGTTTGAAACAGGAATTATTTTAATGTTTATATAGCCTGAGAATATACATCCATACAGGATACATTATGTATATAGTCAAAAAATAAGTGACTCCAAAGATGAACTATTATTCTATACTCTGTCATCTGACCACTGAACTTATCGAAGATAAGATCAAATATACTTTATTGTCCCGGATGAAAATTTGTCTTGGATTAATTAATTAAAGTTGCTGCTTCACACAACAACAAACAACAATGAATACACACTATACACATAGTACAAATCACACACACACTCTCACACACACACACACACACACACACACACACGCGCGCGCGTCAGAGTTGTCAGTCATTCATTTATTTGTGTTGTATAAAGGAATGAATGAAAGAAGGAGAGGAGAGATGGGACTGTACCTCTTTGATCCGCCCACTGGTGAAGGAGGGAGACAGGACACTGCGGATCCGTCTCCATGCATCATCCTCAGCGATAAACACGGCGTCATACAGAGGCCTGTTGAGATAGATATTCTAGAAAAATAATAATAATTATAAACTGCAAGATTAACATACTATTAATAATGCTATAATAACAATGATATTATCTATTTAAGGAGCCCTTATGTTTTTTTCCCCATACAACAACTTCAATTTAGCGTATTACCCTCCTGTTAGTGAAAAGGGAGTTGCATTCCTTGATGAGGATGGTTTTGATCATGGCTGTGTCCATGATACACAGGATGGGCTGACGGCCATCATAGATCCTACAGACCAGCAAAAACAAAGATAGCCTCAATTCTTCGTGGCATTGATTCCACAAGATGTTGGAAACATTCCTTTGAGATTCTGGTCCATGATGACATGATTGCATCACTCAATTCCTGCAGATTTTTCAGGTTCACTTTCAAGATGTGAATCTCCCGTTCTACCACATCCCAAAGGTGTTCTATTGGATTCAGATCCTGGGAAGGCCACTGAAGAACACTGAACTCATTGTCATGTTCATGAAACCAGTTTAAGACAACTTTTGCTTTGTGACATTATCATGCTGACATTATCATACTGGAAGTAGCCATTAGAAGATGGGTCAATTGTGGCCATGAAGGGATGCACATGGTCAGCAACAATACTCAAATAGGCTGTGGCATTCAAGCGAATATACCGTAGATAGAGACAGACAGACCCATCACAGATCCTGCACTCTTAGAAAAAAAGTGCTACCTAGAACCAAAAAGGGTTCTTCTTCCACTCTCCCTTTGAAGAAACCTTTTGGGTTCCATGTAGAACCCTTTTCCACAGAAGGTTATACAGTACCGTGCGAAAGTAATGGGACAGTGAAGCATTTTTTCTTCTTTTTGGAGTTGAAATGAGAACGTAGAGATTCTCATCTTTTATTTGATGTTATTTGTGTACATATTGGTTTATCATTCAGAAATTACAACACTTTTATGCATAATCCCCCTATTTCAGGCTACACAAAAGTGATGGGACAATTGGCTTGACAGGTGTGTTCGTCAGGTGTGTTCCGTCACATAATTTGTGCAGTCTGCTATTGGTGTCTTGTCAACATGAGGACCAAAGAGATGTTATTGAAAGTCAGGGAAGCCATTATGATGCTGAAATATCAGAAAAAAATGAAACATTAAAACCTTAAACCTACCAACATCAACAGTTTGGAACTTCATTAAAAGGAAAGAAAGCACTGGTGAGCTAAGAAATCGCAAATGGCAAGGAAGACTTCCAGTGGATAACCTTAGAATGCTCACCATAATTAAAAAAAAAACTAAAAAAACAACAACTGCCCCATAGATTAGGAACACTCTCCAGGAGGTAGGCGTCAATGAGTCAGAGACTACCATCCGCAGAAGACTTCACCAGCAGAACTACAGAGTCTACACTGCAAGGTGCAAACCACTACTCAGCCACAAAAACAGGCTGGCCAGGTTACGGTTTGCTAAAAAGTACCTAAAAGAGCCTGCAGAGTTCAGGAAAAACATGTACCGGAGAAAGTGTGGAGAAAAAAAGGAACTGCCCAATATTCACAGCATACCACATCATCTGTGAAATATGGGGGAGGGGGTGTTATGCCTTGGGCATGTATGGCTTCCACTGGAACTGGCTCACGTCTCCTTTGATGAGGATGAATTCGGAAGTGTTCAGAAACATCTTGTCAGTCCAAGTACAAGTTAATTGCTCCAAACTCATTGGACGGCATTTCACCATACAGCAGGACAATGACCCAAAACATACTGCCATAGCAACTAGGAAATTATTCAGGGCCAAAAAGTGAATCCTATAGAATCCTATAGAACATGCATTTAATTTGCTGAAGAGGAGGACAAAACATCCTAAAAAAACAAACAACAATCGCTACAATATAGGTCTGGCAGAGCATTACCAGAGAAGATACCCAGCGTCTGGTTGGGTCAATGGGTCACAGACTTTTGCACTTTTGCATACAAAGGATTGGGGACCAAATACTAAACATGAGTGCTTAATTTGGACATTTGCATAATGCAAAAGAAGAAAAAATGCTTGTCCCATTACTTACGCAGGGCACTGCAAATGGAACCCATAAGAGTTATTCAACCAAAGAATCCTTTTAGAACCCTTTTTTTCTTTATTTTTTTAATTACATTTTTGCCCTTTCAATGACATGGAGGGAAGACACAATCACTTCCGATTTGAATTCTGACGTGTCGTGGCTCCTCTTTATTCATGCAGTTTGAGACGTGCTCAGAGGCAATATAGGAGCCTCAACCAATGAGAATCCAGGATGTTGTCAAACATTGGCAACGCACAAGTTGTGTTTGGGACCATACTACAGAATACTTAAAAGCTTAAAACTTAAATCGCTCAATAACAGATTCAAATTATTAATGTGGAAGCATGAAATTGTTGCTTGGGCAGTGTACTTGCATCAAGACAGATCATTTGTCTTGGTGTATGAGACCATTTCGTCGGTTGGATCGTCTGTGTTTGTGAAAATCGCACAGTGTCCGCCTGGTTTAAGAGTGTATACTGTAGACACTGAGAGATATATATATCCATCATAGTTAACAATAACCAGGATCAGTTTAGCAGACTCACCCCCACAGTTTCCCATATTTCTGGAATCAAAATTGGTGAAACCACCCTGGGAACAAAAAAACTAAACAAAAAAATAGCCAGTTCATAAATGCTTGTCATAAACCTGAATTATGGCTTAGTCTATGATGGCCCTTTTCCACTACAGACCGGCTCCCACTCCTCTCTTTTCGTTTTCGTTCAAAAGCTTTATTGCCCATTTTTCTGGGTAAAACAATTCATATTCAGCTCCCATGGCTTTCACCACAACAACACACATCATGGATGAGTCTACAATGTTGTTGTTTATGGGCTTAATCTCTACAAACCTTCTTATATCCCATTATCGTCCCGAGGAAAGGGATGGGTTTAGGACCAGGAATGCCTAGTTTTTTTAATATTCCATATGGCCAGTATCCATACCTGGTCAGAACAAATATAAATCAACAATCTGACTTGAAACAAAAGCAAAACGATCAAGTCATAGGTATCATTGAAACTGTTAGATAACTGTAATTATCAATACTATCATTTGTATGTATTATCACAACTAACTAACTAACAAATAATATTTTTTATTAAAACTTCTTACACTACGATCAGAGTGATGAGTAAGGCAAGGAGAGTTCATGTCTCGGTGGAGAAGTACGGAAGGTAACCCATCTTTACAGGTTCAATCGCTTCTTCTGAGTAACCCCGGACACGTCTGCTGAAGTGATTATTTTATCCCATCATGACACCTGTGTTTCAGATCATGAAAGAGTATGTGAGAGGTGAAGTTGAAGCCATGGCTAGTGAATGATTGAAAGGGGATCCCTGCGCAGAGGGCAACACTCAGTGATGTTATTGTCGGCCTTTATCTTAACATCCTGCTAATAGTTGCTGCCTGTTTGATCCCTATCGGGTTTTAATAGTTTGCAGACCCATTGATTCAAGAAGGACTATGGGGCAAATATTTTTGGGCAAATATTTTCTTTCGAGTAATACTGAATTTTACATATTTGAACTCCTCTAAAAATGTGTTATGTTCTTTACATGTATGCACTTGTTTTATATCATTGGCTCCTAAAAACAGTATTTCAAAATACTAGTTCAAAACACATCACATATTACAGTAATGAAGCAACTGATTAACATGAATACAGTGCTCTTCATAAGTATTGGAAAGAGGAAGCATTTTCTGTTCTTTTAGCTCTACACTTGGATTTGAAATCAAACAAATATTATGGGTTTTTTTTTTCTTTAATTCAATGGGTTTTTAAAAAAACATTTGTAAACATACTCCCACTATTTCAGGGCTTCAAAAGTATCATATAATGTCCAAATAAAGTACTAATGTTTCGTATTAGGTCAACAATCTGCCTGAAGTCTGCGACCCCACCAGGCACTATCCACTATCCACTATCCACTATCCACTATCCACTATCCACTCATCTTTAGAAAATCATTGACATTTCCACATGGTATTGTGTCATAGAGTAGCTTCCCTACAGCAATATTATCTTGACATTGGGATCCTTTGTCCAAACCATATTTCAGGGTGTATGTTTGGTTGCAGGGGCCCAGGCTGTGCTCTCTGACTGCTCCAACTGTAGTAGACCCTGCAGTGAGGAAGAGGTCAACATGCTGCAGTACCGTCAGCCAATCACACACAAGAACCAACAGATCGCCAAGACCTCCATTGCACCATGCACGCACGCACACACACACACACACACACACACACACACACACACACACACACACACACAAACACTGTCTCAACAGCCCCTTCCTTCACTCTCACTCTCTCTCTCTGTAGGTGGGTCAGGCTGCGTATTCAGCCTCTAAGGGGGGTATTGTTGGGATGACTCTACCCATCGCCCGAGACCTGGCACCCATGGACATCTGTGTGGTCACCATCGCACCCAGTCAGTAAACACACACACATACATACGCACTCTTTCACACACTCCCCCCCCCCCCCTTCCTCTCCATATCAGACAACCTCTCTCTCCCTCTCCTTAGGTTCTGTTCTCCACTCCTCTCCTGGCGGGTTAACCTGAGAAGGTGCGTTCATTCCTGGCCCGCCAAGTGCTCTTCCCCTCACGCCTGGGAGACCCTGCAGAGTTTGCCCACCTGGTGACATCACTGGCTGAGAACCCCATGATCAATGGAGAGGTCATCAAACTGGATGGAGCTATCCGCATGCAGCCCTGAGAGAGAGTGAGTGTGTTGTGTGTGTGTGTGTGTGTGTGTGTGTGTGTGTGTGTGTGTCTGTGTGTGATCCAAGGTATACCACTGTGACAGCTCCGATGTGTGTGTGCATGTGAGGTGTGTGTTCATGTCTGGTACTCCAAGCGCTGCTGTACTGTACGCTCCATGCAGTTTTGTTTTGTTTTGTAAACTGATCCAGTAATAAACTTCTAATGAGTCTGAGTCTCTCCTCCTCTGTGTCTGTGTAAAGTGAGGTCAGTAGGAGCTAATAGGACAAATGAAACAAGAATGAGCCTTATGAGGCAAGTGTACCTTCATTTGTCCTATTAGAAGTGAATAGAACGCCTGGACACAGGAAATGCTAAATGCTAAAGTTCTCATAACATCACACCTGCACCAGTGTGTAGCTTTATGTACATGTCATCCACAACATTTGAGTGAAGGGAAAGGGACACATTTCTTTTGGAATGGAAAGGAGTCGAGGTACAGTATCTTGGTATACACACGTTTGCTCCAGTTTTGTACCCATTGACTGTGACCCTGTTTGTGTAAGAGGCTAGGGCTGACCCATTCTGATTCAAGATGTTTGTGTAAAAAAGGTATTTATTGCATATATTGTCCACTAAAAAGCAGATGATGGTACAAGTGTAAGGGACCAAGTGCTCCAACCTCAGTCTAGCCTGAAGATCATTCCATATCTAAGGAGCACAGCAGCTAAAAAGTTCTTCTCAATTCTGTAATCACTTGAAGGACATTAAATAGTAACAAGCTGCAAGTTTGATCGCCACTAAGTCGCCATAAAAGCAATGATGTGAGGTAAAATGGGAGTTTTAAAAGAACTGCTTCATATACAGATGAAATCCAATGATAAGCCCTTCTCAACGTCAAAGAATCCCAACCCACAGACTGATACAAAAGACAATGGTGGGTACAGAAAACATGCCTACAAATGAACTGCAGAGCAGAGTGATAAATCGGGTCTAGTGGTTTAAGAATTGAGGCTGTCGTGTGATTTTAAATTGTGTCACCATAATCACGGACAGGGAGGAGCATTGCCAAGACAATCTTCCTCCTATTATCAAAGGTGAAGCAAGACATTTCTTTACAAAACAAGTACAAGTCTAACTCACAAACTCTTGATCACTTTTTCAACATGTATTTTAAAAGTGTATCATCTATGTAAATGCCCAGGTACTTATAATGGGGAACTTGTTCAGTTTGGGTTCTTTTCAGGGTACAAATATGTTGATCATTGAAATCAATATTATGGCATATAGAGAAAAACATAACAGACCTCATGCATACCTCTTCAAATTAAGGTTTACCCAGATTGTTTCTAATCTAACCCATGTGCATACATGTGCCATGTTTTTTCTTCCTCAACTTGTAAATGTAAAAAACACAAACACCACCACTTTGTCTTTTTGTGGTGTTAGGAATACAGACCTCACAGATAAAAAAGTTTTGATAAAGGTCATAAACCGAAACGTCGACACAATAAATAAGCAGAGGTAACAATCGTGTGTGCAGGAGTATTCATTTTTTACATACCTTTTCTTCCTAAACTCATCATCACTCAACATAGTTTACAGCTATGCAACTTGTAAAATACAGCATTTCAAACATGACACACAGTTTGCCTTTGAATATGACTTTAATGAAAGAGAATTGAAACGGCAAGTGTAGTTATAGTGGTAGTATGCAGGGTAGTTATTGTGGTAGTAAGTTTGGGATAGTTGTGGATTTCCAGAATTGTCTCTGTGTTGAAATATCTGAAAGAGAAAAATTGTCTTATCATTTGTATAGATAAAATCTAAATTATTTTGAGGTGATTTGAGAAGCCAAAATGATCATGCTTAGAATGCACTGTAAGCAGATAATGGAGGGCATACCTGTATTTTGTTTCCCTTTATGGAAAGCCCTCTCCATGCTCTCTCTGGCAAACTCCAGGTTCGCCGCCATTACTCTTTTCTTTTCAGTCTTCTCCTTCTCTCTCTCCATTTCTGTCTTCATCCTCTTCACGACATCTTCTGTAATCTTTGTCATCAACTCTTTCACTTCCCTCTCCCTCCTTTCCACCATATTATTTATCATCCCATCCATCTCTTCTCTCATGCGTTTAACGTCATCTTCTTTCTCCTTCAGGATTTTCTCCATCTCTTTCTCGACCACTTCTACTCTCTTCATTGCCTCCAACTCCTTTTTCACCCATTCAAAATCCTTTTCTTTCTCCTTCTCACTCCTGTTTCTCTCTCTCTCCTCCTCTGCCCATTTCATCACCTCCATCCTCTCTTTCACTTGTTTCACCTCCATTTCTTTCTCCTCCAGGATTCTCTCCATCTCTTTCTCGGCCTCCTCTACTCTCTTCATCGCCTCCAACTCCTTTCTCATCCATTCAAAATCCTTTTCTTTCTCCTTCTCACTCCTGTTTCTCTCTCTCTCCTCCTCTGCCCATTTCATCACCTCCATCCTCTCTTTCACTTGTTTCACCTCCATTTCTTTCTCCTCCAGGATTCTCTCCATCTCTTCTACTGTCTTCATACCCGCCTCCATCTCCTTTCTCATCCATTCAATATCGTTTTCTTTCTCCTTCTCAATCTTCTCCTTCTCCCTCTCCATCTCTGTCTTCATCCACTTCACGACATCTTCTGTAATCTTTCTCATCTCCTCTTCCACTTCACTCTCCCTCCTTTCCAACATATTCTTTATCACATCCATCTCTTCTCTCACGTGTTTAACGTCACATTCTTTCTCCTCCAGGATTCTCTCCATCTCTCTCTCCATCTCTTCGACTCTCTTCATCGCCTCCAACTCCTTTCTCATCCATTCAAAATCCTTTTCTTTCTCCTTCTCACTCCTGTTTCTCTCTCTCTCCTCCTCTGCCCATTTCATCACCTCCATCCTCTCTTTCACTTGTTTCACCTCCCTTTCTTTCTCCTCCAGGATTCTCTCCATCTCTCTCTCCATCTCTTCTTCTCTCTTCATACCCGCCTCCATCTCCTTTCTCATCCATTCAATAACCTTTTCTTTCTCCTTTTCAATCTTCTCCCTCTCTCTCTCCATCTCTGTCTTCATCCTCATCTCCTCTTTCACTTCCCTCTCCCTCCTTTCCACCATATTCTTTATCATCACATCCATCTCTTCTCTCACACGTTTAACGTCGCATTCTTTCTCCTCCAGGATTTTCTCCTTCTCTCTCTCCACCTCCTCTACTCTCTTCATCACCTCCAACTCCTTTCTCATCCATTCAATATCCTTTTCTTTCTTCTTCTCATTCCTGTCTTTTTCTCTCTCCTCCTCTGCCCATTTCATCACCTCCATCCTCTCTTTCACTTGTTTCACCTCCATTTCTTTCTCCTCTAGGATTCTCTCCATCTCTCTGTCAACCTCTTCTACCCTTCTCTTCATCACCTCCATTGTTTCGGTCTCCTTCTCACTCATCTTTAATCTCTCTTCGCTCTTCTTTACCTCCTTCTCTCTCTCCTGCACCACCCTCTCTCTCTCCTCCACCTCCTTCTCTCTCCTCTTCATCTCATTTCTTGTTTTTTCCATCTCCCTCTGGAAAGTCTCCTCCATCTCCTTTGTCACTTTCTCCACCTCCTCCACCTCTTTCGCCTTTATTTCCAACTGGACAATCCTCTCCTCCAAATCCTTTTTGTTATTTTCCTGCGTCTTTTGAATGCGACTGAGTATTGCATTGCATTCATTCACTTTCTCAGTGTCTCTATCCAACACTTTCCTCTTCCTCTCCATATTATCCTTAAGATGGTTGACTATCTTCCTCTTCCTCTCCACCATTTCTCTGTCCTTGTCCACCATTTCTCTGTCCTTGTCCACCCTCTCTCTCTCCTCCTTCAGCCTCTCCTTCTCTGCATCGGTGTGCTCCTTCACCTTATGCAGAAGGTTTTGGGCTCCCTCCACCTCTTCCGCTCTCTCCTCCATCTCCCTCCTCCAACCCTCCTTCTCTTCCTTTCTTTCTTTAGCCACTCTGGCCCTCTCTCTCGTGTGCCTGGCCCGTCTTGATGTCCTCTGTGGGAGTGGGGTGTAGGCTGCGAAAGCTGCCGGTCCTGCTGCCTCCATCATCAGGGCAGCCTGATCCTCTTTACACTCCTGTGGACATACAGTGAACACACTACAGGTGCAGTCTCGAGAATGTCTCTATGAATGTATTTGTCTTTTCTGAGTATAAAACCATTCAATTGTCTCCAGTGATCTTTACATATTGTCTATGTTTAGCCATCCTGAATGGGGTGAGTGGGTAGTTATCAAATACAGTAGCATAGGGCTTTGAAACTTCCTGATGGAGATGACAGACACAATGACAGGGAAACGTCAAGAAATATGATTGCGTTAGATAACAGGCTTCCCTCGCAAAGAGATTGCAGTACCTCACAATGTTCTCAAGAATAGGCTGTTGCGTTCCCAATTTCCCAAAAGGGGCTCTCTAGTTTTGCCTTTAAAAAAGGCCTACATCTACCTTTTATTCAACATATCCGACACAATTTATATTGCAAATCATGTAGGCCTGTACAGTAAGTAATTGTAGGCCCTTTGCAAAGTCAACTTACGACTTACTTAAGGAAAGGTCCTGTCGATTAAGACCTATTAGTGCCAACTATGTTTGGTTATATTTTAGATAGGGCCTACCTGAAAACATCAAATTAACCATTTTGGTATTGTTCTGTCAATCATCTTTCTTCGATAGTCCATCCTCTATAGGTTATTTATAAAGCTGTCTCGTTTTAATGTTGATCTTTAAAATGGTTGATTTTGCAGCCCCATTTCTCTCTGTAACAACGATTGAGCTCGTCCCGTTTCACTTTTTAGGCTGTTACGCTGCTCTTTCACTGACAAACAGCTGTTTTTGGAATTGCGCGCTCACCGAAATTACCGCGATTTGACTTGATGTTGGGATCAAACTGTCTGCCGAGTCGGATGAATTACTTCCCAGAGATCTAACAACAAAGAGTAGCCAATTAAGGGTATTTCTTTGCAGTAGGTCTAGGTCCTGATTGTGGGGGAAATGTTGCTTTGAATTGTAGGCTACTTTGACTGGACGATAACATACGAATACAAACAAGTGTACAGTAACATGTTGTCACCACGGATGATAGAGCTTGATTTGATTAAATTTGATTAATTTTCAGCCCTGCTTCTTACAGCTTTGCGTTTACTTGAAGGCAGTTCACGGACTTGAGGTAGGCTGAAAATATACAGGAGCTTGTCGGCCTAGTGCTTATGCGATTAAGGTAGGGGGGATCTGCGCGAAGCCCACACATCGTGTCGCTCACCGGCCCCGCAGCCCACAGATCGACCGGCCCACCAGCAGCCATGGCACAGCCCTTTACACAACATTTAGGCAGCACCCCCTCTCGAAAGATACATCCTACGTCCTTGGACATTTGGCCCAAGTATTGGGGCAATTTAATGTAAAGTATTCCCGTTTATTTAAACTAAAATAGAGCAAGGCAAACTTACCTGCGGCGGGTCCCACCAGTTTTTCTCCATTGTGTTGAAATGTAATTGAATCTATTTCCACTAATGAGCGTACCACATTACAAATGACAATCAGCAAAGGCTATTTGACAACAACTGGAGGTTCAAGTGACCAAAGTGACTTTTACATAAATTTACGTCATTGCTAGCAGCGTCATCAAGACAACAGCATTATGACGCAGGAGATATTTATTTGATTACAGATATGCTCATGTTGTTTCTTGGAAAATATACGTCGTTGGGATTAATCATCATCATATTATTAATTAATAGACAAAACACAGACATAGATATAGGTATATAGATCAGTGCTAGGGGCTCGGGGTCGTTTCTGGACATGGCCCTCCATTGTAATTTACATTTACATTCATGGCATTTAGCAGACGCCTTTATCCAAAGCGACTTACAACAATACATTTGTTTAAGTAATTGAATCATCTATCCAACAGTCATCATAAGACAAAGTAATCAATGCTCACACCAGGGGCCATAGGCAGTCGGCTATTTCATTTTATTTGTATTAGCAGGAGAGAACTTGTACAAGGGGGGTAGCGGGGATGAAGAGGTCTCTGGGTGGGGTTGGGGTTAGGGTTAGTATAGGGGGGGGGGATTAATGGAAAACATACTCGTGGTTCAGGTATTAACTGCCAATGAACTTAGTTGGAACAATACAAATTACAATGTAAAACAATAACAATATAATATCAACATTTCAGTATTATATCAAAATAATGATTTAGAAATATGGTACAACCTGTGAGCTGCCTGGTTGCCTTGGCAACGGTAAACTACAGCGCTGTTCATCAGCGGTTCGGACTCTGGCTCTAACCGTCTACCTTCTCTTAACCGTTAGGAGAAAACGAAGAAAAACAAAGAAAATGTAAACTACAAAACACTCTAACATTAAATCCTACACATACATCTGTATCAGTGGAGTCAGGCAAACGTTACACCAGACTCCCTTCGACATGTTTTGTCAAGTGTCATTTGACAACAACCACTCATCGTAAACGGCAAGCTAGTGCTAACTCGTCCTCGTTTAGGATACCAAGCTAGCGCAATTACCGCTAACAGACTACAAACTTCATATGCTACTATGCCTAACGGTACACTAAATAGAAAGCCTACATTAATGACAAACTGTATTAATGCTTATGCTTAAGAATAAATGGAAAACACACTAGTGAGTCGTCTGGTCCTCAGTCTTTACAGGTATTAACTGCCAACTGAATAACGCAGCGCAAGCCACAGCTTATATACCCGCAGGTGATCTAGTGCCTTTTATACTCCAAATAGAAATGCGTGAAATTGAATGGGGGGAGTCTGTAAACATGCAAGATAAAGTGCATACATATAAAATAACACATTTGGGCGATTCTTCAACTACAGGCACTTTTGGCCTTGTGAACTTGAGGGGAAAAAAAATTTTCAAACCTAATTGTCACAGTCTAATAGGTTAATATAAGTAGTCTAGTTTCATGATCCATAAGAGAACGCACTAACATTACAAGACAAATTGATGTTTTTTTTTACATATTGTCCGACCCGCATTGAACAAATGTAATTTCCATCATATGTAAACATTTGATTATTATTTAAAAAAAGTATGATATACATAATTTCTCAACAGTGTAAGACCACTTTCACACATAGTTTTACCAGTTTATACCTATATTGCAATTACCATACATTTGTGGATTAGGTAAATTAATTGAGATGAGGACCAAACACAAAGCTTACATCAACCACAACCTGAAATATAATATTGGATTGGTTAGATACATTTCAGGAAATAACTACTTGTGTTATTACATTAAGTGGAACATTATCCCATAAACTATGCAGAAGTTTTTAATGAGTGATTAGAATTTTGTAACTATTTTTTAAAAAAGGTATGAGGTGGTGGAAATGACTGGGTCATTTCTGGGTCATTTCTGGGTCAACCCCTCTTTCTTTTTTCCTCAGGTATCTCTCCCTGTCTCTTTTCAGTCGCTCTTCATATTTGACAGGGTCCTCTTTTATTCTGTCCCTATAGGCCTGAGACCTTTCTGCAGAGAGGTCCGTGGCATCTTAAAAATAGATGAAAATGCATTTCAACAAATATGCATTTGAATAAAACATTAACATTGTACATTTTAATAAATAAATTACACATATGTAGCCTCACAATCTATGAATTGCACCTTGTAAGCATAAATGTAATTTCAACCTCACCTTTGTCATTTCCACCCAAGAAGGTAATGTGTTGGAAATGACGGAGGTGGAAATGACATTCTTACAGTATTTTGTAAAAAAATCCAAGCTAGCATCACAGATTAGCTATGAATTGGTACCTAGCATTTCATGCATGCAAAATACATCTATGTACGTTAAAAAATCGATTTATTTACAAACTCAATTGATGTTACGTCATGTTTGGAAATGACATACAATAAAAATATTTTCATTTCAAGCAATATTTACCTTGAGTTTTCTTCAAAAGTTGGTGAAGAAATCCAAAATATCCTCCATATCAGACATGTGCTGTGATGTAACTGTTCATCTCCATAGAAACTACCCAAACCATCTTTCACACAAACCTTTTAAAGGGACATTACAGTGTTGTGGTGGAAATGATGGCAATACTGTGGGACAACTACATTTTGTATATAAAATCACATAAATAGTTGTTTGACCTTAAATACCCCAATTATGTGTTGATTATTTTACTGATACTTTATTCAGTCACATTTAAAAAAAATAGATAAATCATTTTTTTACACTTCATTTTCATTATTGAAGATCAGAAGTCTGGGTGTGGGACAGGCACAAAACAGCAATATTTGCATCTATAACGATGTTGAAAAAGGTGAAAAAATCATCATAGACTACCGGTAAAAAGTTCCTAAAGTACTTTCATTGTAAAGATAACTATGAAAGTGTGAATATTCCCTTTTTTTTTTTTTTTTTTATAAAATATGATCAAAGGACATGAAAGTGCCCGTAGTCTAAGAATCGCCCATTTACGTAAGTGGCCAATTACATATAAATATCCTATGTGCCACATAAACAGTGGAAAAAGCAGTGAAGCCCTTAGCAGACATAGGGGAAAATGTACAGTATATACAAACATGTACAGGAGCAGGACGTATTGTGTCTCTGTTAACACAGTTGTGTCATGTGTAATTGTGTTAAATGATCCATAATAAGTGCTGTCCAGTTTCCTCTATATTATATATAACATGGTGAATAACTCTTCAGATATTTCTTTAAGGCCAATATCAGATATATCTGTCAAGCTCTAATTACAATGAGCTGTCCTCCCATTTCTACCTCCATCAGCCTCCTGTTGCACAGTAATGAGTGATAAAGACACCTGATGACAAGGATGAGAAATGTAAAGATCACGGTTTCATCCAAGGCCCATCTACCTTTCATTCAAATTATGCTAAGATTATTATCATTGGTGATTTTAACCTACATGTGGACAATGAGACTGACTCGACAGCCATGGATTTGATGAATCTCTTGAATTCTACGGACTTTATTCAGTGAGTTACTGGGCTCACCCATAACCACTGCCACACCCTGGACCTAGTGATTACAAAGGGTCTTACTCCTGTTGCATCCTCTTTATCTAGCCATGTCGCTGAGCAGATGAGATTCATGATGATGAATATGAATAGTACACCATCAACAGCTTCCTCCTGTGATAATGATTTAGTAACCAGCTTCAACACCAAACTAAGGGCAACTATCGACTCTGTAGCACCAGTCAAACAGTTTGATTGATTTCCTGGTGAAATGCATTGCGGACATATGGATGTCACAGAACTAGTCATTGGAGCAAAAACCGAAAGAGAGAAACTGTCTGCATACTTAAAGACACTTCTACTTACAGTAACACTAAGCACCAGGCAAAAAACAGAGGTGTCACCATTGACTCAGATCTTAATTTTGAAACCCATATCAAGAATGTGACTAAAACATATTTGTATCACTTAAAGAAGAGTAAGTAAGTTTGTCGGAAATCTGCCATCGTGGAGAAATTCTGTCTGAAGTTGTCCAAACGACAACATCCTCCCTTATAATAATATAACCCCCCGAAATGAACTTGCAGTGTTGGACATTAGCTGTTGTGTTTCTGCATGCGCACACGATTGGAAGAGGCAGCCCTCAGAGACAGAAAGGTGAGTCCACTCCCCTAGAACACCCCTGGCAGTAACAACATGTTTATATGCAAACCGAGTGTCCAGGTAGGACACTCCATTTTAAAAAGCGTGTTTTCCGAACCAAAACAGCGTTTGTAAATGAAATATTTATTTCAAGGGATCTCGTTCCCTGATCGCTACCGATTAAAGATAGTCATTACAACCTTTAGGAAGCTTTTAAAAAGGTTGAATATTACATGGACCTTTACAGAACACAGCTGTAAAGGTGCAACCTTTCCTCTCCCAGGCTGACACTGAGAGACGAATGCATGCTTGTATTACTAGCAGCCTTGATTACTGTAACACTCTCCTGTCTGGTCGACCAAAGAAAGCTCTTGGCAAATGATACAGAATGCAGCAGCACGAGTCAGATGGAGAGCACATATCATACAAGTCTCTGCACTGATAACCTGTTAGTTTTATAATTTATTTTAAGATGATTGTATTAGTTTAGAAATCACTCTATGGTCACGCACACCACTGCATGTCAGACATGCTTTTAAGGTATATACCCTGTAGATCCCTCAGGTCCTCAGGTACTGGCCTTTTAACTATTCTGAAGATTCCAACAACACCTATCTACTTCCTGTTTCAAATGAATAGCACTGGGCAGAAGTCTGCACAGGGATGCTACAGACACATTAGCATACTGCAAAATACTGTCACCTATCTAACCATCTGTTCCAAAGCAATAGTAATAGATACTGTAGGAGTCTGCAGTGCACAGGGGTTACACACTCATCAGTACCCTCTAAAATACTGTCACTATCATATTTCCTGTTCCACATGAATAGTACTATATAGGAGTCTGCAGAGGGGTTACCTTGTTGGGAAAC
This sequence comes from Argentina silus, assembly GCF_951799395.1. Taxonomy (NCBI): domain Eukaryota; kingdom Metazoa; phylum Chordata; class Actinopteri; order Argentiniformes; family Argentinidae; genus Argentina; species Argentina silus. The sequence continues at coordinate 31,533,547 of NC_139657.1, forward strand.
ACAGTGTCTATCTCCTCCTGCAGCTTGGTCATGATGTGAGGGCTGGTTGCCAGATTGTAGGCCAGGAAGGACAGAGAGCTACTGGTGGTCTCATAGAGTGTTTCCACAGTGTATGTCAGTCTAATCAATGAATTCGATAGCTTCATTTATTGAGCACAAAATGATTTAGACTGAAAGCTATATGGGGGCAGTTGTACCGACTGTGAGGAACAGTGGGCTGAAGATGTCAAACTTGAGCATTTTCTTGATGTTGGTCACAAAGGGGTCAGAGGGGTTGTGGAGGGAGTCGATGTCGACACTGAATGAAGTGCTGACGACCTTATCCATACTGTATGGTCCAAAGAACCTGGAACACAACCACACAATCTTTGACCACCAGAACCACAACCACAAAATTAAAGGGGGAGTTCACTGAAATTACAAATTCACCTTATCTTCTCGGAGAGAAATACTCACTCTTTTAGTTCAATGGGCTCTTCGTTATCGGCCGTCTTCTTCAGATTGCTGACCAAATTACCAGAGTGCTGCTTCATGATCCCGAACATCTGAGTTGGGAAGGATACATGGAAAAATATGATGATTGATACATGGATTAATATGTGCAAAACATGGGTTAATATCATGTTTGAAACAGGAATTATTTTAATGTTTATATAGCCTGAGAATATACATTCATACAGGATACATTATGTATATAGTCAAGGAATAAGTGACTCCAAAGATGAACTATTATTCTATACTCTGTCATCTGACCACTGAACTTATCTAAGATAAGATTAAATATACTTTATTGTCCCGGATGGAAATTTGTCTTGGACAATTAAAGTTGCTGCTTCACACAACAACAAACAACAATGAATACACACTATACACATAGTACAAATCACATAAACACACACACACACACGTCAGAGTTGTTAGTCATTCATTTATTTGTGTTGTTGGAATGAATAAAAGAAGGAGAGGAGAGATGGGACTGTACCTCTTTGATCCGCCCACTGGTGAAGGAGGGAGACAGGACACTGCGGATCCGTCTCCATGTATCATCCTCAGCGATAAACACGGCGTCATACAGAGGCCCGTTGAGATAGAAATTCTAGAAAAATAACAATGATTATATACTGCAAAATTAACCGAATATTAATAATGCTATAATAACAATGATATTATCTATTTAATAAGCCCTTATGTTTTTTTCCCCATACAACAACTTCAATTTAGCGTATTACCCTCCTGTTAGTGAAAAGGGAGTAGCATTCCTTGATGAGGATGGTTTTGATCATGGCTGTGTCCATGATACACAGGACGGGCTGACGGCCATCATAGATCCTACAGACCAGCAAAAACAAAGATAGTTAGATATACACTCACCCAACACTTTATTAGGAACACTATACTAATACTGGGTAGAGCCTCCCTTTGCTCTCAAAACAGCCTCAATTCTTCGTGACATTGATTCCTTTGAGATTCTGGTCCATGATGACATGATTGCATCACGCAATTCCTGCACATTTTTCAGGTGCACTTTCAAGATGTGAATCTCCCGTTTTGCCACATCCCAAAGGTGTTCTATTGGATTCAGATCCGGTGACAAGGAAGGCCACTGAAGAACACTGAACTCATTGTCATGTTCATGAAACCAGTTTAAGACGACTTTTGCTTTGTGACATGGTGCATTATCATGCTGGAAGTAGCCATTAGAAGGTGGGTAAATTGTGGCCATGAAGGGATGCACATGGTCAGCAACAATACTTAAATAGGCTGTGGCATTCAAGCAAATATACCGTAGATAGAGACAGACAGACCCATCACAGATCCTGCACTCTTTGAAAAAGTGCTACCTAGAACCAAAAAGGGTTCTTCTTCCACTGTCCCTTTGAAGAAACCTTTTGGGTTCCATGTAGAACCCTTTCCACAGAAGGTTATACAGTACCCTGCGTAAGTAATGGGACAGTGAAGCATTTTTTCTTCTGTTTGGATTTGAAATAAAAACGTAGAGATTTTTATTTTTTATTTGATGTACATATTGGTTTATCATTCAGAAATTACAACACTTTTATGCATAATCCCCCTATTTCAGGCTACACAAAAGTGATAGGACAATTGGCTTGACAAGTGTGTTCGTCAGGTGTGTTCCGTCACATAATTTGTGCAGTCTGCTATTGGTGTCTTGTCAACATGAGGACCAAAGAGATGTTATTAAAAGTCAGGGAAGCCATTATGATGCTGAAATATCAGAAAAAAAATAAACATAGCCAAAACCTTAAACCTACCAAAATCAACAGTTTGGAACTTCATTTAACTTCATTAAAAGGAAAGAAAGCACTGGTGAGCTCAGAAATTGCAAATTACCTAGTAGGCCAAGGAAGACTTCCAGTGGATAACCAAAGAATGCTCACCATAATTGAGAATCATTAATTTACATCTTGTCAGTCCAAGTACAAGTAAATGGCTCCAAACTCATTGGACGGCATTTCATCATACAGCAGGACAATGACCCAAAACATACTGCCATAGGAACTAGGGAATTTTTCAGGGCCAAAAAGTGGAAAGTTGTTGACTGGCCAAGTCAGTCTCCAGATTTAAATCCTATAGAACATGCATTTCATTTGCTCAAGAGGAGACTTAGGGCAAAACATCCTAAAAAAACAACAACAGTCACTGCAACATAGGTCTGGCAGAGCATTACCAGAGAAGATACCCAGCGTCTGGTTGGGTCCATGGGTCACAGACTTTTGCACCTTTGCATACAAAGGATTGGGGACCAAATACTAAACATGAGTGCTTAATTTAGACATTTGATAATGCAAAAGAAGGAAAAATGCTTGGGCACCAAAATGGCTAGAGCCAGCCCTGATTAACAGAACCTTTATCGAGCGCACAACATCACATTAATGCCCATAGGAAGAATGAGAATAGAGTATCAACAAAATAACCAATTTAACACAATTTAAAACAACATACGTCTGTAAGTTTTAACCATACGTTAACGTGCGTCAAGGACAACGCGGGAGAATGATGCCCGTGATGGGCCTAACCCAAAACTCAAAGAATATCTCGCTGTCCCTCTCCTTAAATATCATTCCCAACAAAGGACAAGGTGTTAGATACATTACAATAGCAAAGGAATTGACAAATGGTGAAAGCTGAAAAATCTGAAACATAGTCAAAACCTTAGACTTGCCAAAATCAAGCACTGATGAGCTCAGCAATCGCAAATGGCTGAGGCTTCACTGCAAGATGCAAACCACTAGTTATTCTTAAAAAGGATAGTCAGGTTACAGTTTGCTAAGAGGTACCTAAAAAGCCTGCAGAGTTGTGGAAAAAAGTCTTGTGGACAGATAAGATGAATATTATCAGAGTGATTGCAAGAGGAAAGTTTGGAGAAAAAAGGATCTGCCCAAGGTTTACAGCATACCATCTCATCTGTGAAACATGGTGGAGGGGATGCTATGGTTTGGGCATGTATAGCTGCCACTAGAACTTGCTAACTTATCATAATTGATGATGTTACTGCTGACAGCAGCAGCAGAATATATTCTGAAGTGTACAGAAATATCTTGTCTGGTCGAGTAAAAGCAATGCTTCCAAATTCATTGGATGGCGCTTCATCATACAGTAAGACAATGACCCAAAACATACTGCCATTGGAGCTAGGGAGATTTTCAGGGCGAAAAAGTGGAAAGTTCTTGACTGGCCATGTCAATGTTTGGATTTAAATCCTATTGAACATGCATTTCATTTTCTGATGGTAAGATTTTGGGCAAAAACACCTCAAAAACTGAAGATGGCTGGCCTGGCAGAATATCACCAGAGAAGATACCCAGCACCTGGTGGGGTCAATGGGTCCCAGACGGTTATTGCATACAAAGTATTGTCGACCAAATACTAAATATGAGTGCATAATTTCGACCATGTATACCAATACTAGACAAAAGAAAAGAAAAGAATCTAGCAAAAGCAAACTATGTTCTGACAGGGTTTGACTCATCTAATACGACATCAGATCTGGATAGGTTCCTTGATTTCCTCTGAAAGGTGACATTGGCATGAAAACATGTACACAACATCAAGAAGAAACCATTGATTAAAGCCAAATCAATTGACAGAGGCATGGCAGAAAATGTGTGTTGTCTCTTTAAAAGAAATGTTAAAAATCTCTTTGTTTTCCCTGAATGAAACAAAGCACAGGTGTTTAAAAGGCCAGCCCCACCCCTGATTACAATGATCCACACATGGAGACAGCCAAAGCAACATAGATCAATAAGACATCCCACATGTCACACCAGAATGTGTGTTGGCAAGAGTGTGCCCTTATAGCCAGGATCCACTCACCACCTCTCTGGTCACATCTCCCTGATGTTCGTTATGAAGAACTTTATCAAACGTTCGGATTTATCAAACGTTTGGATCACTTTTTATGCATAATCCCCCTATTTCAGTGTACCCAAAAGTAATGGGACAGACTTATCAAATGTCCAAATGAAGCAGTCATGTTTAGTATTTAGTGGACAATCCACTAGTATTTAGTGGACAATAACTGCCTGAAGTCTGCAAACCACTAACCCCACCAGACGCTGGGCATCTTCTTTGGTGATGCTCTGCTAGGCCTGTACTGCAGCCATCTTTAGTTGTTGTTTGTTTTGAGGTCTTTTTGCCTAAATTCTTATCATTAGGGAAATGTAATGCATGTTCAATTGAATTTTAATCTGAAGGTTGACTTGGCCAATCAAGATCTTTCCACTAGTTGCTATGGCAGTGTTTTGGGTCATTGTTTTATTGTATGGTGTGGCTCCATCCAATGCATTTGGAGGCATTTGCTTGCACTCAAGCAGACAAGATGTTTCTGTGCACTTCAGAATACATTCTGCTGCTGCCGTCAGCAGGTACAATCATCAATTAAGACAAGTTAGCAAGTTCTAATGGCAACTATACATGCCCACACCTAACACCCCCTGCACCATGTTTCACAGATGAGGTGGTATGCTGTAAATCTTGGGCAGATCCTTTTTTCTCCAAACTTTTGTCACTCTAGTCCATGATAATATTCATCTTATCTGTCCACAATACCTTTTACGAGACCTCTGCAGGCTTTTTAGGTACTCTTTTTTAGCAAACTGTGACCATCCTTTTTGATGATAACTAGTGGTTTTTGATGTGTGAGAAAACGTGTTCTTTATTTGAAGAGAAGACAAACTACTTCTTACTTTTAGCTATTTATTTACATGTCAGAATTCTAGGCTTGTACAAGGACCACTTTTGGCGATGAAAATCACAGTCAGCAAGCTGTTAATCTGTAACCAACCCTCCAAAATTGGATGCATTCAAACAGTCAAACAAAGTATTTACAGTATACAAAATGATTGTGATTGGCTATTTGGTTGGGGAGGAACCATGGTTTAGACTTGGCATCCCTTGTTGTTCACGGGCTGATCACACCATTCATCCCAGCTGCGGAGTCAGCACTCTGTAAGAGATAAGACACCTACTCTGGTATGTCCTCCCTAGCCTATCCTCCCTAGCCTGGTACTATTCCACTATAGCTCTTTGTGTAAGCGTGTGTTGCAACATCTTTCTTGATGACCTGGCTTAACCTCTCCATGTATTAATTCAACGTACTATGGGACTAATGCTTGATCCATCGCTCATTTGTCAACAGGCCATCACATTAGTAAATTTAGCACACTGCAGTAATGTATTTTTATTATAGCAATAATAAACTGTTTTTATAAAAATAATTTCTAACAGATGATAAATGTGTCTTCCTCTTAGTTATAAACAAACCAGAATTAAATGCATAGGTCTATGTATGGATGGATGGATGGATGGATGTACTCATTGGAACAGCTGGAAGACTTTCTCTGCATCCCCGAAAAAACACATGTACGCAAGCACACACGCACGCACGCACGCACGCACGCACGCACGCACGCACGCACACACACACACACACACACACACACACACACACACACAGGCATGTTTAAGATATGCGTAGCCCATGTTTATTAGTTGACTTAGTTGTGGGGTTAGTTTAGATACAGCGCACTATGCAACAAACAGGTACAATATCAGCACACCTCAGCATTGCTACACCCACGTGCTACCACAGGGAACTGGTACCCGCATAGTTAGATATGGTGGTCCCACACCAGAGAGAACTGGTATGTTCCAGATCATTATACGAGGTAACTAGCTAGTAAATTATTAATTACTAGAAAGTGCTCAGTAGTCCTAGGGCTACAAACACAAGCTGACCAACCCTCCTGCAAACAGGGTGCTAATATTTCTCAATATTACCTTGTCAAAGCTAGCCAAGGTTCTCAGCTGTCCGGAAACAACAAGTAACTTAGTTAGCCGTCCGTCCCAAGTGCTAGCTGTAGCCTACACATGTGACCTTGCAAGTTCTAATAATAACCTGAGGAATTATCGTCGAGCTAGGGTTCAACAATAACAAAGAATTGAGAGCTCACAGGTTAGCCTGCTAGCTCAGAGAGTTAACAGGTGCTCAGAAGGTGAAAATCGTCGTTGAGCTGAACCGTAAGATTCTATCAGAGACAATCTAACGCCCCGTGAGAATCATAGGCTGAGGTGTAGCCAGCTACAACAAGACAACTACAGTACACTTTTCAACCTAATGCCCCATGAGAATCATGGGCTGAGGTGTAGCCAGCTACAACAACACAACTACAGTACACTTTTCAACCTAACGCCCCGTGAGAATCATAGGCTGAGGTGTAGCCAGCTACAACAACACAACTACAGTACACTTTTCAAACTAACGCCCCATGAGAATCATAGGCTGAGGTGTACCCAGCTACAACAACACAACTACAGTACACTTCAGACAGTCAGAGAGTGAAGAGTGGAAAGGATGAAATGGCGCGCTTGTAGCATCCCTTTATTGGGACAGGTGATAGGCGTTGCTATCACTTGCAAGTGTGTACGAGGTGTGATTATGTGAATCAAGATGTAAATACAGTGCTCTCAGAAAGTATTCATACCCCTTCACTTTTTCCACATTTTGTGATGTTACAGCCTTTTTCCTCATCAATCTACACACAATACCCCATAATGACAAAGCAAAAACAGGTTTTTAGAAATTGTTGCTAATTTATTGAAAATAAAAAACAGAAATATCACCTTTACATACGTATTCAGACCCTTTACGTTTTTTGTTGAAGCACCTTATTGCGTATTGTGTGTAGATTAATGAGGGAAAAAAATAATTTCATCTATTTTTGAATAAGGCTGTAACATAACATAATACGGAAAAAGTGAAGGGGTCTGAATACTTTCAGAATGCACTGTATGTGCCTGTTATAGTCCCATTGTGTGATTGGTGTGTCTACTGATTTCTGGCACAGGCCTTAACTGATCCAACAAGTTCACCAATCATCAATGGTGTGATATGAAGTTGATGGATTTTAATGTTACATGCTACACCAGTGCGTGTCTAAAGTGTTGACATTGCGCGGCTGCTGCAGCAGCAACGCAAAATGATTCTTGGAGTGCTTGGAAATGGTATCAATGCTTTTTGGACGCTTAAAAACATATTCAATTAGTTTCATAGTATGGTAAAGTAATAGAAACATAGATTATAGAAATACATACAATAGTGGTACCTGTATGAAAAACAAAGGGATTGTCCTCGTTTATATTTGGAGGTAGAGGACAAACCCCAATTCTAAGATATTCAGACTTGACAAGACTCTCAACATAAAACAATGTACAGAATCCATAAATTAGAAGTTCCTTGCAGAAACAGATTGGGAGGCTATTTCTTCTGCATCCACACGTGAAACTGGTCACGTTTCTGGTGTAAGAGTAAATACTGCCATCTAGGGTTTAGAGATGGTTAACAGGAAATGGATACATTATTTTACGGATGTACTTTAGGCCTACGTTTGAGTAATTTAGCAGAAGCTCTTATCCAGAGCGACTTAAAAAAATAGCTACATTCATCTTCAGCTACATACAACACGGTCATCACAAGTAAGACTTTCTATAATAATAAATGCCACAAGCAGTCACAGTGGTAGAGAAAGGAAGTCAATTTAATTTAATGTTCAACTTAATTTATTGAACTTAAGACAACTATATAAATTGATTTGCTATGTATCCCTAAATAGCAGCCAATTGCGTTGAGGTTTCCAGGCTAACAGTGTCGGCATGTGCAGTCCCCTGTCTTATCTCTGCACCCCCACACGCTCTCAGCCAGGGCCACATCAACAAGGCTTTTGACAGAAAGGCTCGTCCCCTGGTTTGCCTGATTGTGTACCAGCTGAGCCATCAGAGGAGTCGCTCTCAACGAGAACATGAGGGTTGGGGCATATCTGGAGCCATCGTTCATCTGAAATTAAAAAAGTAACATCAGAGGGGAGTGCAAGGTGAGACAAGAATTGGACAAATTCAACTGAGAGTTGAAGGTCATGGACTAAATGCTATAGTAAAACTAGCAACAATCACCTTCATCTACTTAGTCTATAGGTTCTCTACCATCTCTCTAATCGTCACCATGCTCACCTTCTTCAATGTCTCCCTCTCCTGTTCTAGCTTCTCTTTTTCCAGACTCTGTTTCGCTCTTTCTTCAGCCACCATCACCAGGGCCTCTCTCCTCTTGATGGCCTCTATCTCTTTCTCCATCTGTTTCTTATCCTTTTTAAATGTCTCCTTCTCCTTCCACATCTTGAGCATTTCTCGCTCCACATCCTGCCCGTCTCTTTTGATTTTCATCCACTCCTTCTTTATCATTTTCAACTCTGCTCTGACCTTCTCTGTCTTTCTAAGCATCTCCATTGAGGTCTCCTTTTCCTGCTCTAGCTTCTCCTTTTCCTGGCTCAGTTTAAGTCTTTCTTCGGCCTCCATCACCAGGGCCTCTCTCCTCTTGACTGCCTCCATTTCTTTTTCCATCTGTTTCTTGGCCTTGAGAAATGTCTCCTTCTCCTTCCACATCCCGAGCATTTCTTGCTCCACCTTCTGCCCGTCTCTTTTGATTTTCATCCACTCCTTCTTTATCATTTGCAACTCTGCTCCGACCTTCTCTGTCTTTCTAAGCATCTCCTTTGAGGTCTCCTTCTCCTGCTCTTCCTTCTCTTTTTCCTTGCTCAGTTTAAGTCTTTCTTCGGCCTCCATCACCAGGGCCTCTCTCCTCTTGACTGCCACCATATTTTTCTCCATCTCTTTCTCCATCTGTTTCTTGGCCTTGAGAAATGTCTCCTTCTCCTTCCACATCCTGAGCATTTCTTGCTCCACCTTCTGCCCGTCTCTTTGGATTTTCACGCTCTCCTTCCTCATCATATTTAACTCTGCCTCTGCCTTCTCAGCCTTTCTAAGTATCTCCTTTGAGGACTCCTTCTCTTTCTCATTCTCCATCATGAGGATCTTGATCCCACTTATCATCTCCTCCCTCTCCCTATTGAACTCATTCCTGTCCTCCTGCAGTCTTTCTGCCTTTCTGACCAGGATCTCCTCCTCCCTCTGCCTAACTTTTTGGTCCCTTCTCTTTTGTTTCTCATATTCCTCTATCTTTTTCTCAAACTCTGCCTTCTCTGTCTTAATCCTCTCATGCTCCTTCCTGATATCCTCAATACTCATATATATTTTCACCTCCATTGTTTTTATGCACCTACAGTAGATAGAACACAAACAAAAATGATTGAAATAATCTCCACACACCCATACTATAATGCAACAGGAATGTCAGAAAGATTCCCCAAATGAGAATGGGATAACAATCTTTGAGTTTGCCCTTCTGAATCAGTCAACAAATACCAGTACACCGATTGGCAGCAAAGAAATGTTATTATCTATAATGTGCGTTCGGCTGGCGTCATAATGGGTTTGGAATGACTATCATGGTAATTCACTGCCTAACAACTCTTATCAGCGTTCGATGCAATGGTTCGAAGTGACTTGGTCCTGTCAGAGGCCTATGTTAGAGTCAGCAAAAGCTTCCAGTGTGGGTTGGCTGGCTATGTTTGTTGACACGCCTTGAAATATAGCCTGCAATTGTGGCCAACAGGTCAAATATCAGTGGCCATATAATGGGCACATTTTATTAACTGGAATCGGCCTGGTACAGGTAGGAGCCTATAGGCTAATAAGCAGAAGACCTCGGCAAAATTAAAATAGCCCTAATTCAATTCATGCATTTAGGTCTCTCATAATAATAATAAAAAATATATTTGATTTGGAATGTGTTTTTCATTTGTAGCCGACAATTTCAAAGCCTGTGCAGTTGAGTGCAATAGACACACAAACAAAACCACAAACAAAACACTAACAACAACAAGAGGACAGGACCTAAAGGAAGGCCTTTCTAAAGATGTGAGTTTTTAGGCATATAGAAATATCCAACGCTGAATTCGACTTAATGGGAATATCATCTCCTAGTGACAGATATCTCTCAGTGACATTTTTACGCGTCCCTTGTCCAAATGCTGTAAAGGTAGTCGGCCTATGCCGTCTCAAGTATTTACAAATACAAGTGTTATAAAACTATACTATATGTCAACTATACTACATCTCTGGCCTACATTAGCCTACCTCAGTCAGTAGGCTGTGTATAAGCGCCGAATCTTCCGGTTATAATCTCTTTATATCTCACTCTGGTAATACTGATTGCACAGGTTCAGGTTGCGTCTTAGCTCGTTATGCCACTGAACTAAAAGTTCAAGAACTTTGTGTATTATTGCAGAACATTCTCAATTCTGTGTACATATCAACGTCATAATGATACCAATGGCAACGCATTTTGGGTGGAATCCTAACTCCAAATCCGCGCGCGTAAATCTTGCATTCATGTCAATGGGAAATTGATTCGATTTACACGCGGATCTCGAGTTAGGATTCCACTGCAATACACATTTAAGTTTAAGTTCATTTGAATTTATAGTGCATTTTACCCACAATATACGGCTTACACAAAAGTAGCCTACAAGACAAATACAACATTTGAAAAAACATATTGCATAGAATCAAATTTGGGGATATACAGGGTTTTTTTCTTTATAAAGTACATTACAAACATAAAGTCTCATAAAGTACATTACAAATACGAAACAATTATTAGTCATATTTTTTATTAGTAATAATAATAAGTATTTTATATTTAATACAAAATAGATTAAATGGTGAAATTGGTGTGTATAAATATATAAAACTTGACTCATAATCCGTATAGTGCTGTTTTTGGAGTAATTACTAATTACTAGTAATTACTAGTGTGTGCGGACTGCGCTCCCTGTCCCGTCTTTCTGCTGTGGGGCAGCGGAGCACTCTGCCCCATCGTTGCGAGGGGAACAAAGTGAGCGTGTTTGGCGTAAGCAGGAAAAACCTCACGCAAATTATATTGGGTATGAATTCTGCCTAGCAACAGGTGGCGAAAAACTATTAAACGCTAATGTCGTTAACGTGGTCTGACATGACAGGAAATAATCATAAAGCAATTCAGTTCATCTACTGTACGTCTATCGCTAATGCTAGCTAGCTAAAGTTTTCACAATGAATCGTGTAGATTATTTGTTGACCATGCGGTTTAGTACATTGCCTTTGGAAGAGAAGTTGGAGATAAAACGTTTAGGGCCAACAGGAATGGTTTGACAAAAAGAGATGGCTAACCGCTACCACCTCGAAACATGCGCTGTTCTGTTTCCCATGTATGATTTTTGGTGGAGACTATGTGGGCATCGGCTGGATTCAAAGACATTATACATCTGTCAGAACAGAACAGACACCAGCGACTGAACGGCCTTGACATGATTTCCATTGAAAATGCATTGATCCAGGGACAGATGGATTTCAACAGTAAAGTCATCGAGAGGTTTGCTGAAGCAACGAACCGCCGCGCTACTTTCCTATTCAAGTGAGCAGGTCTGTTTGGACATGTATGACAAATGGACAATGCGCCGTTCACTGTAGACTATATTGCTTTTGTTTTGTAGTCATTTTAAACGTTATACTACCTGTGATATAAAGTGGAGGACTAAATGTTACGTATAGGCCTAATATCTAGACAGTTGATGGGCACACTTGTTACTTGTTGCTTTCAGAACCCTGGACTGGGCTCGGGCTGTATATTCATATAGTTCCGTTAATTAGCCTAGCCTACTTTCCGTGATTTAATGTGACTTTTGTAGTGTGTTATAGCCTCTGCACTGATGATATTTATTTCACATTTAAAATAATACAATTGATAAAACCTGATTAAACTTTCCTACAAGTTAACGATGTGCCGAATGCTTGTATTTTGATTAAACATGCAAGTTATTGAAGACACGTGTCTGTCTCATCTTTTTACTTTGTTGCAGTATAGGCGTTCTGTGTCGCGCTGAAGCGTATGAAGTGTATTCAGTTATGGGGTTTACTGTACATACTTTTTCTCTGCACTGTTCCTGCTGCAGAGGATGCGTAAACGATTTTCCCATGTTGTTTTTTGGTTGTGGTCTGTGTTTATACATTTAGGCTATTAGTTGTATCCTACTTTTCAGTTTTACAAGTCAAATCTTATGACAGATGAGATGGCACTTCAACCGATAAAATGCAGGTACATTTTGACTACTGCTGCACTACGATACCCATAGATAGACCCAATACATTGGTAACTGCACTACTTATACAGCTCATATACTGCTTATACTGTTCATACTGCATTCTATATTTATTCTGCTTATAATGTTACTGTTAATACATATATTGCTTATACTGCACTACTTATACTGCTCATATACTGCTTATACTGCACTACTTATACTGCTCATATATTGCTTATACTGCTCTACCTGTATATATTGTTCACATTGCACTTTTCTGCTTTTTTGCACTTCTGGTTAGACGCTAACTGCATTTCGTTGTCTCTGTACTTGTACTCTGCACAATGACAATAAAGTTGAATCTAATCTAACACCTATTTATTGTCATGTTTTGATGGCATGTTGTTCATTCTCATGTTATGATTTAGTTTGTGATTATACACACGTTTTTAGCGTGATGATAGAGACCCACTACCAGACGAGTACAAAACATGCACAAGTCACATGCAAATCCCTGCCCTGCAGACGACAGACAACAACTGTCTCTGTACAACTAGTCCTGGACCTCCACTATTAGACAGATACAAAGAGAGCAGCATACAGTAGCAGCAGAGCCCAGAGGCAAGGCGAGGCAAGGCAAGGCAAGGCAAGTTTATTTATATAGCACATTTCATACACAGAGGCAATTCAAAGTGCTTTACGTAAAATAGATAAAAAGGAAACAGCATGAACATTTTTTTTGAATAAAAACGCATAAAAGACATAAAAAAAGAATAAAAGTCACAGTGCATTTTAGGGTCACAGTGCAATTATTAGCGCCAATTTAGTTTCAATTTAAGGCAAAAGCGAAGCCCTTTTTTTTTTTAAGCCCATTTTTGAAAGTAGCCAGTGTTGAGGCTGATCCTAGATCTATGTGTAACATAATAACTGAGAGACCTGCAGCAGGGCATGTCCTCATCACTGGCTGTCTGCTTTGAGCTGGTTGTCGTTGGACTCCTGGCAGCGGAACAGCAGCTTGAGTTTGATGGGCCGTATGGGCATCAGAGTGTTCTGTAGGTCCATCTCAATGGGGATCTGGTGAGAGTTGACACACAGTTAAAGTATGAAGGAATGAGTAAAACAGATGTTAGCGTTACACTATGAATGTTACCTAATACAGTGTCACTGTTACGTTCGGGTAGCATTGCACTATAAATTCAAATAAACTCAAACTCCTGGACAACCTCTCTTGGGTCGACATACATTATGAAGTCTCGAGGGAGTTTTGCAGAAATACAAATAGCTTTTTTTTAAATCTCACACTTCCATCATTTAGTAGGTAGCCTATACTGAGGATGATTGGCGCCTAGTACTGAAAAATGCAATCTGGGAAATTAAATGGGGAGTACATACTCATGCAGTACGCAAGTACAGAATTGTAGTATGGGGGTTCAAACCCGGGTCTCCCATGTGGAAGACACAAACGCTACTATTAAGCCAAGAGGACATCCTCAAGGTCTGAGGGCGACACTTCAGTTTACATGTCTCAGGCAGGGCTACCTCATCACGCGAGTGTGATTCCAAAATCACCTCTGCTACATATAGAAACGCAACAAAGTCATAGGTACAAAATTATATTTACAATCATTGTATCATTATTTTGTCTCACCTCTGTCTCTTTGCAGACGGTGAAGTTGAACCTCTGTAGAATCTCCACCATCGCCAGTTTCATCAATACCAGAGTGAATCGCATCCCGATACAGTTCCGTGGGCCCAACCCGAACGGCATGTAGGTGTATGGGTCGATGCTCTCCTTGTTCTCCTTACTGAACCTACACACGGTGTAGGGGTTAAAGAACATATCAATTAAATCACAGTAATATGATGGTTATACATGGTTGAAGAAACCTGTTTGTGTTTGGTCGTCGCATTTAGGTTTGTTTTATGGTTGTTTGTGGAACACTGCTCTTATCGTTGCTGTTGTGATTGATATTGTGGTTGTGGTTAAGATGTGGCCCATTACCTCTCTGGTTTGAACTCCTCTGGGTCTTCCCACACATCGGGGTCACGGTGCAAGGTCCAGATGGGTATCATGACGACCATACCCTTGGGGATGGTGATGCCGCAGATCTCAACAGATTTCTTGGCGACTCTTTCAAGTCGATGGGGTACAACCTGAGAGACTCGTTGATCACGCTGTCTAGATAGTCCATCTGCATCAGAGCCTCGTACTGGATAGGAGCCTGCACAGGGATATTACACTCACATGAGCACTAGTGATTGGTCGTTCACGTAGCCGTAGCCCAGAACTAACTCTTTTTCGTCGCAAATCTGAAGAGCTGTTAGTTTTTTGTGTTTTTTTGGGGGGAAATGAACACAGTACTATACTTATTCTAATCTGCATAGCCTAATTTCATGACACCCGCATACAGAACGCCATTACTTTCAATGTACATGTGTAATAGTGTCTTGCTTTTTTGTTATACATGAATAAACAAAAAAATCGCTAAATAATGTTATCTTGATAGTTAGAAGAAAATACATTTAGATTCCACTGAACAATGTAAATGATAGATGTACACAAGGATCAATCAGAAGTCAAAATGCCACTAAACTGGGCTGCTTTTAGTGGATTGACTGCTTGGAATACTGAATGTGCTATAGTCTATTATTTCCTATCACAGTCGACAGACTACAAGAAAACTGTCAGGTGGTTCAAATGTGAATAACTTGGTATCCATTCCATTAACTGTGGCCGGGCAGCACCGAACAGCCCAGAGAACATTACCATGGTGCTTTTGAATATTAGGTCCCTATCTGGCAAAACCTTTATTGATCTTATCTCAGAGCGAAAGCTGCACTGTAATGTTTTTATCTGAAACCTGGCTAAACATGAATGCATGTCAGTCTATTAGAAGTGGGGAAAAATATATTTTCACTCTATTATTTATCTAGCCATGTCGCTGAGCAGATGAGAATTTCATGATGAATATGAATATGAATAGTACACCATCAACAGCTTCCTCCTGTGATAATGATTTAGCAACCAGCTTCAACACCAAACTAAGGGCAACTATCGACTCTGTAGCACCAGTCAAACTGAAAAAGGCTGTGGCCAAATTTAAAAGAATTTGCAGAAAGTCTGAGCGGACAAAAACTGCAGGTCCACCTTGATATTCTTCGAGAGCATCTTTCTGCTTTTAATAAGGCAATAAAAAAACGCCGAGACAGACGGGATCATTTCTCAAAATTGATAATGAATCATAACAACTCAAACAGTGCTCTTTTCAACGATTGACAGCCTTATAAATCCCGCCCACAAGACACCTGGTGATCTGCTCTCCACCTACAAATGTGAGGAATTTGCAACATACTTCTGAGATAAGAGAACCAATATTAGGTGAGGAGGATCACTCAGGCAAGACCTGAAGATGTGTTTGATGACTTACCCCACCTTCCACCACATGGAAGCACTATGAACTCTTTTGCAGTGGTCATACAGAAATGCTCAGCAAAGTGGGGGTCTGTTCATCTGCACCTAAAACTACCATGGTGAAACCCCTCCTGAAGAAAAGTAACTTAGACTCTTCAGTCCATAGCGATTTTAGGCCAATCTCCAACCTTCCCTTTTTAAGCAAAAAAATAATAATTCTTGAAAAAAAGGTGTTCAAACTGTTAAATAATCTCCTTATTCCCATTTGACATGTTCCAATCTGGCTTTTGTGCCGATCATAGCACTGAGATAGCACTATGTTGTTAAGTTATTAACTAGGTTCTTAATGACCTTAGAATTAATTAATTAATGCTGATGCCAAAATGCTCTTTGTCCTTGTCCTGCTGGACCTGAGTGCAGCTTTTGATACTGTGGACCATGATATCCTTATTGATAGACTTGAGAAGTGGGTTGGCCTCTCTGGTCCAGTTCTTAACTGGTGTAGGACCAACCTAACTGGCCATTTTGTTTCCCATTGGTGACCACACCTGTGGGGTTCCTCAAAGTTGAATTTTAGGGCCTGTACTCCTCGTCAGTGTCATCAGGAAGCACAATATTAATTACTGCAGTTACGAAGATGACACCCAGCTGTACATTTCTGTATCACCCAACAATTTCAGTTTGATTGATTTCCTGGTGAAATATGGATGTCACAGAACTTCATACAGCTCAACCAAGATAAGACAGAGGTACTAGTCATTCGAGCAAAAGCCGAAAGAGAGAAACTGTCTGCACACTTAAAGACACTACTTACAGTAACACTAAGCACCAGGCAAAAAAACAAGGTGTCACCATTGACTCAGATCTTAATTTTAAAACCCATATCAAGAATGTGACTAAAACATATTTGTATCACTTAAAGAAGAGTAAGTAAGTTTGTCGGAAATCTGCCATCGTGGAGAAATTCTGTCTGAAGTTGTCCAAACAACAACATCCTCCCTAATAATAATATATCCCCCCGAAATGAACTTGCAGTGTTGGACATTAGCTGTTGTGTTTCTGCATGCGCACACGATTGGGAGAGGCAGCCACCAGAGAAAGGTCAGTCTACTCCCCTAGAACACCCCTGGCACTAACAACATGTTTATATGCAAACCGAATGTCAGGTAGGACACTGCATTTTAAAAAGCGTGTTTTCCGAACCAAAACAGCGTTCGTAAATGAAATATTTATTCATAAGGGATTTATTATAAGGGATCTTGTTCCCTGATCGCTACCGATTAAAGATAGTCACTACAACCGTTAGGAAGCTTTTAGAAAGCTTGAATATTACATGGACCTTTACAGAACACAGCTGTAAAGGTGCAACCTTTCCTCTCCCAGGCTGACACTGAGAGACGAATGCATGCTTGTATTACTAGCAGCCTTGATTACTGTAACACTCTCCTGTCTGGTCGACCAAAGAAAGCTCTTGGCAAATGATACAAAATGCAGCAGCACGTGTCAGATGGAGAGCACATATCACACAAGTCTCTGCACTGATTACCTGTTAGTTTTATAATTTATTTTAAGATACTTGTATTAGTTTAGAAATCACTCTATGGTCATGCACACCACTGCATGTCAGACATGCTTTTAAGGTATATACCCTGTAGATCCCTCAGGTCCTCAGGTACTGGCCTTTTAACTATTCTGAAGATTCCAACAACACCTATCTACTTCCTGTTTCAAATGAATAATACTGGGCAGAGGTCTGCACAGGGATGCTACAGACACATTAGCACACTGCAAAATACTGTCACCTATCTAACCATCTGTAGGAGTCTGCAGTGCACAGGGGTTACACACTCATCAGTACCCTCTAAAACACTGTCACTATCATATTTCCTGTTCCACATGAATAGTACTATATAGGAGTCTGCAGAGGGGTTACCTTGTTGGGAAACACAGTGTCTATCTCCTCCTGCAGCTTGGTCATGATGTGAGGGTTGGTTGCCAGATTGTAGGCCAGGAAGGACAGAGAGCTACTGGTGGTCTCATAGCCAGCAAAGATGAACATCATTGCCTGGGACAAGATCTCATGGTCACTCAATCCTATGATGATGGAGAGAGGGGGAGAATGAGAGGGAGGAGAGGGAGAGTGGGAGAAATGGGGTGGTAGGTGTGAGAAAGGGACGAAGTAGAGTATTTCCACGGTGTGTTTGTAGGTATAGGTGTTTGAGGCAGGTACTGTATGTGTGTGTGTTAGATGCTAGTATACAGTGTGTATGTGTGTGTGTGTGTGTGTGTGTGTGTGTGTGTGTGTGTGTGTGTGTGTGTGTGTGTGTTAAGGCAGGCACCTTTACTCTGCTCCTCTCCCTTTGAGTTGCTGTCTTTCTGTGAGTCTATCATCAGCTGCAGGAAATCTACCCGACTCTGGAAGCAGGCTTACGTCAGATCAAAATCACATGAGAACTACCAGATGCTACCAAATCTCTACAATTGTATTACACAATACTGGCTGAAGATCGTATATTTGATCAGTTATATTTACATACCTTCCTGGTGCTAGACACGCGATTGGACTTGATCTTCTGAAAGACAGCGTAGAAGAAATCTGTGACCGAGGCAGGGAATAGGGATACCTCCATGTTTGCCATAACAGGACCCATGAAGGGGAAGAATGCTGGACGGACAGGAAATGCCACGGTTACAAACAGGAACAGGAAATACCATGATACGTGACTCCAATCCTATTCAATGCACAGCCCTGTCCAGAAACAACTCCTAGGCTCTATCCCTAGACACTTCTGTATCCAATCCACTCAGATCTCCAAGTGTCCAGCATTTAGGAACTAGAGGTTGGTTCTGGACAGGGCCCATGTGTTTGTCAAATGAGTAGAGCGCAAACCATTGGCAGTGTGGTTTATGTCAGTCTAATCAATAAAATCGATAGCTTCATTTATTAAGCACAAAATGACTGAAAGCTATATGGGGGCAGTTGTACCGACTGTGAGGAACAGTGGGCTGAAGATGTCAAACTTGAGCATTTTCTTGATGTTGGTCACAAAGGGGTCGGAGGGGTTGTGGAGGGAGTCGATGTCGACACTGAATGAAGTACTGACGACCACATCCATACTGTATGGTCCAAAGAACCTGGAACACAACCACACAATCTCTGACCACCAGAATCACAACCACAAAATTAAAGGGGGAGTTCACTGAAATTACAAATTCACCTTATCGTCTCGGAGATAAATACTCACTCCTTTAGTTCAATGGGCTCATCGTTATCAGCCGTCTTCTTCAGATTGCTGACCAAATTACCAGAGTGCTGCTTCATGATCCTGAGCATCTGAGTTGGGAAGGATACATGGAAAAATATCATGATTGATACGTGGATTAATATGTGCAAAACATATATTAATATCATGTTTGAAACAGGAATTATTTTAATGTTTATATAGCCTGAGAATATACATCCATACAGGATACATTATGTATATAGTCAAAAAATAAGTGACTCCAAAGATGAACTATTATTCTATACTCTGTCATCTGACCACTGAACTTATCGAAGATAAGATCAAATATACTTTATTGTCCCGGATGAAAATTTGTCTTGGATTAATTAATTAAAGTTGCTGCTTCACACAACAACAAACAACAATGAATACACACTATACACATAGTACAAATCACACACACACTCTCACACACACACACACACACAGCGCGCGCGTCAGAGTTGTCAGTCATTCATTTATTTGTGTTGTATAAAGGAATGAATGAAAGAAGGAGAGGAGAGATGGGACTGTACCTCTTTGATCCGCCCACTGGTGAAGGAGGGAGACAGGACACTGCGGATCCGTCTCCATGCATCATCCTCAGCGATAAACACGGCGTCATACAGAGGCCTGTTGAGATAGATATTCTAGAAAAATAATAATAATTATAAACTGCAAGATTAACATACTATTAATAATGCTATAATAACAATGATATTATCTATTTAAGGAGCCCTTATGTTTTTTTCCCCATACAACAACTTCAATTTAGCGTATTACCCTCCTGTTAGTGAAAAGGGAGTTGCATTCCTTGATGAGGATGGTTTTGATCATGGCTGTGTCCATGATACACAGGATGGGCTGACGGCCATCATAGATCCTACAGACCAGCAAAAACAAAGATAGCCTCAATTCTTCGTGGCATTGATTCCACAAGATGTTGGAAACATTCCTTTGAGATTCTGGTCCATGATGACATGATTGCATCACTCAATTCCTGCAGATTTTTCAGGTTCACTTTCAAGATGTGAATCTCCCGTTCTACCACATCCCAAAGGTGTTCTATTGGATTCAGATCCTGGGAAGGCCACTGAAGAACACTGAACTCATTGTCATGTTCATGAAACCAGTTTAAGACAACTTTTGCTTTGTGACATTATCATGCTGACATTATCATACTGGAAGTAGCCATTAGAAGATGGGTCAATTGTGGCCATGAAGGGATGCACATGGTCAGCAACAATACTCAAATAGGCTGTGGCATTCAAGCGAATATACCGTAGATAGAGACAGACAGACCCATCACAGATCCTGCACTCTTAGAAAAAAAGTGCTACCTAGAACCAAAAAGGGTTCTTCTTCCACTCTCCCTTTGAAGAAACCTTTTGGGTTCCATGTAGAACCCTTTTCCACAGAAGGTTATACAGTACCGTGCGAAAGTAATGGGACAGTGAAGCATTTTTTCTTCTTTTTGGAGTTGAAATGAGAACGTAGAGATTCTCATCTTTTATTTGATGTTATTTGTGTACATATTGGTTTATCATTCAGAAATTACAACACTTTTATGCATAATCCCCCTATTTCAGGCTACACAAAAGTGATGGGACAATTGGCTTGACAGGTGTGTTCGTCAGGTGTGTTCCGTCACATAATTTGTGCAGTCTGCTATTGGTGTCTTGTCAACATGAGGACCAAAGAGATGTTATTGAAAGTCAGGGAAGCCATTATGATGCTGAAATATCAGAAAAAAATGAAACATTAAAACCTTAAACCTACCAACATCAACAGTTTGGAACTTCATTAAAAGGAAAGAAAGCACTGGTGAGCTAAGAAATCGCAAATGGCAAGGAAGACTTCCAGTGGATAACCTTAGAATGCTCACCATAATTAAAAAAAAAACAAAAAAAACAACAACTGCCCCATAGATTAGGAACACTCTCCAGGAGGTAGGCGTCAATGAGTCAGAGACTACCATCCGCAGAAGACTTCACCAGCAGAACTACAGAGTCTACACTGCAAGGTGCAAACCACTACTCAGCCACAAAAACAGGCTGGCCAGGTTACGGTTTGCTAAAAAGTACCTAAAAGAGCCTGCAGAGTTCAGGAAAAACATGTACCGGAGAAAGTGTGGAGAAAAAAAGGAACTGCCCAATATTCACAGCATACCACATCATCTGTGAAATATGGGGGAGGGGGTGTTATGCCTTGGGCATGTATGGCTTCCACTGGAACTGGCTCACGTCTCCTTTGATGAGGATGAATTCGGAAGTGTTCAGAAACATCTTGTCAGTCCAAGTACAAGTTAATTGCTCCAAACTCATTGGACGGCATTTCACCATACAGCAGGACAATGACCCAAAACATACTGCCATAGCAACTAGGAAATTATTCAGGGCCAAAAAGTGAATCCTATAGAATCCTATAGAACATGCATTTAATTTGCTGAAGAGGAGGACAAAACATCCTAAAAAAACAAACAACAATCGCTACAATATAGGTCTGGCAGAGCATTACCAGAGAAGATACCCAGCGTCTGGTTGGGTCAATGGGTCACAGACTTTTGCACTTTTGCATACAAAGGATTGGGGACCAAATACTAAACATGAGTGCTTAATTTGGACATTTGCATAATGCAAAAGAAGAAAAAATGCTTGTCCCATTACTTACGCAGGGCACTGCAAATGGAACCCATAAGAGTTATTCAACCAAAGAATCCTTTTAGAACCCTTTTTTTCTTTATTTTTTTAATTACATTTTTGCCCTTTCAATGACATGGAGGGAAGACACAATCACTTCCGATTTGAATTCTGACGTGTCGTGGCTCCTCTTTATTCATGCAGTTTGAGACGTGCTCAGAGGCAATATAGGAGCCTCAACCAATGAGAATCCAGGATGTTGTCAAACATTGGCAACGCACAAGTTGTGTTTGGGACCATACTACAGAATACTTAAAAGCTTAAAACTTAAATCGCTCAATAACAGATTCAAATTATTAATGTGGAAGCATGAAATTGTTGCTTGGGCAGTGTACTTGCATCAAGACAGATCATTTGTCTTGGTGTATGAGACCATTTCGTCGGTTGGATCGTCTGTGTTTGTGAAAATCGCACAGTGTCCGCCTGGTTTAAGAGTGTATACTGTAGACACTGAGAGATATATATATCCATCATAGTTAACAATAACCAGGATCAGTTTAGCAGACTCACCCCCACAGTTTCCCATATTTCTGGAATCAAAATTGGTGAAACCACCCTGGGAACAAAAAAACTAAACAAAAAAATAGCCAGTTCATAAATGCTTGTCATAAACCTGAATTATGGCTTAGTCTATGATGGCCCTTTTCCACTACAGACCGGCTCCCACTCCTCTCTTTTCGTTTTCGTTCAAAAGCTTTATTGCCCATTTTTCTGGGTAAAACAATTCATATTCAGCTCCCATGGCTTTCACCACAACAACACACATCATGGATGAGTCTACAATGTTGTTGTTTATGGGCTTAATCTCTACAAACCTTCTTATATCCCATTATCGTCCCGAGGAAAGGGATGGGTTTAGGACCAGGAATGCCTAGTTTTTTTAATATTCCATATGGCCAGTATCCATACCTGGTCAGAACAAATATAAATCAACAATCTGACTTGAAACAAAAGCAAAACGATCAAGTCATAGGTATCATTGAAACTGTTAGATAACTGTAATTATCAATACTATCATTTGTATGTATTATCACAACTAACTAACTAACAAATAATATTTTTTATTAAAACTTCTTACACTACGATCAGAGTGATGAGTAAGGCAAGGAGAGTTCATGTCTCGGTGGAGAAGTACGGAAGGTAACCCATCTTTACAGGTTCAATCGCTTCTTCTGAGTAACCCCGGACACGTCTGCTGAAGTGATTATTTTATCCCATCATGACACCTGTGTTTCAGATCATGAAAGAGTATGTGAGAGGTGAAGTTGAAGCCATGGCTAGTGAATGATTGAAAGGGGATCCCTGCGCAGAGGGCAACACTCAGTGATGTTATTGTCGGCCTTTATCTTAACATCCTGCTAATAGTTGCTGCCTGTTTGATCCCTATCGGGTTTTAATAGTTTGCAGACCCATTGATTCAAGAAGGACTATGGGGCAAATATTTTTGGGCAAATATTTTCTTTCGAGTAATACTGAATTTTACATATTTGAACTCCTCTAAAAATGTGTTATGTTCTTTACATGTATGCACTTGTTTTATATCATTGGCTCCTAAAAACAGTATTTCAAAATACTAGTTCAAAACACATCACATATTACAGTAATGAAGCAACTGATTAACATGAATACAGTGCTCTTCATAAGTATTGGAAAGAGGAAGCATTTTCTGTTCTTTTAGCTCTACACTTGGATTTGAAATCAAACAAATATTATGGGGTCAAAGTAGAGATTCTCAACTTTAATTCAATGGGTTTTTAAAAAAACATTTGTAAACATACTCCCACTATTTCAGGGCTTCAAAAGTATCATATAATGAAAATAAAGTAAATCAGTCAAATAAAGTCAAATAAAGTACTAATGTTTCGTATTAGGTCAACAATCTGCCTGAAGTCTGCGACCCCACCAGGCACTATCCACTATCCACTATCCACTATCCACTATCCACTATCCACTCATCTTTAGAAAATCATTGACATTTCCACATGGTATTGTGTCATAGAGTAGCTTCCCTACAGCAATATTATCTTGACATTGGGATCCTTTGTCCAAACCATATTTCAGGGTGTATGTTTGGTTGCAGGGGCCCAGGCTGTGCTCTCTGACTGCTCCAACTGTAGTAGACCCTGCAGTGAGGAAGAGGTCAACATGCTGCAGTACCGTCAGCCAATCACACACAAGAACCAACAGATCGCCAAGACCTCCATTGCACCATGCACGCACGCACACACACACACACACACACACACACACACACACACACACACACACACACACACACAAACACTGTCTCAACAGCCCCTTCCTTCACTCTCACTCTCTCTCTCTGTAGGTGGGTCAGGCTGCGTATTCAGCCTCTAAGGGGGGTATTGTTGGGATGACTCTACCCATCGCCCGAGACCTGGCACCCATGGACATCTGTGTGGTCACCATCGCACCCAGTCAGTAAACACACACACATACATACGCACTCTTTCACACACTCCTCCCCCCCCCCTTCCTCTCCATATCAGACAACCTCTCTCTCCCTCTCCTTAGGTTCTGTTCTCCACTCCTCTCCTGGCGGGTTAACCTGAGAAGGTGCGTTCATTCCTGGCCCGCCAAGTGCTCTTCCCCTCACGCCTGGGAGACCCTGCAGAGTTTGCCCACCTGGTGACATCACTGGCTGAGAACCCCATGATCAATGGAGAGGTCATCAAACTGGATGGAGCTATCCGCATGCAGCCCTGAGAGAGAGTGAGTGTGTGTGTGTGTGTGTGTGTGTGTGTGTGTGTGTGTGTGTGTGTGTGTCTGTGTGTGATCCAAGGTATACCACTGTGACAGCTCCGATGTGTGTGTGCATGTGAGGTGTGTGTTCATGTCTGGTACTCCAAGCGCTGCTGTACTGTACGCTCCATGCAGTTTTGTTTTGTTTTGTAAACTGATCCAGTAATAAACTTCTAATGAGTCTGAGTCTCTCCTCCTCTGTGTCTGTGTAAAGTGAGGTCAGTAGGAGCTAATAGGACAAATGAAACAAGAATGAGCCTTATGAGGCAAGTGTACCTTCATTTGTCCTATTAGAAGTGAATAGAACGCCTGGACACAGGAAATGCTAAATGCTAAAGTTCTCATAACATCACACCTGCACCAGTGTGTAGCTTTATGTACATGTCATCCACAACATTTGAGTGAAGGGAAAGGGACACATTTCTTTTGGAATGGAAAGGAGTCGAGGTACAGTATCTTGGTATACACACGTTTGCTCCAGTTTTGTACCCATTGACTGTGACCCTGTTTGTGTAAGAGGCTAGGGCTGACCCATTCTGATTCAAGATGTTTGTGTAAAAAAGGTATTTATTGCATATATTGTCCACTAAAAAGCAGATGATGGTACAAGTGTAAGGGACCAAGTGCTCCAACCTCAGTCTAGCCTGAAGATCATTCCATATCTAAGGAGCACAGCAGCTAAAAAGTTCTTCTCAATTCTGTAATCACTTGAAGGACATTAAATAGTAACAAGCTGCAAGTTTGATCGCCACTAAGTCGCCATAAAAGCAATGATGTGAGGTAAAATGGGAGTTTTAAAAGAACTGCTTCATATACAGATGAAATCCAATGATAAGCCCTTCTCAACGTCAAAGAATCCCAACCCACAGACTGATACAAAAGACAATGGTGGGTACAGAAAACATGCCTACAAATGAACTGCAGAGCAGAGTGATAAATCGGGTCTAGTGGTTTAAGAATTGAGGCTGTCGTGTGATTTTAAATTGTGTCACCATAATCACGGACAGGGAGGAGCATTGCCAAGACAATCTTCCTCCTATTATCAAAGGTGAAGCAAGACATTTCTTTACAAAACAAGTACAAGTCTAACTCACAAACTCTTGATCACTTTTTCAACATGTATTTTAAAAGTGTATCATCTATGTAAATGCCCAGGTACTTATAATGGGGAACTTGTTCAGTTTGGGTTCTTTTCAGGGTACAAATATGTTGATCATTGAAATCAATATTATGGCATATAGAGAAAAACATAACAGACCTCATGCATACCTCTTCAAATTAAGGTTTACCCAGATTGTTTCTAATCTAACCCATGTGCATACATGTGCCATGTTTTTTCTTCCTCAACTTGTAAATGTAAAAAACACAAACACCACCACTTTGTCTTTTTGTGGTGTTAGGAATACAGACCTCACAGATAAAAAAGTTTTGATAAAGGTCATAAACCGAAACGTCGACACAATAAATAAGCAGAGGTAACAATCGTGTGTGCAGGAGTATTCATTTTTTACATACCTTTTCTTCCTAAACTCATCATCACTCAACATAGTTTACAGCTATGCAACTTGTAAAATACAGCATTTCAAACATGACACACAGTTTGCCTTTGAATATGACTTTAATGAAAGAGAATTGAAACGGCAAGTGTAGTTATAGTGGTAGTATGCAGGGTAGTTATTGTGGTAGTAAGTTTGGGATAGTTGTGGATTTCCAGAATTGTCTCTGTGTTGAAATATCTGAAAGAGAAAAATTGTCTTATCATTTGTATAGATAAAATCTAAATTATTTTGAGGTGATTTGAGAAGCCAAAATGATCATGCTTAGAATGCACTGTAAGCAGATAATGGAGGGCATACCTGTATTTTGTTTCCCTTTATGGAAAGCCCTCTCCATGCTCTCTCTGGCAAACTCCAGGTTCGCCGCAATTACTCTTTTCTTTTCAGTCTTCTCCTTCTCTCTCTCCATTTCTGTCTTCATCCTCTTCACGACATCTTCTGTAATCTTTGTCATCAACTCTTTCACTTCCCTCTCCCTCCTTTCCACCATATTATTTATCATCCCATCCATCTCTTCTCTCATGCGTTTAACGTCATCTTCTTTCTCCTTCAGGATTTTCTCCATCTCTTTCTCGACCACTTCTACTCTCTTCATTGCCTCCAACTCCTTTTTCACCCATTCAATATCCTTTTCTTTCTCCTGTTCATTCCTGTTTCTCTGTCTCTCCTCCTCTGCCCATTTCATCACCTCCATCCTCTCTTTCACTTGTTTCACCTCCATTTCTTTCTCCTCCAGGATTCTCTCCATCTCTTTCTCGGCCTCCTCTACTCTCTTCATCGCCTCCAACTCCTTTCTCATCCATTCAAAATCCTTTTCTTTCTCCTTCTCACTCCTGTTTCTCTCTCTCTCCTCCTCTGCCCATTTCATCACCTCCATCCTCTCTTTCACTTGTTTCACCTCCATTTCTTTCTCCTCCAGGATTCTCTCCATCTCTTCTACTGTCTTCATACCCGCCTCCATCTCCTTTCTCATCCATTCAATATCGTTTTCTTTCTCCTTCTCAATCTTCTCCTTCTCCCTCTCCATCTCTGTCTTCATCCACTTCACGACATCTTCTGTAATCTTTCTCATCTCCTCTTCCACTTCACTCTCCCTCCTTTCCAACATATTCTTTATCACATCCATCTCTTCTCTCACGTGTTTAACGTCACATTCTTTCTCCTCCAGGATTCTCTCCATCTCTCTCTCCATCTCTTCGACTCTCTTCATCGCCTCCAACTCCTTTCTCATCCATTCAAAATCCTTTTCTTTCTCCTTCTCACTCCTGTTTCTCTCTCTCTCCTCCTCTGCCCATTTCATCACCTCCATCCTCTCTTTCACTTGTTTCACCTCCCTTTCTTTCTCCTCCAGGATTCTCTCCATCTCTCTCTCCATCTCTTCTTCTCTCTTCATACCCGCCTCCATCTCCTTTCTCATCCATTCAATAACCTTTTCTTTCTCCTTTTCAATCTTCTCCCTCTCTCTCTCCATCTCTGTCTTCATCCTCATCTCCTCTTTCACTTCCCTCTCCCTCCTTTCCACCATATTCTTTATCATCACATCCATCTCTTCTCTCACACGTTTAACGTCGCATTCTTTCTCCTCCAGGATTTTCTCCTTCTCTCTCTCCACCTCCTCTACTCTCTTCATCACCTCCAACTCCTTTCTCATCCATTCAATATCCTTTTCTTTCTTCTTCTCATTCCTGTCTTTTTCTCTCTCCTCCTCTGCCCATTTCATCACCTCCATCCTCTCTTTCACTTGTTTCACCTCCATTTCTTTCTCCTCTAGGATTCTCTCCATCTCTCTGTCAACCTCTTCTACCCTTCTCTTCATCACCTCCATTGTTTCGGTCTCCTTCTCACTCATCTTTAATCTCTCTTCGCTCTTCTTTACCTCCTTCTCTCTCTCCTGCACCACCCTCTCTCTCTCCTCCACCTCCTTCTCTCTCCTCTTCATCTCATTTCTTGTTTTTTCCATCTCCCTCTGGAAAGTCTCCTCCATCTCCTTTGTCACTTTCTCCACCTCCTCCACCTCTTTCGCCTTTATTTCCAACTGGACAATCCTCTCCTCCAAATCCTTTTTGTTATTTTCCTGCGTCTTTTGAATGCGACTGAGTATTGCATTGCATTCATTCACTTTCTCAGTGTCTCTATCCAACACTTTCCTCTTCCTCTCCATATTATCCTTAAGATGGTTGACTATCTTCCTCTTCCTCTCCACCATTTCTCTGTCCTTGTCCACCATTTCTCTGTCCTTGTCCACCCTCTCTCTCTCCTCCTTCAGCCTCTCCTTCTCTGCATCGGTGTGCTCCTTCACCTTATGCAGAAGGTTTTGGGCTCCCTCCACCTCTTCCGCTCTCTCCTCCATCTCCCTCCTCCAACCCTCCTTCTCTTCCTTTCTTTCTTTAGCCACTCTGGCCCTCTCTCTCGTGTGCCTGGCCCGTCTTGATGTCCTCTGTGGGAGTGGGGTGTAGGCTGCGAAAGCTGCCGGTCCTGCTGCCTCCATCATCAGGGCAGCCTGATCCTCTTTACACTCCTGTGGACATACAGTGAACACACTACAGGTGCAGTCTCGAGAATGTCTCTATGAATGTATTTGTCTTTTCTGAGTATAAAACCATTCAATTGTCTCCAGTGATCTTTACATATTGTCTATGTTTAGCCATCCTGAATGGGGTGAGTGGGTAGTTATCAAATACAGTAGCATAGGGCTTTGAAACTTCCTGATGGAGATGACAGACACAATGACAGGGAAACGTCAAGAAATATGATTGCGTTAGATAACAGGCTTCCCTCGCAAAGAGATTGCAGTACCTCACAATGTTCTCAAGAATAGGCTGTTGCGTTCCCAATTTCCCAAAAGGGGCTCTCTAGTTTTGCCTTTAAAAAAGGCCTACATCTACCTTTTATTCAACATATCCGACACAATTTATATTGCAAATCATGTAGGCCTGTACAGTAAGTAATTGTAGGCCCTTTGCAAAGTCAACTTACGACTTACTTAAGGAAAGGTCCTGTCGATTAAGACCTATTAGTGCCAACTATGTTTGGTTATATTTTAGATAGGGCCTACCTGAAAACATCAAATTAACCATTTTGATATTGTTCTGTCAATCATCTTTCTTCGATAGTCCATCCTCTATAGGTTATTTATAAAGCTGTCTCGTTTTAATGTTGATCTTTAAAATGGTTGATTTTGCAGCCCCATTTCTCTCTGTAACAACGATTGAGCTCGTCCCGTTTCACTTTTTAGGCTGTTACGCTGCTCTTTCACTGACAAACAGCTGTTTTTGGAATTGCGCGCTCACCGAAATTACCGCGATTTGACTTGATGTTGGGATCAAACTGTCTGCCGAGTCGGATGAATTACTTCCCAGAGATCTAACAACAAAGAGTAGCCAATTAAGGGTATTTCTTTGCAGTAGGTCTAGGTCCTGATTGTGGGGGAAATGTTGCTTTGAATTGTAGGCTACTTTGACTGGACGATAACATACGAATACAAACAAGTGTACAGTAACATGTTGTCACCACGGATGATAGAGCTTGATTTGATTAAATTTGATTAATTTTCAGCCCTGCTTCTTACAGCTTTGCGTTTACTTGAAGGCAGTTCACGGACTTGAGGTAGGCTGAAAATATACAGGAGCTTGTCGGCCGAGTGCTTATTCGATTAAGGTAGGGGGGATCTGCGCGAAGCCCACACATCGTGTCGCTCACCGGCCCCGCAGCCCACAGATCGACCGGCCCACCAGCAGCCATGGCACAGCCCTTTACACAACATTTAGGCAGCACCCCCTCTCGAAAGATACATCCTACGTCCTTGGACATTTGGCCCAAGTATTGGGGCAATTTAATGTAAAGTATTCCCGTTTATTTAAACTAAAATAGAGCAAGGCAAACTTACCTGCGGCGGGTCCCACCAGTTTTTCTCCATTGTGTTGAAATGTAATTGAATCTATTTCCACTAATGAGCGTACCACATTACAAATGACAATCAGCAAAAGCTATTTGACAACAACTGGAGGTTCAAGTGACCAAAGTGACTTTTACATAAATTTACGTCAGATATGCTCATGTTGTTTCTTGGAAAATATACGTCGTTGGGATTAATCATCATCATATTATTAATTAATAGACAAAACACAGACATAGATATAGGTATATAGATCAGTGCTAGGGGCTCGGGGTCGTTTCTGGACATGGCCCTCCATTGTAATTTACATTTACATTCATGGCATTTAGCAGACGCCTTTATCCAAAGCGACTTACAACAATACATTTGTTTAAGTAATTGAATCATCTATCCAACAGTCATCATAAGACAAAGTAATCAATGCTCACACCAGGGGCCATAGGCAGTCGGCTATTTCATTTTATTTGTATTAGCAGGAGAGAACTTGTACAAGGGGGGTAGCGGGGATGAAGAGGTCTCTGGGTGGGGTTGGGGTTAGGGTTAGTATAGGGGGGGGGGATAAATGGAAAACATACTCGTGGTTCAGGTATTAACTGCCAATGAACTTAGTTGGAACAATACAAATTACAATGTAAAACAATAACAATATAATATCAACATTTCAGTATTATATCAAAATAATGATTTAGAAATATGGTACAACCTGTGAGCTGCCTGGTTGCCTTGGCAACGGTAAACTACAGCGCTGTTCATCAGCGGTTCGGACTCTGGCTCTAACCGTCTACCTTCTCTTAACCGTTAGGAGAAAACGAAGAAAAACAAAGAAAATGTAAACTACAAAACACTCTAACATTAAATCCTACACATACATCTGTATCAGTGGAGTCAGGCAAACGTTACACCAGACTCCCTTCGACATGTTTTGTCAAGTGTCATTTGACAACAACCACTCATCGTAAACGGCAAGCTAGTGCTAACTCGTCCTCGTTTAGGATACCAAGCTAGCGCAATTACCGCTAACAGACTACAAACTTCATATGCTACTATGCCTAACGGTACACTAAATAGAAAGCCTACATTAATGACAAACTGTATTAATGCTTATGCTTAAGAATAAATGGAAAACACACTAGTGAGTCGTCTGGTCCTCAGTCTTTACAGGTATTAACTGCCAACTGAATAACGCAGCGCAAGCCACAGCTTATATACCCGCAGGTGATCTAGTGCCTTTTATACTCCAAATAGAAATGCGTGAAATTGAATGGGGGGAGTCTGTAAACATGCAAGATAAAGTGCATACATATAAAATAACACATTTGGGCGATTCTTCAACTACAGGCACTTTTGGCCTTGTGAACTTGAGGGGAAAAAAAATGTTCAAACCTAATTGTCACAGTCTAATAGGTTAATATAAGTAGTCTAGTTTCATGATCCATAAGAGAACGCACTAACATTACAAGACAAATTGATGTTTTTTTTTACATATTGTCCGACCCGCATTGAACAAATGTAATTTCCATCATATGTAAACATTTGATTATTATTTAAAAAAAGTATGATATACATAATTTCTCAACAGTGTAAGACCACTTTCACACATAGTTTTACCAGTTTATACCTATATTGCAATTACCATACATTTGTGGATTAGGTAAATTAATTGAGATGAGGACCAAACACAAAGCTTACATCAACCACAACCTGAAATATAATATTGGATTGGTTAGATACATTTCAGGAAATAACTACTTGTGTTATTACATTAAGTGGAACATTATCCCATAAACTATGCAGAAGTTTTTAATGAGTGATTAGAATTTTGTAACTATTTTTTAAAAAAGGTATGAGGTGGTGGAAATGACTGGGTCATTTCTGGGTCATTTCTGGGTCAACCCCTCTTTCTTTTTTCCTCAGGTATCTCTCCCTGTCTCTTTTCAGTCGCTCTTCATATTTGACAGGGTCCTCTTTTATTCTGTCCCTATAGGCCTGAGACCTTTCTGCAGAGAGGTCCGTGGCATCTTAAAAATAGATGAAAATGCATTTCAACAAATATGCATTTGAATAAAACATTAACATTGTACATTTTAATAAATAAATTACACATATGTAGCCTCACAATCTATGAATTGCACCTTGTAAGCATAAATGTAATTTCAACCTCACCTTTGTCATTTCCACCCAAGAAGGTAATGTGTTGGAAATGACGGAGGTGGAAATGACATTCTTACAGTATTTTGTAAAAAAATCCAAGCTAGCATCACAGATTAGCTATGAATTGGTACCTAGCATTTCATGCATGCAAAATACATCTATGTACGTTAAAAAATCGATTTATTTACAAACTCAATTGATGTTACGTCATGTTTGGAAATGACATACAATAAAAATATTTTCATTTCAAGCAATATTTACCTTGAGTTTTCTTCAAAAGTTGGTGAAGAAATCCAAAATATCCTCCATATCAGACATGTGCTGTGATGTAACTGTTCATCTCCATAGAAACTACCCAAACCATCTTTCACACAAACCTTTTAAAGGGACATTACAGTGTTGTGGTGGAAATGATGGCAATACTGTGGGACAACTACATTTTGTATATAAAATCACATAAATAGTTGTTTGACCTTAAATACCCCAATTATGTGTTGATTATTTTACTGATACTTTATTCAGTCACATTTAAAAAAAATAGATAAATCATTTTTTTACACTTCATTTTCATTATTGAAGATCAGAAGTCTGGGTGTGGGACAGGCACAAAACAGCAATATTTGCATCTATAACGATGTTGAAAAAGGTGAAAAAATCATCATAGACTACCGGTAAAAAGTTCCTAAAGTACTTTCATTGTAAAGATAACTATGAAAGTGTGAATATTCCCTTTTTTTTTTTTTTTTTTTATAAAATATGATCAAAGGACATGAAAGTGCCCGTAGTCTAAGAATCGCCCATTTACGTAAGTGGCCAATTACATATAAATATCCTATGTGCCACATAAACAGTGGAAAAAGCAGTGAAGCCCTTAGCAGACATAGGGGAAAATGTACAGTATATACAAACATGTACAGGAGCAGGACGTATTGTGTCTCTGTTAACACAGTTGTGTCATGTGTAATTGTGTTAAATGATCCATAATAAGTGCTGTCCAGTTTCCTCTATATTATATATAACATGGTGAATAACTCTTCAGATATTTCTTTAAGGCCAATATCAGATATATCTGTCAAGCTCTAATTACAATGAGCTGTCCTCCCATTTCTACCTCCATCAGCCTCCTGTTGCACAGTAATGAGTGATAAAGACACCTGATGACAAGGATGAGAAATGTAAAGATCACGGTTTCATCCAAGGCCCATCTACCTTTCATTCAAATTATGCTAAGATTATTATCATTGGTGATTTTAACCTACATGTGGACAATGAGACTGACTCGACAGCCATGGATTTGATGAATCTCTTGAATTCTACGGACTTTATTCAGTGAGTTACTGGGCTCACCCATAACCACTGCCACACCCTGGACCTAGTGATTACAAAGGGTCTTACTCCTGTTGCATCCTCTTTATCTAGCCATGTCGCTGAGCAGATGAGATTCATGATGATGAATATGAATAGTACACCATCAACAGCTTCCTCCTGTGATAATGATTTAGTAACCAGCTTCAACACCAAACTAAGGGCAACTATCGACTCTGTAGCACCAGTCAAACAGTTTGATTGATTTCCTGGTGAAATGCATTGCGGACATATGGATGTCACAGAACTAGTCATTGGAGCAAAAACCGAAAGAGAGAAACTGTCTGCATACTTAAAGACACTTCTACTTACAGTAACACTAAGCACCAGGCAAAAAACAGAGGTGTCACCATTGACTCAGATCTTAATTTTGAAACCCATATCAAGAATGTGACTAAAACATATTTGTATCACTTAAAGAAGAGTAAGTAAGTTTGTCGGAAATCTGCCATCGTGGAGAAATTCTGTCTGAAGTTGTCCAAACGACAACATCCTCCCTTATAATAATATAACCCCCCGAAATGAACTTGCAGTGTTGGACATTAGCTGTTGTGTTTCTGCATGCGCACACGATTGGAAGAGGCAGCCCTCAGAGACAGAAAGGTGAGTCCACTCCCCTAGAACACCCCTGGCAGTAACAACATGTTTATATGCAAACCGAGTGTCCAGGTAGGACACTCCATTTTAAAAAGCGTGTTTTCCGAACCAAAACAGCGTTTGTAAATGAAATATTTATTTCAAGGGATCTCGTTCCCTGATCGCTACCGATTAAAGATAGTCATTACAACCTTTAGGAAGCTTTTAAAAAGGTTGAATATTACATGGACCTTTACAGAACACAGCTGTAAAGGTGCAACCTTTCCTCTCCCAGGCTGACACTGAGAGACGAATGCATGCTTGTATTACTAGCAGCCTTGATTACTGTAACACTCTCCTGTCTGGTCGACCAAAGAAAGCTCTTGGCAAATGATACAGAATGCAGCAGCACGAGTCAGATGGAGAGCACATATCATACAAGTCTCTGCACTGATAACCTGTTAGTTTTATAATTTATTTTAAGATGATTGTATTAGTTTAGAAATCACTCTATGGTCACGCACACCACTGCATGTCAGACATGCTTTTAAGGTATATACCCTGTAGATCCCTCAGGTCCTCAGGTACTGGCCTTTTAACTATTCTGAAGATTCCAACAACACCTATCTACTTCCTGTTTCAAATGAATAGCACTGGGCAGAAGTCTGCACAGGGATGCTACAGACACATTAGCATACTGCAAAATACTGTCACCTATCTAACCATCTGTTCCAAAGCAATAGTAATAGATACTGTAGGAGTCTGCAGTGCACAGGGGTTACACACTCATCAGTACCCTCTAAAATACTGTCACTATCATATTTCCTGTTCCACATGAATAGTACTATATAGGAGTCTGCAGAGGGGTTACCTTGTTGGGAAACACAGTGTCTATCTCCTCCTGCAGCTTGGTCATGATGTGAGGGCTGGTTGCCAGATTGTAGGCCAGGAAGGACAGAGAGCTACTGGTGGTCTCATAGAGTGTTTCCACAGTGTATGTCAGTCTAATCAATGAATTCGATAGCTTCATTTATTGAGCACAAAATGATTTAGACTGAAAGCTATATGGGGGCAGTTGTACCGACTGTGAGGAACAGTGGGCTGAAGATGTCAAACTTGAGCATTTTCTTGATGTTGGTCACAAAGGGGTCAGAGGGGTTGTGGAGGGAGTCGATGTCGACACTGAATGAAGTGCTGACGACCTTATCCATACTGTATGGTCCAAAGAACCTGGAACACAACCACACAATCTTTGACCACCAGAACCACAACCACAAAATTGGTTCACTGAAATTACAAATTCACCTTATCTTCTCGGAGAGAAATACTCACTCTTTTAGTTCAATGGGCTCTTCGTTATCGGCCGTCTTCTTCAGATTGCTGACCAAATTACCAGAGTGCTGCTTCATGATCCCGAACATCTGAGTTGGGAAGGATACATGGAAAAATATGATGATTGATACATGGATTAATATGTGCAAAACATGGGTTAATATCATGTTTGAAACAGGAATTATTTTAATGTTTATATAGCCTGAGAATATACATTCATACAGGATACATTATGTATATAGTCAAGGAATAAGTGACTCCAAAGATGAACTATTATTCTATACTCTGTCATCTGACCACTGAACTTATCTAAGATAAGATTAAATATACTTTATTGTCCCGGATGGAAATTTGTCTTGGACAATTAAAGTTGCTGCTTCACACAACAACAAACAACAATGAATACACACTATACACATAGTACAAATCACATAAACACACACACACACACGTCAGAGTTGTTAGTCATTCATTTATTTGTGTTGTTGGAATGAATAAAAGAAGGAGAGGAGAGATGGGACTGTACCTCTTTGATCCGCCCACTGGTGAAGGAGGGAGACAGGACACTGCGGATCCGTCTCCATGTATCATCCTCAGCGATAAACACGGCGTCATACAGAGGCCCGTTGAGATAGAAATTCTAGAAAAATAACAATGATTATATACTGCAAAATTAACCGAATATTAATAATGCTATAATAACAATGATATTATCTATTTAATAAGCCCTTATGTTTTTTTCCCCATACAACAACTTCAATTTAGCGTATTACCCTCCTGTTAGTGAAAAGGGAGTAGCATTCCTTGATGAGGATGGTTTTGATCATGGCTGTGTCCATGATACACAGGACGGGCTGACGGCCATCATAGATCCTACAGACCAGCAAAAACAAAGATAGTTAGATATACACTCACCCAACACTTTATTAGGAACACTATACTAATACTGGGTAGAGCCTCCCTTTGCTCTCAAAACAGCTTCAATTCTTCGTGACATTGATTCCTTTGAGATTCTGGTCCATGATGACATGATTGCATCACGCAATTCCTGCACATTTTTCAGGTGCACTTTCAAGATGTGAATCTCCCGTTTTGCCACATCCCAAAGGTGTTCTATTGGATTCAGATCCGGTGACAAGGAAGGCCACTGAAGAACACTGAACTCATTGTCATGTTCATGAAACCAGTTTAAGACGACTTTTGCTTTGTGACATGGTGCATTATCATGCTGGAAGTAGCCATTAGAAGGTGGGTAAATTGTGGCCATGAAGGGATGCACATGGTCAGCAACAATACTTAAATAGGCTGTGGCATTCAAGCAAATATACCGTAGATAGAGACAGACAGACCCATCACAGATCCTGCACTCTTTGAAAAAGTGCTACCTAGAACCAAAAAGGGTTCTTCTTCCACTGTCCCTTTGAAGAAACCTTTTGGGTTCCATGTAGAACCCTTTCCACAGAAGGTTATACAGTACCCTGCGTAAGTAATGGGACAGTGAAGCATTTTTTCTTCTGTTTGGATTTGAAATAAAAACGTAGAGATTTTTATTTTTTATTTGATGTACATATTGGTTTATCATTCAGAAATTACAACACTTTTATGCATAATCCCCCTATTTCAGGCTACACAAAAGTGATAGGACAATTGGCTTGACAAGTGTGTTCGTCAGGTGTGTTCCGTCACATAATTTGTGCAGTCTGCTATTGGTGTCTTGTCAACATGAGGACCAAAGAGATGTTATTAAAAGTCAGGGAAGCCATTATGATGCTGAAATATCAGAAAAAAAATAAACATAGCCAAAACCTTAAACCTACCAAAATCAACAGTTTGGAACTTCATTTAACTTCATTAAAAGGAAAGAAAGCACTGGTGAGCTCAGAAATTGCAAATTACCTAGTAGGCCAAGGAAGACTTCCAGTGGATAACCAAAGAATGCTCACCATAATTGAGAATCATTAATTTACATCTTGTCAGTCCAAGTACAAGTAAATGGCTCCAAACTCATTGGACGGCATTTCATCATACAGCAGGACAATGACCCAAAACATACTGCCATAGGAACTAGGGAATTTTTCAGGGCCAAAAAGTGGAAAGTTGTTGACTGGCCAAGTCAGTCTCCAGATTTAAATCCTATAGAACATGCATTTCATTTGCTCAAGAGGAGACTTAGGGCAAAACATCCTAAAAAAACAACAACAGTCACTGCAACATAGGTCTGGCAGAGCATTACCAGAGAAGATACCCAGCGTCTGGTTGGGTCCATGGGTCACAGACTTTTGCACCTTTGCATACAAAGGATTGGGGACCAAATACTAAACATGAGTGCTTAATTTAGACATTTGATAATGCAAAAGAAGGAAAAATGCTTGGGCACCAAAATGGCTAGAGCCAGCCCTGATTAACAGAACCTTTATCGAGCGCACAACATCACATTAATGCCCATAGGAAGAATGAGAATAGAGTATCAACAAAATAACCAATTTAACACAATTTAAAACAACATACGTCTGTAAGTTTTAACCATACGTTAACGTGCGTCAAGGACAACGCGGGAGAATGATGCCCGTGATGGGCCTAACCCAAAACTCAAAGAATATCTCGCTGTCCCTCTCCTTAAATATCATTCCCAACAAAGGACAAGGTGTTAGATACATTACAATAGCAAAGGAATTGACAAATGGTGAAAGCTGAAAAATCTGAAACATAGTCAAAACCTTAGACTTGCCAAAATCAAGCACTGATGAGCTCAGCAATCGCAAATGGCTGAGGCTTCACTGCAAGATGCAAACCACTAGTTATTCTTAAAAAGGATAGTCAGGTTACAGTTTGCTAAGAGGTACCTAAAAAGCCTGCAGAGTTGTGGAAAAAAGTCTTGTGGACAGATAAGATGAATATTATCAGAGTGATTGCAAGAGGAAAGTTTGGAGAAAAAAGGATCTGCCCAAGGTTTACAGCATACCATCTCATCTGTGAAACATGGTGGAGGGGATGCTATGGTTTGGGCATGTATAGCTGCCACTAGAACTTGCTAACTTATCATAATTGATGATGTTACTGCTGACAGCAGCAGCAGAATATATTCTGAAGTGTACAGAAATATCTTGTCTGGTCGAGTAAAAGCAATGCTTCCAAATTCATTGGATGGCGCTTCATCATACAGTAAGACAATGACCCAAAACATACTGCCATTGGAGCTAGGGAGATTTTCAGGGCGAAAAAGTGGAAAGTTCTTGACTGGCCATGTCAATGTTTGGATTTAAATCCTATTGAACATGCATTTCATTTTCTGATGGTAAGATTTTGGGCAAAAACACCTCAAAAACTGAAGATGGCTGGCCTGGCAGAATATCACCAGAGAAGATACCCAGCACCTGGTGGGGTCAATGGGTCCCAGACGGTTATTGCATACAAAGTATTGTCGACCAAATACTAAATATGAGTGCATAATTTCGACCATGTATACCAATACTAGACAAAAGAAAAGAAAAGAATCTAGCAAAAGCAAACTATGTTCTGACAGGGTTTGACTCATCTAATATGACATCAGATCTGGATAGGTTCCTTGATTTCCTCTGAAAGGTGACATTGGCATGAAAACATGTACACAACATCAAGAAGAAACCATTGATTAAAGCCAAATCAATTGACAGAGGCATGGCAGAAAATGTGTGTTGTCTCTTTAAAAGAAATGTTAAAAATCTCTTTGTTTTCCCTGAATGAAACAAAGCACAGGTGTTTAAAAGGCCAGCCCCACCCCTGATTACAATGATCCACACATGGAGACAGCCAAAGCAACATAGATCAATAAGACATCCCACATGTCACACCAGAATGTGTGTTGGCAAGAGTGTGCCCTTATAGCCAGGATCCACTCACCACCTCTCTGGTCACATCTCCCTGATGTTCGTTATGAAGAACTTTATCAAACGTTCGGATTTATCAAACGTTTGGATCACTTTTTATGCATAATCCCCCTATTTCAGTGTACCCAAAAGTAATGGGACAGACTTATCAAATGTCCAAATGAAGCAGTCATGTTTAGTATTTAGTGGACAATCCACTAGTATTTAGTGGACAATAACTGCCTGAAGTCTGCAAACCACTAACTCCACCAGACGCTGGGCATCTTCTTTGGTGATGCTCTGCTAGGCCTGTACTGCAGCCATCTTTAGTTGTTGTTTGTTTTGAGGTCTTTTTGCCTAAATTCTTATCATTAGGGAAATGTAATGCATGTTCAATTGAATTTTAATCTGAAGGTTGACTTGGCCAATCAAGATCTTTCCACTAGTTGCTATGGCAGTGTTTTGGGTCATTGTTTTATTGTATGGTGTGGCTCCATCCAATGCATTTGGAGGCATTTGCTTGCACTCAAGCAGACAAGATGTTTCTGTGCACTTCAGAATACATTCTGCTGCTGCCGTCAGCAGGTACAATCATCAATTAAGACAAGTTAGCAAGTTCTAATGGCAACTATACATGCCCACACCTAACACCCCCTGCACCATGTTTCACAGATGAGGTGGTATGCTGTAAATCTTGGGCAGATCCTTTTTTCTCCAAACTTTTGTCACTCTAGTCCATGATAATATTCATCTTATCTGTCCACAATACCTTTTACGAGACCTCTGCAGGCTTTTTAGGTACTCTTTTTTAGCAAACTGTGACCATCCTTTTTGATGATAACTAGTGGTTTTTGATGTGTGAGAAAACGTGTTCTTTATTTGAAGAGAAGACAAACTACTTCTTACTTTTAGCTATTTATTTACATGTCAGAATTCTAGGCTTGTACAAGGACCACTTTTGGCGATGAAAATCACAGTCAGCAAGCTGTTAATCTGTAACCAACCCTCCAAAATTGGATGCATTCAAACAGTCAAACAAAGTATTTACAGTATACAAAATGATTGTGATTGGCTATTTGGTTGGGGAGGAACCATGGTTTAGACTTGGCATCCCTTGTTGTTCACGGGCTGATCACACCATTCATCCCAGCTGCGGAGTCAGCACTCTGTAAGAGATAAGACACCTACTCTGGTATGTCCTCCCTAGCCTATCCTCCCTAGCCTGGTACTATTCCACTATAGCTCTTTGTGTAAGCGTGTGTTGCAACATCTTTCTTGATGACCTGGCTTAACCTCTCCATGTATTAATTCAACGTACTATGGGACTAATGCTTGATCCATCGCTCATTTGTCAACAGGCCATCACATT
This sequence comes from Argentina silus, assembly GCF_951799395.1. Lineage (NCBI taxonomy): Eukaryota > Metazoa > Chordata > Actinopteri > Argentiniformes > Argentinidae > Argentina > Argentina silus. The sequence continues at coordinate 31,574,306 of NC_139657.1, forward strand.
AGTAAATTTAGCACACTGCAGTAATGTATTTTTATTATAGCAATAATAAACTGTTTTTATAAAAATAATTTCTAACAGATGATAAATGTGTCTTCCTCTTAGTTATAAACAAACCAGAATTAAATGCATAGGTCTATGTATGGATGGATGGATGGATGGATGTACTCATTGGAACAGCTGGAAGACTTTCTCTGCATCCCCGAAAAAACACATGTACGCAAGCACACACGCACGCACGCACGCACGCACGCACGCACGCACGCACACACACACACACACACACACACACACACACACACACACAGGCATGTTTAAGATATGCGTAGCCCATGTTTATTAGTTGACTTAGTTGTGGGGTTAGTTTAGATACAGCGCACTATGCAACAAACAGGTACAATATCAGCACACCTCAGCATTGCTACACCCACGTGCTACCACAGGGAACTGGTACCCGCATAGTTAGATATGGTGGTCCCACACCAGAGAGAACTGGTATGTTCCAGATCATTATACGAGGTAACTAGCTAGTAAATTATTAATTACTAGAAAGTGCTCAGTAGTCCTAGGGCTACAAACACAAGCTGACCAACCCTCCTGCAAACAGGGTGCTAATATTTCTCAATATTACCTTGTCAAAGCTAGCCAAGGTTCTCAGCTGTCCGGAAACAACAAGTAACTTAGTTAGCCGTCCGTCCCAAGTGCTAGCTGTAGCCTACACATGTGACCTTGCAAGTTCTAATAATAACCTGAGGAATTATCGTCGAGCTAGGGTTCAACAATAACAAAGAATTGAGAGCTCACAGGTTAGCCTGCTAGCTCAGAGAGTTAACAGGTGCTCAGAAGGTGAAAATCGTCGTTGAGCTGAACCGTAAGATTCTATCAGAGACAATCTAACGCCCCGTGAGAATCATAGGCTGAGGTGTAGCCAGCTACAACAAGACAACTACAGTACACTTTTCAACCTAATGCCCCATGAGAATCATGGGCTGAGGTGTAGCCAGCTACAACAACACAACTACAGTACACTTTTCAACCTAACGCCCCGTGAGAATCATAGGCTGAGGTGTAGCCAGCTACAACAACACAACTACAATACACTTTTCAAACTAACGCCCCATGAGAATCATAGGCTGAGGTGTACCCAGCTACAACAACACAACTACAGTACACTTCAGACAGTCAGAGAGTGAAGAGTGGAAAGGATGAAATGGCGCGCTTGTAGCATCCCTTTATTGGGACAGGTGATAGGCGTTGCTATCACTTGCAAGTGTGTACGAGGTGTGATTATGTGAATCAAGATGTAAATACAGTGCTCTCGGAAAGTATTCATACCCCTTCACTTTTTCCACATTTTGTGATGTTACAGCCTTTTTCCTCATCAATCTACACACAATACCCCATAATGACAAAGCAAAAACAGGTTTTTAGAAATTGTTGCTAATTTATTCAAAATAAAAAACTGAAATATCACCTTTACATACGTATTCAGACCCTTTACGTTTTTTGTTGAAGCACCTTATTGCGTATTGTGTGTAGATTAATGAGGAAAAAAAATAATTTCATCTATTTTTGAATAAGGCTGTAACATAACATAATACGGAAAAAGTGAAGGGGTCTGAATACTTTCAGAATGCACTGTATGTGCCTGTTATAGTCCCATTGTGTGATTGGTGTGTCTACTGATTTCTGGCACAGGCCTTAACTGATCCAACAAGTTCACCAATCATCAATGGTGTGATATGAAGTTGATGGATTTTAATGTTACATGCTACACCAGTGCGTGTCTAAAGTGTTGACATTGCGCGGCTGCTGCAGCAGCAACGCAAAATGATTCTTGGAGTGCTTGGAAATGGTATCAATGCTTTTTGGACGCTTAAAAACATATTCAATTAGTTTCATAGTATGGTAAAGTAATAGAAACATAGATTATAGAAATACATACAATAGTGGTACCTGTATGAAAAACAAAGGGATTGTCCTCGTTTATATTTGGAGGTAGAGGACAAACCCCAATTCTAAGATATTCAGACTTGACAAGACTCTCAACATAAAACAATGTACAGAATCCATAAATTAGAAGTTCCTTGCAGAAACAGATTGGGAGGCTATTTCTTCTGCATCCACACGTGAAACTGGTCACGTTTCTGGTGTAAGAGTAAATACTGCCATCTAGGGTTTAGAGATGGTTAACAGGAAATGGATACATTATTTTACGGATGTACTTTAGGCCTACGTTTGAGTAATTTAGCAGAAGCTCTTATCCAGAGCGACTTAAAAAAATAGCTACATTCATCTTCAGCTACATACAACACGGTCATCACAAGTAAGACTTTCTATAATAATAAATGCCACAAGCAGTCACAGTGGTAGAGAAAGGAAGTCAATTTAATTTAATGTTCAACTTAATTTATTGAACTTAAGACAACTATATAAATTGATTTGCTATGTATCCCTAAATAGCAGCCAATTGCGTTGAGGTTTCCAGGCTAACAGTGTCGGCATGTGCAGTCCCCTGTCTTATCTCTGCACCCCCACACGCTCTCAGCCAGGGCCACATCAACAAGGCTTTTGACAGAAAGGCTCGTCCCCTGGTTTGCCTGATTGTGTACCAGCTGAGCCATCAGAGGAGTCGCTCTCAACGAGAACATGAGGGTTGGGGCATATCTGGAGCCATCGTTCATCTGAAATTAAAAAAGTAACATCAGAGGGGAGTGCAAGGTGAGACAAGAATTGGACAAATTCAACTGAGAGTTGAAGGTCATGGACTAAATGCTATAGTAAAACTAGCAACAATCACCTTCATCTACTTAGTCTATAGGTTCTCTACCATCTCTCTAATCGTCACCATGCTCACCTTCTTCAATGTCTCCCTCTCCTGTTCTAGCTTCTCTTTTTCCAGACTCTGTTTCGCTCTTTCTTCAGCCACCATCACCAGGGCCTCTCTCCTCTTGATGGCCTCTATCTCTTTCTCCATCTGTTTCTTATCCTTTTTAAATGTCTCCTTCTCCTTCCACATCTTGAGCATTTCTCGCTCCACATCCTGCCCGTCTCTTTTGATTTTCATCCACTCCTTCTTTATCATTTTCAACTCTGCTCTGACCTTCTCTGTCTTTCTAAGCATCTCCATTGAGGTCTCCTTTTCCTGCTCTAGCTTCTCCTTTTCCTGGCTCAGTTTAAGTCTTTCTTCGGCCTCCATCACCAGGGCCTCTCTCCTCTTGACTGCCTCCATTTCTTTTTCCATCTGTTTCTTGGCCTTGAGAAATGTCTCCTTCTCCTTCCACATCCCGAGCATTTCTTGCTCCACCTTCTGCCCGTCTCTTTTGATTTTCATCCACTCCTTCTTTATCATTTGCAACTCTGCTCCGACCTTCTCTGTCTTTCTAAGCATCTCCTTTGAGGTCTCCTTCTCCTGCTCTTCCTTCTCTTTTTCCTTGCTCAGTTTAAGTCTTTCTTCGGCCTCCATCACCAGGGCCTCTCTCCTCTTGACTGCCACCATATTTTTCTCCATCTCTTTCTCCATCTGTTTCTTGGCCTTGAGAAATGTCTCCTTCTCCTTCCACATCCTGAGCATTTCTTGCTCCACCTTCTGCCCGTCTCTTTGGATTTTCACGCTCTCCTTCCTCATCATATTTAACTCTGCCTCTGCCTTCTCAGCCTTTCTAAGTATCTCCTTTGAGGACTCCTTCTCTTTCTCATTCTCCATCATGAGGATCTTGATCCCACTTATCATCTCCTCCCTCTCCCTATTGAACTCATTCCTGTCCTCCTGCAGTCTTTCTGCCTTTCTGACCAGGATCTCCTCCTCCCTCTGCCTAACTTTTTGGTCCCTTCTCTTTTGTTTCTCATATTCCTCTATCTTTTTCTCAAACTCTGCCTTCTCTGTCTTAATCCTCTCATGCTCCTTCCTGATATCCTCAATACTCATATATATTTTCACCTCCATTGTTTTTATGCACCTACAGTAGATAGAACACAAACAAAAATGATTGAAATAATCTCCACACACCCATACTATAATGCAACAGGAATGTCAGAAAGATTCCCCAAATGAGAATGGGATAACAATCTTTGAGTTTGCCCTTCTGAATCAGTCAACAAATACCAGTACACCGATTGGCAGCAAAGAAATGTTATTATCTATAATGTGCGTTCGGCTGGCGTCATAATGGGTTTGGAATGACTATCATGGTAATTCACTGCCTAACAACTCTTATCAGCGTTCGATGCAATGGTTCGAAGTGACTTGGTCCTGTCAGAGGCCTATGTTAGAGTCAGCAAAAGCTTCCAGTGTGGGTTGGCTGGCTATGTTTGTTGACACGCCTTGAAATATAGCCTGCAATTGTGGCCAACAGGTCAAATATCAGTGGCCATATAATGGGCACATTTTATTAACTGGAATCGGCCTGGTACAGGTAGGAGCCTATAGGCTAATAAGCAGAAGACCTCGGCAAAATTAAAATAGCCCTAATTCAATTCATGCATTTAGGTCTCTCATAATAATAATAAAAAATATATTTGATTTGGAATGTGTTTTTCATTTGTAGCCGACAATTTCAAAGCCTGTGCAGTTGAGTGCAATAGACACACAAACAAAACCACAAACAAAACACTAACAACAACAAGAGGACAGGACCTAAAGGAAGGCCTTTCTAAAGATGTGAGTTTTTAGGCATATAGAAATATCCAACGCTGAATTCGACTTAATGGGAATATCATCTCCTAGTGACAGATATCTCTCAGTGACATTTTTACGCGTCCCTTGTCCAAATGCTGTAAAGGTAGTCGGCCTATGCCGTCTCAAGTATTTACAAATACAAGTGTTATAAAACTATACTATATGTCAACTATACTACATCTCTGGCCTACATTAGCCTACCTCAGTCAGTAGGCTGTGTATAAGCGCCGAATCTTCCGGTTATAATCTCTTTATATCTCACTCTGGTAATACTGATTGCACAGGTTCAGGTTGCGTCTTAGCTCGTTATGCCACTGAACTAAAAGTTCAAGAACTTTGTGTATTATTGCAGAACATTCTCAATTCTGTGTACATATCAACGTCATAATGATACCAATGGCAACGCATTTTGGGTGGAATCCTAACTCTAAATCCGCGCGCGTAAATCTTGCATTCATGTCAATGGGAAATTGATTCGATTTACACGCGGATCTCGAGTTAGGATTCCACTGCAATACACATTTAAGTTTAAGTTCATTTGAATTTATAGTGCATTTTACCCACAATATACGGCTTACACAAAAGTAGCCTACAAGACAAATACAACATTTGAAAAAACATATTGCATAGAATCAAATTTGGGGATATACAGGGTTTTTTTCTTTATAAAGTACATTACAAACATAAAGTCTCATAAAGTACATTACAAATACGAAACAATTATTAGTCATATTTTTTATTAGTAATAATAATAAGTATTTTATATTTAATACAAAATAGATTAAATGGTGAAATTGGTGTGTATAAATATATAAAACTTGACTCATAATCCGTATAGTGCTGTTTTTGGAGTAATTACTAATTACTAGTAATTACTAGTGTGTGCGGACTGCGCTCCCTGTCCCGTCTTTCTGCTGTGGGGCAGCGGAGCACTCTGCCCCATCGTTGCGAGGGGAACAAAGTGAGCGTGTTTGGCGTAAGCAGGAAAAACCTCACGCAAATTATATTGGGTATGAATTCTGCCTAGCAACAGGTGGCGAAAAACTATTAAACGCTAATGTCGTTAACGTGGTCTGACATGACAGGAAATAATCATAAAGCAATTCAGTTCATCTACTGTACGTCTATCGCTAATGCTAGCTAGCTAAAGTTTTCACAATGAATCGTGTAGATTATTTGTTGACCATGCGGTTTAGTACATTGCCTTTGGAAGAGAAGTTGGAGATAAAACGTTTAGGGCCAACAGGAATGGTTTGACAAAAAGAGATGGCTAACCGCTACCACCTCGAAACATGCGCTGTTCTGTTTCCCATGTATGATTTTTGGTGGAGACTATGTGGGCATCGGCTGGATTCAAAGACATTATACATCTGTCAGAACAGAACAGACACCAGCGACTGAACGGCCTTGACATGATTTCCATTGAAAATGCATTGATCCAGGGACAGATGGATTTCAACAGTAAAGTCATCGAGAGGTTTGCTGAAGCAACGAACCGCCGCGCTACTTTCCTATTCAAGTGAGCAGGTCTGTTTGGACATGTATGACAAATGGACAATGCGCCGTTCACTGTAGACTATATTGCTTTTGTTTTGTAGTCATTTTAAACGTTATACTACCTGTGATATAAAGTGGAGGACTAAATGTTACGTATAGGCCTAATATCTAGACAGTTGATGGGCACACTTACTTGTTGCTTTCAGAACCCTGGACTGGGCTCGGGCTGTATATTCATATAGTTCCGTTAATTAGCCTAGCCTACTTTCCGTGATTTAATGTGACTTTTGTAGTGTGTTATAGCCTCTGCACTGATGATATTTATTTCACATTTAAAATAATACAATTGATAAAACCTGATTAAACTTTCCTACAAGTTAACGATGTGCCGAATGCTTGTATTTTGATTAAACATGCAAGTTATTGAAGACACGTGTCTGTCTCATCTTTTTACTTTGTTGCAGTATAGGCGTTCTGTGTCGCGCTGAAGCGTATGAAGTGTATTCAGTTATGGGGTTTACTGTACATACTTTTTCTCTGCACTGTTCCTGCTGCAGAGGATGCGTAAACGATTTTCCCATGTTGTTTTTTGGTTGTGGTCTGTGTTTATACATTTAGGCTATTAGTTGTATCCTACTTTTCAGTTTTACAAGTCAAATCTTATGACAGATGAGATGGCACTTCAACCGATAAAATGCAGGTACATTTTGACTACTGCTGCACTACGATACCCATAGATAGACCCAATACATTGGTAACTGCACTACTTATACAGCTCATATACTGCTTATACTGTTCATACTGCATTCTATATTTATTCTGCTTATAATGTTACTGTTAATACATATATTGCTTATACTGCACTACTTATACTGCTCATATACTGCTTATACTGCACTACTTATACTGCTCATATATTGCTTATACTGCTCTACCTGTATATATTGTTCACATTGCACTTTTCTGCTTTTTTGCACTTCTGGTTAGACGCTAACTGCATTTCGTTGTCTCTGTACTTGTACTCTGCACAATGACAATAAAGTTGAATCTAATCTAACACCTATTTATTGTCATGTTTTGATGGCATGTTGTTCATTCTCATGTTATGATTTAGTTTGTGATTATACACACGTTTTTAGCGTGATGATAGAGACCCACTACCAGACGAGTACAAAACATGCACAAGTCACATGCAAATCCCTGCCCTGCAGACGACAGACAACAACTGTCTCTGTACAACTAGTCCTGGACCTCCACTATTAGACAGATACAAAGAGAGCAGCATACAGTAGCAGCAGAGCCCAGAGGCAAGGCGAGGCAAGGCAAGGCAAGGCAAGTTTATTTATATAGCACATTTCATACACAGAGGCAATTCAAAGTGCTTTACGTAAAATAGATAAAAAGGAAACAGCATGAACATTTTTTTTGAATAAAAACGCATAAAAGACATAAAAAAAGAATAAAAGTCACAGTGCATTTTAGGGTCACAGTGCAATTATTAGCGCCAATTTAGTTTCAATTTAAGGCAAAAGCGAAGCCCTTTTTTTTTTTAAGCCCATTTTTGAAAGTAGCCAGTGTTGAGGCTGATCCTAGATCTATGTGTAACATAATAACTGAGAGACCTGCAGCAGGGCATGTCCTCATCACTGGCTGTCTGCTTTGAGCTGGTTGTCGTTGGACTCCTGGCAGCGGAACAGCAGCTTGAGTTTGATGGGCCGTATGGGCATCAGAGTGTTCTGTAGGTCCATCTCAATGGGGATCTGGTGAGAGTTGACACACAGTTAAAGTATGAAGGAACGAGTAAAACAGATGTCAGCGTTACACTATGAATGTTACCTAATACAGTGTCACTGTTACGTTCGGGTAGCATTGCACTATAAATTCAAATAAACTCAAACTCCTGGACAACCTCTCTTGGGTCGACATACATTATGAAGTCTCGAGGGAGTTTTGCAGAAATACAAATAGCTTTTTTTTAAATCTCACACTTCCATCATTTAGTAGGTAGCCTATACTGAGGATGATTGGCGCCTAGTACTGAAAAATGCAATCTGGGAAATTAAATGGGGAGTACATACTCATGCAGTACGCAAGTACAGAATTGTAGTATGGGGGTTCAAACCCGGGTCTCCCATGTGGAAGACACAAACGCTACTATTAAGCCAAGAGGACATCCTCAAGGTCTGAGGGCGACACTTCAGTTTACATGTCTCAGGCAGGGCTACCTCATCACCCGAGTGTGATTCCAAAATCACCTCTGCTACATATAGAAACGCAACAAAGTCATAGGTACAAAATTATATTTACAATCATTGTATCATTATTTTGTTTCACCTCTGTCTCTTTGCAGACGGTGAAGTTGAACCTCTGTAGAATCTCCACCATCGCCAGTTTCATCAATACCAGAGCGAATCGCATCCCGATACAGTTCCGTGGGCCCAACCCGAACGGCATGTAGGTGTATGGGTCGATGCTCTCCTTGTTCTCCTTACTGAACCTACACACGGAGAGTTCAGAGGAGGAGGGGTTAAAGAACATATCAATTAAATCACAGTAATATGATGGTTATACATGGTTGAAGAAACCTGTTTGTGTTTGGTCGTCGCATTTAGGTTTGTTTTATGGTTGTTTGTGGAACACTGCTCTTATCGTTGCTGTTGTGATTGATATTGTGGTTGTGGTTAAGATGTGGCCCATTACCTCTCTGGTTTGAACTCCTCTGGGTCTTCCCACACATCGGGGTCACGGTGCAAGGTCCAGATGGGTATCATGACGACCATACCCTTGGGGATGGTGATGCCGCAGATCTCAACAGATTTCTTGGCGACTCTTTCAAGTCGATGGGGTACAACCTGAGAGACTCGTTGATCACGCTGTCTAGATAGTCCATCTGCATCAGAGCCTCGTACTGGATAGGAGCCTGCACAGGGATATTACACTCACATGAGCACTAGTGATTGGTCGTTCACGTAGCCGTAGCCCAGAACTAACTCTTTTTCGTCGCAAATCTGAAGAGCTGTTAGTTTTTTGTGTTTTTTTGGGGGGAAATGAACACAGTACTATACTTATTCTAATCTGCATAGCCTAATTTCATGACACCCGCATACAGAACGCCATTACTTTCAATGTACATGTGTAATAGTGTCTTGCTTTTTTGTTATACATGAATAAACAAAAAAATCGCTAAATAATGTTATCTTGATAGTTAGAAGAAAATACATTTAGATTCCACTGAACAATGTAAATGATAGATGTACACAAGGATCAATCAGAAGTCAAAATGCCACTAAACTGGGCTGCTTTTAGTGGATTGACTGCTTGGAATACTGAATGTGCTATAGTCTATTATTTCCTATCACAGTCGACAGACTACAAGAAAACTGTCAGGTGGTTCAAATGTGAATAACTTGGTATCCATTCCATTAACTGTGGCCGGGCAGCACCGAACAGCCCAGAGAACATTACCATGGTGCTTTTGAATATTAGGTCCCTATCTGGCAAAACCTTTATTGATCTTATCTCAGAGCGAAAGCTGCACTGTAATGTTTTTATCTGAAACCTGGCTAAACATGAATGCATGTCAGTCTATTAGAAGTGGGGAAAAATATATTTTCACTCTATTATTTATCTAGCCATGTCGCTGAGCAGATGAGAATTTCATGATGAATATGAATATGAATAGTACACCATCAACAGCTTCCTCCTGTGATAATGATTTAGCAACCAGCTTCAACACCAAACTAAGGGCAACTATCGACTCTGTAGCACCAGTCAAACTGAAAAAGGCTGTGGCCAAATTTAAAAGAATTTGCAGAAAGTCTGAGCGGACAAAAACTGCAGGTCCACCTTGATATTCTTCGAGAGCATCTTTCTGCTTTTAATAAGGCAATAAAAAAACGCAGAGACAGACGGGATCATTTCTCAAAATTGATAATGAATCATAACAACTCAAACAGTGCTCTTTTCAACGATTGACAGCCTTATAAATCCCGCCCACAAGACACCTGGTGATCTGCTCTCCACCTACAAATGTGAGGAATTTGCAACATACTTCTGAGATAAGAGAACCAATATTAGGTGAGGAGGATCACTCAGGCAAGACCTGAAGATGTGTTTGATGACTTACCCCACCTTCCACCACATGGAAGCACTATGAACTCTTTTGCAGTGGTCATACAGAAATGCTCAGCAAAGTGGGGGTCTGTTCATCTGCACCTAAAACTACCATGGTGAAACCCCTCCTGAAGAAAAGTAACTTAGACTCTTCAGTCCATAGCGATTTTAGGCCAATCTCCAACCTTCCCTTTTTAAGCAAAAAAATAATAATTCTTGAAAAAAAGGTGTTCAAACTGTTAAATAATCTCCTTATTCCCATTTGACATGTTCCAATCTGGCTTTTGTGCCGATCATAGCACTGAGATAGCACTATGTTGTTAAGTTATTAACTAGGTTCTTAATGACCTTAGAATTAATTAATTAATGCTGATGCCAAAATGCTCTTTGTCCTTGTCCTGCTGGACCTGAGTGCAGCTTTTGATACTGTGGACCATGATATCCTTATTGATAGACTTGAGAAGTGGGTTGGCCTCTCTGGTCCAGTTCTTAACTGGTGTAGGACCAACCTAACTGGCCATTTTGTTTCCCATTGGTGACCACACCTGTGGGGTTCCTCAAAGTTGAATTTTAGGGCCTGTACTCCTCGTCAGTGTCATCAGGAAGCACAATATTAATTACTGCAGTTACGAAGATGACACCCAGCTGTACATTTCTGTATCACCCAACAATTTCAGTTTGATTGATTTCCTGGTGAAATATGGATGTCACAGAACTTCATACAGCTCAACCAAGATAAGACAGAGGTACTAGTCATTCGAGCAAAAGCCGAAAGAGAGAAACTGTCTGCACACTTAAAGACACTACTTACAGTAACACTAAGCACCAGGCAAAAAAACAAGGTGTCACCATTGACTCAGATCTTAATTTTGAAACCCATATCAAGAATGTGACTAAAACATATTTGTATCACTTAAAGAAGAGTAAGTAAGTTTGTCGGAAATCTGCCATCGTGGAGAAATTCTGTCTGAAGTTGTCCAAACAACAACATCCTCCCTAATAATAATATATCCCCCCGAAATGAACTTGCAGTGTTGGACATTAGCTGTTGTGTTTCTGCATGCACACACGATTGGGAGAGGCAGCCACCAGAGAAAGGTCAGTCTACTCCCCTAGAACACCCCTGGCACTAACAACATGTTTATATGCAAACCGAATGTCAGGTAGGACACTGCATTTTAAAAAGCGTGTTTTCCGAACCAAAACAGCGTTCGTAAATGAAATATTTATTCATAAGGGATTTATTATAAGGGATCTTGTTCCCTGATCGCTACCGATTAAAGATAGTCACTACAACCGTTAGGAAGCTTTTAGAAAGCTTGAATATTACATGGACCTTTACAGAACACAGCTGTAAAGGTGCAACCTTTCCTCTCCCAGGCTGACACTGAGAGACGAATGCATGCTTGTATTACTAGCAGCCTTGATTACTGTAACACTCTCCTGTCTGGTCGACCAAAGAAAGCTCTTGGCAAATGATACAAAATGCAGCAGCACGTGTCAGATGGAGAGCACATATCACACAAGTCTCTGCACTGATTACCTGTTAGTTTTATAATTTATTTTAAGATACTTGTATTAGTTTAGAAATCACTCTATGGTCATGCACACCACTGCATGTCAGACATGCTTTTAAGGTATATACCCTGTAGATCCCTCAGGTCCTCAGGTACTGGCCTTTTAACTATTCTGAAGATTCCAACAACACCTATCTACTTCCTGTTTCAAATGAATAATACTGGGCAGAGGTCTGCACAGGGATGCTACAGACACATTAGCACACTGCAAAATACTGTCACCTATCTAACCATCTGTAGGAGTCTGCAGTGCACAGGGGTTACACACTCATCAGTACCCTCTAAAACACTGTCACTATCATATTTCCTGTTCCACATGAATAGTACTATATAGGAGTCTGCAGAGGGGTTACCTTGTTGGGAAACACAGTGTCTATCTCCTCCTGCAGCTTGGTCATGATGTGAGGGTTGGTTGCCAGATTGTAGGCCAGGAAGGACAGAGAGCTACTGGTGGTCTCATAGCCAGCAAAGATGAACATCATTGCCTGGGACAAGATCTCATGGTCACTCAATCCTATGATGATGGAGAGAGGGGGAGAATGAGAGGGAGGAGAGGGAGAGTGGGAGAAATGGGGTGGTAGGTGTGAGAAAGGGACGAAGTAGAGTATTTCCACGGTGTGTTTGTAGGTATAGGTGTTTGAGGCAGGTACTGTATGTGTGTGTGTTAGATGCTAGTATACAGTGTGTATGTGTGTGTGTGTGTGTGTGTGTGTGTGTGTGTGTGTGTGTGTGTGTGTGTGTTTAAGGCAGGCACCTTTACTCTGCTCCTCTCCCTTTGAGTTGCTGTCTTTCTGTGAGTCTATCATCAGCTGCAGGAAATCTACCCGACTCTGGAAGCAGGCTTACGTCAGATCAAAATCACATGAGAACTACCAGATGCTACCAAATCTCTACAATTGTATTACACAATACTGGCTGAAGATCGTATATTTGATCAGTTATATTTACATACCTTCCTGGTGCTAGACACGCGATTGGACTTGATCTTCTGAAAGACAGCGTAGAAGAAATCTGTGACCGAGGCAGGGAATAGGGATACCTCCATGTTTGCCATAACAGGACCCATGAAGGGGAAGAATGCTGGACGGACAGGAAATGCCACGGTTACAAACAGGAACAGGAAATACCATGATACGTGACTCCAATCCTATTCAATGCACAGCCCTGTCCAGAAACAACTCCTAGGCTCTATCCCTAGACACTTCTGTATCCAATCCACTCAGATCTCCAAGTGTCCAGCATTTAGGAACTAGAGGTTGGTTCTGGACAGGGCCCATGTGTTTGTCAAATGAGTAGAGCGCAAACCATTGGCAGTGTGGTTTATGTCAGTCTAATCAATAAAATCGATAGCTTCATTTATTAAGCACAAAATGACTGAAAGCTATATGGGGGCAGTTGTACCGACTGTGAGGAACAGTGGGCTGAAGATGTCAAACTTGAGCATTTTCTTGATGTTGGTCACAAAGGGGTCGGAGGGGTTGTGGAGGGAGTCGATGTCGACACTGAATGAAGTACTGACGACCACATCCATACTGTATGGTCCAAAGAACCTGGAACACAACCACACAATCTCTGACCACCAGAATCACAACCACAAAATTAAAGGGGGAGTTCACTGAAATTACAAATTCACCTTATCGTCTCGGAGATAAATACTCACTCCTTTAGTTCAATGGGCTCATCGTTATCAGCCGTCTTCTTCAGATTGCTGACCAAATTACCAGAGTGCTGCTTCATGATCCTGAGCATCTGAGTTGGGAAGGATACATGGAAAAATATCATGATTGATACGTGGATTAATATGTGCAAAACATATATTAATATCATGTTTGAAACAGGAATTATTTTAATGTTTATATAGCCTGAGAATATACATCCATACAGGATACATTATGTATATAGTCAAAAAATAAGTGACTCCAAAGATGAACTATTATTCTATACTCTGTCATCTGACCACTGAACTTATCGAAGATAAGATCAAATATACTTTATTGTCCCGGATGAAAATTTGTCTTGGATTAATTAATTAAAGTTGCTGCTTCACACAACAACAAACAACAATGAATACACACTATACACATAGTACAAATCACACACACACTCTCACACACACACACACACACACACACACACACACGCGCGCGCGCGTCAGAGTTGTCAGTCATTCATTTATTTGTGTTGTATAAAGGAATGAATGAAAGAAGGAGAGGAGAGATGGGACTGTACCTCTTTGATCCGCCCACTGGTGAAGGAGGGAGACAGGACACTGCGGATCCGTCTCCATGCATCATCCTCAGCGATAAACACGGCGTCATACAGAGGCCTGTTGAGATAGATATTCTAGAAAAATAATAATAATTATAAACTGCAAGATTAACATACTATTAATAATGCTATAATAACAATGATATTATCTATTTAAGGAGCCCTTATGTTTTTTTCCCCATACAACAACTTCAATTTAGCGTATTACCCTCCTGTTAGTGAAAAGGGAGTTGCATTCCTTGATGAGGATGGTTTTGATCATGGCTGTGTCCATGATACACAGGATGGGCTGACGGCCATCATAGATCCTACAGACCAGCAAAAACAAAGATAGCCTCAATTCTTCGTGGCATTGATTCCACAAGATGTTGGAAACATTCCTTTGAGATTCTGGTCCATGATGACATGATTGCATCACTCAATTCCTGCAGATTTTTCAGGTTCACTTTCAAGATGTGAATCTCCCGTTCTACCACATCCCAAAGGTGTTCTATTGGATTCAGATCCTGGGAAGGCCACTGAAGAACACTGAACTCATTGTCATGTTCATGAAACCAGTTTAAGACAACTTTTGCTTTGTGACATGGTGCATTATCATGCTGGAAGTAGCCATTAGAAGATGGGTCAATTGTGGCCATGAAGGGATGCACATGGTCAGCAACAACACTCAAATAGGCTGTGGCATTCAAGCGAATATACCGTAGATAGAGACAGACAGACCCATCACAGATCCTGCACTCTTAGAAAAAAAGTGCTACCTAGAACCAAAAAGGGTTCTTCTTCCACTCTCCCTTTGAAGAAACCTTTTGGGTTCCATGTAGAACCCTTTTCCACAGAAGGTTATACAGTACCGTGCGAAAGTAATGGGACAGTGAAGCATTTTTTCTTCTTTTTGGAGTTGAAATGAGAACGTAGAGATTCTCATCTTTTATTTGATGTTATTTGTGTACATATTGGTTTATCATTCAGAAATTACAACACTTTTATGCATAATCCCGCTATTTTAGGCTACACAAAAGTGATGGGACAATTGGCTTGACAGGTGTGTTCCGTCACATAATTTGTGCAGTCTGCTATTGGTGTCTTGTCAACATGAGGACCAAAGAGATGTTATTGAAAGTCAGGGAAGCCATTATGATGCTGAAATATCAGAAAAAAATGAAACATTAAAACCTTAAACCTACCAACATCAACAGTTTGGAACTTCATTAAAAGGAAAGAAAGCACTGGTGAGCTAAGAAATCGCAAATGGCAAGGAAGACTTCCAGTGGATAACCAAAGAATGCTCACCATAATAAAAAATAAAATAAAATAAAAACTGCCCCATAGATTAGGAACACTCTCCAGGAGGTAGGCGTCAATGAGTCAGAGACTACCATCCGCAGAAGACTTCACCAGCAGAACTACAGAGGCTACACTGCAAGGTGCAAACCACTACTCAGCCACAAAAACAGGCTGGCCAGGTTACGGTTTGCTAAAAAGTACCTAAAAGAGCCTGCAGAGTTCTGGAAAAACATGTACCGGAGAAAGTGTGGAGAAAAAAAGGAACTGCCCAATATTCACAGCATACCACATCATCTGTGAAATATGGGGGAGGGGGTGTTATGCCTTGGGCATGTATGGCTTCCACTGGAACTGGCTCACGTCTCCTTTGATGAGGATGAATTCGGAAGTGTTCAGAAACATCTTGTCAGTCCAAGTACAAGTTAATTGCTCCAAACTCATTGGACGGCATTTCACCATACAGCAGGACAATGACCCAAAACATACTGCCATAGCAACTAGGAAATTATTCAGGGCCAAAAAGTGAATCCTATAGAATCCTATAGAACATGCATTTAATTTGCTGAAGAGGAGGACAAAACATCCTAAAAAAACAAACAACAATCGCTACAATATAGGTCTGGCAGAGCATTACCAGAGAAGATACCCAGCGTCTGGTTGGGTCAATGGGTCACAGACTTTTGCACTTTTGCATACAAAGGATTGGGGACCAAATACTAAACATGAGTGCTTAATTTGGACATTTGCATAATGCAAAAGAAGAAAAAATGCTTGTCCCATTACTTATGCAGGGCACTGCAAATGGAACCCATAAGAGTTATTCAACCAAAGAATCCTTTTAGAACCCTTTTTTTCTTTATATTTTTAATTACATTTTTGCCCTTTCAATGACATGGAGGGAAGACACAATCACTTCCGATTTGAATTCTGACGTGTCGTGGCTCCTCTTTATTCATGCAGTTTGAGACGTGCTCAGAGGCAATATAGGAGCCTCAACCAATGAGAATCCAGGATGTTGTCAAACATTGGCAACGCACAAGTTGTGTTTGGGACTGTAACAAGTCCGTGACACAGAGGCGGAGTCGAGGTACTTCTGAGATTATCCCGTTTATTTTCATAAAATGTTAGTAATAATTCCAATGTTCGTAATAATTTCAATGTTCGTAACACAACGCCACTCGGCGACTTTCCAGTCGCCCTCCTTCTCCCTCGAACGCCGAGGCACACACATCTTAAACCATCTAGTCAACGAGGCTTCATTTGCAACAGGTGTGCAACGGAGCCTCGCCGACGTCACCCTGGCCACGGTCCTGTAGCTCCCTCTACAGGCCGAACGCTGCATGTCCCCCCACATACCCCCACCACCCGACACAGGCCGGGGACACGACGGCTGACAACCTACTCCCCCCCCCCCCTGCACGGGAGAGGAAGTCTGCCACGACCATCTGCGCCCCCGGTCTGTGCACGACCGAAAAGTTGAAGGGCTGCAACGCGAGATACCACCGGTGGAGCCACTGGAGGGGAGCATGGTCGGAGTAGAGGGTGAAAGCGCGACCCAGCAGATAGTAGCGGAGGGCGCCGACCGCCCACTTGATGGCCAGGCACTCCTTCTCCACCGTGCTGTACCGGCCCTCCCTCTCCGATAGTTTGCGGCTCAGGTACAGCACCGGCCGGTCAGCCCCCTCCACCCGCTGGGTCAGCACTGCTCCCAGGCCTCTATCCGACGCGTCCGTCTGTAGGGAGAAAGGGAGGTTAAAATCAGGCGCATACAGGACCGTTTCTCCACAAAGAGCTCCCTTAAGGGCCTCGAACGACCCCTGGCACTGGCCCGACCATTGGACCGGATCCGGGGCACCCTTCCGGGTGAGGTCCGTCAAGGGACTGGCCAGCTCTGAAAACCCCGGCACGAACTGCCGGTAATAGCCAGCCAGCCCCAGGAAGGCCCTCACCTCCTTCTTTGTCTTGGGCCGCGGAGTGGCTGCGATGGCCGCAGTCTTTTCAATCTGTGGCCGCACCTCCCCCCGACCCAAGTGGTACCCCAGATACCGGATCTCCCTCCGCCCGATCAAGCACTTCTTCGGGTTGGCCGTCAGCCCCGCCTGCCTCAGGGACCTCAGGGTCCATGAGGCGCTGAAAAGTGGCTGGGGCTCCGAACAACCCGAAAGGGAGCACCGTGAACTGGAATAGCCCGAGCGGAGTGGAGAATGCAGTTTTCTCCCGGGATACCGGCGAGAGTGGAATCTGCCAGTATCCCTTCGTGAAATCCAACGTCGTGAAATACTTGGCCGTGCCAAGCCGGTCCAAGAGCTCGTCAACCCGGGGCATCGGGTAGGCATCGAACTTGGAGACCGCATTAACCCGTCTATAATCCACACAGAACCGTATAGCCCCATCCGGCTTGTTTACAAGCACGATGGGGCTACACCAGTCACTGCGGGACTCCTCGACCACACCCAGCTCCAGCATGGCTTCCAATTCCCTGCACACAATGTCTCGTTTGTGTACCGGCAACCTATAGGGACGCGTGCGCACCGTTAAACCCGGCTGCGTTTCTATGTGGTGGTCGATAAGCGTAGTCCGACCGGGCAAGGGAGAGAACACGTCCGCGAACTTAGCTTGCAAATCTGCAACGTCCGTGGCCTGGCTAGCAGAGAGATGGTTATCAATACCGACCGGAGTGCTAACTTTTGATTTTGGGACTTCCGGACCGAACTCATCTCTCTCTGGAATTATTGTAGCCAGAGCAACAGTGACCACGTCGTTCCATTTTTTTAGGAGATTTACGTGATACACCTGCAAGCTATCCCCCCGGTCCGAGCGTACTACCTCGTAATCCACGTCCCCCATGCGACGTGTGACCACACCTGTAAATTCTCGCAGGTTAGTTCCCCTGTCGTACAGTCACTTTTGACGCTCCTGGGCTTGCAGCAAATGCTCGCGTGAGATAACCCCTAGGGCGTGGAGCTTTGTGCGCAAGTCCAGGACGTATTGAATCTCATTTTTACTGTCGCTAGACCCTTCCTCCCAATTTTCTTTAAGAAGGTCTAGGACACCCCGAGGCTTACGCCCGTAGAGTAATTCAAACGGGGAAAACCCGGTGGAAGCTTGGGGGACTTCCCGTACCGCAAACAACAGGGGATCTAGCCATTTATGCCAATTCCGACTATCTTCGTGTACGAACTTCCGGATCATTGACTTCAAGGTCCGATTGAACCGCTCACAAAGGCCATCAGTGGCCGGGTGGTAAACACTGGTTCGAATCGCCTTGATGTTCAACAAGCCATACAGTTCCTTGAGGGTGCGTGACATAAAATTAGTGCCCTGATCGGTGAGAATCTCTTTCGGGATTCCCACGTGGGAGATTACTTGAAACAATGCCTGCGCTACACTCCTGGCAGAGATATTGCGCAGCGGTATTGCCTCGGGGTATTGGGTTGCGTAATCTATCAAGACCAACACAAATCGATATCCCTGTGTACACCGATCAAATGGCCCGATAATATCCATCGCAATGCGGTCGAATGGGTTCTCGACCAATGGTAAGGGCCGCAAGGGGGCTTTACCAACTGACATTCGCGCACCACCTACGCACCTCTGCCCGAATTCCCGGCCAATAAAATCGAGCCATTATACGGTTTAGTGTCTTATCATAACCTAAATGGCCCGCCATGGGGTTGAAATGAGCCGCCTGGAAGACCATTTCCCGGCGGCTACGGGGAACCAACAACTGGGTTACTTCCTCCTGGCTATGTGAGTCACGACTTACTCGGTACAACCTGTCGCTGATAATCGCGAAATAGGGGTGGGCGCGTACTGCGTCTGGCCGTACCAAAGTACCATCAATCGCTATCACTTGGTCATAGGCCGATCGTAGGGTCTCGTCACGAGACTGCTCGAGGGGGAAGTCACCTAGCAATTAACATTGCTAAGAGCCAATACAAGGACAGAATGGAGTCCAACTTTGAGGGCTCCAACTCAAGGCACATGTGGACCGGACTCAGAACAATTACAGACTTTAAAGGGACTACGAGTGTGACTGAGGAAGTGTCTCCATCTCTTCCAGATGACCTTAACACCTACTTCGCACGTTTTGAGAGCTACTCTCCGGCTGAGGAAGTACAGATGGACCAGGACCCCTGCACACTAGCAATAACAAGGGCAGATGTGTGCAAATCCTTCAAAAGGATTAATCCACACAAGGCCCCTGGACCGGAAGGCATACCTGGCCGGGCTCTCAGGGTGTGTGCAGATCAGCTGGCAGGTGTGTTTACAGACATTTTCAACCTGTCACTGCTCCAGTCGGTGGTCCCCACATGTCTCAAAAAGTCCACCATCATCCCCATCCCAAAGAAGTCAAAAACATCCTGCCTCAACGACTACCGACCAGTAGCACTGACTTCCATCGTCATGAAGTGCTTTGAGCGGTTAGTCAAATCATTCATCACCTCCTCCCTCCCTGACTCACTGGACCCCATGCAGTTTGCATACAGGGCAAACAGGTCCACAGACGACGCCATCGCCCTCGCCCTCCACACTGCCCTCTCCCACCTGGACCAGAAGAACACATATGTGAGAATGCTGTTCATTGACTACAGTTCAGCATTCAATACCATTGTGCCCTCCAAGCTCGCTGTGAAGCTCAGGGACCTCGGGCTCAACACCACGCTTTGTGACTGGATCCTGAGCTTCCTGACGGGCAGACCCCAGGCAGTGCGGATAGGAGGCGCCACATCATCCACCCTGACTCTCAACACCGGCGCACCCCAGGGCTGCGTGCTCAGCCCTCTCCTCTACTCCCTGTTCACACATGACTGCGTGGCCACACACAGCTCCAACACCATCATCAAGTTTGCTGACGACACGACCGTCATCGGCCTGATCACCGACGGCGACGAGACGGCGTACAGAGAGGAGGTGAGAGTCCTGACATCTTGGTGCCAGGACAACAACCTCCAGCTCAACCTCAGCAAAACTAAGGAGCTGATTGTGGACTACAGGAAGCGGCAGAGAGCCGGGCACGCCCCTATCACCATCAACGGGACGGCAGTAGAGAGAGTCAGCAGCTTCAAGTTCCTCGGGGTCCACATCTGCGAGGACCTGACCTGGACTCACCACACCGACGCCATCACAAAGACGGCAAGACAGCGGCTCTTCTTCCTCCGCAGGCTGCGGAGGTTCAACATGGACTCCAGGATACTCTGCAACTTCTACAGGTGCACCATAGAGAGTATCCTGACTGGCTGCATCACCGCCTGGTACGGCAGTTGCTCCGCCCTCAACCGTAAGACATTACAGAGGGTGGTGAAAGCTGCCCAGCACATTACCAGGACGGAGCTGCCATCCATGGAGGACCTCTACACTCAGCGCTGGAGGAAGAAGACTAACCGGATTATTAAAGACCCTCATCACCCCAGCAACAAACTGTTTCAGCTGCTCCCGTCTGGCAGACGCTACCGCAGCATCCGGTCTCACACCACCAGACTCAGGGACAGTTTCATCCCACAGGCAATAAGACTGTTGAACTCCTGAGCTACTTAGCTCACCACAATGACACTTTAACTATGCCACTTTATAACATGCCACTTTATAAAATGCCACTTTATACCAGTCGACATCTGGATAAAAACGTCTGTTTACATTTCACTTTTTACATTTTACATTTACATTTATTTAGTTTTGTATTTAGGTAACTATTGTTATTGTTGTTGTTTCTTTTATTTTTATTATTTACACTTCTTATTGCACTGTTGGAGGAGCCCAAGACTTAAGAATTTCATTGCCAGCGATTGCTCTGTAACTGTTGCGCATATGACAATAAAACCATCTTGAATCTTGATCTTGAATCTTGAAACGGATAGTTCGGCGGGGGAATCTCGGGTTGAGACCCCCCCGCCGGCTCCGGCTCCTCGGCAGTGTCGCGAGGCGCCGCCTCAGCACAGAACACATTACCCGCCTCACACCTCCCTCTCTGTCGTGCACGCACCCCGGTAGCCCTGCTTACCGCTTGAGGAAACCCCTCCCAATCTACACCCAGAATAAGGGGATGCGTGAGGCGCGGGCTAACCGCCGCCTGTACACTATGCTTTTTCCCTTCAAAATGAATCTTGATCGTGACCACAGGATATTCGTGAATGTCCCCATGCACACACTTCACCAACACCCTCGATGCCTTTAACAATGCCCCCGGTCGAACCAGGCGCTCCTGGATCATGGACTGCATGCAGCCCGAATCCAAGAAGGCCTGGTGCATATCATGTTGTATCCTTACCGGAACACAATACGCCGCTCCTGGTCCGGGGGGAGGGCCCGGTATGTCGCCGATGCAGACGACCTGCCCCACCTCCCTCACTGGGCACTCCGCCTGTACATGGCCCGGCCGTCCGCATCGCCAACACACTCCCCCTGTCGCTCGGGGTGCTTCCTGTGGGGCCAGGGCTGGTTCTCGACATGCCTGCCCCTGCCATCTCGTCCTCGGGGCGGGCGCCGGTCTCTCCTCCTCCGTCACCATGGCTCCTTCCGGGCGCCGGACCGGGCGTTGGTCATCGGGGCTCCTGCGGCGGGAAGGAGAGATGGTCCTCCACCAAGGTAACGGTGGCCGCGAGATCCTGGGGCCGGTGGTACTGGACCCAGGCGGCGGTCCGGGCCGGGAGCCCCGTGGGGAATTGCTCCAACACCACCCGGTCCCCGACCTCCTCCGACGAGCTGTTCCCTGGGTCCAGCCACCGCCGCGCGCTGTCCCGCAGCTGCTGGGCGTAGGCAAAGGGCCGGCTCCCCTCCTCCATCATCAGGGCCCTGACGAGCTCCAGGAGGAGGGTACGGTCCTCAGCCCTTGCCGTCACCATCTCCCTCACCGCGGTCTGGTGCTCCTGCTGGAGGTGGGCCTGCTGCTCCAGTATAAGGGCCATCCTTCCGATAGCCGCGCTTAACGCCTCCATTCCCTTTTTTTCTCCGCCTTCGCTGTGCCCCACGTTGGGCGCCACTGTAACAAGTCTGTGACACAGAGGCGGAGTCGAGGTACTGTTTTCTGGGAGTATCCCGTTTATTTTCATAAAATGTTAGTAATAATTCCAATGTTCGTAATAATTTCAATGTTTGTAACACGCCACTCGGCGACTTTCCAGTCGCCCTCCTTCTCCCTCGAACGCCGAGGCACACACATCTTAAACCATCTAGTCAACGAGGCTTCATTTGCAACAGGTGTGCAACGGAGCCTCGCCGACGTCACCCTGGCCACGGTCCTGTAGCTCCCTCTACAGGCCGAACGCTGCATGTCCCCCCACAGGGACCATACTACAGAATACTTAAAAGCTTAAAACTTAAATCGCTCAATAACAGATTCAAATTATTAATGTGGAAGCATGAAATTGTTGCTTGGGCAGTGTACATTGCATCAAGACAGATCATTTGTCTTGGTGTACGAGACCATTTCGTCGGTTGGATCGTCTGTGTTTGTGAAAATCGCACGGTGTCCGCCTGGTTTAAGAGTGTATACTGTAGACACTGAGAGATACATATATCCATCATAGTTAACAATAACCAGGATCAGTTTAGCAGACTCACCCCCACAGTTTCCCATATTTCTGGAAGCTCTCTGTGTCAAAATTGGTGAAACCACCCTGGGAACAAAAAACAAAACAAAGAAATAGCCAGTTCATAAATGCTTGTCATAAACCTGAACTGTGGCTTAGTTTATGATGGCCCTTTTCCACTACAGACCGGCTCCCACTCCTCTCTTTTCGTTTTCGTTCAAAAGCTTTATTGCCCATTTTTCTGGGTAAAACAATTCATATTCAGCTCCCATGGCTTTCACCACAACAACACACATCATGGATGAGTCTACAATGTTGTTGTTTATGGGCTTAATCTCTACAAACCTTCTTATATCCCATCATCGTCCTGAGTAAAGGGATGGGTTTGATGCCTAGGAATGCCTAGTTTTTTTAATATTCCATATGGCCAGTATCCATACCTGGTCAGAACAAATATAAATCAACAATCTGACTTGAAACAAAAGCAAAACGATCAAGTCATAGGTATCATTGAAACTGTTAGATAACTGTAATTATCAATACTATCATTTGTATGTATTATTACAACTAACTAACTAACAAATAATATTTTTTATTAAAACTTCTTACACTACGATCAGAGTGATGAGTAAGGCAAGGAGAGTCCATGTCTCGGTGGAGAAGTACGGAAGGTAACCCATCTTTACAGGTTCAATCGCTTCTTCTGAGTAACCCCGGACACGTCTGCTGAAGTGATTATTTTATCCCATCATGACACCTGTGTTTCAGATCATGAAACACAGGCGAAAGAGTATGTGAGAGGTGAAGTTGAAGCCATGGCTAGTGAATGATTGAAAGGATCCCTGCGCAGAGGGCAACACTCAGTGATGTTATTGTCGGCCTTTATCTTAACATCCTGCTAATAGTTGCTGCCTGTTTAATCCCTATCGGGTTTTAATAGTTTGCAGACCCATTGATTCAAGAAGGACTATGGGGCAAATATTTTTGGGCAAATATTTTCTTTCGAGTAATACTGAATTTTACATATTTGAACTCCTCTAAAAATGTGTTATGTTCTTTACATGTATGCACTTGTTTTATATCATTGGCTCCTAAAAACAGTATTTCAAAATACTAGTTCAAAACACATCACATATTACAGTAATGAAGCAACTGATTAACATGAATACAGTGCTCTTCATAAGTATTGGAAAGAGGAAGCATTTTCTGTTCTTTTAGCTCTACACTTGGATTTGAAATCAAACAAATATTATGGGGTCAAAGTAGAGATTCTCAACTTTAATTCAATGGGTTTTTAAAAAAACATTTGTAAACATACTCCCACTATTTCAGGGCTTCAAAAGTATCATATAATGTCCAAATAAAGTACTAATGTTTCGTATTAGGTCAACAATCTGCCTGAAGTCTGCGACCCCACCAGGCACTATCCACTATCCACTATCCACTATCCACTATCCACTATCCACTCATCTTTAGAAAATCATTGACATTTCCACATGGTATTGTGTCATAGAGTAGCTTCCCTACAGCAATATTATCTTGACATTGGGATCCTTTGTCCAAACCATATTTCAGGGTGTATGTTTGGTTGCAGGGGCCCAGGCTGTGCTCTCTGACTGCTCCAACTGTAGTAGACCCTGCAGTGAGGAAGAGGTCAACATGCTGCAGTACCGTCAGCCAATCACACACAAGAACCAACAGATCGCCAAGACCTCCATTGAACCATGCACGCACGCACACACACACACACACACACACACACACACACACACACACACACACACACAAACACTGTCTCAACAGCCCCTTCCTTCACTCTCACTCTCTCTCTCTGTAGGTGGGTCAGGCTGCGTATTCAGCCTCTAAGGGGGGTATTGTTGGGATGACTCTACCCATCGCCCGAGACCTGGCACCCATGGACATCTGTGTGGTCACCATCGCACCCAGTCAGTAAACACACACACATACATACGCACTCTTTCACACACTCCTCCCCCCCCCCCTTCCTCTCCATATCAGACAACCTCTCTCTCCCTCTCCTTAGGTTCTGTTCTCCACTCCTCTCCTGGCGGGTTAACCTGAGAAGGTGCGTTCATTCCTGGCCCGCCAAGTGCTTTTCCCCTCGCGCCTGGGAGACCCTGCAGAGTTTGCCCACCTGGTGACATCACTGGCTGAGAACCCCATGATCAATGGAGAGGTCATCAAACTGGATGGAGCTATCCGCATGCAGCCCTGAGAGAGAGTGAGTGTGTGTGTGTGTGTGTGTGTGTGTGTGTGTGTGTGTGTGTGTGTGTGTGTGTGTGTGTGTGTGTGTGTGTCTGTGTGTGATCCAAGGTATACCACTGTGACAGCTCCGATGTGTGTGTGCATGTGAGGTGTGTGTTCATGTCTGGTACTCCAAGCTCTGCTGTACTGTACACTCCATGCAGTTTTGTTTTGTTTTGTAAACTGATCCAGTAATAAACTTCTAATGAGTCTGAGTCTCTCCTCCTCTGTGTCTGTGTAAAGTGAGGTCAGTAGGAGCTAATAGGACAAATGAAACAAGAATGAGCCTTATGAGGCAAGTGTACCTTCATTTGTCCTATTAGAAGTGAATAGAACGCCTGGACACAGGAAATGCTAAATGCTAAAGCTCTCATAACATCACACCTGCACCAGTGTGTAGCTTTATGTACATGTCATCCACAACATTTGAGTGAAGGGAAAGGGACACATTTCTTTTGGAATGGAAAGGAGTCGAGGTACAGTATCTTGGTATACACACGTTTGCTCCAGTTTTGTACCCATTGACTGTGACCCTGTTTGTGTAAGAGGCTTGGGCTGACCCATTCTGATTCAAGATGTTTGTGTAAAAAAGGTATTTATTGCATATATTGTCCACCAAAAAGCAGATGATGGTACAAGTGTAAGGGACCAAGTGCTCCAACCTCAGTCTAGCCTGAAGATCATTCCATATCTGAGGAGCACAGCAGCTAAAAAGTTCTTCTCAATTCTGTAATCACTTGTAGCACATTAAATAGTAACAAGCTGCAAGTTTGATCGCCACTAAGTCGCCATAAAAGCAATGATGTGAGGTAAAATGGGAGTTTTAAAAGAACTGCTTCATATACAGATGAAATCCAATGATAAACCCTTCTCAACGTCAAAGAATCCCAACCCACAGACTGATACAAAAGACAATGGTGGGTACAGAAAACATGCCTACAAATGAACTGCAGAGCAGAGTGATAAATCGGGTCTAGTGGTTTAAGAATTGAGGCTGTCGTGTGATTTTAAATTGTGTCACCATAATCACGGACAGGGAGGAGCGTTGCCAAGACAATCTTCCTCCTATTATCAAAGGTGAAGCAAGACATTTCTTTACAAAACAAGTACAAGTCTAACTCACAAACTCTTGATCACTTTTTCAACATGTATTTTAAAAGTGTATCATCTATGTAAATGCCCAGGTACTTATAATGGGGAACTTGTTCAGTTTGGGTTCTTTTCAGGGTACAAATATGTTGATCATTGTAATCAATATTATGGCATATAGAGAAAAACATAACAGACCTCATGCATACCTCTTCAAATTAAGGTTTACCCAGATTGTTTCTAATCTAACCCATGTGCATACATGTGCCATGTTTTTTCTTCCTCAACTTGTAAATGTAAAAAACACAAACACCACCACTTTGTCTTTTTGTGGTGTTAGGAATACAGACCTCACAGATAAAAATGTTTTGATAAAGGTCATAAACCGAAACGTCAACACAATAAATAAGCAGAGGTAACAATCGTGTGTGCAGGAGTATTCATTTTTTACATACCTTTTCTTCCTAAACTCATCATCACTCAACATAGTTTACAGTTAGTTGTGGATTTCCAGAATTGTCTCTGTGTTGAAATATCTGAAAGGGAAAAATTGTCTTATCATTTGTATAGATAAAATCTAAATTATTTTGAGGTGATTTGAGAAGCCAAAAGGATCATCCTTAGAATGCACTGTAAGCAGATAATGGAGGGCATACCTGTATTTTGTTTCCCTTTATGGAAAGCCCTCTCCATGCTCTCTCTGGCAAACTCCAGGTTCGCCGCCATTACTCTTTTCTTTTCAGTCTTCTCCTTCTCTCTCTCCATTTCTGTCTTCATCCTCTTCACGACATCTTCTGTAATCTTTGTCATCAACTCTTTCACTTCCCTCTCCCTCCTTTCCACCATATTATTTATCATCCCATCCATCTCTTCTCTCATGCGTTTAACGTCATCTTCTTTCTCCTTCAGGATTTTCTCCATCTCTTTCTCGACCACTTCTACTCTCTTCATTGCCTCCAACTCCTTTTTCACCCATTCAATATCCTTTTCTTTCTCCTGTTCATTCCTGTTTCTCTGTCTCTCCTCCTCTGCCCATTTCATCACCTCCATCCTCTCTTTCACTTGTTTCACCTCCATTTCTTTCTCCTCCAGGATTCTCTCCATCTCTTTCTCGGCCTCCTCTACTCTCTTCATCGCCTCCAACTCCTTTCTCATCCATTCAAAATCCTTTTCTTTCTCCTTCTCACTCCTGTTTCTCTCTCTCTCCTCCTCTGCCCATTTCATCACCTCCATCCTCTCTTTCACTTGTTTCACCTCCATTTCTTTCTCCTCCAGGATTCTCTCCATCTCTTCTACTGTCTTCATACCCGCCTCCATCTCCTTTCTCATCCATTCAATATCGTTTTCTTTCTCCTTCTCAATCTTCTCCTTCTCCCTCTCCATCTCTGTCTTCATCCACTTCACGACATCTTCTGTAATCTTTCTCATCTCCTCTTCCACTTCACTCTCCCTCCTTTCCAACATATTCTTTATCACATCCATCTCTTCTCTCACGTGTTTAACGTCACATTCTTTCTCCTCCAGGATTCTCTCCATCTCTCTCTCCATCTCTTCGACTCTCTTCATCGCCTCCAACTCCTTTCTCATCCATTCAAAATCCTTTTCTTTCTCCTTCTCACTCCTGTTTCTCTCTCTCTCCTCCTCTGCCCATTTCATCACCTCCATCCTCTCTTTCACTTGTTTCACCTCCCTTTCTTTCTCCTCCAGGATTCTCTCCATCTCTCTCTCCATCTCTTCTTCTCTCTTCATACCCGCCTCCATCTCCTTTCTCATCCATTCAATAACCTTTTCTTTCTCCTTTTCAATCTTCTCCCTCTCTCTCTCCATCTCTGTCTTCATCCTCATCTCCTCTTTCACTTCCCTCTCCCTCCTTTCCACCATATTCTTTATCATCACATCCATCTCTTCTCTCACACGTTTAACGTCGCATTCTTTCTCCTCCAGGATTTTCTCCTTCTCTCTCTCCACCTCCTCTACTCTCTTCATCACCTCCAACTCCTTTCTCATCCATTCAATATCCTTTTCTTTCTTCTTCTCATTCCTGTCTTTTTCTCTCTCCTCCTCTGCCCATTTCATCACCTCCATCCTCTCTTTCACTTGTTTCACCTCCATTTCTTTCTCCTCTAGGATTCTCTCCATCTCTCTGTCAACCTCTTCTACCCTTCTCTTCATCACCTCCATTGTTTCGGTCTCCTTCTCACTCATCTTTAATCTCTCTTCGCTCTTCTTTACCTCCTTCTCTCTCTCCTGCACCACCCTCTCTCTCTCCTCCACCTCCTTCTCTCTCCTCTTCATCTCATTTCTTGTTTTTTCCATCTCCCTCTGGAAAGTCTCCTCCATCTCCTTTGTCACTTTCTCCACCTCCTCCACCTCTTTCGCCTTTATTTCCAACTGGACAATCCTCTCCTCCAAATCCTTTTTGTTATTTTCCTGCGTCTTTTGAATGCGACTGAGTATTGCATTGCATTCATTCACTTTCTCAGTGTCTCTATCCAACACTTTCCTCTTCCTCTCCATATTATCTTTAAGATGGTTGACTATCTTCCTCTTCCTCTCCACCATTTCTCTGTCCTTGTCCACCATTTCTCTGTCCTTGTCCACCCTCTCTCTCTCCTCCTTCAGCCTCTCCTTCTCTGCATCGGTGTGCTCCTTCACCTTATGCAGAAGGTTTTGGGCTCCCTCCACCTCTTCCGCTCTCTCCTCCATCTCCCTCCTCCAACCCTCCTTCTCTTCCTTTCTTTCTTTAGCCACTCTGGCCCTCTCTCTCGTGTGCCTGGCCCGTCTTGATGTCCTCTGTGGGAGTGGGGTGTAGGCTGCGAAAGCTGCCGGTCCTGCTGCCTCCATCATCAGGGCAGCCTGATCCTCTTTACACTCCTGTGGACATACAGTGAACACACTACAGGTGCAGTCTCGAGAATGTCTCTATGAATGTATTTGTCTTTTCTGAGTATAAAACCATTCAATTGTCTCCAGTGATCTTTACATATTGTCTATGTTTAGCCATCCTGAATGGGGTGAGTGGGTAGTTATCAAATACAGTAGCATAGGGCTTTGAAACTTCCTGATGGAGATGACAGACACAATGACAGGGAAACGTCAAGAAATATGATTGCGTTAGATAACAGGCTTCCCTCGCAAAGAGATTGCGGTACCTCACAATGTTCTCAAGAATAGGCTGTTGCGTTCCCAATTTCCCAAAAGGGGCTCTCTAGTTTTGCCTTTAAAAAAGGCCTACATCTACCTTTTATTCAACATATCCGACACAATTTATATTGCAAATCATGTAGGCCTGTACAGTAAGTAATTGTAGGCCCTTTGCAAAGTCAACTTACGACTTACTTAAGGAAAGGTCCTGTCGATTAAGACCTATTAGTGCCAACTATGTTTGGTTATATTTTAGATAGGGCCTACCTGAAAACATCAAATTAACCATTTTGATATTGTTCTGTCAATCATCTTTCTTCGATAGTCCATCCTCTATAGGTTATTTATAAAGCTGTCTCGTTTTAATGTTGATCTTTAAAATGGTTGATTTTGCAGCCACATTTCTCTCTGTAACAACGATTGAGCTCGTCCCGTTTCACTTTTTAGGCTGTTACGCTGCTCTTTCACTGACAAACAGCTGTTTTTGGAATTAAGCGCTCACCGAAATTACCGCGATTTGACTTGATGTTGGGATCAAACTGTCTGCCGAGTCGGATGAATTACTTCCCAGAGATCTAACAACAAAGAGTAGCCAATTAAGGGTATTTCTTTGCAGTAGGTCTAGGTCCTGATTGTGGGGGAAATGTTGCTTTGAATTGTAGGCTACTTTGACTGGACGATAACATACGAATACAAACAAGTGTACAGTAACATGTTGTCACCACGGATGATAGAGCTTGATTTGATTAAATTTGATTAATTTTCAGCCCTGCTTCTTACAGCTTTGCGTTTACTTGAAGGCAGTTCACGGACTTGAGGTAGGCTGAAAATATACAGGAGCTTGTCGGCCGAGTGCTTATTCGATTAAGGTAGGGGGGATCTGCGCGAAGCCCACACATCGTGTCGCTCACCGGCCCCGCAGCCCACAGATCGACCGGCCCACCAGCAGCCATGGCACAGCCCTTTACACAACATTTAGGCAGCACCCCCTCTCGAAAGATACATCCTACGTCCTTGGACATTTGGCCCAAGTATTGGGGCAATTTAATGTAAAGTATTCCCGTTTATTTAAACTAAAATAGAGCAAGGCAAACTTACCTGCGGCGGGTCCCACCAGTTTTTCTCCATTGTGTTGAAATGTAATTGAATCTATTTCCACTAATGAGCGTACCACATTACAAATGACAATCAGCAAAGGCTATTTGACAACAACTGGAGGTTCAAGTGACCAAAGTGACTTTTACATAAATTTACGTCATTGCTAGCAGCGTCATCAAGACAACAGCATTATGACGCAGGAGATATTTATTTGATTACAGATATGCTCATGTTGTTTCTTGGAAAATATACGTCGTTGGGATTAATCATCATCATATTAGTAATTAATAGACAAAACACAGACATAGATATAGGTATATAGATCAGTGGTAGGGGCTCGGGGTCGTTTCTGGACATGGCCCTCCATTGTAATTTACATTTACATTCATGGCATTTAGCAGACGCCTTTATCCAAAGCGACTTACAACAATACATTTGTTTAAGTAATTGAATCATCTATCCAACAGTCATCATAAGACAAAGTAATCAATGCTCACACCAGGGGCCATAGGCAGTCGGCTATTTCATTTTATTTGTATTAGCAGGAGAGAACTTGTACAAGGGGGGTAGCGGGGATGAAGAGGTCTCTGGGTGGGGTTGGGGTTAGGGTTAGTATAGGGGGGGGGGATACATGGAAAACATACTCGTGGTTCAGGTATTAACTGCCAACTGAACTTAGTTGGAACAATACAAATTACAATGTAAAACAATAACAATATAATATCAACATTTCAGTATTATATCAAAATAATGATTTAGAAATATGGTACAACCTGTGAGCTGCCTGGTTGCCTTGGCAACGGTAAACTACAGCGCTGTTCATCAGCGGTTCGGGCTCTGGCTCTAACCGTCTACCTTCTCTTAACCGTTAGGAGAAAACGAAGAAAAACAAAGAAAATGTAAACTACAAAACACTCTAACATTAAATCCTACACATACATCTGTATCAGTGGAGTCAGGCAAACGTTACACCAGACTCCCTTCGACATGTTTTGTCAGGTGTCATTTGACAACAACCACTCATCGTAAACGGCAAGCTAGTGCTAACTCGTCCTCGTTTAGGATACCAAGCTAGCGCAATTACCGCTAACAAACTACAAACTTCATATGCTACTATGCATAACGGTACACTAAATAGAAAGCCTACATTAATGACAAACTGTATTAATGCTTATGCTTAAGAATAAATGGAAAACACACTAGTGAGTCGTCTGGTCCTCAGTCTTTACTGGTTCAGGTATTAACTGCCAACTGAAGAACGCAGCGCAAGCCACAGCTTATATACCCGCAGGTGATCTAGTGCCTTTTATACTCCAAATAGAAATGCGTGAAATTGAATGGGGGGAGTCTGTAAACATGCAAGATAAAGTGCATACATATAAAATAACACATTTGGGCGATTCTTCAACTACAGGCACTTTTGTCCTTGTGAACTTGAGGGGAAAAAAAATGTTCAAATCTAAATTGTCACAGTCTAACAGGTTAATATAACTAGTCTAGTTTCATGATCCATAAGAGAACGCACTAACATTACAAGACAAATTGGTGTTTTTTTACATATTGTCCGACCCGCATTGAACAAATGTAATTTCCATCACATGTAAACATTTGATTATTATTTAAAAAAAGTATGATATACATAATTTCTCAACAGTGTAAGACCACTTTCACACATAGCTTTACCAGTTTATACCTATATTGCAATTACCATACATTTGTGGATTAGGTAAATTAATTGAGATGAGGACCAAACACAAAGCTTACATCAACCACAACCTGAAATATAATATTGGATTGGTTAGATACATTTCAGGAAATAACTACTTGTGTTATTACATTAAGTGGAACATTATCCCATAAACTATGCAGAAGTTTTTAATGAGTGATTAGAATTTTGTAACTATTTTTTAAAAAAAGGTATGAGGTGGTGGAAATGACTGGGTCATTTCTGGGTCATTTCTGGGTCAACCCCTCTTTCTTTTTTCCTCAGGTATCTCTCCCTGTCTCTTTTCAGTCGCTCTTCATATTTGACAGGGTCCTCTTTTATTCTATCCCTATAGGCCTGAGACCTTTCTGCAGTAGAGGTCCGTGGCATCTTAAAAATAGATGAAAATGCATTTCAACAAATATGCATTTGAATAAAACATTAACATTGTACATTTTAATAAATAAATTACACATATGTAGCCTCACAATCTATGAATTGCACCTTGTAAGCATAAATGTAATTTCCACCTCACCTTTGTCATTTCCACCCAAGAAGGTAATGTGTTGGAAATGACGGAGGTGGAAATGACAATCTTACAGTATTTTGTAAAAAAATCCAAGCTAGCATCACAGATTAGCTATGAATTGGTACCTAGCATTTCATGCATGCAAAATACATCTATGTACGTTAAAAAATCGATTTATTTACAAACTCAATTGATGTTACGTCATGTTTGGAAATGACATACAATAAAAATATTTTCATTTCAAGCAATATTTACCTTGAGTTTTCTTCAAAAGTTGGTGAAGAAATCCAAAATATCCTCCATATCAGACATGTGCTGTGATGTAACTGTTCATCTCCATAGAAACTACCCAAACCATCTTTCACACAAACCTTTTAAAGGGACATTACAGTGTTGTGGTGGAAATGATGGCAATACTGTGGGACAACTACATTTTGTATATAAAATCACATAAATAGTTGTTTGACCTTAAATACCCCAATTATGTTTTGATTATTTTACTGATAAAAAAATAGATAAAACAAAACAGCAATATTTGCATCTATAACGATGTTGAAAAAGGTGAAAAAATCATTATAGACTACCGGTAAAAAGTTCCTAAAGTACTTTCATTGTAAAGATAACTATGAAAGTGTGAATATTCCCAATTCTTTTTTTCTTTTTTTTTATAAAATATGATCAAAGGACATGAAAGTGCCCGTAGTCTAAGAATCGCCCATTTACGTAAGTGGCCAATTACATATAAATATCCTATGTGCCACATAAACAGTGGAAAAAGCAGTGAAGCCCTTAGCAGACATAGGGGAAAATGTACAGTATATACAAACATGTACAGGAGCAGGACGTATTGTGTCTCTGTTAACACAGTTGTGTCATGTGTAATTGTGTTAAATGATCCATAATAAGTGCTGTCCAGTTTCCTCTATATTATATATAACATGGTGAATAACTCCCCGATATTTCTTTAAGGCCAATATCAGATATGTCTGTCAAGCTCTAATTACAATGAGCTGTCCTCCCATTTCTACCTCCACCAGCCTCCTGTTGCACAGTAATGAGTGATAAAGACACCTGATGACAAGGATGAGAAATGTAAAGATCACGGTTTCATCCAAAGCCCATCTACCTTTCATTCAAATTATGCTAAGATTATTATCATTGGTGATTTTAACCTACATGTGGACAATGAGACTGACTCGACAGCCATGGATTTGATGAATCTCTTGAATTCTACGGACTTTATTCAGCGAGTTACTGGGCTCACCCATAACCACTGCCACACCCTGGACCTACTGATTACAAAGGGTCTTACTCCTGTTGCATCCTCTATTATTTATCTAGCCATGTCGCTGAGCAGATGAGATTCATGATGATGAATATGAATAGTACACCATCAACAGCTTCCTCCTGTGATAATGATTTATTAACGAGCTTCAACACCAAACTAAGGGCAACTATCGACTCTGTAGCACCAGTCAAACAGTTTGATTGATTTCCTGGTGAAATGCATTGCGGACATATGGATGTCGCAGAACTAGTCATTCGAGCAAAAACCAGGTAGGACACTCCATTTTAAAAAGCGTGTTTTCCGAACCAAAACAGCGTTTGTAAATGACATATTTATTTCAAGGGATCTCGTTCCCTGATCGCTACCGATTAAAGATAGTCATTACAACCTTTAGGAAGCTTTTAAAAAGGTTGAATATTACATGGACCTTTACAGAACACAGCTGTAAAGGTGCAACCTTTCCTCTCCCAGGCTGACACTGAATGACAAATGCATGCTTGTATTACTAGCAGCCTTGATTACTGTAACACTCTCCTGTCTGGTCGACCAAAGAAAGCTATTTGCAAATGATACAGAATGCAGCAGCACGAGTCAGATGGAGAGCACATATCATACAAGTCTCTGCACTGATAACCTGTTCGTTTTATAATTTATTTTAAGATAATTGTATTAGTTTAGAAATCACTCTATGGTCACGCACACCACTGCATGTCAGACATGCTTTTAAGGTATATACCCTGTAGAACCCTCAGGTCCTCAGGTACTGGCCTTTTAACTATTCTGAAGATTCCAACAACACCTATCTACTTCCTGTTTCAAATGAATAATACTGGGCAGAAGTCTGCACAGGGATGCTACAGACACATTAGCACACTGCAAAATACTGTCACCTATCTAACCATCTGTTCCAAAGCAATAGTAATAGATACTGTAGGAGTCTGCAATGCACAGGGGTTACACACTCATCAGTACCCTCTAAAATACTGTCACTATCATATTTCCTGTTCCACATGAATAGTACTATATAGGAGTCTGCAGAGGGGTTACCTTGTTGGGAAACAGTGTCTATCTCCTCCTGCAGCTTGGTCATAATGTGAGGGCTGGTTGCCAGATTGTAGGCCAGGAAGGACAGAGAGCTACTGGTGGTCTCATAGAGTGTTTCCACAGTGTAATGAAATCGATAGCTTCATTTATTAAGCACAAAATGATTGAGACTGAAAGCTATATGGAGGCAGTTGTACCGACTGTGAGGAACAGTGAGCTGAAGATGTCAAACTTGAGCATTTTCTTGATGTTGGTCACAAAGGGGTCAGAGGGGTTGTGGAGGGAGTCGATGTCGACACTGAATGAAGTGCTGACGACCACATCCATACTGTATGGTCCAAAGAACCTGGAACACAACCACAAAATCTTTGACCACCAGAACCACAACCACAAAATTAAAGGGGGAGTTCACTGAAATTACAAATTCACCTTATCTTCTCGGAGAGAAATACTCACTCTTTTAGTTCAATGGGCTCTTCGTTATCGGCCGTCTTCTTCAGATTGCTGACCAAATTAACAGAGTGCTGCTTCATGATCCCGAACATCTGAGTTGGGAAGGATACATGGAAAAATATGATGATTGATACATGGATTAATATGTGCAAAA
The DNA here is from genome assembly GCF_951799395.1 of Argentina silus. Classification (NCBI taxonomy): domain Eukaryota; kingdom Metazoa; phylum Chordata; class Actinopteri; order Argentiniformes; family Argentinidae; genus Argentina; species Argentina silus. The sequence continues at coordinate 31,610,018 of NC_139657.1, forward strand.
CATGGGTTAATATCATGTTTGAAACAGGAATTATTTTAATGTTTATATAGCCTGAGAATATACATTCATACAGGATACATTATGTATATAGTCAAGGAATAAGTGACTCCAAAGATGAACTATTATTCTAAACTCTGTCATCTGACCACTGAACTTATCTAAGATAAGATTAAATATACTTTGTTGTCCCGGATGGAAATTTGTCTTAGACAATTAAAGTTGCTGCTTCACACAACAACAAACAACAATGAATACACACTATACACATAGTACAAATCACATAAACACACACACACACGTCAGAGTTGTTAGTCATTCATTTATTTGTGTTGTTGGAATGAATAAAAGAAGGAGAGGAGAGATGGGACTGTACCTCTTTGATCCGCCCACTGGTGAAGGAGGGAGACAGGACACTGCGGATCCGTCTCCATGCATCATCCTCAGCGATAAACACGGCATCATACAGAGGCCCGTTGAGATAGAAATTCTAGAAAAATAACAATGATTATATACTGCAAAATTAACCGAATATTAATAATGCTATAATAACAATGATATTATCTATTTAATGAGCCCTTATGTTTTTTTCCCCATACAACAACTTCAATTTAGCGTATTACCCTCCTGTTAGTGAAAAGGGAGGAGCATTCCTTGATGAGGATGGTTTTGATCATGGCTGTGTCCATGATACACAGGACGGGCTGACGGCCATCATAGATCCTACAGACCAGCAAAAACAAAGATAGTTAGATATACACTCACCCAACACTTTATTAGGAACACTATACTTATACTAGGTAGAGCCTCCCTTTGCTCTCAAAACAGCCTCAATTCTTCGTGACATTGATTCCTTTGAGATTCTGGTCAATGATGACATGATTGCATCACGCAATTCCTGCACATTTTTCAGGTGCACTTTCAAGATGTGAATCTCCCGTTGTGCCACATCCCAAAGATGTTCTATTGGATTCAGATCCGGTGACAAGGAAGGCCACTGAAGAACACTGAACTCATTGTCATGTTCATGAAACCAGTTTAAGACGACTTTTGCTTTGTGACATGGTGCATTATCATGCTGGAAGTAGCCATTAGAAGGTGGGTAAATTGTGGCCATGAAGGGATGCACATGGTCAGCAACAATACTTAAATAGGCTGTGGCATTCAAGCAAATATACCGTAGATAGAGACAGACAGACCCATCACAGATCCTGCACTCTTTGAAAAAGTGCTACCTAGAACCAAAAAGGGTTCTTCTTCCACTCTCCCTTTGAAGAAACCTTTTGGGTTCCATGTAAAACCCTTTCCACAGAAGGTTATACAGTACCGTGCGTAAGTAATGGGACAGTGAAGCATTTTTTTTTCTGTTTGGATTTGAAATAAAAACGTAGAGATTTTTATTTTTTATATAATGTACATATTGGTTTATCATTCAGAAATTCCAACACTTTTATGCATAATCCCCCTATTTCAGGCTACACAAAAGTGATAGGACAATTGGCTTGACAAGTGTGTTCGTCAGGTGTGTTCCGTCACATAATTTGTGCAGTCTGCTATTGGTGTCTTGTCAACATGAGGACCAAAGAGATGTTATTGAAAGTCAGGGAAGCCATTATGATGCTGAAATATCAGAAAAAAAATAAACATAGCCAAAACCTTAAACCTACCAAAATCAACAGTTTGGAACTTCATTTAACTTCATTAAAAGGAAAGAAAGCACTGGTGAGCTCAGAAATCGCAAATTACCTAGTAGGCCAAGGAAGACTTCCAGTGGATAACCAAAGAGTGCTCACCATAATTGAGAATCATTTATTTACATCTTGTCAGTCCAAGTACAAGTAAATGGCTCCAAACTCATTGGACAGCATTTCATCATACAGCAGGACAATGACCCAAAACATACTGCCATAGGAACTAGGGAATTTTTCAGGGCCAAAAAGTGGAAAGTTGTTGACTGGCCAAGTCAGTCTCCAGATTTAAATCCTATAGAACATGCATTTCATTTGCTCAAGAGGAGACTTAGGGCAAAACATCCTAAAAAAACAACAACAGTCGCTGCAACATAGCATTACCAGAGAAGATACCCAGCGTCTGGTTGGGTCAATGGGTCACAGACTTTTGCACTTTTGCATACAAAGTATTGGGGACCAAATACTAAACATGAGTGCTTAATTTAGACATTTGATAATGCAAAAGAAGGAAAAATGCTTGGGCACCAAAATGGCTAGAGCCAGCCCTGATTAACAGAACCTTTATCGAGCGCACAACATCACATTAATGCCCATAGGAAGAATGAGAATAGAGTATCAACAAAATAACCAATTTAACACAATTTAAAACAACATACGTCTGTAAGTTTTAACCATACGTTAACGTGCGTCAAGGACAACGCGGGAGAATGATGCCCGTGATGGGCCTAACCCAAAACTCAAAGAATATCTCGCTGTCCCTCTCCTTAAATATCATTCCCAACAAAGGACAAGGTGTTAGATACATTACAATAGCAAAGGAATTGACAAATGGTGAAAGCTGAAAAATCTGAAACATAGTCAAAACCTTAGACTTGCCAAAATCAAGCACTGATGAGCTCAGCAATCGCAAATGGCTGAGGCTTCACTGCAAGATGCAAACCACTAGTTATTCTTAAAAAGGATAGTCGGGTTACAGTTTGCTAAGAAGTACCTAAAAAGGCTGCAGAGGTGTGGAAAAAAGTCTTGTGGACAGATAAGATGAATATTATCAGAGTGATTGCAAGAGGAAAGTTTGGAGAAAAAAGGATCTGCCCAAGGTTTACAGCATACCATCTCATCTGTGAAACATGGTGGAGGGGATGCTATGGTTTGGGTATGTATAGCTGCCACTAGAACTTGCTAACTTATCATAATTGATGATGTTACTGCTGACAGTAGCAGCAGAATGTATTCTGAAGTGTACAGAAATATCTTGTCTGGTCGAGTAAAAACAATGCTTCCAAATTCATTGGATGGCGCTTCATCATACAGTAAGACAATGACCCAAAACATACTGCCATTGGAGCTAGGGAGATTTTCAGGGCGAAAAAGTGGAAAGTCCTTGACTGGCCATGTCAATGTTTGGATTTAAATCCTATTGAACATGCATTTCATTTTCTGATGGTAAGATTTTGGGCAAAAAGACCTGGCAAAAAGATGGCTGGCCTGGCAGAATATCACCAGAGAAGATACCCAGCACCTGGTGGGGTCAATGGGTCCCAGACGGTTATTGCATACAAAGTATTGTCGACCAAATACTAAACATGAGTGCATCATTTCGACCATGTATACCAATACTAGACAAAAGAAAAGAAAAGAATCTATCAAAAGCAAACTATGTTCTGACAGGGTTTGACTCATCTAATACGACATCAGATCTGGATAGGTTCCTTGATTTCCTCTGAAAGGTGACATAGGCATGAAAACATGTACACAACATCAAGAAGAAACCATTGATTAAAGCCAAATCAATTGACAGAGGCATGGCAGAAAATGTGTGTTGTCTCTTTAAAAGAAATGTTAAAAATCTCTTTGTTTTCCTTGAATGAAACAAAGCACAGGTGTTTAAAAGGCCAGCCCCACCCCTGATTACAATGATCCACACATGGAGACAGCCAAAGCAACATAGATCAATAAGACATCGCACATGTCACACCAGAATGTGTGTTGGCAAGTGTGTGCCCTTATAGCCAGGATCCACTCTCTGGTCACATCTCCCTGATGTTGGTTATGAAGAACTTTATCAAACGTTTGGATTTGAAATTAAACAATTACTACAAGGTTAAAGTAGAGATTCTCAGCTTTTATTTGATGGTATTTGTATACACATTGGTTTCCCCATTTAGAAATTACCCCACTTTTTATGCATAATCCCCCTATTTCAGTGTACCCAAAAGTAATGGGACAGACTTATCAAATGTCCAAATGAAGCAGTCATGTTTATTATTTAGTGGACAATCCACTAGTATTTAGTGGACAATAACTGCCTGAAGTCTGCAACCCACTAACCTCACCAGACGCTGGGCATCTTCTTTGGTGATGCTCTGCTAGGCCTGTACTGCAGCCATCTTTAGTTGTTGTTTGTTTTGAGGTCTTTTTGCCTAAATTCTTATCATTAGGGAAATGTAATGCATGTTCAATTGAATTTTAATCTGAAGATTGACTTGGCCAATCAAGATCTTTCCACTAGTTGCTATGGTAGTGTTTTGGGTCATTGTTTTATTGTATGGTGTGGCTCCATCCAATGCATTTGGAGGCATTTGCTTGCACTCAAGCAGACAAGATGTTTGTGTGCACTTCAGAATACATTCTGCTGCTGCCGTCAGCAGGTACAATCATCAATTAAGACAAGTTAGCAAGTTCTAATGGCAACTATACATGCCCACACCTAACACCCCCTGCACCATGTTTCACAGATGAGGTGGTATGCTGTGGATCTTGGGCAGATCCTTTTTTCTCCAAACTTTTGTCACGTCCATGATAATATTCATCTCATCTGTCCACAATATCTTTTACGAGACCTTTGCAGGCTTTTTAGGTACTCTTTTTTAGCAAACTGTGACCATCCTTTTTGATGATAACTAGTGGTTTTTGATGATAAATGTGTCTTCCTCTTAGTTATAAACAAACCAGAATTAAATGCATAGGTCTATGTATGTATGGATGGATGGATGTTGTCATTGGAACAGCTGGAAGACTTTCTCTGCATCCCCGAAAAAACACATGTACGCAAGCACGCACAAACACACACACGCACGCACGCACGCACGCACGCACGCACGCACACACACACACACACACACACACACACGCACGCACACACACACACAGGCATGTTTAAGATATGCGTAGCCCATGTTTATTAGTTGACTTAGTTGTGGGGTTAGTTTAGATACAGCGCACGATGCAACAAACAGGTATAATATCAGCACACCTCAGCATTGCTACACCCACGTGCTACCACAGGGAACTGGTACCCGCATAGTTAGATATGGTGGTCCCACACCAGAGAGAACTGGTATGTTCCAGATCATTATACGAGGTAACTAGCTAGTAAATTATTAATTACTAGAAAGTGCTCAGTAGTCCTAGGGCTACAAACACAAGCTGACCAACCCTCCTGCAAACAGGGTGCTAATATTTCTCAATATTACCTTGTCAAAGCTAGCCAAGGTTCTCAGCTGTCCGGAAACAACAAGTAACTTAGTTAGCCGTCCGTCCCAAGTGCTAGCTGTAGCCTACACATGTGACCTTGCAAGTTCTAATAATAACCTGAGGAATTATCGTCGAGCTAGGGTTCAACAATAACAAAAAATTGAGAGCTCACAGGTTAGCCTGCTAGCTCAGAGAGTTAACAGGTGCTCAGAAAGTGAAAATCATCGTTGAGCTGAACCGTAGGATTCTATCAGAGACAATCTAACGCCCCGTGAGAATCATAGGCTGAGGTGTAGCCAGCTACAACAACACAACTACAGTACACTTTTCAACCTAACGCCCCATGAGAATCATAGGCTGAGGTGTACCCAGCTACAACAACACAACTACAGTACACTTCAGACAGTCAGAGAGTGAAGAGTGGAAAGGATGAAATGGTGCGCTTGTAGCATCCCTTTATTGGGACAGGTGATAGGCGTTGCTATCACTTGCAAGTGTGTACGAGGTGTGATTCTGTGAATCAAGATGTAAGTACAGTGCTCTCGGAAAGTATTCAGACCCCTTCACTTTTTCCACATTTTGTGATGTTACAGCCTTTTTCCTCATCAATCTACACACAATACCCCATAATGACAAAGCAAAAACAGGTTTTTAGAAATTGTTGCTAATTTATTCAAAATAAAAAACTGAAATATCACCTTTACATACGTATTCAGACCCTTTACGTTTTTTGTTGAAGCACCTTTGTCATTATTGCGTATTGTGTGTAGATTAATGAGGAAAAAATTTAATTTCATCTATTTTTGAATAAGGCTGTAACATAACATAATACGGAAAAAGTGAAGGGGTCTGAATACTTTCAGAATGCACTGTATGTGCCTGTTATAGTCCCATTGTGTGATTGGTGTGTGTACTGATTTCTGGCACAGGCCTTAACTGATCCAACAAGTTCACCAATCATCAATGGTGTGATATGAAGTTGATGGATTTTAATGTTACATGCTACACCAGTGCGACAGTGCGACATTGTTGACATTGCGCGGCTGCTGCAGCAGCAACGCAAAATGATTCTTGGAGTGCTGGTATCAATGCTTTTTGGACGCTTAAAAACATATTCAATTAGTTTCATAGTATGGTAAAGTAATAGAAACATAGATTATAGAAATACATACAATAGTGGTACCTGTATGAAAAAGAAAGTGATTGTCCTCGTTTATAATTGGAGGTAGAGGACAAACCCCAACTCTAAGATATTCAGACTTGACAAGACTCTCAACATAAAACAATGTACAGAATCCATAAATTAGAAGTTCCTTGCAGAAACAGACTGGGAGGCTATTTCTTCTGCATCCACACGTGCAACTGGTCACGTTTCTGGTGTAAGAGTAAATACTGCCATCTAGGGTTTAGAGATGGTTAACAGGAAATGGATACATTATTTTACGGATGTACTTTAGGCCTACGTTTGAGTAATTTAGCAGAAGCTCTTATCCAGAGCGACTTAAAATAAATAGCTACATTCATCTTCAGCTACATACATCACGGTCATCACAAGTAAGACTTTCTATAATAATAAATGCCACAAGCAGTCACAGTGGTAGAGAAAGGAAGTCAATTTAATTTAATGTTCAACTTAATTTATTGAACTTAAGACAACTATATAAATTGATTTGCTATGTATCCCTAAATAGCGGCCAATTGTGTTGAGGTTTCCAGGCTAACGGTGTCGGCATGTGCAGTCCCCTGTCTTATCTCTGCACCCCCACACGCTCTCAGCCAGGGCCACATCAACAAGGCTTTTGACAGAAAGGCTCGTCCCCTGGTTTGCCTGATTGTGTACCAGCTGAGCCATCAGAGGAGTCGCTCTCAACGAGAACATGAGGGTTGGGGCATATCTGGAGCCATCGTTCATCTGAAATTAAAAAAGTAACATCAGAGGGGAGTGCAAGGTGAGACAAGAATTGGACAAATTCAACTGAGAGTTGAAGGTCATGGACTAAATGCTATAGTAAAACTAGCAACAATCACCTTCATCTACTTAGTCTATAGGTTCTCTACCATCTCTCTAATCGTCACCATGCTCACCTTCTTCAATGTCTCCCTCTCCTGTTCTAGCTTCTCTTTTTCCAGACTCTGTTTCGCTCTTTCTTCAGCCACCATCACCAGGGCCTCTCTCCTCTTGATGGCCTCTATCTCTTTCTCCATCTGTTTCTTATCCTTTTTAAATGTCTCCTTCTCCTTCCACATCTTGAGCATTTCTCGCTCCACATCCTGCCCGTCTCTTTTGATTTTCATCCACTCCTTCTTTATTATTTGCAACTCTGCTCCGACCTTCTCTGTCTTTCTAAGCATCTCCATTGAGGTCTCCTTTTCCTGCTCTAGCTTCTCCTTTTCCTGGCTCAGTTTAAGTCTTTCTTCGGCCTCCATCACCAGGGCCTCTCTCCTCTTGACTGCCTCCATTTCTTTTTCCATCTGTTTCTTGGCCTTGAGAAATGTCTCCTTCTCCTTCCACATCCCAAGCATTTCTTGCTCCACCTTCTGCCCGTCTCTTTTGATTTTCATCCACTCCTTCTTTATCATTTGCAACTCTGCTCCGACCTTCTCTGTCTTTCTAAGCATCTCCTTTGAGGTCTCCTTCTCCTGCTCTTCCTTCTCTTTTTCCTTGCTCAGTTTAAGTCTTTCTTCGGCCTCCATCACCAGGGCCTCTCTCCTCTTGACTGCCACCATATTTTTCTCCATCTCTTTCTCCATCTGTTTCTTGGCCTTGAGAAATGTCTCCTTCTCCTTCCACATCCTGAGCATTTCTTGCTCCACCTTCTGTCCGTCTCTTTGGATTTTCACGCTCTCCTTCCTCATCATATTTAACTCTGCCTCTGCCTTCTCAGCCTTTCTAAGTATCTCCTTTGAGGACTCCTTCTCTTTCTCAATCTCCATCATGAGGATCTTGATCCCACTGTCCATCTCGTCCCTCTCCCTATTGAACTCATTCCTGTCCTCCTGCAGTCTTTCTGCCTTTCTGGCCAGGATCTCCTCCTCCCTCTGCCTAACTTTTTGGTCCCTTCTCTTTTGTTTCTCATATTCCTCTATCTTTTTCTCAAACTCTGCCTTCTCTGTCTTAATCCTCTCATGCTCCTTCCTGATATCCTCAATACTCATATATATTTTCACCTCCATTGTTTTTATGCACCTACAATAGATAGAACACAAACAAAAATGATTGAAATAATCTCCACACACCCATACTATAATGCAACAGGAATGTCAGAAAGATTCCCCAAATGAGAATGGTATAACAATCTTTGAGTTTGCCCTTCTGAATCAGTCAACAAATACCAGTACACCGATTGGCAGCAAAGAAATGTTATTATCTATAATGTGCGTTCGGCTGGCGTCATAATGGGTTTGGAATGACTATCATGGTAATTCACTGCCTAACAACTCTTATCAGCGTTCGATGCAATGGTTCGAAGTGACTTGGTCCTGTCAGAGGCCTATGTTAGAGTCAGCAAAAGCTTCCAGTGTGGGTTGGCTGGCTATGTTTGTTGACACGCCTTGAAATATAGCCTACAATTGTGGCCAACAGGTCAAATATCAGTGGCCATATAATGGGCACATTTTATTAACTGGAATCGGCCTGGTACAGGTAGGAGCCTATAGGCTAATAAGCAGAAGACCTCGGCAAAATTAAAATAGCCCTAATTCAATTCATGCATTTAGGTCTCTCATAATAATAATAAAAAATGTATTTTATTTGGAATGTGTTTTTCATTTGTAGCCGACAATTTCAAAGCCTGTGCAGTTGAGTGCAATAGACACACAAACAAAAACACAAACAAAACACTAACAACAACAAGAGGACAGGACCTAAAGGAAGGCCTTTCTAAAGATGTGAGTTTTTAGGCATATAGAAATATCCAACGCTGAATTCGACTTAATGGGAATATCATCTCCTAGTGACAGATATCTCTCAGTGACATTTTTACGCGTCCCTTGTCCAAATGCTGTAAAGGTAGTCGGCCTATGCCGTCTCAAGTATTTACAAATACAAGTGTTATAAAACTATACTATATGTCAACTATACTACATCTCTGGCCTACATTAGCCTACCTCAGTCAGTAGGCTGTGTATAAGCGCCGAATCTTCCGGTTATAATCTCTTTATATCTCACTCTGGTAATACTGATTGCACAGGTTCAGGTTGCGTCTTAGCTCGTTATGCCACTAAACTAAAAGTTCAAGAACTTTGTGTATTATTGCAGAACATTCTCAATTCTGTGTACATATCAACGTCATAATGATACCAATAGCAACGCATTTTGGGTGGAATCCTAACTCCAAATCCGCGCGCGTAAATCTTGCATTCATGTCAATGGGAAATTGATTCGATTTACACGCGGATCTCGAGTTAGGATTCCACTGCAATACACATTTAAGTTTAAATTCATTTGAATTTATAGTGCATTTTACCCACAATATACGGCTTACACAAAAGTAGCCTACAAGACAAATACAACATTTGAAAAAACATATTGCATAGAATAAAATTTGGGGATATACAGGGTTTTTTTCTTTATAAAGTACATTACAAACATAAAGTCTCATAAAGTACATTACAAATACGAAACAATTATTAGTCCTATTTTTTATTAGTAATAATAATAAGTATTTTATATTTAATACAAAATAGATTAAATTGTGAAATTGGTGTGTATAAATATAATAAACTTGACTCATAATTCGTATAGTGCTGTTTTTGGAGTAATTACTAATTACTAGTAATTACTAGTGTGTGCGGACTGCGCTCTCTGTCCCGTCTTTCTGCTGTGGGGCAGCGGAGCACTCTTGCCCCATCGTTGCGAGGGGAACAACGTGAGCGTGTTTGGCGTATGCAGGGAAAACCTCACGCAAATTATATTGGGTATGAATTCTGCCTAGCAACAGGTGGCGAAAAACTATTAAACGCTAATGTCGTTAACGTGGTCTGACATGACAGGAAACAATCACAAAGCAATTCAGTTCATCTACTGTACGTCTATCGCTAATGCTAGCTAGCTAAAGTTTTCACAATGAATCGTGTAGATTATTTGTTGACCATGCGGTTTAGTACATTGCCTTTGGAAGAGAAGTTGGAGATAAAACGTTTAGGGCCAACAGGAATGGTTTGACAAAAAGAGATGGCTAACCGCTACCACCTCGAAACATGCGCTGTTCTGTTTCCCATGTATGATTTTTGGTGGAGACTATTTGGGCATCGGCTGGATTCAAAGACATTATACATCTGTCAGAACAGAACAGACACCAGCGACTGAACGGCCGTGACATGATTTCCATTGAAAATGCATTGATCCAGGGACAGATGGATTTCAACAGTAAAGTCATCGAGAGGTTTGCTGAAGCAACGAACCGCCGCGCTACTTTCCTATTCAAGTGAGCGGGTCTGTTTGGACATGTATGACAAATGGACAATGCGCCGTTCACTGTAGACTATATTGCTTTTGTTTTGTAGTCATTTTAAACGTTATACTGGCTGTGATATAAAGTGGAGGACTAAATGTTACGTATAGGCCTAATATCTAGACCGTTGATGGGCACACTTGTTACTTGTCGCTTTCAGAACCCTGGACTGGGCTCCGGCTGTATATTCATATAGTTCCGTTAATTAGCCTAGCCTACTTTCCGTGATTTAATGTGACTTTTGTAGTGTGTTATAGCCTCTGCACTGATGCTATTTATTTCACATTTAAAATAATACAATTGATAAAACCTGATTAAACTTTCCTATAAGTTAACGATGTGCCGAATGCTTGTATTTTGATTAAACATGCAAGTTATTGAAGACACGTGTCTGTCTCATCTTTTTACTTTGTTGCAGTATAGGCGTTCTGTGTCGCGCTGAAGCGTATGAAGTGTATTCAGTTATGGGGTTTACTATACATACTTTTTCTCTGCACTGTTCCTGCTGCAGAGGATGCGTAAACGATTTTCCCATGTTGTTTTTTGGTTGTGGTCTGTGTTTATACATTTAGGCTATTAGTTGTATCCTACTTTTCAGTTTTACAAGTCAAATCTTATGACAGATGAGATGGCACTTCAACCGATAAAATGCAGGTACATTTTGACTACTGCTGCACTACGATACCCATAGATAGACCCAATACATTGGTAACTGCACTACTTATACAGCTCATATACTGCTTATACTGTTCATACTGCATTCTATATTTATTCTGCTTATAATGTTACTGTTAATACATATATTGCTTATACTGCACTACTTATACTACTCATATACTGCTTATACTGCTCATATACTGCTTATACTGCACTACTTATACTGCTCATATATTGCTTATACTGCTCTACCTGTATATATTGTTCACATTGCACTTTTCTGCTTTTTTGCACTTCTGGTTAGACGCTAACTGCATTTCGTTGTCTCTGTACTTGTACTCTGCACAATGACAATAAAGTTGAATCTAATCTAACACCTATTTATTGTCATGTTTTGATGGCATGTTGTTCATTCTCATGTTATGATTTAGTTTGTGATTATACACACGTTTTTAGCGTGATGATAGAGACCCACTACCAGACGAGTACAAAACATACACAAGTCACATGCAAATCCCTGCACTGCAGACGACAGACAACAACTGTCTCTGTACAACTAGTCCTGGACCTCCACTAATAGACAGATACAAAGAGAGCAGCATACAGTAGCAGCAGAGCCCAGAGGCGAGGCGAGGCAAGGCAAGGCAAGGCAAGGCAAGGCAAGTTTATTTATATAGCACATTTCATACACAGAGGCAATTCAAAGTGCTTTACGTAAAATAGATAAAAAGGAAATAGCATGAAAGAAAAATTAGAATAAAAACGCATAAAAGACATAAAAAAAGAATAAAAGTCACAGTGCATTTTAGGGTCACAGTGCAATTATTAGCGCCAATTTAGTTTCAATTTAAGGCAAAAGCGAAGCTCTTTTTTTTTTTAAGCCCATTTTTGAAAGTAGCCAGTGTTGGGGCTGATCCTAGATCTATGTGTAACATAATAACTGAGAGACCTGCAGCAGGGCAGGTCCTCATCCCTGGCTGTCTGCTTTGAGCTGGTTGTCGTTGGACTCCTGGAGCGGAACAGCAGCTTGAGTTTGATGGGCCGTATGGGCATCAGAGTGTTCTGTAGGTCCATCTCAATGGGGATCTGGTGAGAGTTGACACACAGTTAAAGTATGAAGGAACGAGTAAAACAGATGTCAGCGTTACACTATGAATGTTACCTAATACAGTGTCACTGTTACGTTCGGGTAGCATTGCACTATAAATTCAAATAAACTCAAACTCCTGGACAACCTCTCTTGGGTCGACATACATTAAAATGGCCCTATGAAGTCTCGAGGGAGTTTTGCAGAAATACAAATAGCTTTTTTTTTTAAATCTCACACTTCCATCATTTAGTAGGTAGCCTATACTGAGGATGATTGGCGCCTAGTACTGAAAAATGCAATCTGGGAAATTAAATGGGGAGTACATACTCATGCAGTACGCAAGTACAGAATTGTAGTATGGGGGTTCAAACCCGGGTCTCCCATGTGGAAGACACAAACGCTACTATTAAGCCAAGAGGACATCCTCAAGGTCTGAGGGCGACACTTCAGTTTACATGTCTCAGGCAGGGCTACCTCATCACGCGAGTGTGATTCCAAAATCACCTCTGCTACATATAGAAACGCAACAAAGTCATAGGTACAAAATTATATTTACAATGATTCTATCATTATTTTGTCTCACCTCTGTCTCTTTGCAGACGGTGAAGTTGAACCGTCTGTCGTTTTACTGTGCATATGACTAATAAATATCTTGAATCTTGAATCTTGAATCTTGAACCTCTGTAGAATCTCCACCATCGCCAGTTTCATCAATACCAGAGCGAATCGCATCCCGATACAGTTCCGTGGGCCCAACCCGAACGGCATGTAGGTGTATGGGTCGATGCTCTCCTTGTTCTCCTTACTGAACCTACACACGGAGAGTTCAGAGGAGGAGGGGTTAAAGAACATATCAATTAAATCACAGTAATATGATGGTTATACATGGTTGAAGAAACCTGTTTGTGTTTGGTCGTCGCATTTAGGTTTGTTTTATGGTTGTTTGTGGAACACTGCTCTTATCGTTGCTGTTGTGATTGATATTGTGGTTGTGGTTAAGATGTGGCCCATTACCTCTCTGGTTTGAACTCCTCTGGGTCTTCCCACACATCGGGGTCACGGTGCAAGGTCCAGATGGGTATCATGACGACCATACCCTTGGGGATGGTGATGCCGCTGATCTCAACAGATTTCTTGGCGACTCTTTCAAGTCGATGGGGTACAACCTGAGAGACTCGTTGATCACGCTGTCTAGATAGTCCATCTGCATCAGAGCCTCGTACTGGATAGGAGCCTGCACAGGGATATTACACTCACATGAGCACTAGTGATTGGTCGTTCACGTAGCCGTAGCCCAGAACTAACTCTTTTTCGTCACAAATCTGAAGAGCTGTTAGTTTTTTGTGTTTTTTGGGGGGGAAATGAACACAGTACTATACTTATTCTAATCTGCATAGCCTAATTTCATGACACCCGCATACAGAACGCCATTACTTTCAATGTACGTGTGTACAAAAAGAAATCGCTAAATAATGTTATCTTGATAGTTAGAAGAAAATACATTTAGATTCCACTGAACAATGTAAATGATAGATGTACACAAGGATCAATCAGAAGTCAAAATGCCACTAAACTGGGCTGCTTTTAGTGGATTGACTGCTTGGAATACTGAATGTGCTACAGTCTATTATTTCCTATCACAGTCGACAGACTACAAGAAAACTGTCAGGTGGTTCAAATGTGAATAACTTGGTATCCATTCCATTAACTGTGGCCGGGCAGCACCGAACAGCCCAGAGAACATTACCATGGTGCTTTTGAATATTAGGTCCCTATCTGGCAAAACCTTTATTGATCTTATCTCAGAGCGAAAGCTGCACTGTAATGTTTTTATCTGAAACCTGGCTAAACATGAATGCATGTCAGTCTATTAGAAGTGGGGAAAAAATATATTTTCTCTCTATTATTTATCTAGCCATGTCGCTGAGCAGATGAGAATTTCATGATGAATATGAATATGAATAGTACACCATCAACAGCTTCCTCCTGTGATAATGATTTAGCAACCAGCTTCAACACCAAACTAAGGGCAACTATCGACTCTAGCACCAGTCAAACTGAAAAAGGCTGTGGCCAAATTTAAAAGAATTTGCAGAAAGTCTGAGCGGACAAAAACTGCAGGTCCACCTTGATATTCTTCGAGAGCATCTTTCTGCTTTTAATAAGGCAATAAAAAAACGCCAAGACAGACGGGATCATTTCTCAAAATTGATAATGAATCATAACAACTCAAACAGTGCTCTTTTCAACGATTGACAGCCTTATAAATCCCGCCCACAAGACACCTGGTGATCTGCTCTCCACCTACAAATGTGAGGAATTTGCAACATACTTCTGAGATAAGAGAACCAATATTAGGTGAGGAGAAGATGTGTTTGATGACTTGTTACCCCACCTTCCACCACATGGAAGCACTATGAACTCTTTTGCAGTGGTCATACAGAAATGCTCAGCAAAGTGGGGGTCTGTTCATCTGCACCTAAAACTACCATGGTGAAACCCCTCCTGAAGAAAAGTAACTTAGACTCTTCAGTCCTTAGCGATTTTAGGCCAATCTCCAACCTTCCCTTTTTAATCAAAAAAATAATAATTCTTGAAAAAAAGGTGTTCAAACTGTTAAATAATCTCCTTATTCCCAACTGTACCTTTGACATGTTCCAATCTGGCTTTTGTGCCGATCATAGCACTGAGATAGCACTATGTTGTTAAGTTATTAACTAGGTTCTTAATGACCTTAGAATTAATTAATTAATGCTGATGCCAAAATGCTCTTTGTCCTTGTCCTAGTCAAACTGTCTGCACACTTAAAGACACTACTTACAGTAACACTAAGCACCAGGCAAAAAAACAAGGTGTTACCATTGACTCAGATCTTAATTTTGAAACCCATATCAAGAATGTGACTAAAACATATTTGAATCACTTAAAGAAGAGTAAGTAAGTTTGCCGGAAATCTGCCATCGTGGAGAAATTCTGTCTGAAGTTGTCCAAACAACAACATCCTCCCTAATATTAATATATCCCCCCAAAATGAACTTGCAGTGTTGGACATTAGCTGTTGTGTTTCTGCATGCGCACACGATTGGGAGAGGCAGCCACCAGAGAAAGGTCAGTCTACTCCCCTAGAACACCTCTGGCACTCACAACATGTTTATATGCAAACCGAATGTCAGGTAGGACACTGCATTTTAAAAAGCGTGTTTTCCGAACCAAAACAGCGTTCGTAAATGAAATATTTATTCATAAGGGATTTATTATAAGGGATCTTGTTCCCTGATCGCTACCGATTAAAGATAGTCATTACAACCGTTAGGAAGCTTTTAGGAAGCTTGAATATTACATGGACCTTTACAGAACACAGCTGTAAAGATGCAACCTTTCCTCTCCCAGGCTGACACTGAGAGACGAATGCATGCTTGTATTACTAGCAACCTTGATTACTGTAACACTCTCCTGTCTGGTCGACCAAAGAAAGCTCTTGGCAAATGATACAAAATGCAGCAGCACGAGTCAGATGGAGAGCACATATCACACAAGTCTCTGCACTGATTACCTGTTAGTTTTATAATTTATTTTAAGATAATTGTATTAGTTTAGAAATCATTCTATGGTCATGCACACCACTGCATGTCAGACATGCTTTTAAGGTATATACCCTGTAGATCCCTCAGGTCCTCAGGTACTGGCCTTTTAACTATTCTGAAGATTCCAACAACACCTATCTACTTCCTGTTTCAAATGAATAATACTGGGCAGAAGTCTGCACAGGGATGCTACAGACACATTAGCACACTGCAAAATACTGTCACCTATCTAACCATCTGTAGGAGTCTGCAGTGCACAGGGGTTACACACTCATCAGTACCCTCTAAAACACTGTCACTATCATGTCACTATCACACTGTCACTGTCACTATCACCTGTTCCACATGAATAGTACTATATAGGAGTCTGCAGAGCGGTTACCTTGTTGGGAAACACAGTGTCTATCTCCTCCTGCAGCTTGGTCATGATGTGAGGGTTGGTTGCCAGATTGTAGGCCAGGAAGGACAGAGAGCTACTGGTGGTCTCATAGCCAGCAAAGATGAACATCATTGCCTGGGACAAGATCTCATGGTCACTCAATCCTATGATGATGGGAGAAATGGGGTGGTAGGTGTGTTTGTAGGTATAGGTGTTTGAGGCAGGTACTGTATGTGTGTGTGTTAGATGCTAGTATACAGTGTGTGTGTGTGTGTGTGTGTGTGTGTGTGTGTGTGTGTGTGTGTGTGTGTGTGTGTGTGTGTGTGTGTGTGTGTGTGTGTGTGCGTGTGTGTGTGTTTAAGGCAGGCACCTTTACTCTGCTCCTCTCCCTTTGAGTTGCTGTCTTTCTGCGAGTCTATCATCAGCTGCAGGAAATCTACCCGACTCTGGAAGCAGGCTTACGTCAGATCAAAATCACATGAGAACTACCAGATGCTACCAAATCTCTACAATTGTATTACACAATACTGGCTGAAGATCGTATATTTGATCAGATAT
This sequence comes from Argentina silus, assembly GCF_951799395.1. Classification (NCBI taxonomy): domain Eukaryota; kingdom Metazoa; phylum Chordata; class Actinopteri; order Argentiniformes; family Argentinidae; genus Argentina; species Argentina silus. The sequence continues at coordinate 31,626,901 of NC_139657.1, forward strand.
ATTTACATACCTTCCTGGTGCTAGCCACGCGATTGGACTTGATCTTCTGAAAGACAGCGTAGAAGAAATCTGTGACCGAGGCAGGGAATAGGGATACCTCCTTGTTTGCCATAACAGGACCCATGAAGGGGAAGAATGCTGGACGGACAGGAAATGCCACGGTTACAAACAGGAACAGGAAATACCATGATACGTGACTCCAATCCTATTCAATGCACAGCCCTGTCCAGAAACAACTCCTAGGCTCTATCCCTAGACACTTCTGTATCCAATCCACTCAGATCTCCAAGTGTCCAGCATTTAGGAACTAGAGGTTGGTTCTGGACAGGGCCCATGTGTTTGTCAAATGAGTAGAGCGCAAACCATTGGCAGTGTGGTTTATGTCAGTCTAATCAATGAAATCGATAGCTTCATTTATTAAGCACAAAATGACTGAAAGCTATATGGGGGCAGTTGTACCGACTGTGAGGAACAGTGGGCTGAAGATGTCAAACTTGAGCATTTTCTTGATGTTGGTCACAAAGGGGTCGGAGGGGTTGTGGAGGGAGTCGATGTCGACACTGAATGAAGTACTGACGACCACATCCATACTGTATGGTCCAAAGAACCTGGAACACAACCACACAATCTCTGACCACCAGAACCACAACCACAAAATTAAAGGGGGAGTTCACTGAAATTACAAATTCACCTTATCGTCTCGGAGATAAATACTCACTCTTTTAGTTCAATGGGCTCATCGTTATCAGCCGTCTTCTTCAGATTGCTGACCAAGTTACCAGAGTGCTGCTTCATGATCCTGAGCATCTGAGTTGGGAAGGATACATGGAAAAATATCATGATTGATACGTGGATTAATATGTGCAAAACATATATTAATATCATGTTTGAAACAGGAATTATTTTAATGTTTATATAGCCTGAGAATATACATCCATACAGGATACATTATGTCAAAGAATAAGTGACTCCAAAGATGAACTATTATTCTATACTCTGTCATCTGACCACTGAACTTATCGAAGATAAGATCAAATATACTTTATTGTCCCGGATGAAAATTTGTCTTGGATTAATTAATTAAAGTTGCTGCTTCACACAACAACAAACAACAATGAATACACACTATACACATAGTACAAATCACACACACACTCTCACACACACACACACACACACACGCGCGCATCAGAGTTGTTAGTCATTCATTTATTTGTGTTGTATAAAGGAATGAATGAAAGAAGGAGAGGAGAGATGGGACTGTACCTCTTTGATCCGCCCACTGGTGAAGGAGGGAGACAGGACACTGCGGATCCGTCTCCATGCATCATCCTCAGCGATAAACACGGCGTCATACAGAGGCCCGTTGAGATAGATATTCTAGAAAAATAATAATAATTATATACTGCAAGATTAACCTACTATTAATAATGCTATAATAACAATGATATTATCTATTTATGGAGTCCTTATGTTTTTTTCCCCATACAACAACTTCAATTCAGCGTATTACCCTCCTGTTAGTGAAAAGGGAGTTGCATTCCTTGATGAGGATGGTTTTGATCATGGCTGTGTCCATGATACACAGGATGGGCTGACGGCCATCATAGATCCTACAGACCAGCAAAAACAAAGATAGCCTCAATTCTTCGTGGCATTGATTCCACAAGATGTTGGAAACATTCCTTTGAGATTCTGGTCCATGATGACATGATTGCATCACTCAATTCCTGCAGATTTTTCAGGTTCACTTTCAAGATGTGAATCTCCCGTTCTACCACATCCCAAAGGTGTTCTATTGGATTCAGATCCTGGGAAGGCCACTGAAGAACACTGAACTCATTGTCATGTGTCAGTTTAAGACAACTTTTGCTTTGTGACATGGTGCATTATCATGCTGGAAGTAGCCATTAGAAGATGGGTCAATTGTGGCCATGAAGGGATGCACATGGTCAGCAACAACACTCAAATAGGCTGTGGCATTCAAGCGAATATACCGTAGATAGAGACAGACAGACCCATCACAGATCCTGCACTCTTAGAAAAAAAGTGCTACCTAGAACCAAAAAGGGTTCTTCTTCCACTCTCCCTTTGAAGAAACCTTTTGGGTTCCATGTAGAACCCTTTTCCACAGAAGGTTATACAGTACCGTGCGAAAGTAATGGGACAGTGAAGCATTTTTTCTTCTTTTTGGAGTTGAAATGAGAACGTAGAGATTCTCATCTTTTATTTGATGTTATTTGTGTACATATTGGTTTATCATTCAGAAATTACAACACTTTTATGCATAATCCCGCTATTTTAGGCTACACAAAAGTGATGGGACAATTGGCTTGACAGGTGTGTTCCGTCACATAATTTGTGCAGTCTGCTATTGGTGTCTTGTCAACATGAGGACCAAAGAGATGTTATTGAAAGTCAGGGAAGCCATTATGATGCTGAAATATCAGAAAAAAATGAAACATTAAAACCTTAAACCTACCAACATCAACAGTTTGGAACTTCATTAAAAGGAAAGAAAGCACTGGTGAGCTAAGAAATCGCAAATGGCAAGGAAGACTTCCAGTGGATAACCAAAGAATGCTCACCATAATAAAAAATAAAATAAAATAAAAACTGCCCCATAGATTAGGAACACTCTCCAGGAGGTAGGCGTCAATGAGTCAGAGACTACCATCCGCAGAAGACTTCACCAGCAGAACTACAGAGGCTACACTGCAAGGTGCAAACCACTACTCAGCCACAAAAACAGGCTGGCCAGGTTACGGTTTGCTAAAAAGTACCTAAAAGAGCCTGCAGAGTTCTGGAAAAACATGTACCGGAGAAAGTGTGGAGAAAAAAAGGAACTGCCCAATATTCACAGCATACCACATCATCTGTGAAATATGGGGGAGGGGGTGTTATGCCTTGGGCATGTATGGCTTCCACTGGAACTGGCTCACGTCTCCTTTGATGAGGATGAATTCGGAAGTGTTCAGAAACATCTTGTCAGTCCAAGTACAAGTTAATTGCTCCAAACTCATTGGACGGCATTTCACCATACAGCAGGACAATGACCCAAAACATACTGCCATAGCAACTAGGAAATTATTCAGGGCCAAAAAGTGAATCCTATAGAATCCTATAGAACATGCATTTAATTTGCTGAAGAGGAGGACAAAACATCCTAAAAAAACAAACAACAATCGCTACAATATAGGTCTGGCAGAGCATTACCAGAGAAGATACCCAGCGTCTGGTTGGGTCAATGGGTCACAGACTTTTGCACTTTTGCATACAAAGGATTGGGGACCAAATACTAAACATGAGTGCTTAATTTGGACATTTGCATAATGCAAAAGAAGAAAAAATGCTTGTCCCATTACTTATGCAGGGCACTGCAAATGGAACCCATAAGAGTTATTCAACCAAAGAATCCTTTTAGAACCCTTTTTTTCTTTATTTTTTTAATTACATTTTTGCCCTTTCAATGACATGGAGGGAAGACACAATCACTTCCGATTTGAATTCTGACGTGTCGTGGCTCCTCTTTATTCATGCAGTTTGAGACGTGCTCAGAGGCAATATAGGAGCCTCAACCAATGAGAATCCAGGATGTTGTCAAACATTGGCAACGCACAAGTTGTGTTTGGGACTGTAACAAGTCCGTGACACAGAGGCGGAGTCGAGGTACTTCTGAGATTATCCCGTTTATTTTCATAAAATGTTAGTAATAATTCCAATGTTCGTAATAATTTCAATGTTCGTAACACAACGCCACTCGGCGACTTTCCAGTCGCCCTCCTTCTCCCTCGAACGCCGAGGCACACACATCTTAAACCATCTAGTCAACGAGGCTTCATTTGCAACAGGTGTGCAACGGAGCCTCGCCGACGTCACCCTGGCCACGGTCCTGTAGCTCCCTCTACAGGCCGAACGCTGCATGTCCCCCCACATACCCCCACCACCCGACACAGGCCGGGGACACGACGGCTGACAACCTACTCCCCCCCCCCCCCTGCACGGGAGAGGAAGTCTGCCACGACCATCTGCGCCCCCGGTCTGTGCACGACCGAAAAGTTGAAGGGCTGCAACGCGAGATACCACCGGTGGAGCCACTGGAGGGGAGCATGGTCGGAGTAGAGGGTGAAAGCGCGACCCAGCAGATAGTAGCGGAGGGCGCCGACCGCCCACTTGATGGCCAGGCACTCCTTCTCCACCGTGCTGTACCGGCCCTCCCTCTCCGATAGTTTGCGGCTCAGGTACAGCACCGGCCGGTCAGCCCCCTCCACCCGCTGGGTCAGCACTGCTCCCAGGCCTCTATCCGACGCGTCCGTCTGTAGGGAGAAAGGGAGGTTAAAATCAGGCGCATACAGGACCGTTTCTCCACAAAGAGCTCCCTTAAGGGCCTCGAACGACCCCTGGCACTGGCCCGACCATTGGACCGGATCCGGGTCACCCTTCCGGGTGAGGTCCGTCAAGGGACTGGCCATCTCTGAAAACCCCGGCACGAACTGCCGGTAATAGCCAGCCAGCCCCAGGAAGGCCCTCACCTCCTTCTTTGTCTTGGGCCGCGGAGTGGCTGCGATGGCCGCAGTCTTTTCAATCTGTGGCCGCACCTCCCCCCGACCCAAGTGGTACCCCAGATACCGGATCTCCCTCCGCCCGATCAAGCACTTCTTCGGGTTGGCCGTCAGCCCCGCCTGCCTCAGGGACCTCAGGGTCCATGAGGCGCTGAAAAGTGGCTGGGGCTCCGAACAACCCGAAAGGGAGCACCGTGAACTGGAATAGCCCGAGCGGAGTGGAGAATGCAGTTTTCTCCCGGGATACCGGCAAGAGTGGAATCTGCCAGTATCCCTTCGTGAAATCCAACGTCGTGAAATACTTGGCCGTGCCAAGCCGGTCCAAGAGCTCGTCAACCCGGGGCATCGGGTAGGCATCGAACTTGGAGACCGCATTAACCCGTCTATAATCCACACAGAACCGTATAGCCCCATCCGGCTTGTTGACAAGCACGATGGGGCTACACCAGTCACTGCGGGACTCCTCGACCACACCCAGCTCCAGCATGGCTTCCAATTCCCTGCACACAATGTCTCGTTTGTGTACCGGCAACCTATAGGGACGCGTGCGCACCGTTAAACCCGGCTGCGTTTCTATGTGGTGGTCGATAAGCGTAGTCCGACCGGGCAAGGGAGAGAACACGTCCGCGAACTTAGCTTGCAAATCTGCAACGTCCGTGGCCTGGCTAGCAGAGAGATGGTTATCAATACCGACCGGAGTGCTAACTTTTGATTTTGGGACTTCCGGACCGAACTCATCTCTCTCTGGAATTATTGTAGCCAGAGCAACAGTGACCACGTCGTTCCATTTTTTTAGGAGATTTACGTGATACACCTGCAAGCTATCCCCCCGGTCCGAGCGTACTACCTCGTAATCCACGTCCCCCATGCGACGTGTGACCACACCTGTAAATTCTCGCAGGTTAGTTCCCCTGTCGTACAGTCACTTTTGACGCTCCTGGGCTTGCAGCAAATGCTCGCGTGAGATAACCCCTAGGGCGTGGAGCTTTGTGCGCAAGTCCAGGACGTATTGAATCTCATTTTTACTGTCGCTAGACCCTTCCTCCCAATTTTCTTTAAGAAGGTCTAGGACACCCCGAGGCTTACGCCCGTAGAGTAATTCAAACGGGGAAAACCCGGTGGAAGCTTGGGGGACTTCCCGTACCGCAAACAACAGGGGATCTAGCCATTTATGCCAATTCCGACTATCTTCGTGTACGAACTTCCGGATCATTGACTTCAAGGTCCGATTGAACCGCTCACAAAGGCCATCAGTGGCCGGGTGGTAAACACTGGTTCGAATCGCCTTGATGTTCAACAAGCCATACAGTTCCTTGAGGGTGCGTGACATAAAATTAGTGCCCTGATCGGTGAGAATCTCTTTCGGGATTCCCACGTGGGAGATTACTTGAAACAATGCCTGCGCTACACTCCTGGCAGAGATATTGCGCAGCGGTATTGCCTCAGGGTATTGGGTTGCGTAATCTATCAAGACCAACACAAATCGATATCCCTGTGTACACCGATCAAATGGCCCGATAATATCCATCGCAATGCGGTCGAATGGGTTCTCGACCAATGGTAAGGGCCGCAAGGGGGCTTTACCAACTGACATTCGCGCACCACCTACGCACCTCTGCCCGAATTCCCGGCCAATAAAATCGAGCCATTATACGGTTTAGTGTCTTATCATAACCTAAATGGCCCGCCATGGGGTTGAAATGAGCCGCCTGGAAGACCATTTCCCGGCGGCTACGGGGAACCAACAACTGGGTTACTTCCTCCTGGCTATGTGAGTCACGACTTACTCGGTACAACCTGTCGCTGATAATCGCGAAATAGGGGTGGGCGCGTACTGCGTCCGGCCGTACCAAAGTACCATCAATCGCTATCACTTGGTCATAGGCCGATCGTAGGGTCTCGTCACGAGACTGCTCGAGGGGGAAGTCACCTAGCAATTAACATTGCTAAGAGCCAATACAAGGACAGAATGGAGTCCAACTTTGAGGGCTCCAACTCAAGGCACATGTGGACCGGACTCAGAACAATTACAGACTTTAAAGGGACTACGAGTGTGACTGAGGAAGTGTCTCCATCTCTTCCAGATGACCTTAACACCTACTTCGCACGTTTTGAGAGCTACTCTCCGGCTGAGGAAGTACAGATGGACCAGGACCCCTGCACACTAGCAATAACAAGGGCAGATGTGTGCAAATCCTTCAAAAGGATTAATCCACACAAGGCCCCTGGACCGGAAGGCATACCTGGCCGGGCTCTCAGGGTGTGTGCAGATCAGCTGGCAGGTGTGTTTACAGACATTTTCAACCTGTCACTGCTCCAGTCGGTGGTCCCCACATGTCTCAAAAAGTCCACCATCATCCCCATCCCAAAGAAGTCAAAAACATCCTGCCTCAACGACTACCGACCAGTAGCACTGACTTCCATCGTCATGAAGTGCTTTGAGCGGTTAGTCAAATCATTCATCACCTCCTCCCTCCCTGACTCACTGGACCCCATGCAGTTTGCATACAGGGCAAACAGGTCCACAGACGACGCCATCGCCCTCGCCCTCCACACTGCCCTCTCCCACCTGGACCAGAAGAACACATATGTGAGAATGCTGTTCATTGACTACAGTTCAGCATTCAATACCATTGTGCCCTCCAAGCTCGCTGTGAAGCTCAGGGACCTCGGGCTCAACACCACGCTTTGTGACTGGATCCTGAGCTTCCTGACGGGCAGACCCCAGGCAGTGCGGATAGGAGGCGCCACATCATCCACCCTGACTCTCAACACCGGCGCACCCCAGGGCTGCGTGCTCAGCCCTCTCCTCTACTCCCTGTTCACACATGACTGCGTGGCCACACACAGCTCCAACACCATCATCAAGTTTGCTGACGACACGACCGTCATCGGCCTGATCACCGACGGCGACGAGACGGCGTACAGAGAGGAGGTGAGAGTCCTGACATCTTGGTGCCAGGACAACAACCTCCAGCTCAACCTCAGCAAAACTAAGGAGCTGATTGTGGACTACAGGAAGCGGCAGAGAGCCGGGCACGCCCCTATCACCATCAACGGGACGGCAGTAGAGAGAGTCAGCAGCTTCAAGTTCCTCGGGGTCCACATCTGCGAGGACCTGACCTGGACTCACCACACCGACGCCATCACAAAGACGGCAAGACAGCGGCTCTTCTTCCTCCGCAGGCTGCGGAGGTTCAACATGGACTCCAGGATACTCTGCAACTTCTACAGGTGCACCATAGAGAGTATCCTGACTGGCTGCATCACCGCCTGGTACGGCAGTTGCTCCGCCCTCAACCGTAAGACATTACAGAGGGTGGTGAAAGCTGCCCAGCACATTACCAGGACGGAGCTGCCATCCATGGAGGACCTCTACACTCAGCGCTGCAGGAAGAAGACTAACCGGATTATTAAAGACCCTCATCACCCCAGCAACAAACTGTTTCAGCTGCTCCCGTCTGGCAGACGCTACCGCAGCATCCGGTCTCACACCACCAGACTCAGGGACAGTTTCATCCCACAGGCAATAAGACTGTTGAACTCCTGAGCTACTTAGCTCACCACAATGACACTTTAACTATGCCACTTTATAACATGCCACTTTATAAAATGCCACTTTATACCAGTCGACATCTGGATAAAAACGTCTGTTTACATTTCACTTTTTACATTTTACATTTACATTTATTTAGTTTTGTATTTAGGTAACTATTGTTATTGTTGTTGTTTCTTTTATTTTTATTATTTACACTTCTTATTGCACTGTTGGAGGAGCCCAAGACTTAAGAATTTCATTGCCAGCGATTGCTCTGTAACTGTTGCGCATATGACAATAAAACCATCTTGAATCTTGATCTTGAATCTTGAAACGGATAGTTCGGCGGGGGAATCTCGGGTTGAGACCCCCCCGCCGGCTCCGGCTCCTCGGCAGTGTCGCGAGGCGCCGCCTCAGCACAGAACACATTACCCGCCTCACACCTCCCTCTCTGTCGTGCACGCACCCCGGTAGCCCTGCTTACCGCTTGAGGAAACCCCTCCCAATCTACACCCAGAATAAGGGGATGCGTGAGGCGCGGGCTAACCGCCGCCTGTACACTATGCTTTTTCCCTTCAAAATGAATCTTGATCGTGACCACAGGATATTCGTGAATGTCCCCATGCACACACTTCACCAACACCCTCGATGCCTTTAACAATGCCCCCGGTCGAACCAGGCGCTCCTGGATCATGGACTGCATGCAGCCCGAATCCAAGAAGGCCTGGTGCATATCATGTTGTATCCTTACCGGAACACAATACGCCGCTCCTGGTCCGGGGGGAGGGCCCGGTATGTCGCCGATGCGGACGACCTGCCCCACCTCCCTCACTGGGCACTCCGCCTGTACATGGCCCGGCCGTCCGCATCGCCAACACACTCCCCCTGTCGCTCGGGGTGCTTCCTGTGGGGCCAGGGCTGGTTCTCGACATGCCTGCCCCTGCCATCTCGTCCTCGGGGCGGGCGCCGGTCTCTCCTCCTCCGTCACCATGGCTCCTTCCGGGCGCCGGACCGGGCGTTGGTCATCGGGGCTCCTGCGGCGGGAAGGAGAGATGGTCCTCCACCAAGGTAACGGTGGCCGCGAGATCCTGGGGCCGGTGGTACTGGACCCAGGCGGCGGTCCGGGCCGGGAGCCCCGTGGGGAATTGCTCCAACACCACCCGGTCCCCGACCTCCTCCGACGAGCTGTTCCCTGGGTCCAGCCACCGCCGCGCGCTGTCCCGCAGCTGCTGGGCGTAGGCAAAGGGCCGGCTCCCCTCCTCCATCATCAGGGCCCTGACGAGCTCCAGGAGGAGGGTACGGTCCTCAGCCCTTGCCGTCACCATCTCCCTCACCGCGGTCTGGTGCTCCTGCTGGAGGTGGGCCTGCTGCTCCAGTATAAGGGCCATCCTTCCGATAGCCGCGCTTAACGCCTCCATTCCCTTTTTTTCTCCGCCTTCGCTGTGCCCCACGTTGGGCGCCACTGTAACAAGTCTGTGACACAGAGGCGGAGTCGAGGTACTGTTTTCTGGGAGTATCCCGTTTATTTTCATAAAATGTTAGTAATAATTCCAATGTTCGTAATAATTTCAATGTTTGTAACACGCCACTCGGCGACTTTCCAGTCGCCCTCCTTCTCCCTCGAACGCCGAGGCACACACATCTTAAACCATCTAGTCAACGAGGCTTCATTTGCAACAGGTGTGCAACGGAGCCTCGCCGACGTCACCCTGGCCACGGTCCTGTAGCTCCCTCTACAGGCCGAACGCTGCATGTCCCCCCACAGGGACCATACTACAGAATACTTAAAAGCTTAAAACTTAAATCGCTCAATAACAGATTCAAATTATTAATGTGGAAGCATGAAATTGTTGCTTGGGCAGTGTACATTGCATCAAGACATATCATTTGTCTTGGTGTACGAGACCATTTCGTCGGTTGGATCGTCTGTGTTTGTGAAAATCGCACGGTGTCCGCCTGGTTTAAGAGTGTATACTGTAGACACTGAGAGATACATATATCCATCATAGTTAACAATAACCAGGATCAGTTTAGCAGACTCACCCCCACAGTTTCCCATATTTCTGGAAGCTCTCTGTGTCAAAATTGGTGAAACCACCCTGGGAACAAAAAACAAAACAAAGAAATAGCCAGTTCATAAATGCTTGTCATAAACCTGAACTGTGGCTTAGTTTATGATGGCCCTTTTCCACTACAGACCGGCTCCCACTCCTCTCTTTTCGTTTTCGTTCAAAAGCTTTATTGCCCATTTTTCTGGGTAAAACAATTCATATTCAGCTCCCATGGCTTTCACCACAACAACACACATCATGGATGAGTCTACAATGTTGTTGTTTATGGGCTTAATCTCTACAAACCTTCTTATATCCCATCATCGTCCTGAGTAAAGGGATGGGTTTGATGCCTAGGAATGCCTAGTTTTTTTAATATTCCATATGGCCAGTATCCATACCTGGTCAGAACAAATATAAATCAACAATCTGACTTGAAACAAAAGCAAAACGATCAAGTCATAGGTATCATTGAAACTGTTAGATAACTGTAATTATCAATACTATCATTTGTATGTATTATTACAACTAACTAACTAACAAATAATATTTTTTATTAAAACTTCTTACACTACGATCAGAGTGATGAGTAAGGCAAGGAGAGTCCATGTCTCGGTGGAGAAGTACGGAAGGTAACCCATCTTTACAGGTTCAATCGCTTCTTCTGAGTAACCCCGGACACGTCTGCTGAAGTGATTATTTTATCCCATCATGACACCTGTGTTTCAGATCATGAAACACAGGCGAAAGAGTATGTGAGAGGTGAAGTTGAAGCCATGGCTAGTGAATGATTGAAAGGATCCCTGCGCAGAGGGCAACACTCAGTGATGTTATTGTCGGCCTTTATCTTAACATCCTGCTAATAGTTGCTGCCTGTTTAATCCCTATCGGGTTTTAATAGTTTGCAGACCCATTGATTCAAGAAGGACTATGGGGCAAATATTTTTGGGCAAATATTTTCTTTCGAGTAATACTGAATTTTACATATTTGAACTCCTCTAAAAATGTGTTATGTTCTTTACATGTATGCACTTGTTTTATATCATTGGCTCCTAAAAACAGTATTTCAAAATACTAGTTCAAAACACATCACATATTACAGTAATGAAGCAACTGATTAACATGAATACAGTGCTCTTCATAAGTATTGGAAAGAGGAAGCATTTTCTGTTCTTTTAGCTCTACACTTGGATTTGAAATCAAACAAATATTATGGGGTCAAAGTAGAGATTCTCAACTTTAATTCAATGGGTTTTTAAAAAAACATTTGTAAACATACTCCCACTATTTCAGGGCTTCAAAAGTATCATATAATGTCCAAATAAAGTACTAATGTTTCGTATTAGGTCAACAATCTGCCTGAAGTCTGCGACCCCACCAGGCACTATCCACTATCCACTATCCACTATCCACTATCCACTATCCACTCATCTTTAGAAAATCATTGACATTTCCACATGGTATTGTGTCATAGAGTAGCTTCCCTACAGCAATATTATCTTGACATTGGGATCCTTTGTCCAAACCATATTTCAGGGTGTATGTTTGGTTGCAGGGGCCCAGGCTGTGCTCTCTGACTGCTCCAACTGTAGTAGACCCTGCAGTGAGGAAGAGGTCAACATGCTGCAGTACCGTCAGCCAATCACACACAAGAACCAACAGATCGCCAAGACCTCCATTGAACCATGCACGCACGCACACACACACACACACACACACACACACACACACACACACACACACACACAAACACTGTCTCAACAGCCCCTTCCTTCACTCTCACTCTCTCTCTCTGTAGGTGGGTCAGGCTGCGTATTCAGCCTCTAAGGGGGGTATTGTTGGGATGACTCTACCCATCGCCCGAGACCTGGCACCCATGGACATCTGTGTGGTCACCATCGCACCCAGTCAGTAAACACACACACATACATACGCACTCTTTCACACACTCCTCCCCCCCCCCCTTCCTCTCCATATCAGACAACCTCTCTCTCCCTCTCCTTAGGTTCTGTTCTCCACTCCTCTCCTGGCGGGTTAACCTGAGAAGGTGCGTTCATTCCTGGCCCGCCAAGTGCTTTTCCCCTCGCGCCTGGGAGACCCTGCAGAGTTTGCCCACCTGGTGACATCACTGGCTGAGAACCCCATGATCAATGGAGAGGTCATCAAACTGGATGGAGCTATCCGCATGCAGCCCTGAGAGAGAGTGAGTGTGTGTGTGTGTGTGTGTGTGTGTGTGTGTGTGTGTGTGTGTGTGTGTGTGTCTGTGTGTGATCCAAGGTATACCACTGTGACAGCTCCGATGTGTGTGTGCATGTGAGGTGTGTGTTCATGTCTGGTACTCCAAGCTCTGCTGTACTGTACACTCCATGCAGTTTTGTTTTGTTTTGTAAACTGATCCAGTAATAAACTTCTAATGAGTCTGAGTCTCTCCTCCTCTGTGTCTGTGTAAAGTGAGGTCAGTAGGAGCTAATAGGACAAATGAAACAAGAATGAGCCTTATGAGGCAAGTGTACCTTCATTTGTCCTATTAGAAGTGAATAGAACGCCTGGACACAGGAAATGCTAAATGCTAAAGCTCTCATAACATCACACCTGCACCAGTGTGTAGCTTTATGTACATGTCATCCACAACATTTGAGTGAAGGGAAAGGGACACATTTCTTTTGGAATGGAAAGGAGTCGAGGTACAGTATCTTGGTATACACACGTTTGCTCCAGTTTTGTACCCATTGACTGTGACCCTGTTTGTGTAAGAGGCTTGGGCTGACCCATTCTGATTCAAGATGTTTGTGTAAAAAAGGTATTTATTGCATATATTGTCCACCAAAAAGCAGATGATGGTACAAGTGTAAGGGACCAAGTGCTCCAACCTCAGTCTAGCCTGAAGATCATTCCATATCTGAGGAGCACAGCAGCTAAAAAGTTCTTCTCAATTCTGTAATCACTTGTAGCACATTAAATAGTAACAAGCTGCAAGTTTGATCGCCACTAAGTCGCCATAAAAGCAATGATGTGAGGTAAAATGGGAGTTTTAAAAGAACTGCTTCATATACAGATGAAATCCAATGATAAACCCTTCTCAACGTCAAAGAATCCCAACCCACAGACTGATACAAAAGACAATGGTGGGTACAGAAAACATGCCTACAAATGAACTGCAGAGCAGAGTGATAAATCGGGTCTAGTGGTTTAAGAATTGAGGCTGTCGTGTGATTTTAAATTGTGTCACCATAATCACGGACAGGGAGGAGCGTTGCCAAGACAATCTTCCTCCTATTATCAAAGGTGAAGCAAGACATTTCTTTACAAAACAAGTACAAGTCTAACTCACAAACTCTTGATCACTTTTTCAACATGTATTTTAAAAGTGTATCATCTATGTAAATGCCCAGGTACTTATAATGGGGAACTTGTTCAGTTTGGGTTCTTTTCAGGGTACAAATATGTTGATCATTGTAATCAATATTATGGCATATAGAGAAAAACATAACAGACCTCATGCATACCTCTTCAAATTAAGGTTTACCCAGATTGTTTCTAATCTAACCCATGTGCATACATGTGCCATGTTTTTTCTTCCTCAACTTGTAAATGTAAAAAACACAAACACCACCACTTTGTCTTTTTGTGGTGTTAGGAATACAGACCTCACAGATAAAAATGTTTTGATAAAGGTCATAAACCGAAACGTCAACACAATAAATAAGCAGAGGTAACAATCGTGTGTGCAGGAGTATTCATTTTTTACATACCTTTTCTTCCTAAACTCATCATCACTCAACATAGTTTACAGTTAGTTGTGGATTTCCAGAATTGTCTCTGTGTTGAAATATCTGAAAGGGAAAAATTGTCTTATCATTTGTATAGATAAAATCTAAATTATTTTGAGGTGATTTGAGAAGCCAAAAGGATCATCCTTAGAATGCACTGTAAGCAGATAATGGAGGGCATACCTGTATTTTGTTTCCCTTTATGGAAAGCCCTCTCCATGCTCTCTCTGGCAAACTCCAGGTTCGCCGCCATTACTCTTTTCTTTTCAGTCTTCTCCTTCTCTCTCTCCATTTCTGTCTTCATCCTCTTCACGACATCTTCTGTAATCTTTGTCATCAACTCTTTCACTTCCCTCTCCCTCCTTTCCACCATATTATTTATCATCCCATCCATCTCTTCTCTCATGCGTTTAACGTCATCTTCTTTCTCCTTCAGGATTTTCTCCATCTCTTTCTCGACCACTTCTACTCTCTTCATTGCCTCCAACTCCTTTTTCACCCATTCAATATCCTTTTCTTTCTCCTGTTCATTCCTGTTTCTCTGTCTCTCCTCCTCTGCCCATTTCATCACCTCCATCCTCTCTTTCACTTGTTTCACCTCCATTTCTTTCTCCTCCAGGATTCTCTCCATCTCTTTCTCGGCCTCCTCTACTCTCTTCATCGCCTCCAACTCCTTTCTCATCCATTCAAAATCCTTTTCTTTCTCCTTCTCACTCCTGTTTCTCTCTCTCTCCTCCTCTGCCCATTTCATCACCTCCATCCTCTCTTTCACTTGTTTCACCTCCATTTCTTTCTCCTCCAGGATTCTCTCCATCTCTTCTACTGTCTTCATACCCGCCTCCATCTCCTTTCTCATCCATTCAATATCGTTTTCTTTCTCCTTCTCAATCTTCTCCTTCTCCCTCTCCATCTCTGTCTTCATCCACTTCACGACATCTTCTGTAATCTTTCTCATCTCCTCTTCCACTTCACTCTCCCTCCTTTCCAACATATTCTTTATCACATCCATCTCTTCTCTCACGTGTTTAACGTCACATTCTTTCTCCTCCAGGATTCTCTCCATCTCTCTCTCCATCTCTTCGACTCTCTTCATCGCCTCCAACTCCTTTCTCATCCATTCAAAATCCTTTTCTTTCTCCTTCTCACTCCTGTTTCTCTCTCTCTCCTCCTCTGCCCATTTCATCACCTCCATCCTCTCTTTCACTTGTTTCACCTCCTTTTCTTTCTCCTCCAGGATTCTCTCCATCTCTCTCTCCATCTCTTCTTCTCTCTTCATACCCGCCTCCATCTCCTTTCTCATCCATTCAATAACCTTTTCTTTCTCCTTTTCAATCTTCTCCCTCTCTCTCTCCATCTCTGTCTTCATCCTCATCTCCTCTTTCACTTCCCTCTCCCTCCTTTCCACCATATTCTTTATCATCACATCCATCTCTTCTCTCACACGTTTAACGTCGCATTCTTTCTCCTCCAGGATTTTCTCCTTCTCTCTCTCCACCTCCTCTACTCTCTTCATCACCTCCAACTCCTTTCTCATCCATTCAATATCCTTTTCTTTCTTCTTCTCATTCCTGTCTTTTTCTCTCTCCTCCTCTGCCCATTTCATCACCTCCATCCTCTCTTTCACTTGTTTCACCTCCATTTCTTTCTCCTCTAGGATTCTCTCCATCTCTCTGTCAACCTCTTCTACCCTTCTCTTCATCACCTCCATTGTTTCGGTCTCCTTCTCACTCATCTTTAATCTCTCTTCGCTCTTCTTTACCTCCTTCTCTCTCTCCTGCACCACCCTCTCTCTCTCCTCCACCTCCTTCTCTCTCCTCTTCATCTCATTTCTTGTTTTTTCCATCTCCCTCTGGAAAGTCTCCTCCATCTCCTTTGTCACTTTCTCCACCTCCTCCACCTCTTTCGCCTTTATTTCCAACTGGACAATCCTCTCCTCCAAATCCTTTTTGTTATTTTCCTGCGTCTTTTGAATGCGACTGAGTATTGCATTGCATTCATTCACTTTCTCAGTGTCTCTATCCAACACTTTCCTCTTCCTCTCCATATTATCTTTAAGATGGTTGACTATCTTCCTCTTCCTCTCCACCATTTCTCTGTCCTTGTCCACCATTTCTCTGTCCTTGTCCACCCTCTCTCTCTCCTCCTTCAGCCTCTCCTTCTCTGCATCGGTGTGCTCCTTCACCTTATGCAGAAAGTTTTGGGCTCCCTCCACCTCTTCCGCTCTCTCCTCCATCTCCCTCCTCCAACCCTCCTTCTCTTCCTTTCTTTCTTTAGCCACTCTGGCCCTCTCTCTCGTGTGCCTGGCCCGTCTTGATGTCCTCTGTGGGAGTGGGGTGTAGGCTGCGAAAGCTGCCGGTCCTGCTGCCTCCATCATCAGGGCAGCCTGATCCTCTTTACACTCCTGTGGACATACAGTGAACACACTACAGGTGCAGTCTCGAGAATGTCTCTATGAATGTATTTGTCTTTTCTGAGTATAAAACCATTCAATTGTCTCCAGTGATCTTTACATATTGTCTATGTTTAGCCATCCTGAATGGGGTGAGTGGGTAGTTATCAAATACAGTAGCATAGGGCTTTGAAACTTCCTGATGGAGATGACAGACACAATGACAGGGAAACGTCAAGAAATATGATTGCGTTAGATAACAGGCTTCCCTCGCAAAGAGATTGCGGTACCTCACAATGTTCTCAAGAATAGGCTGTTGCGTTCCCAATTTCCCAAAAGGGGCTCTCTAGTTTTGCCTTTAAAAAAGGCCTACATCTACCTTTTATTCAACATATCCGACACAATTTATATTGCAAATCATGTAGGCCTGTACAGTAAGTAATTGTAGGCCCTTTGCAAAGTCAACTTACGACTTACTTAAGGAAAGGTCCTGTCGATTAAGACCTATTAGTGCCAACTATGTTTGGTTATATTTTAGATAGGGCCTACCTGAAAACATCAAATTAACCATTTTGATATTGTTCTGTCAATCATCTTTCTTCGATAGTCCATCCTCTATAGGTTATTTATAAAGCTGTCTCGTTTTAATGTTGATCTTTAAAATGGTTGATTTTGCAGCCACATTTCTCTCTGTAACAACGATTGAGCTCGTCCCGTTTCACTTTTTAGGCTGTTACGCTGCTCTTTCACTGACAAACAGCTGTTTTTGGAATTAAGCGCTCACCGAAATTACCGCGATTTGACTTGATGTTGGGATCAAACTGTCTGCCGAGTCGGATGAATTACTTCCCAGAGATCTAACAACAAAGAGTAGCCAATTAAGGGTATTTCTTTGCAGTAGGTCTAGGTCCTGATTGTGGGGGAAATGTTGCTTTGAATTGTAGGCTACTTTGACTGGACGATAACATACGAATACAAACAAGTGTACAGTAACATGTTGTCACCACGGATGATAGAGCTTGATTTGATTAAATTTGATTAATTTTCAGCCCTGCTTCTTACAGCTTTGCGTTTACTTGAAGGCAGTTCACGGACTTGAGGTAGGCTGAAAATATACAGGAGCTTGTCGGCCGAGTGCTTATTCGATTAAGGTAGGGGGGATCTGCGCGAAGCCCACACATCGTGTCGCTCACCGGCCCCGCAGCCCACAGATCGACCGGCCCACCAGCAGCCATGGCACAGCCCTTTACACAACATTTAGGCAGCACCCCCTCTCGAAAGATACATCCTACGTCCTTGGACATTTGGCCCAAGTATTGGGGCAATTTAATGTAAAGTATTCCCGTTTATTTAAACTAAAATAGAGCAAGGCAAACTTACCTGCGGCGGGTCCCACCAGTTTTTCTCCATTGTGTTGAAATGTAATTGAATCTATTTCCACTAATGAGCGTACCACATTACAAATGACAATCAGCAAAGGCTATTTGACAACAACTGGAGGTTCAAGTGACCAAAGTGACTTTTACATAAATTTACGTCATTGCTAGCAGCGTCATCAAGACAACAGCATTATGACGCAGGAGATATTTATTTGATTACAGATATGCTCATGTTGTTTCTTGGAAAATATACGTCGTTGGGATTAATCATCATCATATTAGTAATTAATAGACAAAACACAGACATAGATATAGGTATATAGATCAGTGGTAGGGGCTCGGGGTCGTTTCTGGACATGGCCCTCCATTGTAATTTACATTTACATTCATGGCATTTAGCAGACGCCTTTATCCAAAGCGACTTACAACAATACATTTGTTTAAGTAATTGAATCATCTATCCAACAGTCATCATAAGACAAAGTAATCAATGCTCACACCAGGGGCCATAGGCAGTCGGCTATTTCATTTTATTTGTATTAGCAGGAGAGAACTTGTACAAGGGGGGTAGCGGGGATGAAGAGGTCTCTGGGTGGGGTTGGGGTTAGGGTTAGTATAGGGGGGGGGGATACATGGAAAACATACTCGTGGTTCAGGTATTAACTGCCAACTGAACTTAGTTGGAACAATACAAATTACAATGTAAAACAATAACAATATAATATCAACATTTCAGTATTATATCAAAATAATGATTTAGAAATATGGTACAACCTGTGAGCTGCCTGGTTGCCTTGGCAACGGTAAACTACAGCGCTGTTCATCAGCGGTTCGGACTCTGGCTCTAACCGTCTACCTTCTCTTAACCGTTAGGAGAAAACGAAGAAAAACAAAGAAAATGTAAACTACAAAACACTCTAACATTAAATCCTACACATACATCTGTATCAGTGGAGTCAGGCAAACGTTACACCAGACTCCCTTCGACATGTTTTGTCAGGTGTCATTTGACAACAACCACTCATCGTAAACGGCAAGCTAGTGCTAACTCGTCCTCGTTTAGGATACCAAGCTAGCGCAATTACCGCTAACAAACTACAAACTTCATATGCTACTATGCATAACGGTACACTAAATAGAAAGCCTACATTAATGACAAACTGTATTAATGCTTATGCTTAAGAATAAATGGAAAACACACTAGTGAGTCGTCTGGTCCTCAGTCTTTACTGGTTCAGGTATTAACTGCCAACTGAAGAACGCAGCGCAAGCCACAGCTTATATACCCGCAGGTGATCTAGTGCCTTTTATACTCCAAATAGAAATGCGTGAAATTGAATGGGGGGAGTCTGTAAACATGCAAGATAAAGTGCATACATATAAAATAACACATTTGGGCGATTCTTCAACTACAGGCACTTTTGTCCTTGTGAACTTGAGGGGAAAAAAAATGTTCAAATCTAAATTGTCACAGTCTAACAGGTTAATATAACTAGTCTAGTTTCATGATCCATAAGAGAACGCACTAACATTACAAGACAAATTGGTGTTTTTTTACATATTGTCCGACCCGCATTGAACAAATGTAATTTCCATCACATGTAAACATTTGATTATTATTTTAAAAAAGTATGATATACATAATTTCTCAACAGTGTAAGACCACTTTCACACATAGTTTTACCAGTTTATACCTATATTGCAATTACCATACATTTGTGGATTAGGTAAATTAATTGAGATGAGGACCAAACACAAAGCTTACATCAACCACAACCTGAAATATAATATTGGATTGGTTAGATACATTTCAGGAAATAACTACTTGTGTTATTACATTAAGTGGAACATTATCCCATAAACTATGCAGAAGTTTTTAATGAGTGATTAGAATTTTGTAACTATTTAAAAAAAAAGGTATGAGGTGGTGGAAATGACTGGGTCATTTCTGGGTCATTTCTGGGTCAACCCCTCTTTCTTTTTTCCTCAGGTATCTCTCCCTGTCTCTTTTCAGTCGCTCTTCATATTTGACAGGGTCCTCTTTTATTCTGTCCCTATAGGCCTGAGACCTTTCTGCAGTAGAGGTCCGTGGCATCTTAAAAATAGATGAAAATGCATTTCAACAAATATGCATTTGAATAAAACATTAACATTGTACATTTTAATAAATAAATTACACATATGTAGCCTCACAATCTATGAATTGCACCTTGTAAGCATAAATGTAATTTCCACCTCACCTTTGTCATTTCCACCCAAGAAGGTAATGTGTTGGAAATGACGGAGGTGGAAATGACAATCTTACAGTATTTTGTAAAAAAATCCAAGCTAGCATCACAGATTAGCTATGAATTGGTACCTAGCATTTCATGCATGCAAAATACATCTATGTACGTTAAAAAATCGATTTATTTACAAACTCAATTGATGTTACGTCATGTTTGGAAATGACATACAATAAAAATATTTTCATTTCAAGCAATATTTACCTTGAGTTTTCTTCAAAAGTTGGTGAAGAAATCCAAAATATCCTCCATATCACACATGTGCTGTGATGTAACTGTTCATCTCCATAGAAACTACCCAAACCATCTTTCACACAAACCTTTTAAAGGGACATTACAGTGTTGTGGTGGAAATGATGGCAATACTGTGGGACAACTACATTTTGTATATAAAATCACATAAATAGTTGTTTGACCTTAAATACCCCAATTATGTTTTGATTATTTTACTGATACTTTATTCAGTCACATTTAAAAAAAAATAGATAAAACAAAACAGCAATATTTGCATCTATAACGATGTTGAAAAAGGTGAAAAAATCATCATAGACTACCGGTAAAAAGTTCCTAAAGTACTTTCATTGTAAAGATAACTATGAAAGTGTGAATATTCCCAATTCTTTTTTTTTTTTTTATAAAATATGATCAAAGGACATGAAAGTGCCCGTAGTCTAAGAATCGCCCATTTACGTAAGTGGCCAATTACATATAAATATCCTATGTGCCACATAAACAGTGGAAAAAGCAGAGAAGCCCTTAGCAGACATAGGGGAAAATGTACAGTATATACAAACATGTACAGGAGCAGGACGTATTGTGTCTCTGTTAACACAGTTGTGTCATGTGTAATTGTGTTAAATGATCCATAATAAGTGCTGTCCAGTTTCCTCTATATTATATATAACATGGTGAATAACTCTCCAGATATTTCTTTAAGGCCAATATCAGATATATCTGTCAAGCTCTAATTACAATGAGCTGTCCTACCATTTCTACCTCCATCAGCCTCCTGTTGCACAGTAATGAGTGATAAAGACACCTGATGACAAGGATGAGAAATGTAAAGATCACGGTTTCATCCAAGGCCCATCTACCTTTCATTCAAATTATGCTAAGATTATTATCATTGGTGATTTTAACCTACATGTGGACAATGAGACTGACTCGACAGCCATGGATTTGATTTGAATTCTACGGACTTTATTAAGCGAGTTACTGGGCTCACCCATAACCACTGCCACACCCTGGACCTAGTGATTACAAAGGGTCTTACTCCTGTTGCATCCTCTATTATTTATCTAGCCATGTCGCTGAGCAGATGAGATTCATGATGATGAATATGAATAGTACACCATCAACAGCTTCCTCCTGTGATAATGATTTATTAACCAGCTTCAACACCAAACTAAGGGCAACTATCGACTCTGTAGCACCAGTCAAACAGTTTGATTGATTTCCTGGTGAAATGCATTGCAGACATATGGATGTCACAGAACTAGTCATTCGAGCAAAAACCGAAAGAGAGAAACTGTCTGCATACTTAAAGACATTTCTACTTACAGTAACACTAAGCCCCCAGAGACAGAAAGGTGAGTCCACTCCCCTATAACACCCCTGGCAGTAACAACATGTTTCTATGCAAACCGAGTGTCCAGGTAGGACACTCCATTTTAAAAAGCGTGTTTTCCGAACCAAAACAGCGTTTGTAAATGAAATATTTATTTCAAGGGATCTCGTTCCCTGATCTCTACCGATTAAAGATAGTCATTACAACCTTTAGGAAGCTTTTAAAAAGGTTGAATATTACATGGACCTTTACAGAACACAGCTGTAAAGATGCAACCTTTCCTCTCCCAGGCTGACACTGAGAGACGAATGCATGCTTGTATTACTAGCAGCCTTGATTACTGTAACACTCTCCTGTCTGGTCGACCAAAGAAAGCTATTGGCAAATGATACAGAATGCAGCAGCACGAGTCAGATGGAGAGCACATATCATAAAAGTCTCTGCACTAATAACCTGTTCGTTTTATAATTTATTTTAAGATAATTGTATTAGTTTAGAAATCACTCTATGGTCACGCACACCACTGCATGTCAGACATGCTTTTAAGGTATATACCCTGTAGATCCCTCAGGTCCTCAGGTACTGGCCTTTTAACTATTCTGAAGATTCCAACAACACCTATCTACTTCCTGTTTCAAATGAATAATACTGGGCAGAAGTCTGCACAGGGATGCTACAGACACATTAGCACACTGCAAAATACTGTCACCTATCTAACCATCTGTTCCAAAGCAATAGTAATAGATACTGTAGGAGTCTGCAGTGCACAGGGGTTACACACTCATCAGTACCCTCTAAAATACTGTCACTATCATATTTCCTGTTCCACATGAATAGTACTATATAGGAGTCTGCAGAGGGGTTACCTTGTTGGGAAACACAGTGTCTATCTCCTCCTGCAGCTTGGTCATGATGTGAGGGCTGGTTGCCAGATTGTAGGCCAGGAAGGACAGAGAGCTACTGGTGGTCTCATAGAGTGTTTCCACAGTGTATGTCAGTCTAATCAATGAAATCGATAGCTTCATTTATTAAGCACAAAATGATTGAGACTGAAAGCTATATGGAGGAAGTTGTACTGACTGTGAGGAACAGTGGGCTGAAGATGTCAAACTTGAGCATTTTCTTGATGTTGGTCACAAAGGGGTCAGAGGGGTTGTGGAGGGAGTCGATGTCGACACTGAATGAAGTGCTGACGACCACATCCATACTGTATGGTCCAAAGAACCTGGAACACAACCACACAATCTTTGACCACCAGAACCACAACCACAAAATTAAAGGGGGAGTTCACTGAAATTACAAATTCACCTTATCTTCTCGGAGAGAAATACTCACTCTTTTAGTTCAATGGGCTCTTCGTTATTGGCCGTCTTCTTCAGATTGCTGACCAAATTACCAGAGTGCTGCTTCATGATCCCGAACATCTGAGTTGGGAAGGATACATGGAAAAATATGATAATAATAATAATAATAATGCATTTTATTTGGAGGCGCCTTTCAGGTCACCCAAGGTCACCTTACAGAAGAGAAGTAAAAGCAAAAGCATGACATCAATCATTAAAAACAAAACAAACAACACATTTAGATAAAAACAAGTGCAGAGTGTCCAATTTATAGAAAGTATGCCAGTTTGAACAGGTGGGTTTTGAGTTGGGACTTGAATGTTGTGATGGAGTCGGACTGTCTTATGTGTGGGGGGAGAGAATTCCAGAGCTTGGGTGCTGAGCAGCTGAAGGCTCGGGCACCCATGGTGCTGAAGCATGACGTGGGGATGGTTAGCAGTCCAGCAGAGGTTGAGCGAAAGGAGCGGGAGGGAGTGTATTCATGGAGGAGGTCACGGAGGTAAGTGGGGGCTAGATTGTGGAGGGATTTGTAGGTGAGGAGAAGGTTTTTGTACTGGATGCGGTAATGTACCGGGAGCCAGTGAAGTTGGATGAGGACAGGGGTGATGTGGTCAGATGATTTAGTGCGGGTGATGATCCGGGCGGCCGAGTTCTGAATGATCTGCAGTCTGTTGATGAGTTTGGTGGGGAGTCCGGTAAGGAGGGCATTACAGTAGTCAATGCGTGGTGTGACAAGTGAGTTGACCAGGATTTCAGTGCTGGATTGGGTCAGTGATGGGCGGAGTCTGGAGATGTTGCGGAGGTGGAAGAATGCAGTCCGGGTGATGTTCTGAATATGGGAAGTAAATGACAAGGTGTTGTCCAAGATGACACCGAGGCTCTTGACTTGGGGGGAGAAGGGTACGGGGGATCCATCGATGATGATGGGTGGAGCTGGGGTGTGTTGTGATTTGGTGAGGGTGGATTTGGAGCCGATGAGCAGTGCCTCAGTTTTGTCACCGTTAAGTTTCAGGAAGTTCCTGCTCATCCAGCTCCGAATGTCTTCCAGGCAGGTGATGAGGGAAGTGGGAGGGATGGCGGCAGTGGGTTTGGAGGAGATGTAGACCTGTGTGTCATCAGCGTAGCAGTGAAAATGGACCCCATGGTGACGGAGGAGTGTGCCCGGGGGAGGAGGTAAATGGTGAACAGGAGTGGACCCAAGACTGACCCCTGGGGGACACCCAATGAAACACCCGAACACCCAGACTTGTGGTTGCTTAGCTGAACGAATTGTTGGCGGTCAGTGAGGTATGACGTGAACCAGGACAGTGCAGCACCAGTGATCCCAATGCCAGCCAGGCGGTCCAGGAGCAGAGGGTGGGAGATGGTATCGAAAGCTGCGCTGAGATCGAGGAGGATGAGAATGGTGAGTAGTCCGGAGTCAGCTGCACGGAGGAGGTCGTTGGTGATTTTGACTAGGGCTGTTTCAGTGCTATGTTTTGGACGGAAGCCAGATTGGAAGGGGTCGTGGAGATTGTTTGTGTCAAGGTGGGACTGTAGTTGTGCGGCGACCACCCTTTCAAGTGTTTTGGAGATGAAGGGGAGGTTGGAGATGGGCCGATAATGGTTGAGGTCGGCTGGGTCAGCACCGGGTTTTTTTAGGATGGGTGTAATGGCAGCCAGTTTGAGAGTGGGGGGTACAGTACCAGTAGAGAGGGATGAGTTAATTATGTTGGTGATCATGGGGGAGATGGACGGCAGACATGCTTTGACAAGGGAGGTGGGAAGAGGGTCGAGCTGACAGGTGGTGGATTTGGCTTTGTGGATGAGTTCTGTGACGGTGTGTTCTGATACTGGGGTGAAGTCAGAGAGGGAGCTGATGAAAGGTTGGCCAGTGGTGATCATCCAGGGCGGATCGTTTGAGGTGCAAGATGAGGCCAGTTGTTGGTGAATAGTGTTGATCTTAGAGCTGAAGAAGTCCAGAAAGGCAGTGCACTGATTGGTGGAAATGTCTGGAGGGAGGGTTTTAGGAGGCTGAAATAAGTGACTTACTGTTGAGAAGAGGACTCTGTTGTTACCTGAACCAGTGTTGATGAGGTTGGAATAGTATGAGGATTTGGCAGTGGTGAGGGCATTCTTGTAGTGATGGAGGTGGTCTGAGTACATTTGGCTGTGTACAGTGAGTCCAGTCTTTTTGTAGAGTCGCTCCAGTCGACGGCCAGTGGTTTTGAGCTGGCGAAGTTCAGGGGTGAACCAGGGAGCAGTGTGAATGAATGAGACTGAACGGGTTTTCAGGGGAGCCAGGGTGGTGAGGGAAGAGGAAAGGCAATTGTTATAGTGAGTCACCAGGTCAGCTGAGGAGGATGCTGGGGGAGGGTTGGGGTAGGAGCTGATCAGGGTGGAGAGGTCTGTGGTGTTGATATGTTTGATGTTTCTGAAGAATGTTTCTGATGGTCCGTTGTTCCTTGACTTTGTGTAGTTGGGTGTGAATGTCAAAAAGTACAGCTTTGTGGTCGGAGATGGGGAAATCAGTGACATCAAGGTTGGTGGGAGTGATGTCAGTACAGCAGATTAAATCCAGTATGTGACCTTTGTTATGGGTTGGGAGGTTGACGTGTTGTGTGATACCAAGACAGTCCAGGAGTGATGTGAAGTCGTTAGCAAAGGTACAGGATGGGTTGTCAACGTGGATGTTGAAATCACCGAGGAGGATCACAGTGGGGGACATTGCACATACGGCTGTAAGTAGTGATGAGAATTCGTTGAGGAAAACAGCAGAGGGTTTTGGTGGTCTGTAGATTGTAACAATGAAGGTGGGTTTGGGGCCTGTGAGTTTTACAGCTAGACATTCAAAAGAGGAGTGATGGGGGACTGTGACGGCAGTGACTTTGATGTTCTCACGGTGAAGAAGAGCGAGGCCACCCCCTCTCCCAGTAACACGGGGTTTACTAATAAAAGAATATCCTGGTGGGATGGCCTCATTAAGATGGGAGAAATCATTTGGCTGTTGCCAGGTTTCAGTGAGGCAGAGAATGTCCAGGTTGTGGTCAACAATAAAGTCAGTGATCAGAAGAGCCTTGTTACTGAGATCTGGTGTTCAATAAACAGAGTTTCAGACAGGTGAGTGGAGTGTAGGAGGTTGCTTTAAGCAGGGGGGACAGTACACTGTGATTGACAGGACTGGCAGAACGGGCAGTGTGATGAGGGGGGCGGGGCCCAGTGGACCAGAAGGAGCGGATATTTACGTTGCTGTTGTGTTGGGTGTACTGAAAGTTCCGTCCAGAGCCACGGTGGATGTACCTTGGTCGTTTGAGGATGTAGTGGTGGGATGCAAGCTGAGGAGGGGGGATCCTTGAGAAGGTCCGGAGACGTAACAACTCCATTACCGAGTACTGGAGCGGCAGAGATGCGCTCGTGAGAGTCAGACAGAGCGCAATCCAGAGAAACAAATTAAAAATCCACATGGTGTGAGATCGGCAGCGATGTAGTCCAGTGGTGGGTGGTCCAGGTGATGGTGAGCTTCACTGGAGACGGGGAAGCCAGCTGCACGGCGCCGGGGCCTAGTGGCGGGCTAGCCGGCCGGCAGGTGAACACGGTCGGGTAGAGGTGTAGCAGGGAGGCGGCGTCCTCCGCGGTGACAGCAATACCGTACCGGCGAAGCTAGCCTCCGGCTAACGCGCGACGAGGCAGTAGCAGCAGACAGGCAGAAACCGATGTTTTGGTGTCGCAGAGTGACGAATCGAGCCGAATTGAGCAGAGGGACTCCAAGTCCAACATTCGTGACAAACAAACTTAATGGATCGATTTGAAGCATCCAAATAGTGATAAAAGTGGTAAAAACGATCAACGAAATGATGATTGATACATGGATTAATATGTGCAAAACATGGGTTAATATCATGTTTGAAACAGGAATTATTTTAATGTTTATATAGCCTGAGAATATACATTCATACAGGATACATTATGTATATAGTCAAGGAATAAGTGACTCCAAAGATGAACTATTATTCTAAACTCTGTCATCTGACCACTGAACTTATCTAAGATAAGATTAAATATACTTTGTTGTCCCGGATGGAAATTTGTCTTGGACAATTAAAGTTGCTACTTCACACAACAACAAACAACAATGAATACACACTATACACATAGTACAAATCACATAAACACACACACACACGTCAGAGTTGTTAGTCATTCATTTATTTGTGTTGTTGGAATGAATAAAAGAAGGAGAGGAGAGATGGGACTGTACCTCTTTGATCCGCCCACTGGTGAAGGAGGGAGACAGGACACTACGGATCCGTCTCCATGCATCATCCTCAGCGATAAACACGGCGTCATACAGAGGCCCGTTGAGATAAAAATTCTAGAAAAATAACAATGATTATATACTGCAAAATTAACTGAATATTAATAATGCTATAATAACAATGATATTATCTATTTAAGGAGCCCTTATGTTTTTTTCCCCATACAACAACTTCAATTTAGCGTATTTTCCTCCTGTTAGTGAAAAGGGAGTAGCATTCCTTGATGAGGATGGTTTTGATCATGGCTGTGTCCATGATACACAGGACGGGCTGACGGCCATCATAGATCCTACAGACCAGCAAAAACAAAGATAGTTAGATATACACTCACCCAACACTTTATGAGGAACACTATACTAATACTAGGTAGAGCCTCCCTTTGCTCTCAAAACAGCCTAAATTATTCGTGACATTGATTCCTTTGAGATTCTGGTCCATGATGACATGATTGCATCACGCAATTCCTGCACATTTTTCAGGTGCACTTTCAAGATGTGAATCTCCCGTTTTGCCACATCCCAAAGGTGTTCTATTGGATTCAGATCCGGTGACAAGGAAGGCCACTGAAGAACACTGAACTCATTGTCATGTTCATGAAACCAGTTTAAGACGACTTTTGCTTTGTGACATGGTGCATTATCATTCTGGAAGTAGCCATTAGAAGGTGGGTAAATTGTGGCCATGAAGGGATGCACATGGTCAGCAACAATACTTAAATAGGCTGTGGCATTCAAGCAAATATACCGTAGATAGAGACAGACAGACCCATCACAGACGTAGAGATTTTTATTTTTTATTTGATGTACATATTGGTTTATCATTCAGAAATTACAACACTTTTATGCATAATCCCCCTATTTCAGTGTACCCAAAAGTAATGGGACAGACTTATCAAATGTCCAAATGAAGCAGTCATGTTTAGTATTTAGTGGACAATCCACTAGTATTTAGTGGACAATAACTGCCTGAAGTCTGCAACCCACTAACCTCACCAGACGCTGGGCATCTTCTTTGGTGATGCTCTGCTAGGCCTGTACTGCAGCCATCTTTAGTTGTTGTTTGTTTTGAGGTCTTTTTGCCTAAATTCTTATCATTAGGGAAATGTAATGCATGTTCAATTGAATTTTAATCTGAAGATTGACTTGGCCAATCAAGATCTTTCCACTAGTTGCTATGGCAGTGTTTTGGGTCATTGTTTTATTGTATGGTGTGGCTCCATCCAATGCATTTGGAGGCATTTGCTTGCACTCAAGCAGACAAGATGTTTGTGTGCACTTCAGAATACATTCTGCTGCTGCCGTCAGCAGGTACAATCATCAATTAAGACAAGTTAGCAAGTTCTAATGGCAACTATACATGCCCACACCTAACACCCCCTGCACCATGTTTCACAGATGAGGTGGTATGCTGTAAATCTTGGGCAGATCCTTTTTTCTCCAAACTTTTGTCACTCTAGTCCATGATAATATTCATCTTATCTGTCCACAATACCTTTTACGAGACCTCTGCAGGCTTTTTAGGTACTCTTTTTTAGCAAACTGTGACCATCCTTTTTGATGATAACTAGTGGTTTTTGATGTGTGAGAAAACGTGTTCTTTATTTGAAGAGAAGACAAACTACTTCTTACTTTTAGCTATTTATTTACATGTCAGAATTCTAGGCTTGTACAAGGACCACTTTTGGCGATGAAAATCACAGTCAGCAAGCTGTTAATCTGTAACCAACCCTCCAAAAATGGATGCATTCAAACAGTCAAACAAAGTATTTACAGTATACAAAATGATTGTGATTGGCTATTTGGTTGGGGAGGAACCATGGTTTAGACTTGGCATCCCTTGTTGTTCACGGGCTGATCACACCATTCATCCCAGCTGCGGAGTCAGCACTCTGTAAGAGATAAGACACCTACTCTGGTATGTCCTCCCTAGCCTATCCTCCCTAGCCTGGTACTATTCCACTATAGCTCTTTGTGTAAGCGTGTGTTGCAACATCTTTCTTGATGACCTGGCTTAACCTCTCCATGTATTAATTCAACGTACTATGGGACTAATGCTTGATCCATCGCTCATTTGTCAACAGGCCATCACATTAGTAAATTTAGCACACTGCAGTAATGTATTTTTATTATAGCAATAATAAACTGTTTTTATAAAAAATAATTTCTATCAGATGATAAATGTGTCTTCCTCTTAGTTATAAACAAACCAGAATTAAATGCATAGGTCTATGTATGGATGGATGGATGGATGGATGTACTCATTGGAACAGCTGGAAGACTTTCTCTGCATCCCCGAAAAAACACATGTACGCAAGCACACACGCACGCACGCACGCACGCACACACACACACACACACACACACACACACAGGCATGTTTAAGATATGCGTAGCCCATGTTTATTAGTTGACTTAGTTGTGGGGTTAGTTTAGATACAGCGCACAATGCAACAAACAGGTACAATATCAGCACACCTCAGCATTGCTACACCCACGTGCTACCACAGGGAACTGGTACCCGCATAGTTAGATATGGTGCTGGTCCCACACCAGAGAGAACTGGTATGTTCCAGATCATTATACGAGGTAACTAGCTAGTAAATTATTAATTACTAGAAAGTGCTCAGTAGTCCTAGGGCTACAAACACAAGCTGACCAACCCTCCTGCAAACAGGGTGCTAATATTTCTCAATATTACCTTGTCAAAGCTAGCCAAGGTTCTCAGCTGTCCGGAAACAACAAGTAACTTAGTTAGCCGTCCGTCCCAAGTGCTAGCTGTAGCCTACACATGTGACCTTGCAAGTTCTAATAATAACCTGAGGAATTATCGTCGAGCTAGGGTTCAACAATAACAAAGAATTGAGAGCTCACAGGTTAGCCTGCTAGCTCAGAGAGTTAACAGGTGCTCAGAAGGTGAAAATCGTCGTTGAGCTGAACCGTAAGATTCTATCAGAGACAATCTAACGCCCCGTGAGAATCATAGGCTGAGGTGTAGCCAGCTACAACAATACAACTACAGTACACTTTTCAACCTAATGCCCCATGAGAATCATGGGCTGAGGTGTAGCCAGCTACAACAACACAACTACAGTACACTTTTCAACCTAACGCCCCGTGAGAATCATAGGCTGAGGTGTAGCCAGCTACAACAACACAACTACAGTACACTTTTCAAACTAACGCCCCATGAGAATCATAGGCTGAGGTGTACCCAGCTACAACAACACAACTACAGTACACTTCAGACAGTCAGAGAGTGAAGAGTGGAAAGGATGAAATGGCGCGCTTGTAGCATCCCTTTATTGGGACAGGTGATAGGCGTTGCTATCACTTGCAAGTGTGTACGAGGTGTGATTATGTGAATCAAGATGTAAATACAGTGCTCTCGGAAAGTATTCATACCCCTTCACTTTTTCCACATTTTGTGATGTTACAGCCTTTTTCCTCATCAATCTACACACAATACCCCATAATGACAAAGCAAAAACAGGTTTTTAGAAATTGTTGCTAATTTATTCAAAATAAAAAACTGAAATACCTTTACATACGTATTCAGACCCTTTACGTTTTTTGTTGAAGCACCTTATTGCGTATTGTGTGTAGATTAATGAGGAAAAAAAATAATTTCATCTATTTTTGAATAAGGCTGTAACATAACATAATACGGAAAAAGTGAAGGGGTCTGAATACTTTCAGAATGCACTGTATGTGCCTGTTATAGTCCCATTGTGTGATTGGTGTGTCTACTGATTTCTGGCACAGGCCTTAACTGATCCAACAAGTTCACCAATCATCAATGGTGTGATATGAAGTTGATGGATTTTAATGTTACATGCTACACCAGTGCGTGTCTAAAGTGTTGACATTGCGCGGCTGCTGCAGCAGCAACGCAAAATGATTCTTGGAGTGCTTGGAAATGGTATCAATGCTTTTTGGACGCTTAAAAACATATTCAATTAGTTTCATAGTATGGTAAAGTAATAGAAACATAGATTATAGAAATACATACAATAGTGGTACCTGTATGAAAAACAAAGGGATTGTCCTCGTTTATATTTGGAGGTAGAGGACAAACCCCAACTCTAAGATATTCAGACTTGACAAGACAGAATCCATGTACAGAATCCATAAATTAGAAGTTCCTTGCAGAAACAGATTGGGAGGCTATTTCTTCTGCATCCACACGTGAAACTGGTCACGTTTCTGGTGTAAGAGTAAATACTGCCATCTAGGGTTTAGAGATGGTTAACAGGAAATGGATACATTATTTTACGGATGTACTTTAGGCCTACGTTTGAGTAATTTAGCAGAAGCTCTTATCCAGAGCGACTTAAAATAAATAGCTACATTCATCTTCAGCTACATACATCACGGTCATCACAAGTAAGACTTTCTATAATAATAAATGCCACAAGCAGTCACAGTGGTAGAGAAAGGAAGTCAATTTAATTTAATGTTCAACTTAATTTATTGAACTTAAGACAACTATATAAATTGATTTGCTATGTATCCCTAAATAGCGGCCAATTGTGTTGAGGTTTCCAGGCTAACGGTGTCGGCATGTGCAGTCCCCTGTCTTATCTCTGCACCCCCACACGCTCTCAGCCAGGGCCACATCAACAAGGCTTTTGACAGAAAGGCTCGTCCCCTGGTTTGCCTGATTGTGTACCAGCTGAGCCATCAGAGGAGTCGCTCTCAACGAGAACATGAGGGTTGGGGCATATCTGGAGCCATCGTTCATCTGAAATTAAAAAAGTAACATCAGAGGGGAGTGCAAGGTGAGACAAGAATTGGACAAATTCAACTGAGAGTTGAAGGTCATGGACTAAATGCTATAGTAAAACTAGCAACAATCACCTTCATCTACTTAGTCTATAGGTTCTCTACCATCTCTCTAATCGTCACCATGCTCACCTTCTTCAATGTCTCCCTCTCCTGTTCTAGCTTCTCTTTTTCCAGACTCTGTTTCGCTCTTTCTTCAGCCACCATCACCAGGGCCTCTCTCCTCTTGATGGCCTCTATCTCTTTCTCCATCTGTTTCTTATCCTTTTTAAATGTCTCCTTCTCCTTCCACATTTTGAGCATTTCTCGCTCCACATCCTGCCCGTCTCTTTTGATTTTCATCCACTCCTTCTTTATCATTTGCAACTCTGCTCCGACCTTCTCTGTCTTTCTAAGCATCTCTATTGAGGTCTCCTTTTCCTGCTCTAGCGTCTCCTTTTCCTGGCTCAGTTTAAGTCTTTCTTCGGCCTCCATCACCAGGGCCTCTCTACTCTTGACTGCCTCCATTTCTTTTTCCATCTGTTTCTTGGCCTTGAGAAATGTCTCCTTCTCCTTCCACATCCCGAGCATTTCTTGCTCCACCTTCTGCCCGTCTCTTTTGATTTTCATCCACTCCTTCTTTATCATTTGCAACTCTGCTCCGACCTTCTCTGTCTTTCTAAGCATCTCCTTTGAGGTCTCCTTCTCCTGCTCTTCCTTCTCTTTTTCCTTGCTCAGTTTAAGTCTTTCTTCGGCCTCCATCACCAGGGCCTCTCTCCTCTTGACTGCCACCATATTTTTCTCCATCTCTTTCTCCATCTGTTTCTTGGCCTTGAGAAATGTCTCCTTCTCCTTCCACATCCTGAGCATTTCTTGCTCCACCTTCTGCCCGTCTCTTTGGATTTTCACGCTCTCCTTCCTCATCATATTTAACTCTGCCTCTGCCTTCTCAGCCTTTCTAAGTATCTCCTTTGAGGACTCCTTCTCTTTCTCAATCTCCATCATGAGGATCTTGATCCCACTGTCCATCTCCTCCCTCTCCCTATTGAACTCATTCCTGTCCTCCTGCAGTCTTTCTGCCTTTCTGGCCAGGATCTCCTCCTCCCTCTGCCTAACTTTCTGGTCCCTTCTCTTTTGTTTCTCATATTCCTCTATCTTTTTCTCAAACTCTGCCTTCTCTGTCTTAATCCTCTCATGCTCCTTCCTGATATCCTCAATACTCATATATATTTTCACCTCCATTGTTTTTATGCACCTACAGTAGATAGAACACAAACAAAAATTATTGAAATAATCTCCACACACCCATACTATAATGCAACAGGAATGTCAGAAAGATTCCCCAAATGAGAATGGGATAACAATCTTTGAGTTTGCCCTCCTGAATCAGTCAACAAATACCAATACACCGATTGGCAGCAAAGAAATGTTATTATCTATAATGTGCGTTCGGCTGGCGTCATAATGGGTTTGGAATGACTATCATGGTAATTCACTGCCTAACAACTCTTATCAGCGTTCGATGCAATGGTTCGAAGTGACTTGGTCCTGTCAGAGGCCTATGTTAGAGTCAGCAAAAGCTTCCAGTGTGGGTTGGCTGGCTATGTTTGTTGACACGCCTTGAAATATAGCCTACAATTGTGGCCAACAGGTCAAATATCAGTGGCCATATAATGGGCACATTTTATTAACTGGAATCGGCCTGGTACAGGTAGGAGCCTATAGGCTAATAAGCAGAAGACCTCGGCAAAATTAAAATAGCCCTAATTCAATTCATGGGTTAGGTCTGGGTTAGGTCATTTAGGTCTCTCATAATAATAATAAAAAATATATTTTATTTGGAATGTGTTTTTCATTTGTAGCTGACAATTTCAAAGCCTGTGCAGTTGAGTGCAATAGACACACGAACAAAAACACAAACAAAACACTAACAACAACAAGAGGACAGGACCTAAAGGAAGGCCTTTCTAAAGATGTGAGTTTTTAGGCATATAGAAATATCCAACGCTGAATTCGACTTAATGGGAATATCATCTCCTAGTGACAGATATCTCTCAGTGACATTTTTACGCGTCCCTTGTCCAAATGCTGTAAAGGTAGTCGGCCTATGCCGTCTCAAGTATTTACAAATACAAGTGTTATAAAACTATACTATATGTCAACTATACTACATCTCTGGCCTACATTAGCCTACCTCAGTCAGTAGGCTGTGTATAAGCGCCGAATCTTCCGGTTATAATCTCTTTATATCTCACTCTGGTAATACTGATTGCACAGGTTCAGGTTGCGTCTTAGCTCGTTATGCCACTGAACTAAAAGTTCAAGAACTTTGTGTATTATTGCAGAACATTCTCAATTCTGTGTACATATCAACGTCATAATGATACCAATAGCAACGCATTTTGGGTGGAATCCTAACTCCAAATCCGCGCGCGTAAATCTTGCATTCATGTCAATGGGAAATTGATTCGATTTACACGCGGATCGGATTCCACTGCAATACACATTTAAGTTTAAGTTCATTTTACCCACAATATACGGCTTACACAAAAGTAGCCTACAAGACAAATACAACATTTGAAAAAACATATTGCATAGAATCAAATTTGGGGATATACAGGTTTTTTTTCTTTATAAAGTACATTACAAACATAAAGTCTCATAAAGTACATTACAAATACGAAACAATTATTAGTCATTTTTTATTAGTAATAATAATAAGTATTTTATATTTAATACAAAATAGATTAAATGGTGAAATTGGTGTGTATAAATATATAAAACTTGACTCATAATCCGTATAGTGCTGTTTTTGGAGTAATTACTAATTACTAGTAATTACTAGTGTGTGCGGACTGCGCTCTCTGTCCCGTCTTTCTGCTGTGGGGCAGCGGAGCACTCTGCCCCATCGTTGCGAGGGGAACAACGTGAGCGTGTTTGGCGTAAGCAGGAAAAACCTCACGCAAATTATATTGGGTATGAATTCTGCCTAGCAACAGGTGGCGAAAAACTATTAAACGCTAATGTCGTTAACGTGGTCTGACATGACAGGAAATAATCATAAAGCAATTCAGTTCATCTACTGTACGTCTATCGCTAATGCTAGCTAGCTAAAGTTTTCACAATGAATCGTGTAGATTATTTGTTGACCATGCGGTTTAGTACATTGCCTTTGGAAGAGAAGTTGGAGATAAAACGTTTAGGGCCAACAGGAATGGTTTGACAAAAAGAGATGGCTAACCGCTACCACCTCGAAACATGCGCTGTTCTGTTTCCCATGTATGATTTTTGGTGGAGACTATTTGGGCATCGGCTGGATTCAAAGACATTATACATCTGTCAGAACAGAACAGACACCAGCGACTGAACGGCCTTGACATGATTTCCATTGAAAATGCATTGATCCAGGGACAGATGGATTTCAACAGTAAAGTCATCGAGAGGTTTGCTGAAGCAACGAACCGCCGCGCTACTTTCCTATTCATGTGTGCAGGTCTGTTTGGACATGTATGACAAATGGACAATGCGCCGTTCACTGTAGACTATATTGCTTTTGTTTTGTAGTCATTTTAAACGTTATACTGGCTGTGATATAAAGTGGAGGACTAAATGTTACGTATAGGCCTAATATCTAGACCGTTGATGGGCACACTTGTTACTTGTCGCTTTCAGAACCCTGGACTGGGCTCGGGCTGTATATTCATATAGTTCCGTTAATTAGCCTAGCCTACTTTCCGTGATTTAATGTGACTTTTGTAGTGTGTTATAGCCTCTGCACTGATGCTATTTATTTCACATTTAAAATAATACAATTGATAAAACCTGATTAAACTTTCCTACAAGTTAACGATGTGCCGAATGCTTGTATTTTGATTAAACATGCAAGTTATTGAAGACACGTGTCTGTCTCATCTTTTTACTTTGTTGCAGTATAGGCGTTCTGTGTCGCGCTGAAGCGTATGAAGTGTATTCAGTTATGGGGTTTACTGTACATACTTTTTCTCTGCACTGTTCCTGCTGCAGAGGATGCGTAAACGATTTTCCCATGTTGTTTTTTGGTTGTGGCCTGTGTTTATACATTTAGGCTATTAGTTGTATCCTACTTTTCAGTTTTACAAGTCAAATCTTATGACAGATGAGATGGCACTTCAACCGATAAAATGCAGGTACATTTTGACTACTGCTGCACTACGATACCCATAGATAGACCCAATACATTGGTAACTGCACTACTTATACAGCTCATATACTGCTTATACTGTTCATACTGCATTCTATATTTATTCTGCTTATAATGTTACTGTTAATACATATATTGCTTATACTGCACTACTTATACTGCTCATATACTGCTTATACTGCTCATATACTGCTTATACTGCACTACTTATACTGCTCATATATTGCTTATACTGCTCTACCTGTATATATTGTTCACATTGCACTTTTCTGCTTTTTTGCACTTCTGGTTAGACGCTAACTGCATTTCGTTGTCTCTGTACTTGTACTCTGCACAATGACAATAAAGTTGAATCTAATCTAACACCTATTTATTGTCATGTTTTGATGGCATGTTGTTCATTCTCATGTTATGATTTAGTTTGTGATTATACACACGTTTTTAGCGTGATGATAGAGACCCACTACCAGACGAGTACAAAACATACACAAGTCACATGCAAATCCCTGCACTGCAGACGACAGACAACAACTGTCTCTGTACAACGAGTCCTGGACCTCCACTAATAGACAGATACAAAGAGAGCAGCATACAGTAGCAGCAGAGCCCAGAGGCGAGGCGAGGCAAGGCAAGGCAAGGGAAGTTTATTTATATAGCACATTTCATACACAGAGGCAATTCAAAGTGCTTTACGTAAAATAGATAAAAAGGAAAGAGCATGAAAGAAAAATTAGAATAAAAAAGCATAAAAGACATAAAAAAAAGAATAAAAGTCACAGTGCATTTTAGGGTCACAGTGCAATTATTAGCGCCAATTTAGTTTCAATTTAAGGCAAAAGCGAAGCCCTTTTTTTTATTTTTTCCCATTTTTGAAAGTAGCCAGTGTTGGGGCTGATCCTAGATCTATGTGTAACATAATAACTGAGAGACCTGCAGCAGGGCAGGTCCTCATCACTGGCTGTCTGCTTTGAGCTGGTTGTCGTTGGACTCCTGGCAGCGGAACAGGTCCATCTCAATGGGGATCTGGTGAGAGTTGACACACAGTTAAAGTATGAAGGAACGAGTAAAACAGATGTCAGCGTTATACTATGAATGTTACCTAACACAGTGTCACTGTTACGTTCGGGTAGCATTGCACTATAAATTCAAATAAACTCAAACTCCTGGACAACCTCTCTTGGGTCGACATACATTAAAATGGCCCTATGAAGTCTCGAGGGAGTTTTGCAGAAATACAAATAGCTTTTTTTTAAATCTCACACTTCCATCATTTAGTAGGTAGCCTATACTGAGGATGATTGGCGCCTAGTACTGAAAAATGCAATCTGGGAAATTAAATGGGGAGTACATACTCATGCAGTACGCAAGTACAGAATTGTAGTATGGGGGTTCAAACCCGGGTCTCCCATGTGGAAGACACAAACGCTACTATTAAGCCAAGAGGACATCCTCAAGGTCTGAGGGCGACACTTCAGTTTACATGTCTCAGGCAGGGCTACCTCATCACGCGAGTGTGATTCCAAAATCACCTCTGCTACATATAGAAACGCAACAAAGTCATAGGTACAAAATTATATTTACAATCATTGTATCATTATTTTGTCTCACCTCTGTCTCTTTGCAGACGGTGAAGTTGAACCTCTGTAGAATCTCCACCATCGCCAGTTTCATCAATACCAGAGTGAATCGCATCCCGATACAGTTCCGTGGGCCCAACCCGAACGGCATGTAGGTGTATGGGTCGATGCTCTCCTTGTTCTCCTTACTGAACCTACACACGGAGAGTTCAGAGGAGGAGGGGTTAAAGAACATATCAATTAAATCACAGTAATATGATGGTTATACATGGTTGAAGAAACCTGTTTGTGTTTGGTCGTCGCATTTAGGTTTGTTTTATGGTTGTTTGTGGAACACTGCTCTTATCGTTGCTGTTGTGATTGATATTGTGGTTGTGGTTAAGATGTGGCCCATTACCTCTCTGGTTTGAACTCCTCTGGGTCTTCCCACACATCGGGGTCACGGTGCAAGGTCCAGATGGGTATCATGACGACCATACCCTTGGGGATGGTGATGCCGCTGATCTCAACAGATTTCTTGGCGACTCTTTCAAGTCGATGGGGTACAACCTGAGAGACTCGTTGATCACGCTGTCTAGATAGTCCATCTGCATCAGAGCCTCGTACTGGATAGGAGCCTGCATAGGGATATTACACTCACATGAGCACTAGTGATTGGTCGTTCACGTAGCCGTAGCCCAGAACTAACTCTTTTTCGTCGCAAATCTGAAGAGCTGTTAGTTTTTTGTGTTTTTTTGGGGGGAAATGAACACAGTACTATACTTATTCTAATCTGCATAGCCTAATTTCATGACACCCGCATACAGAACGCCATTACTTTCAATGTACGTGTGTAATAGTGTCTTGCTTTTTTGTTATACATGAATAAACAAAAAAATCGCTAAATAATGTTATCTTGATAGTTAGAAGAAAATACATTTAGATTCCACTGAACAATGTAAATGATAGATGTACACAAGGATCAATCAGAAGTTAAAATGCCACTAAACTGGGCTGCTTTTAGTGGATTGACTGCTTGGAATACTGAATGTGCTATAGTCTATTATTCCCTATCACAGTCGACAGACTACAAGAAAACTGTCAGGTGGTTCAAATGTGAATAACTTGGTATCCACTGTAATGTTTTTATCTGAAACCTGGCTAAACATGAATGCATGTCAGTCTATTAGAAGTGGGGAAAAATATATTTTCACTCTATTATTTATCTAGCCATGTCGCTGAGCAGATGAGAATTTCATGATGAATATGAATATGAATAGTACACCATCAACAGCTTCCTCCTGTGATAATGATTTAGCAACCAGCTTCAACACCAAACTAAGGGCAACTATCGACTCTGTAGCACCAGTCAAACTGAAAAAGGCTGTGGCCAAATTTAAAAGAATTTGCAGAAAGTCTGAGCGGACAAAAACTGCAGGTCCACCTTGATATTCTTCGAGAGCATCTTTCTGCTTTTAATAAGGCAATAAAAAAACTCCAAGACAGACAGATCATTTCTCAAAATTGATAATGAATCATAACAACTCAAACAGTGCTCTTTTCAACGATTGACAGCCTTATAAATCCCGCCCACAAGACACCTGGTGATCTGCTCTCCACCTACAAATGTGAGGAATTTGCAACATACTTCTGAGATAAGAGAACCAATATTAGGTGAGGAGGATCACTCAGGCAAGACCTGAAGATGTGTTTGATGACTTGTTACCCCACCTTCCACCACATGGAAGCACTATGAACTCTTTTGCAGTGGTCATACAGAAATGCTCAGCAAAGTGGGGGTCTGTTCATCTGCACCTAAAACTACCATGGTGAAACCCCTCCTGAAGAAAAGTAACTTAGACTCTTCAGTCCTTAGCGATTTTAGGCCAATCTCCAACCTTCCCTTTTTAAGCAAAAAAATTATAATTCTTGAAAAAAAGGTGTTCAAACTGTTAAATAATCTCCTTCTTCCCAACTGTACCTTTGACATGTTCCAATCTGGCTTTTGTGCCGATCATAGCACTGAGATAGCACTATGTTGTTAAGTTATTAACTAGGTTCTTAATGACCTTAGAATTAATTAATTAATGCTGATGCCAAAATGCTCTTTGTCCTTGTCCTGGTCAAACTGTCTGCACACTTAAAGACACTACTTACAGTAACACTAAGCACCAGGCAAAAAAACAAGGTGTTACCATTGACTCAGATCTTAATTTTGAAACCCATATCAAGAATGTGACTAAAACATATTTGTATCACTTAAAGAAGAGTAAGTAAGTTTGCCGGAAATCTGCCATCGTGGAGAAATTCTGTCTGAAGTTGTCCAAACAACAACATCCTCCCTAATAATAATATATCCCCCCGAAATGAACTTGCAGTGTTGGACATTAGCTGTTTGGGGGCGGCAGGTAGCCTGGAGGTTAAAGAGGCCGGCCAGCAATCGGAAGGTTGCTGGTTCGATCCCCGCTCCAGGAGGGATCTGGATGTGAGTTGGTGACTGGAGGGTTGCTGGCAGCATATCCAGGTCCCTACCACTGCCGTTGTGCCCTTGAGCAAGGCACTTAACCCCGAATTGCTCCAGGGGCGCTGACTTGGCTGACCCTGTGCCCAGAGCCCAGCGCTCTGTTCTCCCTGGGGGGGTGTGCACGTGTGTTGTCTCGGAGGGGGGGTGTGCAGTGCGTGTGTGTTGTCTCGGGGGGGTGTGTGTGCAAAAAGACCCATTCCAACAATTGATGTGAATTGATTGCATGGCAAATAAACAGTCTTTCTTTCTTTTTCTGTTGTGTTTCTACATGCGCACACGATTGGGAGAGGCAGCCACCAGAGAAAGGTCAGTCTACTCCCCTAGAACACCCCTGGCACTCACAACATGTTTATATGCAAACCGAATGTCAGGTAGGACACTGCATTTTAAAAATGGTGTTTTTTCCGAACCAAAACAGCGTTCGTAAATGAAATATTTATTCATAAGGGATTTATTATAAGGGATCTTGTTCCCTGATCGCTACCGATTAAAGATAGTCATTACAACCGTTAGGAAGCTTTTAGAACGCTTGAATATTACATGGACCTTTACAGAACACAGCTGTAAAGGTGCAACCTTTCCTCTCCCAGGCTGACACTGAGAGACGAATGCATGCTTGTATTACTAGCAACCTTGATTACTGTAACACTCTCCTGTCTGGTCGACCAAAGAAAGCTCTTGG
The DNA here is from genome assembly GCF_951799395.1 of Argentina silus. Classification (NCBI taxonomy): domain Eukaryota; kingdom Metazoa; phylum Chordata; class Actinopteri; order Argentiniformes; family Argentinidae; genus Argentina; species Argentina silus. Next base: position 31,667,782 of record NC_139657.1, read on the forward strand.
CAAATGATACAAAATGCAGCAGCACGAGTCAGATGGAGAGCACATATCACACAAGTCTCTGCACTGATTACCTGTTAGTTTTATAATTTATTTTAAGATAATTGTATTAGTTTAGAAATCACTCTATGGTCATGCACACCACTGCATGTCAGACATGCTTTTAAGGTATATACCCTGTAGATCCCTCAGGTCCTCAGGTACTGGCCTTTTAACTATTCTGAAGATTCCAACAACACCTATCTACTTCCTGTTTCAAATGAATAATACTGGGCAGAAGTCTGCACAGGGATGCTACAGACACATTAGCACACTGCAAAATACTGTCACCTATCTAACCATCTGTAGGAGTCTGCAGTGCACAGGGGTTACACACTCATCAGTACCCTCTAAAACACTGTCACTATCATGTCACTATCACACTGTCACTGTCACTATCACCTGTTCCACATGAATAGTACTATATAGGAGTCTGCAGAGGGGTTACCTTGTTGGGAAACACAGTGTCTATCTCCTCCTGCAGCTTGGTCATGATGTGAGGGTTGGTTGCCAGATTGTAGGCCAGGAAGGACAGAGAGCTACTGGTGGTCTCATAGCCAGCAAAGATGAACATCATTGCCTGGGACAAGATCTCATGGTCACTCAATCCTATGATGATGGGAGAAATGGGGTGGTAGGTGTGTTTGTAGGTATAGGTGTTTGAGGCAGGTACTGTATGTGTGTGTGTTAGATGCTAGTATACAGTGTGTGTGTGTGTGTGTGTGTGTGTGTGTGTGTGTGTGTGTGTGTGTGTTTAAGGCAGGCACCTTTACTCTGCTCCTCTCCCTTTGAGTTGCTGTCTTTCTGCGAGTCTATCATCAGCTGCAGGAAATCTACCCGACTCTGGAAGCAGGCTTACGTCAGATCAAAATCACATGAGAACTACCAGATGCTACCAAATCTCTACAATTGTATTACACAATACTGGCTGAAGATCGTATATTTGATCAGATATATTTACATACCTTCCTGGTGCTAGCCACGCGATTGGACTTGATCTTCTGAAAGACAGCGTAGAAGAAATCTGTGACCGAGGCAGGGAATAGGGATACCTCCTTGTTTGCCATAACAGGACCCATGAAGGGGAAGAATGCTGGACGGACAGGAAATGCCACGGTTACAAACAGGAACAGGAAATACCATGATACGTGACTCCAATCCTATTCAATGCACAGCCCTGTCCAGAAACAACTCCTAGGCTCTATCCCTAGACACTTCTGTATCCAATCCACTCAGATCTCCAAGTGTCCAGCATTTAGGAACTAGAGGTTGGTTCTGGACAGGGCCCATGTGTTTGTCAAATGAGTAGAGCGCTAACCATTGGCAGTGTGGTTTATGTCAGTCTAATCAATGAAATCGATAGCTTCATTTATTAAGCACAAAATGACTGAAAGCTATATGGGGGCAGTTGTACCGACTGTGAGGAACAGTGGGCTGAAGATGTCAAACTTGAGCATTTTCTTGATGTTGGTCACAAAGGGGTCGGAGGGGTTGTGGAGGGAGTCGATGTCGACACTGAATGAAGTACTGACGACCACATCCATACTGTATGGTCCAAAGAACCTGGAACACAACCACACAATCTCTGACTACCAGAACCACAACCACAAAATTAAAGGGGGAGTTCACTGAAATTACAAATTCACCTTATCGTCTCGGAGATAAATACTCACTCCTTTAGTTCAATGGGCTCATCGTTATCAGCCGTCTTCTTCAGATTGCTGACCAAGTTACCAGAGTGCTGCTTCATGATCCTGAGCATCTGAGTTGGGAAGGATACATGGAAAAATATCATGATTGATACGTGGATTAATATGTGCAAAACATATATTAATATCATGTTTGAAACAGGAATTATTTTAATGTTTATATAGCCTGAGAATATACATCCATACAGGATACATTATGTATATAGTCAAAGAATAAGTGACTCCAAAGATGAACTATTATTCTATACTCTGTCATCTGACCACTGAACTTATCGAAGATAAGATCAAATATACTTTATTGTCCCGGATGAAAATTTGTCTTGGATTAATTAATTAAAGTTGCTGCTTCACACAACAACAAACAACAATGAATACACACTATACACATAGTACAAATCACACACACACTCTCACACACACACACACACACACACACACACACACACACACACGCGCGCGCATCAGAGTTGTTAGTCATTCATTTATTTGTGTTGTATAAAGGAATGAATGAAAGAAGGAGAGGAGAGATGGGACTGTACCTCTTTGATCCGCCCACTGGTGAAGGAGGGAGACAGGACACTGCGGATCCGTCTCCATGCATCATCCTCAGCGATAAACACGGCGTCATACAGAGGCCCGTTGAGATAGATATTCTAGAAAAATAATAATAATTATATACTGCAAGATTAACCTACTATTAATAATGCTATAATAACAATGATATTATCTATTTAAGGAGTCCTTATGTTTTTTTCCCCATACAACAACTTCAATTCAGCGTATTACCCTCCTGTTAGTGAAAAGGGAGTTGCATTCCTTGATGAGGATGGTTTTGATCATGGCTGTGTCCATGATACACAGGATGGGCTGACGGCCATCATAGATCCTACAGACCAGCAAAAACAAAGATAGCCTCAATTCTTCGTGGCATTGATTCCACAAGATGTTGGAAACATTCCTTTGAGATTCTGGTCCATGATGACATGATTGCATCACTCAATTCCTGCAGATTTTTCAGGTTCACTTTCAAGATGTGAATCTCCCGTTCTACCACATCCCAAAGGTGTTCTATTGGATTCAGATCCTGGGAAGGCCACTGAAGAACACTGAACTCATTGTCATGTTCATGAAACCAGTTTAAGACAACTTTTGCTTTGTGACATGGTGCATTATCATGCTGGAAGTAGCCATTAGAAGATGGGTCAATTGTGGCCATGAAGGGATGCACATGGTCAGCAACAATACTCAAATAGGCTGTGGCATTCAAGGGAATATACCGTAGATAGAGACAGACAGACCCATCACAGATCCTGCACTCTTAGAAAAAAAGTGCTACCTAGAACCAAAAAGGGTTCTTCTTCCACTCTCCCTTTGAAGAAACCTTTTGGGTTCCATGTAGAACCCTTTTCCACAGAAGGTTATACAGTACCGTGCGAAAGTAATGGGACAGTGAAGCATTTTTTCTTCTGTTTGGATTTGAAATAAAAACGTAGAGATTTTTATTTTTTATATAATGTACATATTGGTTTATCATTCAGAAATTACAACATTTTTATGCATAATCCCCCTATTTCAGGCTACACTAAAGTGATGGGACAATTGGCTTGACAGGTGTGTTCGTCAGGTGTGTTCCATTACATAATTTGTGCAGTCTGCTATTGGTGTCTTGTCAACATGAGGACCAAAGAGATGTTATTGAAAGTCAGGGAAGCCATTATGATGCTGAAATATCAGAAAAAAATGAAACATAGCCAAAACCTTAAACCTACCAAAATCAACAGTTTGGAACTTCATTAAAAGGAAAGAAAGCACTGGTGAGCTAAGAAATCGCAAATGGCAAGGAAGACTTCCAGTGGATAACCAAAAAATGCTCACCATAATAAAAAAATAAAAAAATAAAAAACTGCCCCATAGATTAGGAACACTCTACAGGAGGTAGGCGTCAATGAGTCAGAGACTACCATCCGCAGAAGACTTCACCAGCAGAACTACAGAGGCTACACTGCAAGGTGCAAACCACTACTTAGCCACAAAAACAGGCTGGCCAGGTTACGGTTTGCTAAAAAGTACCTAAAAGAGCCTGCAGAGTTCTGGAAAAACATGTACCAGAGTGATGGCAAGTGTAAAGTGTGGAGAAAAAAAGGAACTGCCCAATATCCACAGCATCCCACATCATCTGTGAAATATGGGGGAGGGGGTGTTATGGCTTGGGCATGTATGGCTTCCACTGTAACTGGCTCACTTGTCTCCTTTGATGAGGATGAATTCAGAAGTGTTCAGAAACATCTTGTCAGTCCAAGTACAAGTTAATTGCTCCAAACTCATTGGACGGCATTTCACCATACAGCAGGACAATGACCCAAAACATACTGCCATAGCAACTAGGAAATTATTCAGGGCCAAAAAGAGAATCCTATAGAATCCTATAGAACATGCATTTAATTTGCTGAAGAGGAGGGCAAAACATCCTAAAAAAACAAACAACAATCGCTGCAATATAGGTCTGGCAGAGCATTACCAGAGAAGATACCCAGCGTCTGGTTGGGTCAATGGGTCACAGACTTTTGCACTTTTGCATACAAAGGATTGGGGACCAAATACTGAACATGAGTGCTTAATTTGGACATTTGCATAATGCAAAAGAAGAAAAAATGCTTGTCCCATTACTTACACAGGGCACTGCAAATGGAACCCATAAGAGTTATTCAACCAAAGAATCCTTTTAGAACCCTTTTTTTCTTTATTTTTTTAATTACATTTTTGCCCTTTCAATGACATGGAGGGAAGACACAATCACTTCCGATTTGAATTCTGACATGTCGTGGCTCCTCTTTATTCATGCAGTTTGAGACGTGCTCAGAGGCAATATAGGAGCCTCAACCAATGAGAATCCAGGATGTTGTCAAACATTGGCAACGCACAAGTTGTGTTTGGGACCATACTACAGAATACTTAAAAGCTTAAAACTTAAATCGCTCAATAACAGATTCAAATTATTAATGTGGAAGCATGAAATTGTTGCTTGGGCAGTGTACTTGCATGAAGACAGATCATTTGTCTTGGTGTATGAGACCATTTCGTCGGTTGGATCGTCTGTGTTTGTGAAAATCGCACGGTGTCCGCCTGGTTTAAGAGTGTATACTGTAGACACTGAGAGATATATATATCCATCATAGTTAACAATAACCAGGATCAGTTTAGCAGACTCACCCCCACAGTTTCCCATATTTCTGGAAGCTCTCTGTGTCAAAATTGGTGAAACCACCCTGGGAACAAAAAAACAAAACAAAAAAATAGCCAGTTCATAAATGCTTGTCATAAACCTGAACTGTGGCTTAGTTTATGATGGCCCTTTTCCACTACAGACCGGCTCTCACTCCTCTCTTTTCGTTTTCGTTCAAAAGCTTTATTGCCCATTTTTCTGGGTAAAACAATTCATATTCAGCTCCCATGGCTTTCACCACAACAACACACATCATGGATGAGTCTACAATGTTGTTGTTTATGGGCTTAATCTCTACAAACCTTCTTATATCCCATTATCGTCCCGAGGAAAGGGATGGGTTTAGGTCCAGGAATGCCTAGTTTTTTTTATATTCCATATGGCCAGTATCCATACCTGGTCAGAACAAATATAAATCAACAATCTGACTTGAAACAAAAGCAAAACGATCAAGTCATAGGTATCATTGAAACTGTTAGATAACTGTAATTATCAATACTATCATTTGTATGTATTATCACAACTAACTAACTAACAAATAATATTTTTTATTAAAACTTCTTACACTACGATCAGAGAGATGAGTAAGGCAAGGAGAGTCCATGTCTCGGTGGAGAAGTACGGAAGGTAACCCATCTTTACAGGTTCAATCGCTTCTTCTGAGTAACCCCGGACACGTCTGCTGAAGTGATTATTTTATCCCGTCATGACACCTGTGTTTCAGATCATGAAACACAGGCGAAAGAGTATGTGAGAGGTGAAGTTGAAGCCATGGCTAGTGAATGATTGAAAGGGGATCCCTGCGCAGAGGGCAAAACTCAGTGATGTTATTGTCGGCCTTTATCTTAACATCCTGCTAATAGTTGCTCCTTGTTTGATCCCTATCGGGTTTTAACAGTTTGCAGACCCATTGATTCAAGAAGGACTATGGGGCAAATATTTTTGGGCAAATATTTTCTTTCGAGTAATACTGAATTTTACATATTTGAACTCCTCTAAAAATGTGTTATGTTCTTTACATGTATGCACTTGTTTTATATCATTGGCTCCTAAAAACAGTATTTCAAAATACTAGTTCAAAACACATCACATATTACAGTAATGAAGCAACTGATTAACATGAATACAGTGCTCTTCATAAGTATTGGAAAGAGGAAGCATTTTCTGTTCTTTTAGCTCTACACTTGGATTTGAAATCAAACAATTATTATGGGGTCAAAGTAGAGATTCTCAACTTTAATTCAATGGGTTTTTAAAAAAACATTTGTAAACATACTCCCACTATTTCAGGGCTTCAAAAGTATCATATAATGTCCAAATAAAGCAATAATGTTTCGTATTAGGTCAACAATCTGCCTGAAGTCTGCAACCCCACCAGGCACTATCCACTATCCACTATCCACTATCCACTCATCTTTAGAAAATCATTGACATTTCCACATGGTATTGTGTCATAGACTAGCCTCCCTACAGCAATATTATCTTGACATTGGGATCCTTTGTCCAAACCAGGGTGTATGTTTGGTTGCAGGGGCCCAGGCTGTGCTCTCTGACTGCTCCAACTGTAGTAGACCCTGCAGTGAGGAAGAGGTCAACATGCTGCAGTACCGTCAGCCAATCACACACAAGAACCAACAGATCGCCAAGACCTCCATTGCACCATGCACGCACGCACACACACACACACACACACACACACACACACACACACACACACACACATACACACACACACACACACACAAACACTGTCTCAACAGCCCCTTCCTTCACTCTCACTCTCTCTCTCTGTAGGTGGATCAGGCTGCGTATTCAGCCTTTAAGGGGGGTATTGTTGGGATGACTCTACCCATCGCCCAAGACCTGGCACCCATGGACATCCGTGTGGTCACCATCGCACCCAGTCAGTAAACACACACACATACATACGCACTCTTTCACACACTCCTCCCCCCCCCCTTCCTCTCCATATCAGACAACCTCTCTCTCCCTCTCCTTAGGTCTGTTCTCCACTCCTCTCCTGGCGGGTTAACCTGAGAAGGTGCGTTCATTCCTGGCCCGCCAAGTGCTCTTCCCCTCGCGCCTGGGAGACCCTGCAGAGTTTGCCCACCTGGTGACATCACTGGTTGAGAACCCCATGATCAATGGAGAGGTCAACAAACTGGATGGAGCTATCCGCATGCAGCCCTGAGAGAGAGTGAGTGTTTGTGTGTGTGTGTGTGTGTGTGTGTGTGTGTGTGTGTGTGTGTGTGTGTCTGTGTGTGATCCAAGGTATACCACTGTGACAGCTCCGATGTGTGTGTGCATGTGAGGTGTGTGTTCATGTCTGGTACTCCAAGCTCTGTTGTACTGTACGCTCCATGCTGTTTTGCTTTGTTTTGTAAACTGATCCAGTAATAAACTTCTAATGAGTCTGAGTCTCTCCTCCTCTGTGTCTGTGTAAAGTGAGGTCAGTAGGAGCTAATAGGACAAATGAAACAAGAATGAGCCTTATGAGGCAAGTGTACCTTCATTTGTCCTATTAGAAGTGAATAGAACGCCTGGACACAGGAAATGCTAAATGCTAAAGCTCTCATAACATCACACCTGCACCAGTGTATAGCTTTATGTACATGTCATCCACAACATTTCAGTGAAGGGAAAGGGAAGCACACATTTCTTTTGGAATGGAAAGGAGTCGAGGTACAGTATCTTGGTATACACACGTTTGCTCCAGTTTTGTACCCATTGACTCTGACCCTGTTTGTGTAAGAGGCTAGGGCTGACCCATTCTGATTCAAGATGTTTGTGTAAAAAAGGTATTTATTGCATATATTGTCCACTAAAAAGCAGATGATGGTACAAGTGTAAGGGACCAAGTGCTCCAACCTCAGTCTAGCCTGAAGATCATTCCATATCTAAGGAGCACAGCAGCTAAAAAGTTCTTCTCAATTCTGTAATCACTTGAAGGACATTAAATAGTAACAAGCTGCAAGTTTGATCGCCACTAAGTCGCCATAAAAGCAATGATGTGAGGTAAAATGGGAGTTTTAAAAGAACTGCTTTATATACAGATGAAATCCAATGATAAGCCCTTCTCAACGTCAAAGAATCCCAACCCACAGACTGATACAAAAGACAATGGTGGGTACAGAAAACATGCCTACAAATGAACTGATAAATGAAGTGATAAATCGGGTCTAGTGGTTTAAGAATTGAGGCTGTCGTGTGATTTTAAATTGTGTCACCATAATCACGGACAGGGAGGAGCGTTGCCAAGACAATCTTCCTCCTATTATCAAAGGTGAAGCAAGACATTTCTTTACAAAACAAGTACAAGTCTAACTCGCAAACTCTTGATCACTTTTTCAACATGTATTTTAAAAGTGTATCATCTATCTAAATGCCCAGGTACTTATAATGGGGAACTTGTTCAGTTTGGGTTCTTTTCAGGGTACAAATATGTTGATCATTGTAATCAATATTATGGGATATAGAGAAAAACATAACAGACCTCATGCATACCTCTTCAAATTAAGGTTTACCCAGATTGTTTCTAATCTAACCCATGTGCATACATGTGCCATGTTTTTTCTTCCTCAACTTGTAAATGTAAAAAACACAAACACCACCACTTTGTCTTTTTGTGGTGTTAGGAATACAGACCTCACAGATAAAAATGTTTTGATAAAGGTCATAAACCGAAACGTCGACACAATAAATAAGCAGAGGTAACAATCGTGTGTGCAGGAGTATTAATTTTTTTACATACCTTTTCTTCCTAAACTCATCATCACTCAACATAGTTTACAGCTATGCAACTTGTAAAATACAGCATTTCAAACATGACACACAGTTTGCCTTTGAATATGACTTTAATGAAAGAGAATTGAAATGGCAAGTGTAGTTATAGTGGTAGTATGCAGGGTAGTTATTGTGGTAGTAAGTTCGGGATAGTTGTGGATTTCCAGAATTGTCTCTGTGTTGAAATATCTGAAAGAGAAAAATTGTCTTATCATTTGTATAGATAAAATCTAAATTATTTTGAGGTGATTTGAGAAGCCAAAAGGATCATGATTAGAATGCTCTGTAAGCAGATAATGGAGGGCATACCTGTATTTTGTTTCCCTTTATGGAAAGCCCTCTCCATGCTCTCTCTGGCAAACTCCAGGTTCGCCGCCATTACTCTTTTCTTTTCAGTCTTCTCCTTCTCTCTCTCCATTTCTGTCTTCATCCTCTTCACGACATCTTCTGTAATCTTTGTCATCAACTCTTTCACTTCCCTCTCCCTCCTTTCCACCATATTATTTATCATCCCATCCATCTCTTCTCTCATGCGTTTAACGTCATCTTCTTTCTCCTTCAGGATTTTCTCCATCTCTTTCTCGACCACTTCTACTCTCTTCATTGCCTCCAACTCCTTTTTCATCCATTCAATATCCTTTTCTTTCTCCTGTTCATTCCTGTTTCTCTGTCTCTCCTCCTCTGCCCATTTCATCACCTCCATCCTCTCTTTCACTTGTTTCACCTCCATTTCTTTCTCCTCCAGGATTCTCTCCATCTCTTTCTCGGCCTCCTCTACTCTCTTCATCGCCTCCAACTCCTTTCTCATCCATTCAAAATCCTTTTCTTTCTCCTTCTCACTCCTGTTTCTCTCTCTCTCCTCCTCTGCCCATTTCATCACCTCCATCCTCTCTTTCACTTGTTTCACCTCCCTTTCTTTCTCCTCCAGGATTCTCTCCATCTTTCTCTCCATCTCTTCTTCTCTCTTCATACCCGCCTCCATCTCCTTTCTCATCCATTCAATAACCTTTTCTTTCTCCTTTTCAATCTTCTCCCTCTCTCTCTCCATCTCTGTCTTCATCCTCATCTCCTCTTTCACTTCCCTCTCCCTCCTTTCCACCATATTCTTTATCATCACATCCATCTCTTCTCTCACACGTTTAACGTCGCATTCTTTCTCCTCCAGGATTTTCTCCTTCTCTCTCTCCACCTCCTCTACTCTCTTCATCGCCTCCAACTCCTTTCTCATCCATTCAATATCCTTTTCTTTCTTCTTCTCATTCCTGTCTTTTTCTCTCTCCTCCTCTGCCCATTTCATCACCTCCATCCTCTCTTTCACTTGTTTCACCTCCATTTCTTTCTCCTCTAGGATTCTCTCCATCTCTCTGTCGACCTCTTCTACCCTTCTCTTCATCACCTCCATTGTTTCGGTCTCCTTCTCACTCATCTTTAATCTCTCTTCGCTCTTCTTTACCTCCTTCTCTCTCTCCTGCACCACCCTCTCTCTCTCCTCCACCTCCTTCTCTCTCCTCTTCATCTCATTTCTTGTTTTTTCCATCTCCCTCTGGAAAGTCTCCTCCATCTCCTTTGTCACTTTCTCCACCTCCTCCACCTCTTTCGCCTTTATTTCCAACTGGACAATCCTCTCCTCCAAATCCTTTTTGTTATTTTCCTGCGTCTTTTGAATGCGACTGAGTATTGCATTGCATTCATTCACTTTCTCAGTGTCTCTATCCAACACTTTCCTCTTCCTCTCCATATTATCTTTAAGATGGTTGACTATCTTCCTCTTCCTCTACACCATTTCTCTGTCCTTGTCCACCATTTCTCTGTCCTTGTCCACCCTCTCTCTCTCCTCCTTCAGCCTCTCCTTCTCTGCATCGGTGTGCTCCTTCACCTTATGCAGAAGGTTTTGGGCTCCCTCCACCTCTTCCGCTCTCTCCTCCATCTCCCTCCTCCAACCCTCCTTCTCTTCCTTTCTTTCTTTAGCCATTCTGGCCCTCTCTCTCGTGTGCCTGGCCCGTCTTGATGTCCTCTGTGGGAGTGGGGTGTAGGCTGCGAAAGCTGCCGGTCCTGCTGCCTCCATCATCAGGGCAGCCTGATCCTCTTTACACTCCTGTGGACATACAGTGAACACACTACAGGTGCAGTCTCGAGAATGTCTTCCTGACGCCTTTACGCATACAGCTTTGTGATGCTTAGACAGTAATGACATAATTCATGTTTACATTTCTTTAATTTTCGACGCATTGTCGTTATTCGTGACGCATCAATGACCAATTGATTATCTGGCAATGCAATGAAAAAAGCGTGTGGAAAACAGTCGTTAATGATGTAGTGGAATTTAAATCATGGTATTTTGAAATAACATACCGTTAACCAGAGCTGTTGATTCATTCAGAGACTTTATTCACAGAGAACAAAGCCGGGTCAGGTTTGCAAAGTTGAACACACTTTTCACTTCCGTTACCTGTCTTTTTATAGACTTCACATAGGTCAACACCCTTCATTCAACAAACGTCTACTTCCTGTTTACATACACCAATAATATTCAAGAACTACATTTCGTCATCCCGGGGCTACGCCCCCTTTGGCTTGGCGCCGATCAGTCTACTGTAGAGATCAATTGATCTAGGCTGTTTTCTAAAGCCCTTTTGCCTTGGCTGTTTACAACTGTGTTTATCACCCATCCATCCTGTCCCCAGATCACCTGATCATGTTTACACAGCTGTATACCACTCTACTTCAAAGCATCCATACCCCCTAGTCAGCCCCCACCTAAGTGATCTCACCCCTCTGAGATGTTCCAGGACCATCTGGTGTCCTTGTGACCTTTTCCCCTAGGTGTGGGATTACTAAGGCTAGTATTTGTCTTTAAATTTACTATAATGACAGATTTGAGAAGCACATTTCTTCAATGGTGGCCGCATGGCATTCCTGTGCAGGTGACAATGGTCATTTTTCAAAACGACAAGGATATTTAAACACCTGATTATTTGTTTGGTATGCTCTATGGCCTCGGCTACAGACCTCATCGAAGTGACACTTAGATATCTTAGGGTGCACATATCACGTCTTGGTCTAGCGGATAGGAATCTGCCTTTTAACGCAGGGCGGCCCGGGTTTGATTCCCGTCATGGTAAATGATTCTTGTAGAAAAATAAAATGAGTCACAACGTGTGCAACAGAACAGTTCGAAATCTCTTTACATTTGCATCGTCATGAACATGAGTTATATCAGGCTAGCTCATTTTTTCTTTGTTCATTTTAAGTGTAGAAACAATATTTCGTTTGTGACCATTTTTTTCTGCCGTTTTGACAAGTCTCATGACTAAAGAACACAAGGCTGTCTGCTGAAGGACGCTTGACTGTAGATTTTTGCTTCGTGTCAAAAGCACTCCCTGACGCACACTTTTTCAAAGCAGGTGAATTCATCAGATCTGTTTGAAACATTGCATTTCATCCAGTCAATACGACTGCTTAGATACTCGCAGCACAGTTGCCCCCTATAAATTGCCCATGAGCGCGGAGCTTGTCTTTGTCAATGTAACAACTTTGCTCCATCAAGGGGAGCCGCCAGTTCGACGCCCCTGTAAGCACGTGTCTCCAATTTGTAGCCCTATGGAAAATTAGGCCTAACTATTAAAAGTTCTTTGATTAATAAATAGGAACTAATAAATAGTATAAATAGAATAAGTTCATTAATAGAATACATAGGACTTAAAAAGGGTAAAACTATTACTATGTTTGATATTGAATAGAGTTTCATGGGTTAAGTTCATGTATTGAATTATTTACCTGATGTAAAATGTATTTTGTTTTCTTAAATACTGTGTTCACAATGCTGGCAATATTGTAAAGGAATTTATTTTTGATTTCTGTGAGAAAAGATTCAAATGTAAAGTTTGTGCATTTTGTTTATTTTCATGAGCCAATGAAAAAGTGAGATGAAGGTCAGGTGTCAGGTGGATGAGAAGGAGAAGTTAGATTCGGGATGGCGAACGAAGAGAACGCATGGAATATCTGCTGTGCTGAGTAAGGTTAATATTGTGGAAATAGGTACAAGGTAATAATGCGAGTGCACAACCCGTGCATCTTATAAGTTATTACGTTCGGCGTATGACCTGTTTTGGAACAATTTCTCTGCAGAGGAGTAACCGTTCCGACGGTCAACCACCTGGCTTAGCCTAGCCTACAGTGAGAGAGCTAGTTTTTCTTCGGAGGCTTATGGGCTGTGTGTTCGACCAACACGGGAGTTCAAAACGTCGATAGCCACCGGGAGAGACAGTAGCACCAAAGATTCCTGCCGTTTGAGAGAACTACCCCGGTTGCCGGGCTTCGCGAGGCTGCCGGTTTAAGGAACTGGGAGTTTGGTTTTTGTCTTCTAGCTCGTGAGAGTGAAGGAGCCGCCATTTTAGGTGAGCTACAACGCACGCAAGCTACACGCGCCAGGCCTGCAACGCACTGGACTTTGGTATTGTTGTCGTAGTTATCATTGCCGGCTTTAGAATAGGTTTTATATCTTTTAATTGAGGTTTACAGTGTTTACCATTTACATTTTGATATTTGTGTGTGCACGTTAAGTGTTACTGTATTTCATTTCATGCAATCTATTTTGGGGATTTAATATCAGTGAAAGAAGACTGATTTGAATAAAATAACAAAAGACATGTAATTGGTGGGACTGTGTTAATGTGAACAGACAAAGTAAAAATACAATAATAGTTAGAGATAACATTTTATTTAAAGAATTCAGGTTAGCCACCCCTATTAATTGCCCAGACCAGCAAAGGGGCGCTACAAATTCCTTTGTTTTTGTTTCAGGCAAGCCACTGTGAGACGCCTTTACGCATACAGCTTTTCGATGCTTCGACAGTAATAACATAATTCATGTTTACATTTCTTTAATTTTCGACGCATTGTCGTTATTCGTGAGGCATCAATGACCAACTGATAATATGGCAATGCACTGAAAAAAGCGTGTGGAAACAGTCGTTAATGATAGATTCGAGAAGCACATTTCTTCAATGGTGGCCGCATGGCATTCCTGTGCAGGTGACAATGGTCATTTTTCAAAACGACAAGGATATTTAAACACATGATTATTTGTTTGGTGTGCTCTATGGCCTCTGCTACAGACCTCATCGAAATGACACTTAGATATCTTAGGGTGCACATATCACGTCTTCCCAAATGGTCTTTAGGAGATGAAGTGCTACGTGGGCGAAAGTGCAAATATAGGCCTGCCTATATAAATAGATAATAACAATTTTAAGATAAAAAGAAAATGCTGGGGACATGTAATAAATTAGTAATACGCATAGTGATAAGACAATTAGAGATAACAGGACGTAAAACCCCCATAATAAAGTGGCCATGCGTAAGTGTTGTGATATATTAACAAACATTTTAGAAAAAGGTAGACGGTAATAAGTGCTGATGTCCTACAATTCGAGAAAATCACACACTATATGTACATACATATGTAAACCACACACAGAGACACAAATAAATATGAAAGTGATGAAGTATAATACATGCTGTAGTATAATAAATACAAATATATATATATATATATATATATATACACTCAACAAACACTTTATTAGGAACACCTGTACACATTCTCATGGTGGAGGTGGTGTAATGGTGTGGGGAATGTTTATTTGGCACTCTTTGGGCCTGTTAATACCAATCAATCATATTGCTTGAATGCCACAGCCTATTTGAGTATTGTTGCTGACCATGTGCATGCCTTCATGGCCACAATTTACCCATCTTCTAATGGCTACTTCCAGCATGATAATGCACCATGTCGCAAAGCAAAAGTCGTCTCAAACTGGTTTCAGAAACATAACAATGAGTTCTGTGTTCTTCAGTGGCCTTCCCAGCCACCAGATCTGAATCAAATAGAACACCTTTGGGATGTGGTAGAACGGGAGATTCACAGCTTGAAAGTGCACCTGAAAAATCAACAGCAATCGCGTGATGCAATCATGTCATCATGGACCAGAATGTCAAAGAAATGTTATAAACATCTTGTGGAATCAATGCCACAAAGAATTGAGGCTGTTTTCAGAGCAAAGGGAGGCCCTACCGAGTATAGTATAGTGTTCCTAATAACGTGCTCAGTGAGTGTGTATATACAGTGCGGGAATCAACAAATGTTTAATTCAACATATTTCCATTGCAGCCATTCACATGAAATTTAGATCAGACATAGGTATTAACTCAGTAAAACTACTCAGCTAAAGAATTTGTAACACCAATCTATAAAAAAAAGTTGTGCAATTCTCCAGGGGAAGGAGAAGGACTGGAGAGGAGGGGGAGCCCAACGGGCCTGCCGAGCCAGAGAAGAGCCACTCCAACAGCAGCACGCTGTCCGGCTGGCGGGACAACATCATCTTCATCAACGAGGTCTTCCACCAGGTACAGCTGACCCTGTATCCCTTGCTGCAGTGTTGACAGGAGGCTGCTGCTGAGGTTCCTCCACTGCTGCACTGCCTCACACATCCAGCAGGGGGCAGCAGCAGAGCAGCTCAGGGCTCTGCAGCACAGGCTGGATTTTTCCTGCTCCTCCTTTGTGGACCTGTCAGCATAGGAGCAGAGGGACACAGCACAGAGCTCATCCCACTTAGACACAGTCCGTCTGGGGTAAGGACAGACACACTGATCTCTGATGAGGAGGAGGGAGGAGGATTTCTCATTGTACAATGTACGCTCCCTCCTCTGTCTCCCCTCAGCTCCAGCAAAGCCCTCCTCCTGCAGCTCCTGTACCTGGTCCCTGTGGGAGGTGAGGCGTGCTGTGTCCCTCTGCAGTGCCCTTGGTGGAGAGCTGGACCTCAGTGAGACTACAAACCAAAGTTATACATAGTTAGTGTATAGCTGGTATATGATTCCAATTCTCAGAATGAGCCGTGAATCAGGAAATTTGGTGTTTCACATAATTACCAATGTTTTTTTTAATTGTTTTTTAATGACTGCCATGGGAGTGGCTGTGGACAAAATCTGCGATGGCCCTATATCCAATTACATTTCTGAAGTCCCTCTCTATCAGAAGAGGTTTTATGCTCTCACCTTTAAACCCAGATGAACATGTATTTTAATCTGAACTGTCCTAGACTATTAAATATAACTTGAAATGGTGACTGACTACTGCTTGAGTTTGTTTTGTGTGAATCTGTAATGACACCAACTCTCATTACAGACCATTATTGACCAATAAGACACTTTACTGAATTTCTATTTCTATCTCTCCACTGGACGAAAATCATTCCTATGGGATTTCCCATAGAGTGAAATAAGGCAGATTTCTTGACAGATTTCATGTTGACAGACATCAATAGCAGACTCCAAAGTCACTAGGTCTCAACTACCCAGCTGAAGCATATTGAACAACACTTATTGGATTTGTGTTCTAATGGCCTACTCTATGTTACCTAGTGATAGGTTTGGGAATTGTTATCTGGGTTTCGTTCTTCCTGGTACATCATCTAGGACTACCTTCTGACTATGTACAACACTCACACACACACATGCTAGATATTCTGCCTGATGGGAGGGCAGGACAGTGATGTCAGGTTTGTGTGGTCATTTGATTGTTGTTGTTGTAATGGCTTAATTACACCTTATTTGGCTCTGTTCTAACCTACCACTCTAGTCTTACACACACGTTGCTGGGGAAATGGCACAAGAAAGACGCAATCCTAGCAACGACAATTGTCAGTAGCAGTAATTATTCTGTAATACTGATGCATGACATGTATTTTCAACACTTTTCAAAAATACGTCACTGTAATGTACACAAAAATACGTCACTGTAATGTATTGGCATTATTACAACTTTGTGTTTCCAATGTATTAATAAGGGCTTTCCCTATTGGCTGTGTAAGAGTCCTTAGCTGTTGTGCACATGCGCTGTACTCTGTCTTAAAATTGATCAGTAAACGAGCATCCACGTAATGTTCGGTCTCCGTTATTGAAACCGTGAATATATATAACTCTAAATATATTACAATTTGGCGACGAGGATGGGATATCTAATGAAAGATGATCCCAGTGACGAGAGACAACTTTGCAGCAAGTAGAACGCAATAAACGAACTTTGTAGCTCGAAAGAAAGAGGCTAGCAAACGGAAGCTAAGTAGCTAAAGGCTACTAGTTTCCAAATCGGTGCGTTAGCTGAATACAAAGAAGGACAGGAAGATTTCGAATCTTACTTGGAAAGACTGGAACAGTGGATGATCGCAAACGAGGTGGACACTGACAAAAAGGTCAGCGTGTTTCTGTCGGTAATCGGAGCGGATGCCTACAGACTTAGCAAAGAATTTAGTCAGTCCTGAAAAACCTAGCACACAAACCTACGAGGAGCTAAGCGAGTCGCTCAGTGAGCATTACAAGTCGAAACCGCTTGTCATCGCGGAACGTTTCCATTTTCCAAAAAAAAATCAACAAGACGGTGAGTCTGTCTGATTACATAGTAGCTTTGAAGCAACTTTCAACTCATTGTGAGTTTGGTGCACATCTTAATGATGCACTCCGTGACCGTTTTGTTAGTGGGTTAAAAGCTGAGGCTGTGCAGAGGAAACTTTTATCGCAACCAAGACTAACATTCAAGACTAAGACTATTACGTAATAAACAAAGTCAAACAGTCAGAACAAAAGGCCTGATTAGACAAAACTTGATGACGAAATGTAGTTCTTGAATGTTATTGGTGTATGTTGACAGGAATCAGAAACACGTTGAATAGAAGGCGTTAACCTGTGTGAAATCTATAAAGACAGGTGACTGAGGAGATAACGGGGTCGGCTACATGTTCTGCGGGAATAAAGTCTTTGAATGAATCAACAGCTCTGGTTAACGGTATTTTATTTTTAAGTATTATAACTTAAATTCTACGACACTAGCATTAGCAAGGAAGGCCTGAAAAATGCCTTCGTGTTTTTCAGGATTGGCTGTGCGTGGACTGGGGCAGCCGTTTCTACGACAGGTTGTTGTTGTTGTTGTTTTCTTTTTTGCAGGGCTCCCGTTGGGAGGACAGCGAGAGCGACTTCGAAGCGGGTATGTGACGTTTAATTACATTTTACAGTGGTAGACACAGTCAACAAATGTATCTGGGTAATGGCATGACTATTTGTCAGTTAGTAGCAATGGTAGCATTGTTAGCTTTAGCTTGAACTAGCTAGCTTGCTAGTCACCTACATGCATTTTGGACTTGTGCTGTGTTGTTTCACAACAAATATTGAGTGGTTCAGAGAGAGTCTAACTATTGTTATTGCTCATACTTATTCTTCTTTTTCTTATCATTATTATTCCAATTCTTCCGATTTTTTGGTATGCTACTCCTCCTACAGCGTTCAAGCTATTTAGACTAATCAAACTTTAAAACGTGCGGAGAGGTATTTTAAAGTCATGATATTTATTCCGATTCCGAACCCTAGCACATATTCCTGACCAATCAGCGGGTAATGCCGCCATTAGCCTTCCTTCTCCACATACCCAATAGTAATCTGCCACTGGCTCATTCTGGCTAAGATATATATCGATTAGAGGTATGCCTCCTGGTGCCCCAGGAGCCCCTAATCTCAGTACCAGTGGTCCAGAACAGTTTTTTTGCCTATCTTGTTTTATCCTGCGCCTCTCATTGGATACTTCTTCTTCTGTCTCAAACATGTTAGGGCTACTTTAGTACTACCTTACGGGTCGCATTCGTATATTGCTTGGTTATAAGCTACTTTTGGCCTAGGTTGTTCCATATTCCAAGGTACAACGGGTGCCACGTGACGTGACAGTCCCCTTTAAATTTCCCCAGGTTTGCGGTGCCATATGTTATGTTAAGTGGTTTGTCGAAGCATTCAAACTTTTGCTTCCAATCAATTGAATCCGGGGATCTCTCTCTTTTTCTCATCTATTCTCACATCTATTTTTCTGCATTGGTCTCTAAAAGTTTGATCATAAAACGGTTGGTATCTGGTGTTGCTTAAGATACCCAAACATTCGGCTGGACAATATGGTCGTTTTGATTCTTCTATGGGACAGGACCTTTTATATAACTGTACACATGCCTGGTATGTGTGTGAGTTAGGTACAACTCGTAGTTTTTTAAGTGGTGATGGACAACACATGAGGCAATCTCCTTCTGTTACTGACTGGGCTGTAAACTCTCCCCATTTATACCAATAATTTTGCTTTGCCTGTTCCCATAATGTATTTACCTTATATTCTCTGTCCCTATCTCTTTTGGTTTCAACCTGTGTTTGCTTCACTTCCTGACTCAATTCTCTAGGCAGGGCCTGTTCTATTTGGGACAGCATATAGATTAGTATTATTACTTTATATATCACTAGTCACTTCCCCAGGATCCCCCAGGCTCTACTGTCCTTCCCGTTCGGCTGGGGGCTGGATTTCCGGCCCCTGTTCAGCCTCTGTACCTGTTCCTTCATTTCCTCTGTGCTCCTGTACGATCTTACCCGTTCCTTCGTCTTCTTCTCTGGTTTGCTTTTTCTTCTTGCCTCGGGACCCTGGTGCAGTGGTTCAAGTGGTACCAGGTTAGACTCCCTCGGACTTGTATTGCAGTGGGGGTGGCTCGCACTACCTCGTACGGTCCCTCTCTCCTTGGCTCGTTCCACTTCCTCCGGAAGACTTTGATGTACACCTGGTCTCCTGGAGTTATCGGATTGGGCAGGGGTGGCTCCGGCTCCGGCTGCTTGTCTTTTTCCTGTGAATATGTAACTTTATGTATCTCAGTTAGTTGTTTCATGTACTGCTTTAGTTCCATCTGGAGTTGTTCCAGTGGTGGTCCTTTGTAAGGTATATATTATATCGATAATATCGATTGGCTATTAAATACAGCCCTCTGATTGGCTTTTAATATCGAGCCTTCTGATTGGCTGTTAAATAGAGCCCCCTGATTGGCTGTTAATATCAAGCCTTCTGATTGGCTGTTAAATACAGCTTCCTGATTGGCTGTTAAATACAGCACTCTGATTGGCTGTAATATCGAGCATTCTGATTGGCTGTTAATATCAAGCCTTCTGATTGGCTGTTAAATAGAGCCCCCTGATTGGCTGTTAAATACAGCCCTCTGATTGGCTGTTAATATTGAGCCTTCTGATTGGCTGTTAAATACAGCCCTCTGATTGGCTGTTAATATCGAGCCTTCTGATTGGCTGTTAATATCGAGCCTTCTGATTGGCTGTTAATATCGAGCCTTCTGATTGGCTGTTAAATAGAGCCCCCTGATTGGCTGTTAAATACAGCCCTCTGATTGGCTGTAATATCGAGCCTTCTGATTGGCTGTTAAATACAGTATAATAGCATTATTGGCTGTTAAATAGAGCCCCCTGATTGGCTGTTAATATCGAGCCTTCTGATTGGCTGTTAAATACAGCCCTCTTATTGGCTGTTAATATCAAGCCTTCTAATTGGCTGTTAAAAAGCATTTTAAAAACATGAATGTAAATGTATATGAAAAGATGTTTTGCTATTGCTAGCTGATGATCGTTATCTCCACTCAACCGAAAATATTTTTGCCCGCCTATTGGCGCTAATTTAACGTTGTGCATGTTTTAAAAAATAAATGAATCCCAACACTGCTCTCCAACTCTGTGGTTAAGTAGATTTGATTTGATGTTTCTTTGTTTTTTTTTAATTGACTGGTAGGTAGTGGCATCCTGAGTTTAAAGACACCAGAGGGTCAGACTAATTCATCTGGTGTACTGAGTGGTCTCTGGCATGCCAACACTAATCTCTATTTTCTCCCTCTCTGCTATGTCCCCTGTCGAAAGTCTGGCCCTCTCCCGACCTGCATTTCCACCTGGGAATGTCACTCAGAGCTTCAGAAGGGGGATTATTCCAATAATCTTCGGTCTCAAGGAGGCTCTTGACAATACCAAGTGGCCCGGCTGGCGCTAGACAGAACACGTCAGGCTGATACATTTTCTATTAGCTCCATTAGCAGAGCCAATCGCAGCGCCCCATTCCGTTAGTGCGCCATTACTGCCCATTAGCAGAGCCAATCGCAGCGCTCCATTCCATTTGTGCGCCATTTTGTGGGCGGGTGACGTTTGGCTAACTGTGGGCTTTTGTCACACTGCTCAGATCACACCGGTAACCTGGCTTGATATATTGATTTGATCAATGGAATTGTTTATATATATTAATACTTTCTTGTCTTATCAGTTCATAGCAACACACTTGCAGCTCTCGTTGTTTGTTGACGAGAGACAGACGCTAGTTCTACGTTCGCTGAAAACTTGATTGAATGATATACTGATTTGATCAATGGAAATGTTATGCTGAATTAATACTTTAATCAGTTTATAACAACACACTATGAGTTCGCTGTTAACGAGAGACGGATACGAGCGAGTTCGAGTGCTACCTAAGGTAAGCTAGCTGTACGATTGCTGAAAATCTGTGTCAAGTCACTAAAACCAACTTGAATAACTTCCTTATATTAGTTGAATCACTAAGATAAGATCTCAGATGATGAAATATGTGGTTTGTCACTTGTTTGCTGGCGAAATGTTGAAACTGTCCGCTGTGTCTTTTCATTTTACCGTTAAGTGATCCATTCTAGACAGATTGATTTGATTCATAACCATTTTTATTGACAATTAAGTGTATGGTGATAAAGGCTTATGATTGATGACAGGTAGACAGATTTCATTGATTATACTAGTCCCATGACAGACTTTCACAGTTAGATATATTGCTCCTAGTCCCATGACAGACTTTGACAGTTAGATTGACATTCTTCCTCTTGTTGGCCTCAGATGGCGAGCAAGAAGCACAGGGCCATGGGGGACAGGACAGTGAGTGGCTGTCTCGCCTCAAGACCTCTGCCACCACTGGGGTTTGGCCCTCTGATGTAGAGGACAGGCCAGCCCCCAGTCAGAAGAGGTGGTATGCTCTCTACCAGAAGGTGAAGTTTGTCTGAGAAATACACCAACAGATTAAACAGATATAAGGTAGGTTGTATATGCCATGACATTGAGCATATTTGTCATGCTGAAAAAGGATCCCATTATCAGTGGTATCGATTGTTGTTGTATCTGTATGTCTTCAGCAGCCAGCCAATGATTGCCTCCACTCTGGGAGAACCAGAGGCTGCGGCCAAACTTGAAGCTCTGGTACGAGCACCGATACCAGTGCTCATTTACAACCAGGCCCTAATACCAGAGCACTTTTTCACCCACAGGCTCCTGGCGAGGATGCCCTACCATCTGTGGAAGGTCAGGGTTTGCTGCCCAATGTGTAGGAGGCAGCTCACAGGTTTTTTGTGTTTATTTCAATAAAAACATTTCTATTTTCAAATATAAATCTTTTATCTGAGTTTTATTCAATCAATTTGACACATTGCTAATAGCGAGTGATGCAGTCCATAAGAGAAAGAAACAGAGGTCTGATAATTTTATAACTGATAATTTCAGATGCATAAACAAAGTTACACACACACACAAGTAACAGACCTGTAGGCCCATAGCAGTCAAACAACAGCAAGTGTACATAAACTTCTGTTTGTTATGTCACAAGAAGCAAGATATTGGCTCAAGGGATCTTGAATTTACACAAAACAACACTTTGGGAAACTTTGCCTGTTTTTATTTCTGGCGCTGGTGGGATTCGAACCGGTGACCTTCGAATCCACTCTTCGCCCTATTCAAAAAACGGAAAAGGCGACATTTTTTCTTTTTCTTTAATCGTTTAGAATACATACTGACAAATAAACTAGTAGATAATGGAAAAGAAGCCTCAATTTATCTCTCTTTCTTTTCCCTCTTTTTCACACCTTCTTACCCCCCCTTAACAGACAAACTTGTCTTCCCCAGCCCTGGTGCAGTTGGTAAAGCACAGGACTGTATGTTCAATAACAGTAATCCTTAGGTCGCTGGTTCAAATCCGGCTCGAAGAAGGAGCTTTTTTTTACCAAATACATTGATTTAACTGTTTTCAGGTTATACACTTTCATATGATACAACTTGTGTAAATACTGTGATTACATTTTCTCTTGCCACACCTCTAAAGTTCTATAGCCATTGTTCTGAGAAGCACTGTATAATTTACCATATGAACAGCGGTGATTTCGGAGGGAGTGGTGAGGGATCACAGTAATGGGGGTACAGACATATCTTGCCGATAGGTGTGAAATGTTGAATGCCGATTGATCAGTAAGAAAGCGCTGATTGATCAGTAAGAAAGTCTCCCCATTGTTCATTCTCTCCCGCCCTCTCTCATGTAAGCACAAGCCCATCAGCCGATAGCCTTGGCGGCGCCTACCATTATGTTTAAACTGTATAAAAGGCAACCCTGATAATCGTCTCTTCAGACTTGTGCTGAACAGACCCCCGGATGTACGCTGGGCTGCTGTTACGCTCTTGTCTCTTATTTGCAAGCAATAAATACCGGACTCAGATATTGTGGCTACTCAGGACTTGTTTCTTGATTCTTACCTCCGAAGAGCTGAAGTACAGAGTGGTAAATCCTAGACTTTCACCACAATTTGGGGGCTCGTACGGGACCGTCTGCCCTGAGTTCATCGTCTCTCTGCCAAGAAGGTCAAAACTCGTATACGGACAGGATATATTCCTGGATCCGAAATCCTCCCTTTGAATGTTCGGAACGCAAAGGTTGAGAGAAAGGCGCCTGAAAGGAGAGGGACGGAGTTCTCAGGCACGGCGAGTCCATAAAGACATTGAACTCGGAAGAGGTGAGTCCACAATATTTGTGAATTAAAAATCTGTGTAGGACTAGGTGCTTGCGAAAATTCTAAGCCGGGCTATGGTCGACTTTGTAAATCCCTGGTTGGACCGGGTCGGCAGTTGAAAAGTCCTAGCCGGGCTAGGTCGACTGTTTTGTACGGTTGAAAATCATAAATCTGGGCTGAGGTCGACTGTTTGGAAATCCCTGGTTGGACCGGGTCGGCAGTTGAAAAGTCCTAGCCGGGCTAGGTCGACTGTTTCGTACGGTTAAAAATCCTAAACCGGGCTGAGGTCGACTGTTTGTAAATCCCTGGTTTGACCGAGTCGGCAGTTGAAAATCCTAACCGGGCTAGGTCGACTGTTTGTACCATGCTGCTGGTAAGATAAAGAAGTTACGGAACGGGTCGCGGAAGGTAGATTGGAAGGTTTGGGGATGGAAATCTGAGGTGACAATTAGACGGTCACAACAAGAAAAAGGCAGAGCAGCTAACGATGAAAGAGGAAGGGGGAGCCAGGGACGGTAAAGCAAGTTGAATCAAGAAGGTAGACACAAAGTTGAATCAGGAAAGTAACCGCAAGTTAGGTAGGCTAGGGTCTTCTAACCAGTGTCCTATAGTTTTATTGTCTGAGCAGGTTGATGTGGATTTCGACCGCCTCTCCGTCCGCCCACCACGGTACGGCGGAGAATAACCGAGAGTAACCGCCAGTGTCGCCGACTGCAGCTGAAGGACATCATTCCTGTGGAGATGCAGAGGCTGACCAAGTATCCTCTACTGCTTGAGAGCATAGCCAAGTACACACGTACCATAGACTACTACGATTTCACAACGACTACAATTCATGTATGTTCCTGTGGTGAGGTTCTCCTACAAGCCCCCTATGTGTTTTTCGCCTCACCTGCACACTTTTTAAACCTTGTCTTTTTAAAACTGCTTTCTCTTTCACCTCCCTTTTTTGCACCTCCGCCCCCTTTACCTAACACCCCCCAACCCACCCCCTCCAGCTCAAAACACTTGCTCACTTTCTGGTGTAGTGCACTTATCGGCCCACATTAACAATGAGATGATGAGTTGATGGATGACTGGTTGACGTTTGGTTGTTGTTTTTGACCCCTAGAGGAGATGGAGGAGAGGGACAAGGTGAAGAGGACAGGAGACTGCTGCAGGAAGATACTCAACTATGTTAACCAGGCCGTCAAAGAGGCAGAGAACAAACAGGTAACCAGGACCGTGTGAATAGACGCCATTGATTAGACCCAACATTGGTGGTCACATGCCGATGAGGGGTGTGCCGATCTCATATTACTTGTTTCCGTAAATTAGGACTTGATACTGGTAATCGGATAATACTTGTGATCGGACAACCAGGACTGTGATTTAAATGCTTAAAATGAAGGAGCAGGTCGTTTAGAATGCCACTGAGCTGCACAAGTTGGTCAGAATGCATATTAGCAAGCACCTGTCATTATTTTTGTGGTATGTTCAATGTTTTGGTTAGTAATATAATGATTCATGATTTACCACAGGACAACATGTGTGATTGTTCAGTGCTCATAAGTGTGTGTGTGTGTGTGTGTGTGCACGTTCCTATCCTTACAGGGACTAGAGGACTACCAGAGACGGTTAGACCTGTCCTTACTGAAGCAGAGTGAGAACCCCATGATCTCATAGTTCAAGGTGAGGAGGCGCTCCACTACTCTCCCATTCACTTCTAATCAGAAAGTTTCCCTTTAAGGTTCCTGTTTGATTATTTTGAATTTCTGTAAGTTATTCCCTTGCGTCTGTTATCCGTAGCCTTGTATTCTTGTTTGGCATTGTTACGTTCCCACTCCTACATGTGCGTTTCCTTGTTGTGTTTTGTGTTTCCTTCTGTTTTTCCCTTGACCTGTCACTCTACATTCAGGTGTCCGTCAGCAATTGGCCATTCGTCCCAATCAGTCATCACCATTCCTGACCAATCAGAGGGCTGTCCGTGTCATTTAAAAGCTCCGCTGGCCTTCCCCTCGGGAGTCGACCCAGTTGTACCGTAGCTTATGTTTGCTGTCGATTCGCTGTTGCTTAGTTGTTCGAAACCTCCGACGTACTTATTTACATTTAGTTTTCTTTTGGTATACTTGCGTCATTGTTTACGTATAGTTTTTTTCTCAATATTTGTCTGTCTGTTAAATGTACGCCATAGGGGTAAGGTGAATAGGTAAGAGACCCATGGGTTTACATTTCCAACACGTAGGCTCATCTCTGTTACAATTCACCAGGTTAGGAGTGGGTGCCGCCCCATGTATGTTCTAGTCTAGTGTAGCATAGCACTTTAGCATAGCCCTGGTAGTATAGATTACTATTGCACTAGTTTAGGACATCACCTTTGTTTATGATTTATTTGCTTTGGCACCGCTCATAGTTCCCTTTTCTCCTTGGCGTGTGTCTTGTGTTGTGTTTTCCCAGAGGAAATAAATAATTGTATATAGTTTACACTGTGGTTTGTGCCTGTTTAATTCCTGCAATAAGTCCGTGGCACTACCTTTTTGTTGCGACTCCTCTACCGCCCCTAGACGTAGACGAGTTGTCATCTGGAGTCAGGCATTATGATTGTTTTCTACTCTGTAAAAGCCAAAAATGTTCAGGAAAAGAAGAAACTGAAGTTTTGATGATTCACATTCTCCTGTCGAATATGGATCTCACCAAGAGGAAGATGGTGCATGAGGGACCTCTCTCCTGGAAGGTCAACAAAGACAAGACAATCGGTACGTTGACATGAATGAAATGTGTTTTAGCGCAGAGAGAAAATACTGCATTTGAATTAATTCATTGTACTGTACACAGATTTTTACATTTTACAATGTTTTAAAGTTGTGAACGCCTCTCTGAAGGTATGAGCTTTAATTCTGACTTCTGAAAGAACATAGATTCCACCAACAACTTTGTGTCCCTTAGAAAAAGAAGTCACTTCCTCTCTGGGTCTGCAAGCCCCGCCCACAGGGTCCAATCCATTCCAAAATCAGAGGAGGAGGAAGAGTTGCCATTGCCAGATAGGGGAGAGGAGGAAGATTTGAAGGAGGTGGTGGTGGAGGAAAAGGAGGAGGAGGAGGTGGAAGAAGGAGCCTTCCTAGAGGGCGAGCTGGTAGACAGACTACCCTTCTTCCAGGAGAGGTCACACCAGGGCATCGCCGTCAACCACCAGGAACCTGACGCAGAGGAGGCCCTGAGGACCTGTGAGTTCACTGCCCTGGCCTACCCCAGTAGACTAACAAAGCACGGTGCTATACTGTACCATAACCATGTCTTACAGTCAAACTCTTCATGTACGGTCTACTACTCTACATCTATGCTTTTGTTCTGTCAAGAACCTGTGAATTATTTTTTCTATTCTTTTTTTTCTTTTTTTTCTTCGATTCTGGGTCCGCTATGGGAGGTGTCTATTTAATTGGTGGAAAGCCGCGGCACCTGTTTTTGGAGAGAATCCGAGTTAGACGGGGAAGTGGAACAGCTTTTTGACCACAAACAATCACCACAAGCTACTGCAAACTAACAAAAGTTATTGTCACAAATTGAAAGAAACAATTCGGGATCAATATATTTTGTTTATGGCATTGAAGAGCCACAGAGAATATTTTTGTTGAACGTTAATGCATAATAAATGCTATTTTGGTTTGAATTCTAACTTTTGATCTCCGCTTTTTTCTCTATCTTGGATTGTGTGTTATTAACCCCGCTCCAGCTTCGACAGTGGCTATTTGAAAGGAGTGTTTTTGTTATTTCGTTATGTTGTTAAAAGAAGCCACAATAGAAATTGTAACACTCCAATCTAGAAATCAAGTTATGTGCAATTCTCAGGAAGGAGAAGAACTGGGGAGGAGGGGGAGCCCAACAGGCCTGCCGAGACAGAGAAGAGCCATTCCAACAGCAGCACGCTGTCCAACTGGCGGGACAACATCATCTTCGTCAACAAGGTCTTCCACCAGATACAGATGTGCAGAAGTACCATGGGCTCGGTGTTGTTATTGTTTAATATTGTCTAAAAGTATGAAGAGTAATGTTTTTACACGATAAGGACCCGGACCAGATTAAACAAACGAAACGAACCTACAAACCTAGTATTTTCACTGTAGCAAGATATGATAGAAATACATATACATACTGTAATAATGTTTGTTCGTACGGAGGCAGACGCAGTATGGTAGTGAGGGAATGTAGCTCCCGTTTATTAGCACAGTGGTCAATTTGGCTTTTCAGCCCGTTTCAAAGTTCAGCGACTTTCCAGTCGTCTCTCTCTCTCGGAACCTGCTCCTTCGTTCCCAGCCCACCACCTGAAAAAGCAGAGGCACACACATCTTAAGCATCTAGTCAACGAGGCTTCATTTGCAACAGGTGTGCAACGGAGCCTCGCCGACATAACCCTGGCCATGGTCCTGTAGCTCCCTCTACAGGCCGAACGCTGCATGTCCCCCCACACATACATAGTGTAATGCTTATTTGATTTCCTCCACTTGCTTTTGAATGGAGTGTTGATCTGAATGACCCTATGAGATGAGATGAGTTGCATTGGACTGCCCTCTAGTGGACGGACAGTATCACTCCATCGAAGACACATTCTTAGAAATTTGACTCGAACACACTCATTCTCAGGATGAAAATAGAGATTGTGTGTGTGCAGTCAGGAGAAGGAGAGGGACAATCTCCTGGAATTATATTATATAATTATAATTCTATAATAATGATAATTATGATGTATTATCTTAATATATTATAATACATAACACATATTCTCGTAAATCTCCTGATGTCTTTATCTTCCCCCTGCAGTCCTTCCTGTTGCCGTCCTGCGAGGCGTCAACCTCGGGCCTCTGTAGCAGCCATCTCTATCCCTTTAACAACCATGTGCACCCTTCAGCTACACAGTCACATCTCCATACACGCTGATGATGTCATCTCACCTTTGCTCCTTTCATCAACAGGTGACGCCAGTGTGAAGGAAAAATCTAAAACTCCCTGGTATCACAAAGCCAGACTACAACATAAGGTGACAGATTGGAATTTTGAAGGCCACAAACCGACACTGATATTGGGGGATTGTAACCTGAACAAAATTCCTCCTTTCACCAACCCCAACATATAAATTGACAGTTACCCTGGGGCCTGCTTCTACCATTTCACCAATGTTTTGGAAAAGGGTGGACTGTGTGTGCTGCTGCCAAAAAATGGACACTAGAGGGAAGTCAAGAAGAATTTGTTGGAGCGCTATTGAACCATCAGGGTGTGAATGCTTTAGGAGAAGAAGTGCTACGTGGGCGAAAGTGCAAAGTAAGGTGTTGATTTTAAAATCATAGCAGGCCTGCCTATATAAATAGATAATAACAATTACAAGATAAAAAGAAAATGCTGGGGACATGTAATAAATTAGTAATAAGAATAATGATAAGACAATTATAGATGACAGGACGTATAACCCCCATAATAATGTGGCCATGTGTAAGTGCTTCAGTTTTCTTCAGTGGCCTTCCCAGTCACTGGATCTGAATCCAATAGAACACCTTTGGGAAGTGGTAGAACGGGAGATTCACAGCTTGAAAGTGCACCTGAAAAATCTATAGGTATTGCGTGATGCAATCATGTCATCATGGACCAGAATCTCAAAGGAATGTTTCAAACATCTTGTGGAATCAATGCCACGAAGAATTGAGGCTGTTTTAAGAGCAAAGGGAGGCCCTACCCAGTATTAATATAGTGTTCCTAATGAAGAGCCCAGTGAGTGTATATGTGTTTGTTAATGGCGGCAGCTAATGGGGATCGATCCTAAAGATAGTGAGAAAGAAAGGAAGACAGGAGTGCTGGATCAGAGACCTTGAGTGGATAGTAGTAAATGATGCATCTGCATGTAGAAGATTATTTTCAAATACATCAAAGTAATTCTTCACATTGAGAGAGAGTCTGTCGAGGGAGAACCCTTCAACTTTAACAATAGATATTAATATGATTTATTTAAACTGTTGGGCCCCTTCATTGATCGCAGATCTGAAATGATGATATGCTGCCCTCTTGTAGACAGACAAGATTACTTGAAGTACACATATTTTAGTGTATGTGAAACCAACCTATTCACTTCCTAAAAGGCTGCAGTCATAGTGCAGATCAGCATTACCACACACAGACAGACTTCTATGAGAAACTCCTACCCTAACCCTCACCCTATGACTGAAAGGAGAGATGGAATTGAGATGGTTAACAGGTGTGCTTCTCCTAGGACTATTGACTACCCCAAATGTGTAGGACGTGGCATAAAATGATCTTTACCTGTGTATTGTTGCATCATACAACATCTGTAGCTATATGTCGCTATTTCTTTGTTAGGTCATCTCTGTGATGTATGGCAAGGCAATGTGTGGATGTGAAACCATATCATTGATTATTGTTTCTCTTTCTCAGTTTCACTCTTTCTAAATCAATAAACCTGAAGTCAGACTGACATTCTGTCTCCAGACTCTTGGGAGGTGTTTAGAGGTGTTCAGCTATGTATGAGGACAGAGCAGGTGTCTAAGTATTAACAGATGTTTGTTTCTTTGTCGCCACAGCCTACCTGAGTATTGCTGCTGACCATGTCCATCCCTTTATGACCACAGTGTACCCATCTTCTGATGGCTACTTCCAGCAGGATGTGGTGGAACGGGGGATTCACATCATGGAGATGCAGCCTACAAATCTGCAGCAACTGCGTGATGCCATCATGTCAATATGGACCAAAGTCTCTGAGGAATGTTTTCCAGCACCTTGGTGAATCTATGCCACAAAGAATGAAGGCAGTTCTGAAGGCAAAAGGGGGTCCAACCCGGTACTAGCAAGGTGTACCTAATAAAGTGGCCGGTGAGTGTATGTGTGTGCTCTACAAACATTCTAAACCATAACTCGTCTTACTGAATGAATACTTTATTCAGGTTTGGCCATTCAAAATAAATCTGGCTTCAGCCCCGCAGCCATGCTGGTGACTTGGTTTTTTACCTTT
Organism: Argentina silus; assembly: GCF_951799395.1. Taxonomy (NCBI): domain Eukaryota; kingdom Metazoa; phylum Chordata; class Actinopteri; order Argentiniformes; family Argentinidae; genus Argentina; species Argentina silus. The sequence goes on from NC_139657.1 coordinate 31,698,208, forward strand.
TGAATTCTCCTGACTGTTAATACACAGTTCATTTCAGCAAATTACCATTGCCCAGCTGTGGATAGACATCTGAGGAAGGAACATAAAGGGAGAGGTCCTGCTCAATGTAAATCAATCAACCAACCTATCAATGAATCTACAATCTAAACTGTTGAATCTATCAAAACAGTTTTCCATTAGCCCACCTTTGCATTGTGTTCGCTGTCTACTCTGCCAAGTGTGGCTGTTGGGTATTGAACTCGGGTCCGTTTACCCTTGGAAAAGACGGGAAAACTGTAGATAGATACAGAGGTAAGAAAGTGAACCAGATGAACAAAAAAGAAACACTAGAATTGTAACTCAAAATGATCAAAAAATCTCAAGTAAGTGTGATGGCACTTCTCTCCTGTTCACTAATTACCTTTTCACTGTGACTAAAGCTTTGTTCCCTTGTTTTCTCCACTCCCGTTATTACTTTCACCTGATCCTCCCCTTCACAGTATATTAAACAAAATGTCTCATTTCTATTTTTGGCATCTGTCCATTATTCTTCATCAGTCTGGGGAATCTCTTACTTTTCATCATACAATATTTTGGTTGTTTTCTGGGTCTTTTAAAGCCATAGTCCACCCATTCAATCATTATTGTATGTTTTTCTTATTTTGGTTCAAGACTATGCATCTGTAACCTTTGATAAGCCTTCATCACTTTGTTACAGTACTTGGTTTTGTAATGGCAAAAAATATTTGTACTATTTTGTTTTAGTTTTATATTAAATGTATTGACCTTTCTGTGACCCAATGTACTTTGTTATTTTTAATTATGTGACTGAGGAAGAACCAAAACCGACTGCTCCTTCTCTTGTATCAAAGATGTTATGTGACCTTGGAACACTCCTAACTGCAGGCTGAGGTTTGAGATAGTGGCTCACAACGCCTACGCTTCTTTCCCAGCTTCTTGGTCAGCAAACAGGTGCAAGATATGTTTACCCCTAGACCTATGACGTATGAGCATTGGAGTTAAGGATGGTCTTCTCCTCAGCCACAGCATCAGTATCTGAATCCACACTGTTGGTGAAGGAATGCTGATCCAGCTGACCAACGTTGTATAATACTTTCTATATGCATTAAAACTCTCAACTGAGACCAAACATCGTTTGTTGTTGTTCACTGAAAGATTTCCATAACAATCTGAGGTTACTTTTGATTGACGTTGGCATGAAATATAATGTGGGAAACATTGATTTCCGTTGATGGCAGTGAATGACAATGTCAGCCAGTGATGGCTGTAGCAAAGTAAAGAAGGCTTATTATAGGTTGCAGTCACTCCTGGCCCACACCACGACTAGACTATTTCCATTATTAGACCAAGATGAACGAAAGTTCATCCAAATGTTGTCATTCTCTTTAATAGCTGCCTTATACTCCACAGACAGTTTTTCCTCTCCATGTTTTTGTTTTCTTTCGCTAGTATCTTCTTCATCTGCCCATGTTTCATCAGTGTGGAGATCCGCTTTCTTCTCCTCATCCCCCTTTTGATATTTTTTCATGTCACCTGTTTGGACACTTTCACTGTCATGACTATGATGCTGGCTGGAAATCGAGTGCAGATGCTTCAAGAAAATGGAAAAACAGACAAAGTGGTACTGTTAAACAAAAAAACAACAACTATTTTATCAGAAAAAAGACTGATCATATGTATACTTTTTTTCGGCCTGATACATATGAAAGCATTCAAAGATATCTTACTTACTCATCTAACCTCTTCGCAACAATGTTGCTGTGCTAACTGCTCAACTCTGACCTTCTAGAATATCGCAGAGCTGGCTTGGATTAGAAGAAGTTTATTTTTCCAGAAGGTACTTTGTTTATGGTGTCAGGTGCATAAAGGCAATATTAATCAGACACAGAGTTTGACCTGCAACTCACTCTACGAGCACCATTGAACTGATGATCAGCTCAGAATGTGAATGGAAAATGTGTAGGTCTACATTCCATGCATTTGCCCAGTACCTTTTCTCTAATATTAGGTATGAAAATATGACTTTCAATGTAACAATTTACATCTCCAATAACAGCTTATTCCCTACAGTATTATAGTGAACTGCATGTGTAAAAGCAGTGTGCTATATGTGTAATGCCATTTAAAATTTTACCTACAGTAGGTTACCATGGTAGCCGGCGTCAAATGGTCACCACTTGTGTGATATCACTGTGTTACAACATATTCTGTCATATTTGTTGTACTGTATCTCGCATCTCCTAGCAATAATAACCATGGCACCTCTGATGATGTCACTGTGACATCATGAAATGTAACAGTGGCACGCAGGTTCATTCCACGCTGAACATTTTAAATTACTATAGCCATGTATACAACCATGCACTAGGCTGGGCCTGCATCGGCCTTCAATAAAACCACCTCCAATGCCCTCAGTAATGCTGACATTTTAGTGGCAAACACATATTGATAGATCTTACCATAAGTCAGCCCAAAACAAATACACACCCTATCTACAACTATCTGTTAGCAAACACTTTTCCAGCTTTCTCTTTGTACTACCAATGTATTATATAGCAAACAAAATGTTCATGGAACACTCGTAAGTCTTTTTAGAGATATTTTTTTCAAAAAAGCATATTAACGCAAGTTGTTCAGAAACAATGATTACAAATTCCAGATTGCATCAAATCTAACAATGGTTAAATACATGCTTCTTACCAATTAATTGATTTATTAATGTTAATGCACACCAAGACAAAACTTGAATATTTTCTGTGCACAATACTGTACAACTTAGCAGGACATTATATCATTTTGATAACAATCATTGCTTTTTCAGTGAAACATTTGGAACATTTGGTCAATGGTCAGTCTTTCTCCAACTACCTGACTACCAGAATGTTCACATACCCAAGACTCTATCCCTATGGCATTGTTTGTGACATCATATCATTGTGACATCACATCAAACTGTACTTGTGCCTGTAAAGATGCAGTTTGGGTATTTTCTCTGTAGTTACTGTAACTGTATTAATCCAAGGGCTGAGATTGGTGGAACTCACATTGCAGTATTTATGCAAAAGCTCTTTTATTACATTAGCAAATTAAATCCAAAAGTAGTTTGGGGTACTGTAGAAACCATTTACCACTGCCATAAGACCACCTCACAGGTTGATGATTTCAGTTCTCATAATTTGTACAAGTGATATATACACCAAGGAAATACACCACTCGTAAAATATACCACTTGTCCTGATTTAGTGCTATCTCAAACCTAGACGTGTTGATCCTTTGATTGCTTTTGATTGAATTAGTAGGATAGAGAGGGTGAATAGTGTCTTTTTGGTTTTGTTTTCAAATTCATGCATATTACCCTAACCCCAAAAACAAGAGAAATACATGTTGCTCACCATTAATTACTTATGGAAATTCACACCAAAGACAACATTTTTATAACAATTAAGGCCTTTTGACTGAAATGTTTGTAAAATGTTGTACAGAGGACTTACCAATGCTGAGTCTTTCTCCATCTACCTGATGCCCGGGAAGTTCACATACCCAATACTACCCTATGGCAACCCATGTATGATGTCATCGTATGGAACATCACATAATTGTGATATCATATCAAGCTGTAACACATGTGTTTGAGCCTATGGAGTTGTGTTGTGTAGATTGTCTCTCTAATTAGTAATGTAGTCAAAGTCAAAGTCAAAGTGGCTTTATTGTCAATTCTTCACATGTCAAGACATACAAAGGAATCGAGAGGACGTTTCTCACTCTCCCACGGTGAGACAGATAAAGTGCCCAGGCACAACAGATAACACATACTAAAAGTAAAACATTCAATAAAAATAATTTAAACAGTGCAAAAAGAGCAGTCAGTAAAGACAGTAAGTAGCAGCCAAATACTGTGTATTCTGTATAAAAAAAATAATAGTGCAATAGTGCATTGTAGCAATAGAATAGTGGATTGTCCAGAGTCCGTAGTGTTTTTGGGGGAGGGGGGGGGGGCTGAAGGGTTGGGAGGGGGGGGGTGGTTGGGAGGGGGGGTGGTGGTTTCAGCTTCTTGACAGCTTGGAGGATGTGGCTGGGGGAAGTGAGGGGAGAGAATTTAGCTTCCTGACAGCTTGGGGTATGAAGCTTTTCGTGAGTCTGGTGGTGTGGGCACGGAGGCTCCTATACCTTCTTCCAGAAGGCAGGAGGCTGAACAGACTGTGTGCGGGGTGGCTTGCGTCGCTCACAATCGAGGTAGCTTTGCGGGTGAGGCGGGTGGAGTAAGTCTCTTGCAGGGAAGGGAGTGGGGCACCAATGATCTTAGCAGCTGTGTTCACAATGCGTTGCAGTGCTTTCCTACTGTGTTCGGTGCAGCTACCGCCCCACACAGTGATGCAGCTGGACAGGATGCTTTCAATGGTGCCTCGGTAGAATGTTGTCAGGATAGGTGTGGGAGCTTTCGCTCGCTTCAGCTTGCGGAGGAAGTAGAGGCGCCGCTGGGCTGTCTTCGCCAGTGATGCGGTGTTGGTGGTCCAGGAGAGGTCCTCACTGATGTGCACCCCCAGGAATTTGGTGCTGCTCACTCTCTCCACAGCAGCACCATCGATGGTCAGTGGTGGGTGTTCGGTGTGCCCTCTCCGGAAGTCGACCACAATCTCCTTCGTTTTGCTGACATTCAGCAGGAGGTTGTTGTCTCTGCACCACGTGGTCAGAAGGTTGACCTCCTTTCTATAGTGGGTCTCGTCGTTCTTGGAGATGAGACCCACCAGAGTTGTGTCGTCCGCAAACTTCACCATGTGATTGGTGCTGTGGGTTGATGTGCAGTCGTGAGTCAGCAGGGTGAAGAGCAGGGGACTGAGGACACAGCCTTGGGGGGCCCCTGTGCTGAGTGTGATGCTGCTCGAGGTGTTGTTGCCGACTCGTACTGCTTGTGGTCTCTCGCTGAGGAAGTCCAGCAGCCAGTTGCAGAGGGAGGTGTTGAGCCCCAGCTGGTCCAGTTTACAGATCAGTTGTTGCGGGATTATGGTGTTAAATGCTGAGCTAAAGTCTATGAAAAGCATTCTCACATATGAGTCTGCTTTTTCCAGGTGGGTGAGGGTTGGGTGGAGAGCAGAGCAGATTGCGTCCTCTGTGGAACGTTTTGCTCGGTATGCAAACTGAAAGGGGTCCAGGGTGGGGGGGAGGATGGACTTAATGTGAGACATGACTAGCCGTTCAAAGCACTTCATGATGATGGGGGTCAGTGCTACAGGGCGATAGTCATTGAAGCAGGATGGAGCGGATTTCTTTGGCACAGGTATGATGATGGAGGTCTTGAAATGTGATGGGACAGCAGCTTGACGCAAAGAAGTGTTAAAGATGTCCGTGAAGACATCCTTAAGCTCCTCTGCGCAGTCCCTCAGCACACGGCCTGGGATGTTGTCTGGGCCTGTTGCTTTGCGGGGGTTGATGGTAGAGAGTGTCCTCTTCACACTGGCAGCAGACAGGCACAGGACCTGATCGTGGGGGGGGGGTGGGGTTTTCTGTGGGCTTGTAGTGTTTGTTGCTTCAAACCGTGCAAAGAAGCTGTTGAGGTTGTTGAGCAGAGAGATGTTGTTGTCGCAGGTCTGTGGCGCGGGCTTGTAGTCCGTTATGGTCTGAATGCCCTGCCACAGGCTCCGCGTGTCTCTGCTGTCCTTGAAGTGGCAGGTAATCTTATTTGTGTAGTCCAGTTTTGCTTTCTTGATGCCACGGGACAGGCTGGCTCTCGCTGTTCTCAGGCCATTTTCATCCCCGGCTCTGAAGGCTTTGTCTCTGGCCCTCAGCAGCCGATGGACTGCCCCTGTCAGCCATGGCTTCTGGTTAGCCCGAGTGATGATGGTCTTTTTGTGGGTCACATCATCAGAGCACTTACGGATGTAGGAGAGGACAGTGTCTGTGAGCTCCTCATTGTCCGTATGGTTGTTCTGTGTGGCTGCTTGCTTGAACATGTCCCAGTCTGTTGTTGCAAGACAGTCCTTGAGAGCAGACCTGGACCCCTCCGGCCACACAGTTATCTCTTTCCGGACCGGTTTTCCGACTTTCACTCTGGGCCTATATGCTGGCATTAGCATGACAGTGATGTGATCAGAGAGTCCGATGTGGGGGAGGGGGGAGGCCTTGTATGCTCCTTTGTGAGAAGTGTAGACCAAGTCCAAGGTGTTTTCCCCTCTTGTTGGGAAATTGACATGCTGATGGAGTTTTGGTAGGACAGGGCTGCATTTGATGGATGTGTGTTCAAAGTAGCTCTTTTTCACATGTTATAATAAAATCAATGACATAATCAAAACAAAGTTTTCAGGTATAGTAAAAACAAACTTCCACTGTCATTAGACTGCCCTCAAGTATATGATTCCAGTTCTCAGAATGAGCCATGAGTCAGGAAATGTGGTGTTTTACAAACAGTTTTAACCATCATTTGCGATGCTTTTTTCTTTTCTTTTTTTAAATGACGGCAACAAAATCTGCGATGGCCCTACATCCAGTTACATTTTTGAAGTCCCTCTGTATCAGAAGAGGTTTTATGCTCTCATCTTTAAACCCAGATGAACATGTATTTTAATCTGAACTGTCCTAGACTATTAAATATAACGTAGATGTTTCACTTTAAATGGTGACTGACTACGACTTGAGTTTGTTTTGTGTGAATCTCAACTCTCAAGACCATTATTGACCAACTCAATGACACTGAATCACCTTCATGATCACATTACTGGACACATGTAGGCCAACTGCTCATTTTAAAATCTAAAATAATCTTTGTCATGATGGCCATTTAGGATGGAACGGGACTCGCCAATAAGAAACCAACTCCAGACTTGATGAGGTGAGGGGAGAGGAGGAGGGTGAGACTTGAGTGCAGGGGAGAGGAGGAGGAGGAGGAGGAGGAGGAGGGTGAGACTTGACTGGGTAAGGGGAGAGGAGGAGGGTGAGACTTGACGAGGTGAGGAGAGAGGAGGAGGGTGAGACTTGACTAGGTGAGGGGAGAGGAGGAGGAGGGTGAGACTTGACTAAGTTATGTGCAACTCTCCAGGGGAAGGAGAAGGACTGGGGAGGAGGGGAAGCCCAACGGGCCCGCCGAGCCAGAGAAGAGCCACTCCAACAGCAGCACGCTGTCCGACTGGCAGGACAACATCATCTTCGTCAACAAGTTCTTCCACCAGGTACAGATGTGCAGAAGTACCATGGGCTCAAGTTGTTATCGTTTAATGTTGTCTAAAAATATGAAGAGTAACGTTTTTAGACGTTTTAGAAGAGTTACCAGATTAAACAAATGAAACAAACCTACAATTCACATGTCGTATTTTCACTGTAGAAAGATATGATATGACAGAAATATGTTAGCATTACCGTACGTTTAATGCTCATTTGATTTCCTCACGGTCACCACTTGCTTTTGAATGCAGTATTGATCTGAATGACCCTATGAGATGAGATGAGTTCTAGATAGATAGATAGATAGATAGATAGAAACTTTATTTATCCCAGGGGGAAATTCAGGTTCCAAGTAGCGTACAGACATAGGGGTATCACACATAACATACACATACAACATACAACATTAGCAGTATTGTATACAGGTGAGGTGCAGTTGTAAATGTCTTTGCAGTTAGGTGAGGTGCAAAAAGGTAAGGCAGACAGTGCAATTATAGCATTAAATACTAAAAACTAAATACGGGCTACATAAATATGGCCTATTTTTAAAGTGCATTTAGTCCAGGCTGGTGGAGGGAGGTAGTTAAATGAGGTGAAACAGTGACATGATGATGTGATACAGAGGGTGGAGGTTATGCAGAGAAGTCCATCTCTCTGCCCTTGATTGACATATTGTGAAGTTGTATGGCTCTGGGGACAAATGATTTAGTCAGTCTGTCAGTTTTGCTTGTCAGTGCTCGTAGCCTCCAGCTGATCAAGCTCTTCTGCTGGATGATGGTGTGGTACAGTGGGTGACCTTCATTGTTCATGATGGTGAGCAGTTTGCTCAGAGTTCTTTTTTCCATTACTGAAGTGATGCTCTCCAGTTCAGCTCCCACAACAGAGCCAGCTTTCCTTACCAGCCTGTCCAGTCGCCCGGCATCCCTCTTCTTAGTGCTTCCTCCCCAGCACACCACTGCATAGAAGAGAACCCTGGCGACCACAGGCTGGTAAAACATCCCTAGGAGTTTGCTGCAGACATTGAAGGACCGCAGCCTCCTCAGGAAGTACAGCCGGCTCTGTCCTTTCTTGTAAATTGCATCAGTGTTGGCTGACCAGTCCAGTTTATTGTCCAGGTGGACCCCCAGATACTTGTATGTGCTGACCATCTCCACATTGACTCCCTCAATGGAGACTGGTAGCAGAGCGGGCTTAGACTTACGGAAATCCACCACCATCTCCTTGGTCTTTGTAGTGTTGAGTTGTAGGTGGTTGAGTTTGCACCATTGCACAAAGTCCTCCACCAGGCTCCTGTACTCCCCCTCCTGCCCATCTCTGATACACCCCACAATTGCAGTATCGTCCGAAAACTTCTGCATGTGGCATGACTCTTTGTTGTAGCAGAAGTCAGACGTGTACAGGGTGAACAGGACAGGAGAGAGCACAGTTCCCTGTGGTGCTCCGGTGTTGCATACCACAGTGTCCGAGAGGCAGTCCTTCAGTCTGACGAACTGTGGCCGCCCTGTCAGGTAGTCAGTGATCCAGGATACCAGGTGGGCGTCCACACCCATCTGCAGGAGCTTGTCTCCCAATCTGAGGGGTTGGATGGTGTTGAAAGCACTGGAAAAATCAAAGAACATGATTCTCACAGCGCTTTTCCCTTTGTCCAGGTGAGAATGCGTCCTGTGCAGTAGATATGTGATGGCATCGTCTACTCCAACCTTCTCCTGGTATGCAAACTGTAGTGGGTCCAGTGCATGGCTAACCTGGGGTCTGAGTGTATGTAGAAGCAGTCTCTCCATTGTTTTCATAATGTGTGAGGTGAGTGCGACTCTATTCTATTCTATTGGACTGTCCTCTAGTGGACGGACTGTATCACTCCATCGAAGACACATTCTTAGAAATTTGACTCCAACACACTCATTCTCAGGATGAAAATAGAGATCATGTGTGTGTGCAGTCAGGAGAAGGAGAGGAACAACCTCCTGGAATTATATTATATAATTATAATTATATAATAATTATAATTATAATGTATTATCATAATACATTATAATACATAACGTATATTCTAGTAAATCTCCTGATGTCTCTATCTTCCCCCTGCAGGCCTTCCTGTTGCCGTCCTGCGAGGCATCAGCGACCCGCAAGGTGATCAAGGTGTACAGGAAGTTGATCCTGCAGGAGAAGCCCACCTTCATAATGGAGCCGGAGAAGAGCAGCTAGGACGAGGTGGAGGAGACCCAGAGCAGCTGCTCACCACGGAGATGGACAGCACGCATGTACAGGTGAGGACCAAACACACGCCACACACCACACACACACACACACACACACACACACACACACACACACACAGATGATGTTGTCTCAAACATGCACTTACTTAGGGTTAGCACTGCCTATATAAATAGATAATAACAAGTATATATATATATATATATATATGCTGGGGACATGTAATAAATTAGTAATAAGCATAGTGAAAAGACAATTATACATAAAAGGAGGTAAAACCCCCATAATAAAGTGGGCATGCGTAAGTGCTGTGATATATTAACAAACATTTTAGAAAAAGGTAGACGGTAATAAGTGCTGATGTCCTACAATTCGAGAAAATCACACACTATATATACATACATACGTAAACCACACACAGAGACAAATAAATATGAAAGTGCTGAAGTATAATACATGCTGTAGTATAATAAATGCAAATATATATATATATATTATATATACAATCAACAAACACTTTATTAGCAACACCTGTACACATTCTCATGGTGGAGGTGGTGTAATGGTGTGGGGAATGTTTTTTTGGCACACTTTGGGCCTGTTAATACCAATCAATCATATTGCTTGAATGCCACAGCCTATTTGAGTATTGTTGCTGACCATGTGCATGCCTTCATGGCCACAATTTACCCATCTTCTAATGGCTACTTCCAGCATGATAATGCACCATGTCGCAAAGCAAAAGTCGTCTCAAACTGGTTTCAGAAACATAACAATGAGTTCTGTGTTCTTCAGTGGCCTTCCCAGCCACCAGATCTGAATCAAATAGAACACCTTTCGGGATGTGGTAGAACGGGAGATTCACAGCTTGGAAGTGCACCTGAAAAATCTACAACAATCTACAGCAATCTACAGCAGTCATCATGGACCAGAAAGTCAAAGAAATGTTATAAACATCTTGTGGAATCAATGCCACAAAGAATTGAGGCTGTTTTCAGAGCAAAGGGAGGCCCTACCGAGTATAGTATAGTGTTCCTAATAACGTGCTCAGTGAGTGTGTATATACAGTGGGGGAAAATAAGTATTCAACACATCAACAAATGTTTAATTCAACATATTTCCATTGCAGCCATTCACATGAAATTTAGATCAGACATAGGTATTAACTCAGTAAAACTACTCAGCTAAAGAATTTGTAACACCAATCTATAAAAAAAAGTTGTGCAATTCTCCAGGGGAAGGAGAAGGACTGGAAAGGAGGGGGAGCCCAACGGGCCTGCCGAGCCAGAGAAGAGCCACTCCAACAGCAGCACGCTGTCCGGCTGGCGGGACAACATCATCTTCATCAACGAGGTCTTCCACCAGGTACAGCTGACCCTGTATCCCTTGCTGCAGTGTTGACAGGAGGCTGCTGCTGAGGTTCCTCCACTGCTGCACTGCCTCACACATCCAGCAGGGGGCAGCAGCAGAGCAGCTCAGAGCTCTGCAGCACAGGCTGGATTTCTCCTGCTCCTCCTTTGTGGACCTGTCAGCATAGGAGCAGAGGGACACAGCACAGAGCTCATCCCACTTAGACACAGTCCGTCTGGGGTAAGGACAGACACACTGATCTCTGATGAGGAGGAGGGAGGAGGATTTCTCATTGTACAATGTACGCTCCCTCCTCTGTCTCCCCTCAGCTCCAGTAAAGCCCTCCTCCTGCAGCTCCGGTACCTGGTCCCTGTGGGAGGTGAGAGGGGGGCGGTGAGGCGTGCTGTGTCCCTCTGCAGTGCCCTTGGTGGAGAGCTGGACCTCAGTGAGACTACAAACCAAAGTTATACATAGTTAGTATATAGCTGGTATATGATTCCAATTCTCAGAATGAGCCATGAATCAGGAAATTTGGTGTTTCACATAATTAGCAATGTTTTTTTAAATTGTTTTTTAATGACTGCCATGGGAGTGGCTGTGGACAAAATCTGCAATGGCCCTATATCCAATTACATTTTTGAAGTCCCTCTCTATCAGAAGAGGTTTTATGTTCTCATCTTTAAACCCAGATGAACATGTATTTTAATCTGAACTGTCCTAGTCTATTAAATATAACTTGAAATGGTGACTGACTACTGCTTGAGTTTGTTTTGTGTGAATCTGTAATGACACCAACTCTCATTACAGACCATTATTGACCAATAAGACACTTTACTACATTTCTATTTCTATCTCTCCACAGGACGAAAATCATTCCTATGGGATTTCTCATAGAGTGAAATAGGGCAGATTTCTTGACAGATTTCATGTTGACAGACATCAATAGCAGACTCCAAAGTCACTAGGTCTCAACTACCCAGCTGAAGCATATTGAACAACACTTATTTATTTGTGTTCTAATGGCCTACTCTATGTTACTACTCTAACTCTGTGATAGGTGTTGGGTTTTAATAACGGAGACTGAAGCCAGAGCTAACTTCGGAGCGTGCTCTCCATTTTATTAACCAAAATGCCACTAATTGAAAACAGGTACGGTCATGTGAATCTAGGGAAATGGCACAAGAAAGACGCAATACTAGCAACGACAATTGTCAATAGCACTAATTATTCTGCTCTGCATTTAATGCGTTGTTTTTAGCACTCAATGTTATATTTATTTTGTGTTTGCGTGTCTGTCTAATTTTTGGGCTGTCTAATTTATTTTCTGTTTGTGGCTGTCTAATTTTGGTTAGATACACTTGAAGGAGGACAGTACACTAGACGTTTACTTAAGACTGATGTAATATTCAAACTGTCTCACACTACAGGTATTCAACATTTTCTTCTCTCTGTTGTAGCTCCTGTAGGTGTTTACTATGCCCTGACTGATATCAGGACTTTGGCAGAGGAGATGGATAAATTGGCTAATGGTACTACGTAATCACGAGAAATATTGGGAAATGAGACTAATATATAATAATATATGCAATTTAGCTACCGCTTTTATCCAAAGCGACTTACATTGCAGTGAGTACATACTTTTTTCAGTATGTATGGTCCCAGCAGAAATCTAACCCACAACCTAAGCGTTGTTTGCACCATGCTCTACCAACTGAGCCACAGAGGACCAGGAATAAAGTCCCAGAGACCCAAATTGTCAACATTCTAGAGCACCAAGGGCGACTTCTTCATTTTGTAGCCAATCCAAGTATTATTGCTAGGTGAATACCACATAAAACACTTGGCACTCCAGGTGGTGAGTGTACCGGAATTCTTTGGCGGTGAGTGAGTTAAACGCAGATGACGGTTCAAGATACAGCATCAGTAGACAAACATGTTTTGCAGCGCTCACTCAGTCCTGTACATCATGCATGCTCATGGTGTCAACTCAACGTATTGTATGTGTGAAATAGGACAAGCAGATCTCACTCACTAGTAAGATGAGGAAAGTGGTTCTTTTATATTTCCTGTTGTTACTTTTATATTTTTTCATGTTTTTATTATTCATTTTGGTAATTCTTGATTATTATACTTTGTTTAAAATAATCAAAGAGGGGACTGTTGGAATTGTACAATATTCTATGTGCCTCTCGACCTTTCACCTAGTGGTAGCATGCCATAACCAGTACACAATGCAGAGACATGAAATCAGATGCTAGGGAATGGGGGGCCTAGGACCTGTAGCCCTCCAAGGCCAAATTCCATTGCAAGTCCATATATTCTAGTAGTAGTGTTACTATACTGGTACAGAGTACACAGTGTGTCTTTATTCTTGATGTAAAGTTGGAGGACATTACATATGAATTAGTTTAGTTGTGTTTACTTAATGTGTGGATGAAATATGTTCCTCTGACACTAGACACCAAAATCACTACTATAGAGAGTGAAATGTTTGATTCTGTCTTTGAGATTCTTATAGCCCAATTTTGTGCAATAATATCTATTTACTAAAATCTGATCTTTAAGAAAGATATTTTTCTCCCTCTTTACGCAGTCTTGGATATTGCTCTGTTAAAGAGAAACAATGTTTCTTCTGGAACTTTTTCAAGTTTAATTGTGGTATGATTTCTGAGTAGTTTCTTGACTATTAAAGTGATTCTACGAGATAATTTCTATAATCTCAGCCTACAGTTCTCAACGTAGCGCTAATGAGTTGGAAACGGGTCCCTGTTACATGCCCTCAGTGTGGTGCGTATGTGTGTGGATTCCACGTAGACCAATGACATCGACACACTTAACAGTAATGCTGCTTCTAAAGTTGGCGATGATAAACTAGGGAGTCTGTGGCTGAATGAGATAAAACAGTGATTCAATTGATTATATTTGTACAAACTATGCATTGATAATTCAGACACAAAATAAGAGGTTAAATAATACAGAAATAGTTATTGCCATATCCCGTAGCTTCTCTTTAATGATTCATTCATAGATAGTGACAATTCAAATAATTTGAAAATATGTGGCTGCACTGTTACTAATGCTATAAATGCAACACATGCTTATAATGTGCAAACTGAATTATAAACCCATTATAAAAGGAAACCTTAGTGTTAAGTGTCACCAAAAGAAAAGAAAACACAGAGACATTAAATCAATTTGAGATACTCCATCACTCATTTATTTGCAAATATATGTAATAAGTGTCTGTAAGTAAAGACAATGAGACTCCTGTGGCCCTGCATATCAGAGAGAGAGAGGGGAAAGGGAGAGAGAGGGGACATAACAAGAAGGCATGTGAGGTTATTATTTAAACTTTAACTAGAATACTTATTGGATTTCACTGAAGTATCCTTTGCGGTTACTGATGGAGTTTGACCCTGTGGAATTCCTAAAAAAGAAAGACAGAAAAAAAGAGAAAGAGAGGGGGAGGGGGAGTGCAACTTTAGTGGTAAGAATAAAATTACTTCCAATCATTTAAAATGACTTATTCCGATTACTTAATAGCGTGTGTGTGTGTGTGTGTGTGTGTGTGTGTGCGTGCGTGCCCCCTCAGAAGGACGCCATGAGAAGCTGAAGGTGGTGCTCCAGGAGGCTCGAGACTCCAACGACCAGAGACTCCGTGTTGAAGTACCAGGGAACCTCCTGACCAAACATGTCGTCCAGAAGCATCATCAGCCCGCCCTGAGGTAAGGCTCTGAGTTACTGCTAGTTCACAGTACTCATTTAAACTGAACAATAGATTGGATGCTAAATACTAGAGAGAAGGAACAGTAACAACATCAGAACTTGTCTGTACCTTCAGGTGCAGCAGGCATCGCTCAGCCTCTGGTTTCATGTTGCTGGCAGGCAGGCAGGAGTGTAGGAGAGAGTACAGACGCTCCACAAAACCACCAGGTTGCTAACAGCAAACATAGGAGGAGAGAGCAGAGAGTCATATGAACTTGTCAACAAAGTCACCCTGTAACAGTCTTCAGTATAAGAACAGTACTCACCACCACCAGGGGCCTCCCCACCATCACCCCAAACAGAACCAGCTCATAGAGGATGTCTATGAGGTTGACATGGCTAATCTAACAAAAGACAAAAACATTTACAACAAAATAGCAATGATATTAAAAAGAAGGACCTAATACAGGCACAGGTAATCAATGTGAGACTACTGAAGTGAATGAACTAACCTGATGTTCTGCCAGCTCCATCTCAATGTCACCCTGTTTGGAGGGATCACTCAGGTACCCAACAAGGTCATCATAGGCACGGATGAACTGTGCCTCGTCCTATACAGAACAAGAGAGACAATGTCAGTAAACGGTTGTTACATTTTCTCTTGATAATTCACTCTGTTGGAGGAAGCCAATGTCTTACCTTGTGATTGGCCTGAACCAGTGCTCCCAGCAGGACCTTCCCAGCCACGTACAGCTGGTTCTTGCTCTGGGTGGAACTGCGCAGGGTCTGGTAAAGGGGGAAAAAATAGTGAGACACCATCTGACAGAAGACAGAAGAGAGAAAGCACAGAGAAAGGGTGGTTGACTCACTGTGAAGGCCTGGCGTAGGGTGGTGACCCTCAGGGCAATGTCCTCAGTCCTCTTGGTGGTCAAATAGAGGCTATGGGAGAGAATGACGCATGTAAACCGGTGGAGTTACTAAGTGATAATATGGTAAAGGCGTGATAATATGGTAAAGGCTTAAGTGTTAAGTTTGACCTCATAGCAGTTCTGGCCCTGTGGCTCAGGATCAGTGTACTGCTGCTGAGCGGGTGTGGAGAAAGAGTCAGCCCCCGACCACGCAGTGGAGGACAGCTGCCCATCCGGTCCCATACGCAGGACGGTATTCACCACAGAGATGTCTGTCTGCTACTCACAACACACACACATACACACATCTCTTTAGCTAAAATGCATGGAGGTGGCTAGCAAGCTAGCTAGTTCAAGCTAAAGGTAACTCTTAGCAACGCCCTTAGACACTGTCAACGGGTTACTTAGCCACCTAGCAGCTAACAATGCTATCATTGCTTCTAACTGGCAAAATAATCATTGCACACACAATTTGTGAGATATGTGTCTCCTGTAAAATGTAATTAAATGTCACATACCCTCTTCAAAGTCGCTGTCGCTTTCCTCTTCACGATCGCGAACCTTGCAAAAAAGAAAACACGAACAACCCGTCGTAGAGACGGCAGACCGCAGTCCACGCACTCGCGCAGCCAATCCTGAAAAACACCGAGGCATTTTTCAGTCCGTTTTGCTCAGAAAATCAGCAGGTTTGTGTCGATGTGAACATCAACTGAAGTCTGTTGTTATCTGGAGCGGACTGAACATTCCATAGAATGTTGCTAATGTTCTATATTGAAAGGTTGCATAGCAACACACCGTTTTGAAAATAATGAGTAATAATGATGCATGACATGTATCATCAACACTTTTCAAAAATGCGTTACCATGTGACCTCTAGAAATAGAACATGAGCAGCCTTCGATGTTTGATCCAGCGCTACGCAGCAACACACCTCTGATGATGACATTGACGAGACCCAGCTAGTCTTCTGAGCGCTAGCATTACTACGCCACTAGCATTAGCAACGAAAGGTACTGAGAAACGCAGGTTTGGCTGCGGGAGTGCATGGATAGCGGACTGCCATTTCTACGACAGGTTGTTGTTCCTGTTTTCTTTTTGAGAGTACAGCGACTTGGAAGCAGGTATGTCACGTTTAATTACATTTTACAGTAGACACGTGGTAAACAAATGCATCTGTGTAATGGCATGACTGTTAGTCCGTCAGTAGCAACGGTGGTAGCATTGTTAGCTTTAGCTTGAACTAGCTCGCTTGCTCGTCACCAACATGCATGTTCGACTTGTGCCGTGTTGTTTTAGCAACACGTATCGAGTGGTTGTCTAACTATCGTTCAGATATGGTCCAACTATCGTCACATACCCTCTCCGAAGTCGCTGCCGTCGCTTCCCTCTTCACGATCGCGGACCCAGCAAAAAAGAAAACACGGAAGTAAAAACGGCAGGCCGCAGTCAAAACCTGAAAAACACTGAGGCATTTTTCAGCCCGTTTTGCTCCGAAAATCAGCTGGTTTGTGTCGATGTAAACATCAACTGAAGTTTGTTGTTATCTGGAGCGGATTGAACATTCCATAGAATGTTGCTAATGTTCTATATTGAAAGGTTACATAGCAACACACAATTTTGAAAACAATTCATAATAATCATAGATGACATGTATCATAAAGACTTGAACAGCATTCGATGGAATGTTTCATCCAGCGCTACACAGCAATACACTTGATATTGATGTTTACATTGAGACCCAGCTGGTTTTCTGACAGCGAGCATTACTCAGCCATTAGCATTAGCAAAGAAGGACTGAAAAATGCCTTCGTGTTTTTCAGGATTGGCTGTGCGTGGACTGGGGGCAGCCGTTTCTATGACAGGTTGTTGTTCTTGTTTTCTTTTTTTGCAGGGCTCCAGTTGTGAGGACAGCGAAGCGGGTATGTGACGTTTAATTACATTTTACAGTAGTAGACACAGTCAACAAATGTATCTGGGTAATGGCATGACACTTTGTCAGTTGGTAGCAATGGTAGCATTGTTAGCTTTAGCTTGAACTAGCTAGCTTGCTAGTCACCTACATTTTGGGTTTGTGGTGTGTTGTTTCACAACAAATATTGAGTGGTTCTCTAACTGTCGTTCAGAGAGAGTCTAATTGTTATTGCTCATACTTCTTTTTCTTATCATTATTATTCCAATTCTTCCGATTTTTTGGTATGCTACTCCTCTTCCAGCTTTTAGGCTGTTTACACTAATCAAACTTTAAAACGTGCAGAGAGGTCTAACTTGATTAATATATTTTAAACTCATTATATTTATTCAGCTCTTTGTAACTCAAAAAGTCCTATTTTTTTAACATGGTGGTTTTTTAACGTACATCATGGTGTTGATGTAGGCGAACATTCTGAGATCCCCATTGTTACTGCAACTGTTATGCAAAACACATTCTTAGAATGATTACGCAACAATGCACTCCCTTGGCTACCAGTTCTACCCCACTAAAACCACTATTTAACCAACCAACTAACCCTCTACCCACTCCGCTGAACTACCCCAGGCTCATCCTGTCTATCTGTGACTCTATGACCTTTTAAACTGCTATCTGTCTTTCCAACCTTATATCTATCTAAGCTTTCAACTACCTGGCATCATCCTTTCTTCCTTTCACTGGTCACTACTGCTTCACTGAGTATACCCCATACTGATTACCCTCTTAATTGTTAGATTTACCTATACTCTCTCTCATCTATTCATTCTCTTTCATCTATCTATTCATCCTTCCAATCAACCAACCAACCTATCTCACTTTCTTTCAACTACCGAAAACATATTCATCAACCCTGATAAAAGCTTTCTGATACCTATTAAACTTTTTGAACTATTAAGCTTTTTGTAACTCCAAAAACTCTCATCCAGTTAACATGATGAAATGTTGATTTCGGCCAACATTCTGAGAGCCACCATTGTTTCTACAACTGCTATGGAACTGTCAGAACTCTTGAATAAAAACAACAGGAAACCTGCAGCCCTGTCTGATGCCTCCTTGTTTTCTCATTCCCCTCGACTCTCTGGTTGAGGGGGAGGAACAGGACTCCTCATCTCACCAAAGTGGTCACATAATGTCCTTCCCCTGTCACACCTGTACATATCCACCTTTGTATTCCATGCTGTTTCTGTCACCTCCCCTGTCAAACTTCACATTGTCGTTATTTATCGTCCACCAGGTCAGCTTGGCCACTTCTTAGATGAGATGGATGTCCTTCTCGGCTTCTTCCCTGAGGACGGCACACCGCTCACACTACTGGGTGACTTCAACATCCAGTCAGAGAAGCTTCACTCGTCTGGAGTACTTGACCTTACTCTTCTTCGCCCTGTCCCACTGTCCTCCGACTCATAAGGCAGGCAGTCAGCTTGACCTTGTCTTCACCAGATCCTCCCATACCTCCAACCTTACTGTTACCCCCCTTTTGGTTTCTGATCATCATTTTGTATCCTTCTCCGTTCCTCTCAAATCCTCCTCCTCTCAGTCAGTTTCTACCCACACTGTATCCTCTCGTCGCAACCTGCGTACCCTCTCACTCACCGCTCTCTCTTCCTCTGTCTTATCTTCCCTACCCTCTGTTGAATCCTTCTATCCACTGATGCAGCCTCCTCCACCCTCATGTCCACTCTTTCCTCATCCTTCGAATCTCTCTGTCCACAGACCTCAAGGCCGGCACGATCCTCTCCACTCGCTCCTTGGCTGTCTGAAACCCTGCAAGCTTGTAGAATAAGGCTCCGGGCAGCTGAGAGGAAATGGAGAAAAACTGGCCTCCCTGATGACCTAGAACTTTATCTCTCTCCTCCTCAACGACACCTCATCTGCATCAGCTGCTAAAGCTTCTTACTACCATTCCAAAATTCAATCTTCTGCCTCTGACCCAAGGAAACTGTTCTCCACATTTTCCTCACTCCTCAAACCACCTCCTCCCCCTCCTCCCTGTCTGCGGATGACTTTGTCACCTACTTTGAAAAGAAGGTTGATGACATTAGCAGCCCTTTCTCTCTACCTCTCACCAACACTGCTACCTCTCCTCCCAAACCCACTGCGCTACACGCAGTCTCTGGTTTTTCAGCTTTTCCCCCCCTTTCCCCTGAAGATATTCTAAAACTGGTCACATCCAAGCGGGCAACCACCTGCCCCCTTGATCCTATCCCCTCCCCCTTTCTCCAATCCATCTCCAAAGACTTCCTTCTGTTCCTTACCACCTTAATCAATTCTTCTCTATCCACAGGATCTGTCCCAGGGGCCTTCAAGACAGCCAGAGTCAAACCTCTTCTCAAGAAACCAACTCTTGACCCGTCTGCTGTCCATAACTACAGACCGGTATCCCTTCTCTCCTTCTTATCTAAAACCCTTGAACGTGCTGCCTCTAACCGACTGTATCACTACCTCCTTCAGAACAACCTCCTTGACGCTCACCACTGGGTATTTTAAGGCTACTACTGAGACTGCTCTCCTTGCTGTCACGGAGGCCCTCCACCCTTCTTGAGCTTCCTTCCTCTCTTCTGTTCTCATTCTTCTGGACCTGTCTGCTTCATCCGACACAGTAAACCACCCGATCCTTCTCTCCACCCTCTCAGAATTAGGCATCAGCTCTGCCCTCTCCTGGTTTGCAGCCTACCTAGCCAATCGCTCTTACCAGGTGACGTGGAGAGAATCACTGTCCTCTCTACGAGCCCTCACCACTGGGGTCCTCCAGGGCTTTGTCCTTGGGCCCTTACTGTCCTCCCTCTATTCCAAATCTCTTGGCTCGGTAATTTCCTCACATGGTTTCTCCTGCCACTGCTAAGCAGATGACACTCAACTCTTTCTCTCTTTCCCCCCTTCTGACCCACAGGTGGCAACACATGTCTCTGCGTGTCTCGCAGACATTTCTGCTTGGATGTCAGCCCACCACCTCAAGCTCAACCTTAACAAGACTCTAATGTGACCTCCTCCCATACAGCCAAGAACCTTGGGGTGATCCTTGACAACCACTTATCCTGTGTGGCGAACATCACAGCAACAGCACGCTCCTGTAGATTCTTCCTCTACAACATCAGAAGGATACATCCATTCCTCACCAGAGAAGCAGCATAACTTTTGGCCCAAACACTTGTGATTTCTCGGCTCGACTACTGCAACACATTCTTGGCCGGTCTCCCCGCCTCCACCATTAGGCCTTTGCAGCTCATCCAGAATGCTGCCACCCGTCTGGTGTTCAATCTCCCCAAATTCTCCCATGTCACTCCCCTCCTTCGCATCCTTCATTGGCTCTCAGTAGCAGCTTGCATCAGATTCAAGACCCTGATGCTCACCTACCGGGTGGCAAGCAGAACAGCCCCTCTCTATTTGCAAGCAATGGTTAGCCCCCAAACCCCTGCCCAATCACTCCGCTCTTCCACCTCGGCTGGCCGCCTGACACCGCCGCCTCTACGTGGATGCAGCAGCCGTGCTACTCAGTCACGGCTTTTCACTGTCCTGGCACCCCGCTGGTGGAATGAGCTTCCCACTGCTGTCATGACTGCAGAGTCACTACCAATCTTCCGCCGTAGATTGAAGACTGTTATGGAAAATACATTGATAGAACTGTTTTCAGGTTATACACTTTCATATGACTGATACAACTTGTGTAAATACTGTGATTACATTTTCTCTTGCCACGCCTCTAAAGTTCTATAGCCATTGTTCTGAGAAGCACTGTATAATTTACCATATGAACAGCGGTGATTTCGGAGTGAGTGGTGAGGGAGCGCAGTAATGGGAGAACAGATATATCTTGCCGATAGTTGTGAAATGTTGAACGCCGATTGATCAGTGAGACAGTCTCCCCATTGTTTTTGCTCTCTCGACCCCTCCCTGCGTAAGCACAGGCCCATCAGCCGATAGCCTTGGCGGCGCCTACCATTATGTTTAAACTGTATAAAAGACAACCTTGATAATCGCATCTTCAGACTCGTGCTGAACAGGCCCCCGGATCTACGCTGGGCTGCTGTTACGCTCTTGTCTCTTGTTTGCAAGCAATAAATACCGGACTCAGATATTGTGGCTACTCAGGACTTGTTTCTTGATACTTACCTCCGAAGAGCTGAAGTACAGAGTGGTAAATCCTAGACTTCCACCACAAGACCCATCTCTTCAGGCTGCATCTGAACTGTCCCTCCTAAAGACCTCTTCATCCCCACTACCCCCTTTACAAGTTTCTCTCCTGTAAAAAAAGAAAAAAGAAAATAAGTAATTCTTCCTTCTTCTAGCATCGTAACTGCCAATAGCCCCTGGTCCTACCATAGATTACTTTTTCTTTTGATGGCTGATGGAGAGATGATTCACTTACTTAGACAAATGTATTTGTTTTAAGTCGCTTTGGCGTCTGCTAAATGCCATCAATGTAAATGTAAATATTCTTAGAATTATTACACAACAATGCACTAGCTCTTGGCTAGAAATTCTACCCTGCTGAAACCACTCGCAACCACTTAACCAACCAACTCTACCACTCTCAACCACTCAACCATCCTCTACCGACTCCACTGAACTACCCCAAGCTCAATCTATTTATCTATCTATGATCTTCTAACATACTATATATCTAACCTTCTATCTTTCCAACCGTAAGTCTCTCTAACCTAACATCATCCTTTTTTTCCTTTCACCAGTCACTACTGCTTCACTCAGTATAATCCATACTGATTAACTTCTTAATTGTATTGATCTATCTATATGTCCCCTCTCTCATTTATCCATCCGCTTTCATTTATCCATGCATCCAACCAACCAACCAACCAAAGCTTTCTGATATCTATTAAACTTTTAAAACTATTAAGCTTTTTGTAAGATCTCATCCGGTTAACCAACCTCTACACACTCCACTGAACTAACCAACCATACAACATTCTAACTAACCTTCTAACCCATACAAACATAACCTTCTCTCTTTTTCATACCATTTTTACTCATTGAGCATAAAAAATAGAATAAATGAAATCCTATACCGCGTACACATTCTAAACCGCTTAACCTGTGCACAGGAAATGTATAAAAGATAAGTTGATATGGGATATATTCATGGTTAAAAACTGGAAATGGTATTTCATGAACTTGGAAAGGTGATTTGTGGATGACATCATTATTATTTCACAATATTTCATTACTTTTTGCATAATTGAGAAACTATTCAATCAACCAATGAGAACCCTAGTCTCGTTGTGAGTTAACCAATCAGAAGTGTAGATCCGCCCTACGCTTCTTTGGATCAAGGAAAAATCATAGCGCTCTGTCTTTTCCGTGTTAGCTCGTACTGATCAGACCTGTATGTACTATGCGCTGAAGATTCCTGCCACGTGTGAAGAAATGCTTTAAAAGTAATTTTCCTTTGAAAGATCTGCTTAGAATTGCTTATTTCCATTATTGCGAATATAAAAGACAAGGGTTACTTTGACAAGCCTCGAGTGAACTTGAGTGTGGAGTAGCATAGTTCTGCTAGCAGAACAAAGTTATCTATGGCGTTGTTCAGTTTTCAAAGACATACCAGCCTTCCACGAACCCACAATCTCCGAATCACCCTTCCACAGTTCCTATTCCAAGCTGCTGTAACCTTGGAAATATTTCCCTTGGTGAGTCAGTGTTTTCAATTCAGCAATAACATTCAATGGTTAACATCACCAACATATATGCCTTATGTCTCCCGGTATTAGACCCTATACAGGAGTCCCGGTCCAGCCCTCCGTCTAACGGGTTAAATCCTCAGTCTAATCCTCCACCCTCATCCATTTTTAAAGATATATATACACTCACCGGCCACTTTATTAGGTACATCTTGCTAGTACCGGGTTGGACCCCCTTTTGCCTTCAGAACTGCCTTAATTCTTTGTGGCATAGATTCAACAAGGTGCTGGAAACATTCCTCAGAGATTTTGGTCCATATTGACATGATAGCATCACGCAGTTGCTGCAGATTTGTCGGCTGCACATCTATGATACGAATCTCCCGTTCCACCACATCCCAAAGGTGCTCTATTCGATTGAAATCTGGTGACTGGAGGCCATTGGAGTACAGTGAACTCATTGTCATGTTCAAGAAACCAGTTTGAGATGATTTGAGCTTCGTGACATGGCGCATTATTCTGCTGGAAGTAGCCCTCAGAAGATGGGTACACTGTGGTCATAAAGGGATGGACATGGTGTCGCCGAGGGCGAGCCTAGTATGGCCTTTACCCGGCCTCAGCACCACACTCAGAATAACTCAAGCAGTAGTGAGAAATCAGAGTATGTGCTGTGGGAATGTATCCCGGAGGAAATGCCTATGGATGGGGGAGCCGAGAACACCTACCGTGTTATACCAAAGCCATTTGAGATAGGAGCCGGGGCACCAGTGGGACTTTGTAAGCAGGAGGGATCCATTGAGGAAGAGACATTACCCGTACACACCCAGGAGGTGGAGCCAGACTCAGCTGAAAGCAAGGCCATAGAGACTAAGCCGGTAAGCATTGGACGAGAGTTGAGACCCCGTATAGCTGGGAGGTCACGACTGCCTAGTGAACTGACCTCTACCACGGATACTGACACCGAGTTAACTGACTCTGAATCTGATGTTTCTGAGTATAGGCCAGGGGCTAGGCCCAGTGGGCAAAGGTTAGAGAAACGTATGAGTAGAATGCGTAGAATGGATAGACGTATGGGTTTTAGACCTATTGGAGGGCCACATAAAAGCCACAGGGCTCAGGAAAGGAAGGCGGATATACCATCACCCACACCAGGTTCACCAGCCTCTTTGGGCACACCAGAGGATTTGATCAGACATCTTGTTTACCACCCCGCAGTGGGGGAGGAAATGGAGAGTGTAGAACTGCCACCCGGCTGGGTGGTGTTGGATGAAGTAACCTCCCGTCAAAGTTCACCCGTCCAGAACGATTGGACTGGGGATACACCGGCTGCAGCTGGACCCCCTAGTACCCACTTACTTGCCTCTCTCCTCTATCCTCTCTCTCCTAACCTCTCTCCCCCTCGCAGAAATGGATTGGTTAGACCAACACCGGTCGTGGAGGAAACAGTTGCGGCATTTGTGGCTGGAGTTCAGGCTGCCCTGCAGATCCCCGTTCCCGAGAGAGAGGTTACTGTTATTGGTACCTTAGAGGAGGATATGATGCAGACCCCCCCTTGTGAAGAAGCAGTGTCTTTTGATATCGATCTCTCTGACATCTATGAGTTTCTCCTGCCAACTGTTGAAATGCCGGACCTGGAAGAAGGGATGGATCCCTTCCTCGACTCTATCCTCCTGGACTAAGTGGAATGATAAGTTGGCCAAAAATAAATATGTATCCAAGAATTGCTTAAAGAAAGTATAATGATTTAGAAGTAGAGCAACTATATAACTATATACTTAACCTGCAAATAATGAGTAGTTTTCAATATGTGTAATTGCATAACTAAATAAGAGGAATTAGAATGCAAGTGTGACCCAGAGTCACTATAGCTGCTTAGGCCTTGTGTATAAAGTGGGCCCACTAACAAAGAAAGTGCTAGAGTTAACCATATTTAACTGTGTATTCTTGCTCAGAGTTGATTGCTGAGACAAGGCAATATATCTTTGGAAAGTTGGTGTCATGTGTACAAAGGGCAACGGCTGTAGGAGAGAAAATGGGAAGTGAGACCCGTCTGAAGGTCAGGTCAGGTGATGGAAAGTCCCCAGCTGGACAGTGCCATGGCGTCCAAAATCAAGTAGAAATATGCTGTGTGAAGTGTGATATTATTAATATAAGAAATATAGCGATTTGCTGGTTTTAAGGCTTTTAACATGATTAATTACTATATGTTATACGATAGGAAAGTGTGTTGATAATGGAGCCTGGAAGCCATACTGGTTGGGGGAAGGGATAACGGCCTCACCACAGGGTTGCTACATTTGGAGCTACAGCAGCCCCCACCTTCTTATCTTTTGACTTCTGGAAAGGAAAACATTGCAGGCCTGCTGTGTACCAACCAGAGAATCAAACTATGTGAAGTGTGTAATAAGATGTGTAATAGTGTAATAGATGCACTGTAACCAAGGCATAGATGTACAACAGATAGAGAAGTTCTGCATGCAAAACATAGATATGTACTGTGCAAGCAGACCTAGACCCACAATATCCAGATATAGACAATGTCCAGACATAGACCCAATGATTCAGGCTTAGGCCCAGTGATTCAGGCATCGACGCAATGTCCCAGACAGGGAGGTACCTTAGCCGGGGTATAAAACATGCTTCTTGGGGCATTTCGCTGGGCGCGCGCACCCCCGCTGCAGAGCGTAATACTTGAGGCATTGGAGCAGGATTGAGTGTGTTGGAGACCAAGCCCGGAGCTCATACTCTGATTATATTCTGACTTACGGATTGCCACCGCTGAACAACTTTTGGAGACGAGTTTTCTTGATAAGTATTTGGAATTCAGTTTAGGGAATAGACCAAAATTTGAGAACTCCACAGCTTCTCTTTCAGCACGGGGCTTAACCCTTAGCTGTTGGGGCTGTGGCTTTAGGTAATACCAAGGAACTATTATCACAGGTTTTCACTCTGAGGAGCTATTATCATAGGTTTTCACTCTGAGGAGCATTTATCATAGGTTTTCACTCTGAGGAGCATTTATCATAGGTTTTCACACGAAGGAACAATTATTACAGTTTTGTTGTTTTCTAAGTATTATTGTTTTAAGAGGAACCCCCTTGGATATAGTATTGTTACAGGAGCTCTCATCAGTTTCACCGATAATATTGGACACAGGATTTCAGAATCATTTGGATTTCAGGATCAATTGGAGTTCCGGATCATTGGGAGTTCAGGATCGTCTAGAATTCAGGATTCTTCAATCAATACCAAAAGAAAATAATTTTAGTAGTTTTTCTGGATTTTGCCTGTCAGGGGCAAGGCTGAAGCCCTGCGGGGACTCATTAAGGTTAGAGCAGCCGTCAACCATAGAGGTCATTTGCTTCGATGCACGGTTT
Source organism: Argentina silus (assembly GCF_951799395.1). Lineage (NCBI taxonomy): Eukaryota > Metazoa > Chordata > Actinopteri > Argentiniformes > Argentinidae > Argentina > Argentina silus. The sequence continues at coordinate 31,724,522 of NC_139657.1, forward strand.
TATAGGGGTGACTTTTCAGTGCATTTGGAAGGGAGTGAAGGAAGATTTGGGGAAACTATGGGATTTTTAGGCTGTTAACAGCGGAGTGAATCTAACCACCACCAACCTACACCGGACCTCTATGGTCCAAACCTGTTACTAGAGGGTTGGTACCGGAGCCCTGTACTGGGCTATGAGTTCTGGTTTGTGAATTTTATATTTTAAACTGGAACTCAACTTTTGCCGGGAGACAATGGTCAGCAACAATACTCAGCTAGGCTGTGGCGTTTAAACAATGCTCAATTGGTACTAAGGGACCCAAAGTGTGCCAAGACAATATCTCCCACACCATTACACCACCACCACCAGTCTGAACCGTTGATACAAGGCAGGATGGATCCATGCTTTCATGTTGTTTACGCCAAATTCTGAGCGTACCATCTGAATGTTGCAGCAGAAATCGAGACTCATCAGACCAGGCAACGTTTTTCCAATCTTCTATTCCAATCTTCTTCTGAGCCTGTCCGGATTGTCGCCTCAGTTTCTTGTTCTTAGCTGACAGGAGTGGCACCCGGTGTGGTCTTCTGCTGTAGCCCATCTGCTTCAAGGTTCGAAGTGTTGTGCATTCAGAGATGGTCTTCTGCATACCTTGGTTGTAATGAGTGGTTAGTTCAGTTACTGTTGCCTTTCTATCATCTCGAACCAGTCTGGCCATTCTCCTCTGACCTCGGGCATCAACAAGGCATTTTTGCCCAGAGAACTGCCGCTCACTGGATATTTTCTCTTTTTTTCGTACCATTCTCTGTAAACCCTAGAGACGGTTGTGCGTGAAAATCCCAGTGGATCAGCAGTTTCTGAAATACTCAGACCAGCCCGTCTGGCACCAACAACCATGCCACGTTCAAAGTCACTTAAATCACCTTTCTTCCCCATTCTGATGCTCGGTTTGAACTTCTGTACAGCACACCGATATAATTTCTAACAATTCAATGACTTGATGTTTTCTCACCAGGGACTATTGATAGATATTATGTTTCATTTGATCTCACATTTCAGCTTCCCAAGAGGAATAAAAAGAAGCAGAAAGTCCAACTAGGCCAGGACGACCAAGCTAATGACAGAGTAAGTTAATTAACTTTCAAGCAGCAGTTGCGGATACTGTACTGTGCGTATGTGGGTTAGATTAGATGGATTAGAACTGGTATGCCCAATGGAGAGATTTATGAAGTTACAGAATAATAGAGTGGAGTCATCGTAGGGAGATGATAGACCATAACCCATATGGTTACAGCAGCGTCATGCAGGCTAAGAGACAGTGTGCTAGGACAGATGGCGTGTGTGCGTGTGTGTACATGTGTGTGAGTGAGTGCATGTTTGGAGACTTGAGATGGTCAAGACAGAAGGTAGGGTAGGCTATTTTGGGAATAGGGTATATCATTGATTGATATACTGTATAACTAATAATATGCCCAAGTTGCTGTTAACAAGCCGTACCGTATGCTAACTAGCTACTGGTTAACTGGCTGTGTAACATGTTGTGTCTCAGCACCACCATGCAGTATGTGATCCTGACCTATGTGAAGCACCTGGGGGTGAAGGTCAAGGAGCCTCGCAGCCTTGAACCCAAACGAGTCCCCATCAACTTCCTGCCCAAGATGAAGGTATGGTTCAGCACTGAACACACACATGGATGCACATAAGAACACATATGCGTTGAAACATGCACACACATGCACACTCGCAGGCATGTACGTGTGCGCGCACACACACACAGTTACAAATTAGCATCAATAGAGCCGTTTCGTACTGCAAATACCTTGTCTCATTTGGCATTTTGAATAAGCCTAGCTTGACAAATCTCTTAAATATTTCAACGCAATACAGCTTGAAAAAGCCATTTAAAATGTGTTACACTGTTCTGCTTGTTTCACCCCCGGCAGTAACATGGTTGCTCACTTGTTTAGGGCCTTCTTCTCATGTCTTCTCTCACAAATATTTTTTTAATATATGTTTTAGGGCATTTCTGCTTTATTGGGATAGAGATAGTAGAGATTGACAGGAAGGATGGGTGAGAGAGAGGAGGGATGACATGCAGGATATGTCGATGGCCGGAATCGAACCAGGGACCTTGCGATGATATGGTATGCGCGTTAGTGTGCTACGCCACTGAGCACCCCTCACTAATATTTAATGTCTGGGTTTATAGTATCAAGCCTACGTGTTTTTAGCCTCACCTGCACACTTTTTAAACCTTGTCTTTTTAAAACTGCTTTGTCTTTCACCTCTCTTTTTTGCACCCCCGCCCCCTTTACCTAACACCCCCCAACCCACCTCCTCCAGCTCAAAACTCTTGTTCACTTTCTGGTGTAGTGCACTTATCGGCCCACATTAACAATGAGATGATGAGTTGATGATGGATGACCGGTTGACGTTTGGTTGTTGTTTTTGACCCCTAGAGGAGATGGAGGAGAGGGACAAGGTGAAGAGGACAGGAGACTGCTGCAGGAAGATACTCAACTATGTCAACCAGGCCGTCAAAGAGGCAGAGAACAAACAGGTAAGAAGGACCGTGTGAATAGACGCCATTGATTAGACCCAACATTGGTGGTCACATGCTGATGAGGGGTGTGCCGATCTCATATTACTTGTTTCTGTAAATTCGGACTTGATCCTGGTAATCGGATGATATTTGTGATCAGACAACCAGGAGTGCGATTTAAATACTTAAAATGATGGAACAGGTGGTTTAGAATGCCACTGAGCTGCGCAAGTTGGTCAGAACGCATATTAGCAAGCACCTGTCATTACTTATGTGGTATGTTCATTGTTTTGGTTCGTAATATAATGATTAATAATTTACCACAGGACAACATGTGTGATTGTTTAGTGCTCATAAATGTGTGTGTGTGTGTGTGTGTGTGTGTGTGTGTGTGTGTGTGTGTGTGTGTGTGTGCGCGTTCCTATCCTTACAGAGACGAGAGGACTACCAGAGACGGTTAGACCTGTCTTCACATTCACATTCTCCTGTAGAATGTGGATCTCACCAAGAGGAAGATGGTGCATAAGGGACCTCTCTCCTGGAAGGTCAACAAAGACAAGACAATCAGTACGTTGACATGAATGAAATGTGTTTTAGCGCAAAGAGAGAATACTGCATTTGAGTTAATTCATTCACTTCTCATTTTGATTTTTAAATTTGACATTTTTTTAAAGTTGTGAACCTGAAACCTGACTGAAAGAACATAGATTACACCAACATCTTTGTGTCCCCTAGAAAAAGAAGTCACTTCCTCCCCGGGTCTGCAAGCCCCGCCCACAGGGTCCAATCCATTTGAGGGTGTCAAATCGGAGGAGGAGGAGGAGGAAGAGTCGCCGTTGCCAGATAGGGGAGAGGAGGAAGAGGTGATGGAAGTGGTGGTGGAGGAAGAGGAGGAAGAGGTGGCAGACAGACTACCCTTCCTCCAGGAGAGGTCACGTCAGGGCATCGCCGTCGACCACCAGGAACCTGACGCCTTTGGGATCCTCCCCGTCTAAAGCCGAGGAGGCCCTGAGACATTTTTTTTTTGGATTGAAGTTTGTCCTTGACCAACCGATTGTGATTTTGTAATTTGGGTGAACTATCCCTTTAAGCAGAATACGTTCACACCCTCTGTTTACTGTGAGTGTTGCAGTGTATCTAATAAATGAATTATCATGATACGATTAAACCCAGTGTTGTATGACATGGCCAGCGGCAGGGTTTAACCACAGCAACTGCCAAAGAGTTCCGGAACACTCACCACCTAGAGTGCCAAGTGTTCTATGTGGTATTTTACCGAACACTTTGATTGGCTACAATATTAAGCATTATAATTTATGCATTTTTTGTGAATAAAGTCATTCTTGGCACTTGTAATGTTGACAATTTTGGCAACTTTATTCATCCTCGGCACTAAATGAGTTAAGCAGAACACTTACATTGTACACCTTCTGCATACAGGACTGTGCATACCTATTTTGACAGCTGTCATTGCCTCAATTGTGTTATTCCCACCACACTAATGACTACATATTAGCAGTGAATTGAAATTCAATCCATAATTAGATTTTTTAATTTAACTCATTTACCCAGGGTGACTTTATTCACCAAAAATGCAATAACGTGTATGATGCTTCATTTTGTGGCCAATCAAAGTGTTGTTGATAGGTAGATACCACATAAAACACTTGGCAGTCTAGGTGGTGACTGTTCCGGAACTCTTTGGCAGTTGGTGAGTTAACCTTTATTCATCCAGGTGAGTCTCATTGAGATAAAATCGATTTTTCAAGAGAGACCTGGTCCAAGACCGACCCATTCTTGGGCCCATTGATTTACACAAGGAATTGTGAATTCAGAAACTGAATTTCAATTCACTTTGTGAGCCAAGTTAATTTAAAATGTGAACTGACGACCCTCAACCCTGCTAGAGATTGTATCTCCACTGTAACAGCCATGTCTCCCCCATCTCCCAGTGGCAGCCCTGAGGCAGATCCTCCTCAACCACATGGTGACCGAAGAGGAGGGAGAGAAGGAGCAGAGGAAGGGCCGAGCCCCCGGGGGCCGCCTGCTGAGGACTACCTCCCTACAGTTCCCGGAGGACAGCGGTGACTCTGGCTCCAGGACCACAGCGCCCTCTACAGTCTCCTCCGAGAACGGCGGCCCAGAGAGGCCAGGAGAGGCGGGAAGGAGGGAGGAAGGCACCCCCGAACTGCCCTCTGGTGACACGGGTTTCTTCGAGACATCAGAGGAGTACGGTGAGTGGGCTGGGACATTTTTAACACTAAATATATATTGTTACTCGTGAAATTTCATTTCAGTTATTCATCGCAAACTAACTGAGTTGATACTTCATGGTAAGAGATTTATTTTGGCAAGCCGTGCTGACTGCTGAATGCTCAATTGGCTAGTTCTGCTTTTCATCATGTGACTGACTCTGGCATCGACCTGAAGAAGCTGCTGTCCTCTTCCTCACAGACAGGGGGCGCCAGCCCCAACCTCAGCCAGCAGATCATGACCCACCTACGACTCCAACAGGCTAACCTGCAGGAACTGAAGGTCTGTAAACATTTTGAATGAAATGCATTGCAATGAGCTATATAGGTTACCCTAAAATAGGGTGACTATGCATGTGTTGTAATTTCTGAATGGCGAAAAACAATATGTACAGAAATACCATCAAATAAAAGCTAGAATCTCTACTTTAACCTCACAGTAATTGTTTGATTTCAAATACAAACTTTTGGAGTGTGGAACTGAAAGGAAAACAATGCTTCACTGTCCCATTACTTACGCTCTGTAAATAAAGCTCTAATAATTGTCCTCATCAAGTCTCACACAAGGTATCAAGACATCTGGTTGTAAGGCTGTCCATTTATCCATTGCATATTTTCTGCCATTTACCCATTGAATGCATCATCGAATTTTACCCATCCATCCATCTGTACGTTCATCTGTTCAACTAGAGCTAAATTGGTGTCAACAACTTCAAGTGCTGTTGATTTTGCTCTCTCCTATGCACTCAACAATTCAAAAAGTAGTCTTTCAACATACACTAATCTCAAAGACCCCCCCCCCCTCTCTTGCTCTTTTCCTCCAGATAAGAGTTAATGATGACACAGGTCCTCCTTCACCTCCACATCAAAAGGACAGAGGAGTGACAGAGGAGGAGGGGAGACACAGCCTCCTGTCCTAGTCATCCCCATGCCCCTACCACTCATCCACCCCATATCTATCCATGGAGGAGTTTGATCCTCATGTGTTTGCATGAGCTCCATTTACCAAGTGGAGTCTGGCTCACAGCAGATAGGGAAAAGGGGGCTACTGTTGAGATCATTGATGTTTTTTGACATGTCCATGAGAGGAGAGAGAGACCACAAGACGCTATATGAAAATAAAATCCCTTTTGGCTCTAGAGATATTTCAGTGATATGCTGCTAGTGGTGAGGTGATAAGAGATCTATTTTTTCACCTTTTGGTGTGACTGTATCTTCTCAGACTTGCATTAGTGGTCCTTGGGGACTACGTGGCGTGACATAGCAGAATACAAGAGGACAGTATCATTCCTGGTATTAACTTTCCCCAAAGTCATGTCGTATTCATTTCATTCCTAATGACAGGGACACCCCCCTCCTCCTCTCCCCCCTACACTGGGGCATGTCCCCTCAGCTCTGTGCCCAGTTGCTGTAAACTGTACCAACCTTCCTTTTTACTGTTTTTAGATCTCAAACTCTCTACGTTACTGTACATGGATACAAGCTACTGAGGAACTCTTCACTCACAAATAAGCAATTTCATGGTTGGATTGAGAAGAGACTGCAAGGCACAAAAAATATATTACTTTTATTCCGTTAGCCCAGCCAGAAGATTGTGTGCACATATGAAGTTGTGGCTTGGATTCTTGGATGGAAAAAGAAGTAAACTACAAAACAAAAGCTGAAAATAATTGTTTTTTGTATTTATTTATTTTTAAAAGGACTTCTATGGACTATTTTAAATGTAAAAATGTGTACAATTATGACCAACACTGCATCTTAAAGTAAGAGCAATCTTCACATTTCCTTGTTTTTTTTCTCCTGCTTTCTACATCATACAATCATGTATTAACAGAAACTACGAAAAAATAAAAGACTGCAAGGTATCCCTAAAATATTTATGTAATCTGTATTTTTATTATTTTTGTCTAGACATTATATTTGTATTATATTATTAAGAGGAAAATATGGCTCTGTTGAAAACATGGATAGTTCTTTTAGATGAGAGATTTAAATTTGATTGATCTACTGTTTAAAATGAAGGGAAAGATTAAAAATGTGTTGAAATTAGTTGGGGAATATTGGCCAAAACCACAAAACTGAAAATGTTGAAATATCATTAAAGAAGCTTGCTGGAAACACTGATGATGGTTGAGCATTATTCCCTTTAGGTCAGGGGTGTCCAAACTTTTTTTAAAGAGGGCCAGATTTGATAATGTGAAGATGCTCGGGGGCCAATGGTCCCTTCTGACATTTTTTTTAACAATAAAAGTTACATACAAATGCACTGTTCTATAACTATTTTATTTTCATTGTCACAATTATCATTTTTTTAAATTGCAATGGAACCAAATGTAAGCCAATCAAGGCGTGAACAAATCTAAAAAAGAAATAAAAAATTCTGCCTTTCTTTCACATCTGGAGTCAGATAACATAGAACAAACTGTATGGAATACCTTAAACTTCCATTTAGTTGATAAAAATCTTAACCTCATGTTCATTTTAAACATGACTTATTATGAGTAATGCAAAGTCTGTTAACATTTAAGTTTAAAACATATGACTTGCTCTTGTCTTTCACTAGATCATTCAGAAAGTAATATTTTTTGTCACATCTACAGGTACATAACATCAGCAGGCAAACCTATTCAAAAGTTTAATACAGTTATAAATATATGCACTTGGACTTATGGCACTATAAGTCCAAGTGCATATATTTATAACTGTGCTTTTGGCTTTTCACTGTTAATAGTGGCAGATGTTACCATTCAAAACACTCAGAATTTCAGATTGACCAAGAAACAGGTAACTTACTGACACTAATGAGAAGGGTGACAATGAGATCTGGATTTCAGTAGACAGGCCAGGTCTGGTTTGAGGGCAGTGGTTGAGATGTGTAAAATGTCACTGTGGGGGGACATGCAGCGTTCGGCCTGTAGAGGGAGCTACAGGACCGTGGCCGGGGTTGTGTCGGCGAGACTTTTGTTGCACACCTGCTGCGAATTAAGTCTCGTCGGCGAATGTTTAAGATGTGTGTGCTTCTGCCATTTCAGTAGGCGAGCTAAGCTGGAGAAGGCGAGGCGATCGAGGAGAGCCGAGAGCTGAGACGGGAGCGAGAGACGTTTTGACGAGGCTGGAAAGCCCAAACACTTCCAACGGAATACTTTATGAATAAACGGGACCAATTCCCTTATCGTGATACTGCGTCTGCCTCTGTGTATAAACGGACTTTGTTACATTGGCGCCCAACCTGGGACACAGAATAAAGGCAAGATGGACACGCTAACAGCGGCAATATCGAGGATAACGCTCGTCCTCGAGCAACAGACGGCCCTGCAGCAGACCCAGCAGGCGACGCTGGAGGAGCTGATGGCGGCGAGGGTCGCGGACAGGGACCTCCTCCAGGACTTCACCAGGTCCGGCGGGCCGGCGCCGGGGACCGGAGCGGCACCAGGTCCCCCCAAGGTCCAGCTGCAGAAGATGGGGGACCTGGACTACCCAGAGGCGTTCCTCGCGGTGTTCGAGGGGACGGCGAGGATCTCGGGGTGGCCGGACCGAGAGTGGGCCTACCATCTGCTGCCCCTCCTGTCAGGGGAGGCGCAGCTCGCGGCCCACAGTTTGCCGGCGGCCGCCCAACGGGATTACCAGTCCCTGGCCCGGGCGATTCGGGACCGCCTGGGCCTGACACCGGAGGAACACCAGCGCCGGTTTCGGGCCATGACAATTGAGGAGGGGTGCCGGCCCTTCGCCTTCGCCCAGCGGCTGGGGGACAGCGCATGGCGGTGGCTGGACCCCGAGAACAACTCGGCGGTGGAGGTCGGGAACCGGGTGGTAATGGAGCAGTTCCTCGCGGGGCTCCCGGCCCGCACCGCCGCCTGGGTCCAGTACCACCGCCCCCAGGACCTCAAGACAGCCGTGGGACTGGCCGAGGACCATCTCTCCCTCCCACCGTGGGGGCCACAATGACCAACCCCGGCCCCGCGGCAAGGGGGAACCGGGGGAGCAGAAGGAGAGAGGCCGGCGCCCGCCCCGAGGACGAGATGGCAGGGGCCCACCTATCCGGAACCGACCCCGGCCCCACAGGGAGCACCTCGAGCGACAGGGGGGGTGTGTTGGCGGTGCGGACGGCCGGGCCACGTGCAGGCCGAGTGTCGGGCGATGGACGTGGGACAGGTCGTCCGCATCGGCGACATACCGGGCCCTCCCCCCGGACCAGGAGCGGCGTATCGTATTCCGGTAAGGATACAACATGATACGCACCAGGCATTCTTGGATTCGGGCTGCATGCAGTCCATGATCCAGGAGCGCCTGGTTCGGCCGGGGGCATTGTTGAAGGCATCGAGGGTGCGGGTGAGGTGTGTGCATGGGGACATTCACGAATATCCGGTGGTCGCTATCGAAATTCATTTTGAGGGGAAAAACCATAGTGTACAGGCGGCGGTTAGCCCACGCCTCACGCATCCCCTGATTCTAGGTGTGGATTGGGAGGGGTTTCCTCAAGCGGTAAAGAGGGCTACCGGGATGCGTGCACGACAGCTAGGGAGGTGTGTGGCGTGTAATGTGCTCTGTGCCGAGGCGGCGCCTCGCGACACTGCCGGGGAGCCGGAGCCGGCGGGGGCGCCTCACCCCGAGACTTCCCCGCCGAACTATCCGCGGCTAGGCGACTTCCCCCTCGAGCAGTCTCGTGACGAGACCCTAAGATCAGCCTTTGACCAAGTGATAGCAATTGATGGTACTTTGATACGGCCAGACACGGTGCGCGCCCACCCCTATTTTGCAATTATCAGCGACAGGTTATATCGAGTAAGTCGTGACTCACATAGTCAGGAGGAAGTAACCCAGTTGCTGGTTCCCCGCAGCCGCCGCGAAATGGTCTTCCAGGCGGCTCATTTCAACCCCATGGCGGGCCATCTAGGGTATGACAAAACACTGCACCGTATAATGGCTCGATTTTATTGGCCGGGGATTCGGGCAGAGGTGCGTAGGTGGTGCGCTTCCTGTCGGGAATGTCAGTTAGTAAATCCCCCGGCCATTCCACGGGCCCCCTTGCAGCCCTTACCATTGGTCGAGAACCCGTTCGACCGCATTGCGATGGATATTATCGGGCCATTTGACCGGAGCACACAGGGTTATCGATTTGTGTTGGTCTTGATAGATTACGCCACCCGATACCCCGAGGCAATACCTCTGCGCAATATCTCTGCCAGGAGTGTAGCGCAAGCATTGTTTCAAGTCATCTCCCGCGTGGGAATCCCGAAAGAGATTCTCACCGATCAGGGCACTAATTTTATGTCACGCACCCTCAAGGAACTGTATGGCTTGTTGAACATCAAGGCGATTCGAACCAGTGTTTACCACCCGGCCACTGACGGCCTTTGTGAGCGGTTCAATCGGACCTTGAAGTCAATGATCCGGAAGTTTGTCCACGAGGATAGTCGGAATTGGCATAAATGGCTAGATCCCCTGTTGTTTGCGGTGCGGGAAGTTCCCCAAGCTTCAACCGGGTTTTCCCCGTTTGAATTACTCTACGGGCGTAAGCCCCGGGGTGTCCTAGACCTGCTTAAAGAAAATTGGGAGGAAGGGTCTAGCGACAGTAAGAGCGAGATCCAGTACGTCCTCGACTTGCGCACAAAGCTCCACGCCCTAGGGGCTATCTCACGTGAGCATTTGCTGCAAGCCCAGGAGCGTCAGAAACGCCTGTATGACAGGGGGACTACCCTACGAGAGTTTACACCGGGAGACAAGGTGCTCGTACTGTTACCCACCTCCAGAACGAAATTACTCGCGAAGTGGCAAGGGCCGTTTGTGGTCACACGTCGCATGGGGGACGTGGATTATGAGGTTGTACGCTCGGACCGGGGGGATAGCTTGCAGGTGTATCACGTCAATCTCCTAAAAAAATGGAACGACGTGGTCACGGTTGCTCTGGCTACGGTAATTCCGGAGAGAGAGCAGTTCGGTCCGGAAGTCCCAAAATCGAAAGTTAGCACTCCGGTCGATATTGATAACCATCTCTCTGCTAGCCAGGCCGCGGACGTTGCAGATTTGCAGCTTAAGTTCGCTGACGTGTTCTCTCCCCTGCCCGGTCGGACTACGCTCATCGACCACCATATAGAAACGCAGCCGGGTTTAACGGTGCGCACGCGTCCCTATAGGTTGCCGGTGCACAAACGAAACGTTGTGTGCACGGAGTTGGAAGCTATGCTGGAGCTGGGTGTGGTCGAGGAGTCCCGCAGTGATTGGTGTAGCCCCATCGTGCTTGTCAACAAGCCAGATGGGGCTATACGGTTCTGTGTGGATTATAGACGGGTTAATGCGGTCTCCAAGTTCGATGCATATCCGATGCCCCGGGTCGACGAGCTCTTGGACCGGCTTGGTACGGCCAGGTACTTCACGACATTGGATTGCACGAAGGGATACTGGCAGATTCCACTCTCGCCGGTGTCCCGGGAGAAAACGGCATTCTCCACTCCGCTCGGGTTATTCCAGTTCACCGTGCTCCCTTTCGGGTTGTTCGGAGCCCCAGCCACTTTTCAGCGCCTCATGGACCGTATTCTGCGGCCGCACGCCGCCTATGCTGCACCCTACCTAGATGACATTGTCATTCACAGTGACACCTGGCCGCAGCATGTGCGGAGTGTGGCTGCTGTTCTGCGGTCCCTGAGGCAGGCGGGGCTAACGGCCAACCCGAAAAAGTGCGTGATCGGGCGGAGGGAGATCCGGTATCTGGGGTACCACTTGGGACGGGGGGAGGTGCGACCGCAGATTGAAAAGACTGCGGCCATCGCCGCCTCTCCCCGGCCCAAGACAAAGAAGGAGGTGAGGGCCTTCCTGGGGCTGGCGGGATATTACCGCCAGTTCGTACCAGGGTTTTCAGAGCTGGCCAGTCCCTTGACGGACCTCACCCGGAAGGGTGCCCCGGATCCGGTCCAATGGTCGGGCCAGTGCCAGGGGTCGTTCGAGGCCCTTAAGGGGGCTCTTTGTGGAGAAACGGTCCTGTATGCGCCCGATTTTAACCTCCCTTTCTCCCTACAGACGGACGCGTCGGATAGAGGGCTGGGAGCAGTGCTGACCCAGCGCGTGGAGGGGGCCGACCGGCCGGTGCTGTACCTGAGCCGCAAGCTGTCGGAGAGGGAGGGCCGGTACAGCACCGTGGAGAAGGAGTGCCTGGCCATCAAGTGGGCGGTCGGCACCCTCCGCTACTACCTGCTGGGTCGCGCCTTCACCCTCTACTCCGACCATGCCCCCCTCCAGTGGCTCCACCGCATGAAGGATGTAAACGCGAGGATCACCCGGTGGTACCTCGCGTTGCAGCCCTTCAACTTTTCCGTCGTGCACAGACCGGGGGGGCGCAGATGGTCGTGGCAGACTTCCTCTCCTGTGCAGGGGGGGAGGAGTAGGCCGTCGGGTCCCCGGCCTGTGTCGGGCGGTGGGGGTATGTGGGGGGACATGCAGCGTTCGGCCTGTAGAGGGAGCTACAGGACCGTGGCCGGGGTTGTGTCGGCGAGACTTTTGTTGCACACCTGCTGCGAATTAAGTCTCGTCGGCGAATGTTTAAGATGTGTGTGCTTCTGCCATTTCAGTAGGCGAGCTAAGCTGGAGAAGGCGAGGCGATCGAGGAGAGCCGAGAGCTGAGACGGGAGCGAGAGACTTTTTGACGAGGCTGGAAAGCCCAAACACTTCCAACGGAATACTTTATGAATAAACGGGACCAATTCCCTTATCGTGATACTGCGTCTGCCTCTGTGTATAAACGGACTTTGTTACAGTCACGTAGGTGGAAGTCACTTAGTCTTGACCTCAAGCAGTTCTTGTTTAAGTTCATGACAGATAACGTCTGCTCACACAAATATGTATATGTATAGGGCTTTAGAGCGAATAGAATTGATTGCCTTTACCACGGTGTGGGGGGACATGCAGCGTTCGGCCTGTAGAGGGAGCTACAGGACCGTGGCCGGGGTTGTGTCGGCGAGACTTTTGTTGCACACCTGCTGCGAATTAAGTCTCGCCGGCGAATGTTTAAGATGTGTGTGTGCTTCTGCCATTGCGGTAGGGGAGCTAAGCTGGAAACGGCGAGACAGGCGAGGAGAGCTGAGAGCGGAGTAGAAAGAAACGGCAACTGGAAAGTTGCCGAGTGTGTTGGTGGGCTGAAAAGCCAGAGACATTTGGGAGAACGTTGATGAATAAACGGGAAAGTTGTTCCCTTACCCCAAACGCTGCGTCTGCCTCTGTGTACCATCGGACTTTGTTACATTGGCGCCCAACCTGGGACACAGGAAAAAGGCAAAATGGACGCGCTAACAGCGGCGATAGCAAGGATAACGCTCGTTCTCGAGCAACAGACGGCCCTGCAACAGACCCAGCAGGCGACACTAAAGGAGCTGACGGCGGCGAGGCTCGCGGACAGGCCCGGCGGGCCGGCGCCGGGGACCGGAGCGGCACCAGGTCCCCCCAAGGTCCAGCTGCAGAAGATGGGGGACCTGGACGACCCAGAGGCGTTCCTCGCGGTGTTCGAGGGGACGGCGAGGATCTCGGGGTGGCCGGACCGAGAGTGGGCCTACCATCTGCTGCCCCTCCTGTCAGGGGAGGCGCAGCTCGCAGCCCACAGTTTGCCGGCGGCCGCCCAACGGGATTACCAGTCCCTGGCCCGGGCGATTCGGGACCGCCTGGGCCTGACACCGGAGGAACACCGGCGCCGGTTCCGGGCCATGTCCATGGAGGAGGGGTGCCGGCCCTTCGCCTTCGCCCAGCGGCTGGGGGACAGCGCATGGCGGTGGCTGGACCCCGAGAACAACTCGGCGGTGGAGGTCGGGAACCGGGTGGTATTGGAGCAGTTCCTCGCGGGGCTCCCGGCCCGCACCGCCGCCTGGGTCCAGTACCACCGCCCCCAGGACCTAAAGACCGCCGTGGGTCTGGCGGAGGACCATCTCTCCCTCCCACCGCGGGGGCCACAACGACCAACCCCGGCCCCGCGGCAAGGGGGGGGGGGCCAACGCCCAGGAGGAGCCGGGGGAGCAGAAGGAGGGAGGCCGGCGCCCGCCCCGAGAACGAGATGGCAGGAGCACGCTGATCCGGAACCAGCCCCGGCCCCGCAGAGAGAACCTCGAGCGACAGGGGGGGTGTGTTGGCGGTGCGGACGGCCGGGCCACGTGCAGGCCGAGTGTCGGGCGATGGACGTGGGGCAGGTCGTCCGCATCGGCGACATACCGGGCCCTCCCCCCGGACCAGGAGCGGCGTATCGTATTCCGGTAAGGATACAACGTGATACGCACCAGGCGTTCTTGGATTCGGGCTGTATGCAGTCCATGATCCAGGAGCGCCTGGTTCGGCCGGGGGCACTGTTGAAGGCATCGAGGGTGCGGGTGAGGTGTGTGCATGGGGACATTCACGAATATCCGCTGGTCGCTATCGAGATTCATTTTGAGGGGAAAAACCATAGGGTACAGGCGGCGGTTAGCCCACGCCTCACGCATCCCCTGATTCTAGGTGTGGATTGGGAGGGGTTTCCTCAAGCGGTAAAGAGGGCTACCGGGATGCGTGCACGACAGCTAGGGAGGTGTGTGGCGTGTAATGTGCTCTGTGCCGAGGCGGCGCCTCGCGACCCTGCCGGGGAGCCGGAGCCGGCGGGGGCGCCTCACCCCGAGACTTCCTCGCCGAACTATCCGCTGCTAGGCGACTTCCCCCTCGAGCAGTCTCGTGATGAGACCCTCAGATCAGCCTTTGACCAAGTGATAGCAATTGATGGTACTTTGATACGGCCAGACACAGTGCGCGCCCACCCCTATTTCGCGATTATCAGCGACAGGTTATATCGAGTAAGTCGTGACTCACATAGTCAGGAGGAAGTAACCCAGTTGCTGGTTCCCCGCAGCCGCCGCGAAATGGTCTTCCAGGCGGCTCATTTCAACCCCATGGCGGGCCATCTAGGGTATGACAAAACACTGCACCGTATAATGGCTCGATTTTATTGGCCGGGGATTCGGGCAGAGGTGCGTAGGTGGTGCGCGTCCTGTCGGGAATGTCAGTTAGTAAATCCCCCGGCCATCCCACGGGCCCCCTTGCGGCCCTTACCATTGGTCGAGAACCCATTCGACCGCATTGCGATGGATATTATCGGGCCATTTGAGCGGAGCACACAGGGTTATCGATTTGTGTTGGTCTTGATAGATTACGCCACCCGATACCCCGAGGCAATACCTCTGCGCAATATCTCTGCCAGGAGTGTAGCGCAAGCATTGTTTCAAGTCATCTCCCGCGTGGGAATCCCGAAAGAGATTCTCACCGATCAGGGCACTAATTTTATGTCACGCACCCTCAAGGAACTGTATGGCTTGCTGAACATCAAGGCGATTCGAACCAGTGTTTACCACCCGGCCACGGACGGCCTTTGTGAGCGGTTCAATCGGACCTTGAAGTCAATGATCCGGAAGTTTGTCCACGAGGATAGTCGGAATTGGCATAAATGGCTAGATCCCCTGTTGTTTGCGGTGCGGGAAGTTCCCCAAGCTTCCACCGGGTTTTCCCCGTTTGAATTACTCTACGGGCGTAAGCCCCGGGGTGTCCTAGACCTGTTTAAAGAAAATTGGGAGGAAGGGTCTAGCGACAGTAAGAATGAGATCCAGTACGTCCTCGACTTGCGCACAAAGCTCCACGCCCTAGGGGCTATCTCACGTGAGCATTTGCTGCAAGCCCAGGAGCGTCAGAAACGCCTGTATGACAGGGGGGCTACCCTACGAGAGTTTACACCGGGAGACAAGGTGCTCGTACTGTTACCCACCTCCAGCACGAAATTACTCGCGAAGTGGCAAGGGCCGTTTGTGGTCACACGTCGCATGGGGGACGTGGATTATGAGGTTATACGCTCGGACCGGGGGGATAGCTTGCAGGTGTATCACGTCAATCTCCTAAAAAAATGGAACGACGTGGTCACTGTTGCTCTGGCTACGATAGTTCCAGAGAGAGAGGAGTTCGGTCCGGAAGTCCCAAAATCGAAAGGTAGCACTCCGGTCGATATTGATAACCATCTCTCTGCTAGCCAGGCCGCGGACGTTGCAGATTTGCAGCTTAAGTTCGCCGACGTGTTCTCTCCCCTGCCCGGTCGGACTACGCTCATCGACCACCATATAGAAACGCAGCCGGGTTTAACGGTGCGCACGCGTCCCTATAGGTTGCCGGTGCACAAACGAGACGTTGTGTGCCGAGAGTTGGAAGCCATGCTGGAGCTGGGTGTGGTCGAGGAGTCCCGCAGTGATTGGTGTAGCCCCATCGTGCTTGTCAACAAGCCAGATGGGACTATACGGTTCTGTGTGGATTATAGACGGGTTAATGCGGTCTCCAAGTTCGATGCATATCCGATGCCCCGGGTCGACGAGCTCTTGGACCGGCTTGGTACGGCCAGGTACTTCACGACATTGGATTGCACGAAGGGATACTGGCAGATTCCACTCTCGCCGGTGTCCCGGGAGAAAACGGCATTCTCCACTCCGCTCGGGTTATTCCAGTTCACCGTGCTCCCTTTCGGGTTGTTCGGAGCCCCAGCCACTTTTCAGCGCCTCATGGACCGTATTCTGCGGCCGCACGCCGCCTATGCTGCGGCCTACCTGGACGACATTGTCGTCCACAGTGACACCTGGCTGCAGCATGTGCGGAGGGTGGCTGCTGTTCTGCGGTCCCTGAGGCAGGCGGGGCTAACGGCCAACCCGAAAAAGTGCGTGATCGGGCGGAGGGAGATCCGGTATCTGGGGTACCACTTGGGACGGGGGGAGGTGCGACCGCAGATTGAAAAGACTGCGGCCATCGCCGCCTCTCCCCGGCCCAAGACAAAGAAGGAGGTGAGGGCCTTCCTGGGGCTGGCGGGATATTACCGCCAGTTCGTACCTGGGTTTTCAGAGCTGGCCAGTCCCTTGACGGACCTCACCCGGAAGGGTGCCCCGGATCCGGTCCAATGGTCGGGCCAGTGCCAGGGGTCGTTCGAGGCCCTTAAGGGGGCTCTTTGTGGAGAAACGGTCCTGTATGCGCCTGATTTTAACCTCCCTTTCTCCCTACAGACGGACGCGTCGGATAGAGGGCTGGGAGCAGTGCTGACCCAGCGCGTGGAGGGGGCCGACCGGCCGGTGCTGTACCTGAGCCGTAAGCTGTCGGAGAGGGAGGGCCGGTACAGCACCGTGGAGAAGGAGTGCCTGGCCATCAAGTGGGCGGTCGGCACCCTCCGCTACTACCTGCTGGGTCGCGCCTTCACCCTCTACTCCGACCATGCCCCCCTCCAGTGGCTCCACCGCATGAAGGATGTAAACGCGAGGATCACCCGGTGGTACCTCGCGTTGCAGCCCTTCAACTTTTCCGTCGTGCACAGACCGGGGGCGCAGATGGTCGTGGCAGACTTCCTCTCCCGTGCAGGGGGGGGGGAGTAGGTCGTCGGCCGTCGGGTCCCCGGCCTGTGTCGGGCGGTGGGGGTATGTGGGGGGACATGCAGCGTTCGGCCTGTAGAGGGAGCTACAGGACCGTGGCCGGGGTTGTGTCGGCGAGACTTTTGTTGCACACCTGCTGCGAATTAAGTCTCGCCGGCGAATGTTTAAGATGTGTGTGTGCTTCTGCCATTGCGGTAGGGGAGCTAAGCTGGAAACGGCGAGACAGGCGAGGAGAGCTGAGAGCGGAGTAGAAAGAAACGGCAACTGGAAAGTTGCCGAGTGTGTTGGTGGGCTGAAAAGCCAGAGACATTTGGGAGAACGTTGATGAATAAACGGGAAAGTTGTTCCCTTACCCCAAACGCTGCGTCTGCCTCTGTGTACCATCGGACTTTGTTACACACGGGTTTCATAACATGATCAAATTTGAGATGTTTTGCGCAGAGAGCCTGCTGGTGAATTATACAGTGGAGTATAATAGCGTTACCTCCTTCTTCGCTGACTTTGTTGCAGATCAATGTAGACAATCCACTTCGTTCACCAACCATGGCAGGCGCAACATCGGTAATAATCCCACTAACTTTACTCCATGGTAGTTTCATATCGTCAACAGCTGTACAAACAGAAACGAATAAATCCGTTCCTTTTATGTTCATGTCATCGTCAACTCCTCTCAAAAAAATCAGTAGCTGCGCAGTGTCAGATGCATCTGTGCTTTCATCGCAGGCTAATGAAAAATAATCAAAAGTCACTCCCCTGTTGTCTCTGAATATCTGATGATAGGTCCTCTATTCTCTGTGCCACAGTGTTACGAGCCAGGCAAACATTAGCAAATTCTTGCTTCTTCTCGGGGCAAATGTTCTCCACCATTTTCATGACAGTCTTTGATAAACGTACCCTCTGTGAAAGGTTTGCCATATTTGGCGATTAACATGGCCACTTCGTAGCTTGCTTTGGTGACGTTTTCATTTGACTCACAGGCCCGCATGAAGAGTCGCTGTTGTGAGGCCAAAGCAGCTTGGAGTTGCTTCACTTTTTCAGCGCGCTAACTCCCTGTTACCTTGTCGTATGCGTTAGCATGTTTTGTCTGGTAGTGTCTCTTTACATTGAATTCCTTAAACATGGTAACAGTCTCTTGACAAATTAGACAAACACAATTGCTCCGATTTTCAGTGAAAAAATATTGTAATTCCCATCTCTCCTGGAAGCGTCGGCCCTCACTGTTAACTTTCCTCTTTTTATTTACAGGCGCCATGGCAGAAACTAGCGAGAAGTGTTCACAGCAAGGTCACAGAGCCATATAGAGTTAGAGTTCACCATGCGGTGAAAGGAGAAATTGCATTTTGAACCTTTTATGATTTATTTATTCTGTTTGACAGTCCTAGCGGGCCATAAAGAATACATTATAAAACCGAAGCTGCGGGCCGTGTGAAATCTGACGGCGGGCCGTGATTGGCCTGCGGGCCGGACTTTGGACATGCCTCCTTTAGGTAGATGTGAATATTACCTGTAAGTTAAAAGGCAGATGTTCATGTTTTATTGTTTGGGTACTGCAATGAATGTATACCTCCTACTCATAGTTCTGTAGATAGTAAAGACTACTTCTCACTACAGTAAGGCACTCACTGGAGCTAGGTCTTTCTCATATGATCAGCACAATCTGCAGCGCAGTAGACAATGAGCTTTCAGTTTAATGTTTGATTTAGCTACAGTGACAGCAGTAAACCTTTCATCACAAGTATTTAATTCCCATCTCTTGCTCTTCTTGTTACTTTTCTTCTTCTTGAAAAGTTTGGGGTCGGTGGATGTGCTGGTCTACCTGTGGACTGCGGGGCCGGTGAGCGACGCGATATGTGAGCTTCGTGCAGCATATCGCCCCCCAGTCCGTCCCTGGGTGTGATGAATTATTCAAACACTGACATAAGCACGCTATGGACGCTATTGACGCAGACATAAAGTTTACTCAGTTGACTTTGCTCAATCAACACAGGCACATTGTTGTATTCAATGAATATCATTGATTTTAAGGATACACAGCTCAGTTTCAGAAGACAGGATACTAGAAGACAGGACTACTGAAGAAGGTGAGTTCATCATTATCTTGATGTATAACTTTGATCAGTGTTAATACAAGAGGAGGGTTTGCAAAACTTAACCCTAAAGTAAGAGGGGAAGGGTGAAACTTGTTCTGCCCACACTCTTGAAAATGTGCAGCACTCCAGTAATATGCCATCTGTGATATGCCATCAGCTATCAGACAGGGCCCAAACCAGAGGGCTCAAACCAGACAGGGCCCAAACCAGACAAGGCCCAGCCCAAACCAGACAGGGCCCAAACCAGACAGGGCCCAGCTCATACCAGACAAGGCCCAGCCCAAACCAGACAGGGCACAAACCAGAGGGCTCAAACCAGACAGGGCCCAGCTCAAACCAGACATGGCCCAAACCAGACATGGCCCAAACCAGACAGGGCCCAGCCCAAACCAGACAGGGCACAAACCAGAGGGCTCAAACCAGACAGGGCCCAGCTCAAACCAGACATGGCCCAAACCAGACAGGGCCCAGCCCAAACAGGGCCCAAACCAGACAGGGCCCAGCCCATTCCCCTATTCTATTTGGATGGCCCAAAAAAAGTGTTCGTCTCTAAAGCTTCCTAAGCCTTGTACTTAAACCTGTTCATCTGTCACTTCTTTAATCTGTCTTATTTAACAATGTGTCTTATTTAAAGGTACACTATGGAAGTTTTAATTACAAATTCTTTACCTCATGTTTTGTTTTGAGTGTTGAGTGTGTAGTTATCATACTGCTCTGATTATCAATCAATTTCTTGCCTGATTGAACCAGACAATCCTTCGCTGATGCCCATAGACATGGAGACGGGCACCCCTTTCTGTCCAATGAGGTAATCTTTGGATATGTTCAGACTATTTAGGGGACCCCTTTTGGCTCAAGAGCACCCCCAGTGGTGAAATATTCAATTATGTAACTTCAATGGATAAATGTTTACATGGAGTGCACTTGATGTATCAATGTATGTCTGGAAAGAGTCAAACTTCCCCAAACACCATTGACGTAAACACGCATGCCGGAAGTATTCTTGATCACTGCTACACCCCCTTCCGTCATGCCTACAAACCCCTCCTTCGACCTCATTTCGGCAAATCAGACCACTCCTCCATCCTGCTCCTGCCCGCCTACAGACACAAGCTGAAACTCCCGACATCCACCATGAGAACGATCCAGATTTGGTCCAAGGAGTCCGAGGCTACAACACTACCTGGACGACGCGGACTGGGACATCTACCGCAAGATGAATGATGACATCCACGAGTACGCGCAAGGAGTCATGGGATTCATACAACATGGAATTCAGGAAGTTGTCCCCACAAAGACTGTCCAGCTGTTTCCAAATCAGAAACCGTGGATCCGGTGACATCACCAGCGACAAGAAAGCCCGCTACGACCTCTGCAGAGTGATCAAGGTACCCAAACGGGAATACAGCAAAAGGATAGAGTCACAACTATGCAGCAACAACTCATGCAGCATGTGGTAAGGGCTACACACCATCGGACTTCAAAGCTCTCTCCCGGACGAGCTGAATAGCTTCTACGCCCGCTTCGAGAACTCCAACGCCATTCCACCAGAGAGGACACACACCGCGGTCAGCGCTGCCAGCGCTCTGGTCATCACCGAAGCAGAGGTGCGCAGGCAGTTCGGGCGCGTCAACATCCGCAAAGCGGCCGGACAAGATGGCTTCCCAGACCGGGTGATCATTGTGTGCGCAGCGCAACTGGTTGGTGTGTTCACGGACATATTCAACCTCTCCCTCTTTACAGGAACAGTCCCCTCCAAGTCATCCACCATTGTCGCAGTGCCGAAGAAGAACAAGGTAGCATGCCTAAACGACTGGCGCCCTGTCGCTCTCACTCCCATCGTGAGCAAATGCTTTGAGAGGCATGTCAAGGCCCAGATCTGCAGCATGCTCCCTTGCACCCTGGATCCTCACCAATTTGCCTACAGGCAAAACAGATCCACTGACGACGCCACTTCATTACCCATAAGGCCGGTTGTAGTATAGACTTTAATACCCATAAGGCCTGCTGTAGTTTAGACTTCACTACCCATAAGGCCTGTCGTAGTTTAGACTTCACTACCCATAAGGCCTGTCGTAGTTTAGACTTCACTACCCATAAGGCCTGTCGTAGTTTAGACTTCACTACCCATAAGGCCTGTCGTAGTTTCGACTTCACTACCCATAAGGCCTGTCGTAGTTTCGACTTCACTACCCATAAGGCCTGTCGTAGTTGAGACTTCACTACCCATAAGGCCTGTCGTAGTTGAGACTTCACTACCCATAAGGCCTGTCGTAGTTTAGACTTCACTACCCAAAAGGCCTGTTGTAGTTTAGACTTCACTACCCATAAGGCCTGTTGTAGTTTAGACTTGCCTGTTGTAGTTTAGACCTGTCGTAGCTGCAGATGACGGGGATCAGATGCATCACAAGGGTTTTGGTGTCAATGTTAATGGAAACATGTGGAGGCTTATGTTGGAGAAATCATTTCATTTCATTTAGAAAATAAAATACGCTATAGAAGCTATTAATAGTAGATATTTATTTAACTCACAATCCATACAATACAGTATATCTCGCAATAGTTATACAGATGTGTGTAGGCCCTGTCAATAGTTATACAGGTGTGTGTAGGCCCTGTCAATAGTGGCAGTATGCAGTTCTTTCATGGCAATCTTAGCATTAGCATCCGGGGGGATATAGGCTGCCGTGATAACAGTGGATGTGAACTCTCTGGGCAGATAGAAAGGTCTCCACTGAACCATGAGAAACTCAAGGTTAGCTGAGCAGTGACTCTCGGTGATGGTAGTGACCGTGCACCACGTCTTGTTCACATCAATGCACAAACCTCCACCTCTGGTCTGACCGGAGTCCCCCGCTGTTCTGTCTGCTCGGAGGACGTAGCGCCCTGCTAGCTTAATAGCATTGTCGGGTACCTCGCTGTTGAGCCAGGTTTCCGTGAAAACCATCATGTTACAGTCCATAATCTATTTGTGTGTGGTGATCCGCAGCCGCAGTTAATCCATTTTGTTCGCCGAGGAAAAGCCTTGGTAGTGAGAGTCGATGTGGAGTTAGCTTGAGCCTAGCTCTCAGCACACCTCGGCTACCACGCCTGTGTTTACGTTTCCTAGCCGGTCTGGGGTTACTCCCGGTCGGTGTAGCGGAGGTAGCTGCTCCCGCTGTTTTGGCAATCTCAGGTATTACGTTGATAAAGATGTCTGGAATGCAGGAACCGATGTCCAAAAGTTCTCGTCGGCTGTACGATATGTACGCTAAACTGTTTTTAGCGAGAATACTTGACATAAACAAGCAAATAACCACTAATTCGCAAACTCTGGTTTGCTCCAAATTTGCTCCAAAACCACCTGCTAATAATTCTGAATAAGAATTGGAGACTCACTCAGCCTTCTCTTGATCTAGATTCTAGACTGACAACAATGAATCATCCTACCATCTACCCCACATGTTTGGTCTGGTGATCAAGAAAATGTCTGTCAGCTCTTTTAAGACACTGAAAGATAGATCTTTGTCTAATTCTATGTGATTACGGCAATTATAGGTTAGGCCTATGTGCAAGGGGGAGATTGAGTGATTGCATTTTGATGCTTTTTTTATTTTTTATAATGATCTGCCGTTCCGTCTTCAAAAACCATGTCATCCGCCCGTGAAACAAAACCGTCGACAAATACTGTGTTTAAAGATAGTGTATATACTATTGATCTCCTTTTCGTAAAGTGGTGCATGATGTCTTGACGGCACACCCTCTTCTCAGTTTAGAATCAAATGTTTGCAAGCAATTGTCTTCTGTAAGATGAATCTTTTTCAGCTGTATAGCGGTAAAGCAATCTTAATTGCAGTTTTCCGAGATAATTCCCTGCCTTCTGTGTATCAACTATTGTATTGTTTTTATTGTAAAGTGGCGGATGCCTCCTTTCCTTAACTTTATATGCAGTACGGTCCGCTGCGAACTTTATTTACGGCCAAACCACCCTGAACACGCCCTTAGTGCAAAGGAGTCTGGGAAGCCTGCAGCGAGCGGAAGCATTGGAGTTTGTTTGTTTGAGTGAAAGTTAGTTCAGTTTTTTGTGTATTCCAACAGCTTGTGCTGTTTGGGGGGGTATTTGTCGACGGTTTTGTTTCACGGGCGGATGACATGGTTTTTGAACACGGAACGGCTGACAATAAGGCACGGAAAATGGAAAATGGTCAATTGAAGGAGGGTGTGCGTTTGGAGGGGAGAGCGGAGAAAATGAGAGCGGAAAATAAGCAGTGAATGCGGAGGAAGACGAGACAGGTGGAGAGAAGGAGACAGCGACGGAGGGGCCGAGCTACAGCAAAGACTTGACAGTGTCAGTCGAGCTGGTGGGAGAGGACAGGATAACGATGATGGAATTACTGAAAACGACTAAAGATATCTGTGGACTGGTCTTGGGATGTCGATTTACCGGAGTTAATAAATATGAACTGACGAGGAGTCACCCCAACGGGAATAAGAGACTGATGGATGGTTTCAAAATGAAGAACACAAGGATTATGGCGAAAGATTTAACCACTGATGAGATGGTGGTTTCGTTCTTGGGACTGCCGGTTTATATCACGGACTGGGACATTTTTAAAAAACTTTTGGACTGGGGAGTGAAGGCAATTTCGCCTATTTAGAGGAGGATGTGTGAAGGCACTCGTTTTGTCAAGGTAAAGTTCACGGAAACTGTTAAGTCCTTACCGTATTCAACGAGATTTGAAACAGAGAAGGGTGCCGAATATTTTCGGGTGACACATGACAGACAAGTGAAAGTGTGTCGCATGTGTTTACAGCCGGGACACATTGATAGATAGATAGATAGATAGAAACTTTATTTATCCCAATGGGAAATTCAGGTTCCAAGTAGCATACAGACATAGGGGTATCACACATAACATACACATACAACATACAACATTAGCAGCATTTTATACAGGCGAGGTGCAGTTGTAAATGTCTTTGCAGTTAGGTGAGGTGCAAAAAGGTAAGGCAGACAGTGCAATTATAGCATTAAATACTAAAAACTAAATACGGGCTACATAAATATGGACTATTTTAAAGTGCATTTAGTCCAGGCTGGTGGAGGGAGGTAGGGGCTGTGTATGAGACCTAGCATAGCTAGTAAACATTGTAGATAATGAGGTGAAACAGTGACATGATACATGATAGTGATATGATACAGAGGGTGGAGGTTATGCAGAGAAGTCCATCTCTTTGCCCTTGATTGACCTATTGTAGAGTTGTATGGCTCTGGGGACAAATGATTTAGTCAGTCTGTCAGTTTTGCTTGTCAGTGCTCGTAGCCTCCAGCTGATCAAGCTCTTCTGCTGGATGATGGTGTGGTACAGTGGGTGACCTTCATTGTCCATGATGGTGAGCAGTTTGCTCAGAGTTCTTTTTTCCATTACTGAAGTGATGCTCTCCAGTTCAGCTCCCACAACAGAGCCAGCTTTCCTTACCAGCCTGTCCAGTCGGTCGGCATCCCTCTTCTTAGTGCTTCCTCCCCAGCACACCACTGCATAGAAGAGAACCCTGGCAACCACAGACTGGTAAAACATCCCTAGGAGTTTGCTGCAGACATTGAAGGACCGCAGCCTCCTCAGGAAGTACAGCAGGCTCTGTCCCTTCTTGTAAATTCAATGTTGGCCGCATGGCATTCCTGTGCAGGTGACAATGGTAATTTTTCAAAACGACAAGGATATTTAAACACATGATTATTTGTTTGGCCTCTGCGACAGACCTCATCGAAATGACACTTAGATATCTTAGGGTGTACATATCAAGTCTTCCCAAATGGTCTAGCGGATAGGAATCTGCCTTGTAATGCAGGGCGGCCCGGGTTTGATTCCCGTCATGGCAAATGATTTTTGTAGAAAAATAAAATGAGTCCCAACGTGTGCAACAGAACAGTTCGAAATCTCGTTACATTTGCATCGTCATGAACATGACTTATATCAGGCTAGCTCATTTTTTCTTTGTTCATTTTAAGTGTAGAAACAATATTTCGTTTGTGACCATTTTTTTCTGCCGTTTTGACAACAGGCTCATGACTAAAGAACACACGGCTGTCTGCTGATTGACGCTTGACTGTAGATTTTCGCTTTGTGTCAAAAGAACTCCCTAACGCACACTTTTTCAAAGTAGGTGAATTCATCAGATCTGTTTGAAACATTGCATTTTATCCATGCACGACGACTGCTTAGATACTCGCAGCACAGTTGCCCCATATAAATTGCCCATGAGCGCGGAGCTTGTCTTTGTCACTGTAGCAACTTTGCTCCATCAGCGGAAGAAGCCGGTTCGACGCCCCTGTAAGCACATGTTTCTCTAATTCCTTTGTTTCAGGCAAGCCACTGTGACGTCAGACGCCTTTACGCATACAGCTTTTCAATGCTTAGACAGTAATGACATAATTCATGCTTACATTTCTTTAATTTTCGACGCATTGTCGTTATTCGTGACGCATCAATGACTAACTGATTATGTGGCAATGCAATGAAAAAAGCGCGTGGAATCAGTCGTTAATGATAGATTCGAGAAGCACATTTCTTCAATGGTGGCCGTATGGCATTCCTGTGCAGGTGACAATGGTCATTTTTCAAAACGACAAAGATATTTAAACACCTGATTATTTGTTTGGTGTGCTCTATGGCCTCGGCTACTAGAAAAATAAAATTAGTCCCAACGTGTGCAACAGACCAGTTCGAAATCTCTTTACATTTGCATCGTCATGAACATGAGTTATATCAGGCTAGCTCATTTTTTCTTTGTTCATTTTAAGTGTAGAAACAATATTTCGTTTGTGACCATTTTTTCTGCCGTTTTGAAAACACTCTCATGACTAAAGAACACAAGGCTGTCTATTGAAGGGCGCTTGACTGTAGATTTTTGCAAAGTGTCAAAAGCATTCCCTGACGCACACTTTTTCAAAGCAGGTGAATTCATCAGATCTGTTTGAAACATTGCATTTCATCCATTCAATACGACTGCTTAGATACTCGCAGCACAGTTGCCCCATATAAATTGCCCATGTGCGCGGAGCTTGTCTTTGTCAATGTAACAACTTTGCACCCTCAGGAGGAGCCGCCGCTTCGACGCCCCTGTAAGCACATGTGTCTCCAATTCCTTTTTTTTTTTTTCAGGCAAGCCACTGTGACGTCAGACGCCTTTACCACACAGCTTTGCGATGCTTAGACAGTAATAACATAATTCATGTTTACATTTCTTTAATTTTAGACGCATTGTCGTTATTCGTGAGGCATCAATGATCAATTGATTATATGGCAATGCAATGAAAAAAGCGTGTGGAAAACAGTGTTAATGACAGATTTGAGAAGCACATTTCTTCAATGTTGGCCGCATGGCATTCCTGTGCAGGTGACAATGGGTTTTTTTTCAAAACGACAAGGATATTTAAACACATGATTATTTGTTTGGTGTGCTCTATGGCCTCTGCTACAGACCTCACCGAAATGACACTTAGATATCTTAGGGTGCACATATCACGTCTTCCCAAATGGTCTAGCGGATAGGAATCTGCCTTGTAACGCAGGGCGGCCCGCGTTCGATTCCCGTCATGGCAAATGAGTTTTGTAGAAAAATAAAATGAGTCCCAACGTGTGCAACAGAACAGTTCGAAATCTCGTTACATTTGCATCGTCATGAACATGACTTATATCAGGCTAGCTCATTTTTTCTTTGTTCATTTTAAGTGTAGAAACAATATTTCGTTTGTGACCATTTTTTTCTGCCGTTTTGACAACAGGCTCATGACTAAAGAACACACGGCTGTCTGCTGATTTTTTTTTCTTTCTTTTTTTTCTTTTTATTATCAAAAATATATACAGATACAATCATAAATTTTACATGCACATAACTGCACACAAACACTAATACAATACAAACACAAAAAACCGGGTAAGCACTGCCCCCCAGCAAATCAATGAAACCATAGCATCAAAACCTCCACGCTTGAAACCATCAGAACGAAAACTCCAACCCTCCTCCCTCATCCACCCTCACAAACCCACAATCCCTTACAAACACCTTCTCAAAATCTTCCTGCCCTGTCCTAAACATGACTCCCACATTCTTCCTTACTAAATTCTCAAAGACCGCCCATACATTAACCCTCTTCCCCTCAAACCTCGCCATATTCCTCCTCACATAGATTGCATACCTTGCATTCGACAACACAAAATTCAAACACCCCACATTCAATCCCCTCTTCCTATCACATAAACCGAATAACAAAAACCTCCTCCACTCCTGCCTCGCCACCAACTCCACCCCCCAGTGCTCCTCCACCAATCCCCTCAACCTATCATGAAAACCCACCACCTCTATACAATCAAATAACAAATGCATCAAATTTTCATCACTCACACCACACACATCACACACCCTTGACACTAACCGATCCACCTGGTGCAACACTACCTTCGTAAACACCCTATTGTGCCTAAGCATGAAATCAAAATGAGTGCACTCTATGCTATTGTACTTAACCGCTACATTCCTCCAAATTTTCTTCACGTCCAACCCCTGAAACACCTGCACCCACACCCTCTCAGCTGCCGGCTCCCTCACTCTGCTTTCTAATAAATTCCAATAAAACTCCCTCACCTTTACCCCTGAAAAATCCCTCTCTGTCTCCCCTTGCCCTACCCGTAGCTTTGGTAAACTAGCCTGTTCCACTACACCTACCTCCCTATCCATCCTCCTATTCCACTCCTCCGGTACACTCAGTTTAATCTTCCTATACATATTTACTATCATTCCTCTTCTAACCCCCTCATCCTTCTCCCAAACCAGGTCGACAATTGCCTGTTCTGGCAAAAAACCAGGCACCACCTCATATCTATAATCCCTCACTTTAATCAGACCTGCCCTTCTGAAACAAACCATATCCAACATCCTCCCTTCACTTCTCAAAACCGGATTCAATAAAACCGGAATATTCAACATCTCTCCACTCCTCACACACTCATACCTTACCTTAACCAAAAACTCCCCCCACGCCCCAAACACCTCTTTGTAAAAATCTGGCACTCCCTCATACATACCTGCCTTCATACACATCAATAACCCGAAATCGCCACACCCCCCACACCTTTTCACCCACTCCCTAAAATACCCTTTCCACCCATGCCCTTCCTCCCCATATAGAAATCTTTTCACTCTCCTTACCCTCAAAGCCCTCATCTTCACCTCCAAATCCACCAACCTCAACCCTCCTCTCTCATAATCCGCTATCAACACATCATAAGCAATTTTCACACCTTTCCCCCCCCACAGAAAATCAGACACTAACCTCCTACATTCCTTTAATACCCACTCTGGCACATTCAAAACACTTAACACATACACAAACTTTGACATCAACAAAGCATTCACCACCACCACTTTTCCCCTCAGTTTCAAAGCTCTCATCTTCCAAAAATTCAAAGTGTTTTTGATTTTATTCATCACCTCAGTCCATGTAAACTCACACGCCTCCCGCTCATCCCTCCCAAAATAAACCCCAAAACCTTCATCCTGTCGTTGACAGTTTTCAAA
The DNA here is from genome assembly GCF_951799395.1 of Argentina silus. Lineage (NCBI taxonomy): Eukaryota > Metazoa > Chordata > Actinopteri > Argentiniformes > Argentinidae > Argentina > Argentina silus. Next base: position 31,753,326 of record NC_139657.1, read on the forward strand.
TCAAAAGTGCAATTCCCAACCTCCACCCGACCCAACACCATCATTTCCGACTTTTCCACATTTACCTTGGCCCCTGAGGCCCTCCCAAACACATTCACACACCCCATAATTCCATTTACACTCCCCATATCAAGCACCGTACAAGTTGTATCATCCGCATACTGGTGAATTACACTGACTCCTCCCCCCGGCATATCCACACCCCTAATATCCTTCTGTGCCTTGATATAAGCCGACAAGGGTTCCACTGACATACTGTACAACAGAGCCGATAAAGGACAACCCTGCTGTATAGATCTGCCCAGGGGGAAGGAGTCAGTGAGCAACCCCCCACATTTTACCCTGCTCCTAGCATTTCCATATAACAGACGTATCCATTCCCTCATACCAACCCCAATCCCAAACCTCTCCATTGCTCTCAACAAAAAAGAATGCTCCACCCTATCAAAGGCTTTATTAAAGTCTAAACATAACACCACTCCCCCCCTCCCCCTCATATCCTTTAACACATCTCTCAGTGTAGCCAATGTATCCGCCACATCCCTCCCCGGGACTCCATAGGCCTGTGTAGGTGCTATTATGCTCGCCATAACCTTATTCAATCTATTTGCCAAAACTTTTGCTAATACCTTATAATCACTGTTCATCACAGACAGTGCCCTATAATTCTGTAACCTGGTTTTCTCTCCTTTACCTTTATATAGCAACGTAAGCACCCCCAGGCCCATAGAATCCGGCATCACCCTCGTGCTCTCCATACATACATAAACCTTATACAGTATTGGAGCCAGGATGTCAACAAAACCCCTGTAAAACTCAGCTGTCAGCCCATCCGAACCTGGACTCTTATCTAAATTCAGCCCCATTATCGCTATCTTTATCTCCTCCACCCTCAAGCCTGAGTCACACATCTCTGCATCTTCTGCTGACACCCTGGCTTCCAACACACCCAACACCTGGTCCATGCAGTCCCGATCCACTCCCTCTGAAGTATATAAATCCCTATAAAACGATTCCATCGTTTCCATAATCCCCACCAAATCATTCACCATTACCCCTTCCTCATTTATCAATTCCCCAATTCTACTTTTCTCCTTCCTTCTCTTCTCTAACCCCAAAAAATATGTTGTGTTCCTTTCCCCCTCCACCACATACCATGCTCTACTCCTTACCGCAGCCCCCTCACACCTTTCCCCCTCCAAACCCCTCAACTCCTCCCTCACCCCCAGATACTCAGAAATATCATGCCCAGGTATGTTATCAATCTTTTCCTGTTCCCTCCCCAACCTCATCCTCAACTCCCTCTGCACCCTCACCCTCTCTCTCCCCAACCGCTTTGCATAGGCCACAGCAACCAATTTCAATTTATCCTTCAGTCCCTCCCACCACTCACACACATCACTCTCATATGCCCTATCTAACATTGCCAACCTCACACATTCCCTCACCCCCTCCCCAAACCCCTCCTCCTTAAGTAAACTCGCATTAAAACACCATGACCCCCCTCTTCCCCCTGTCTGTACTGCCCCCAGCCGGAAAGACAGCGCATCATGGTCGCTAAATGCCACCAAACGATATCCCGCCTCTCCCACCAGGTGCACTACCTCCCTCTTCACCAAACATAGATCAATCCGTGACTGTTTTATCACCCCCATCACACTCTGCCGTCTGGAGAACCCTTGAACCCCTGGATTCCCCTCCCTCCACACGTCCACCATTCCACTACTATCCATCAAGTCCATCAGTTCTGTCCTGGATGTATCCGCCCTAAAATTCATCCCCCTTGACACGTCTAATCTATCTAGCTTAACATTGTAATCACCCAACATAATGCAATTCCCCACACAGTGTTGCTTAATGGTCTCAAAAAAAACTTTCCTCTCCACCTCCTCGTTTGGAGCATAAATAGTGTACAGTGTATATGCAATTGCTTGGTGCTCAAATCCCACACCCACCACCCTTCCATCATCATCACCAAATAAAAACCGCTCATTCTCCACCACCCCTGTCTTAATCATAACCGCCACCCCACAAGCCCTCACAGTCCCAGTGCTGACAAAAACCTTTCCCTCCCACCTCCTCCTCACTCCCTCCATCATGTCATCAGTCCAATGAGTCTCTTGCAGGCACACAATGTCCTCTTTACATGCGGCCAACACCGTCTCCAGCTTGCCCATTGACCTGAGACCATTAGCATTGATTGTAACTATAGAGACCGTAGCCATCAACAATTGCCAAAGTAAGATCATGTGCATCATCTCCGTCCACCGCCATGCCTCTTCCCCTTCCCTTTCCCTACATTCTCCACTGTGTTACTCCATGGCTTAGCCCTTACCCTCTCCACTTCAACAATACTTACATCGTCCTCACCCGCTTGTCTCTTCCGCTTGTCGTCCATCGCCCGGTCTCCTGCCGCATCCCCCCTCTCATCTGTCCCAGGTTCCACCGCTTTCGCCTCTCCAACCCTTGGAAGCCCCTCCGGAGCTACTCCCAAATCCACACCTTCGCCTCTCACATCGCCCTCCACACCATCCAGCTGCCCATCTCTGCCTGCCGCATCCAGGCTAGCACCAAGAATCTCCTTGTCCCCCAGCGATCCAGTCAGCGGCTGCGATCCAGCTACCTCTTCCTCCCCCTGGGTCTCCTCCACGATCAGCTCGCATTCCTCCCCGCCCTCCTCCAACTCCTCCTCGACCTCCTCGCTGTCCTCCTCGTCTTCTCTCTCTCCATCTCCATCTCCCTCCACCTCCATCTCGCTCTCCGTCTTCTCCTCGCCCTCTCCTCTCCGTCTTACTCCAGCACCGTCCTCCCTCCTCTCATGGCACTCCCTGGCGTAGTGCCCCTGCCCGTGACATTTGTAGCAAACGAATTCAAGACAGTCTCTAAGAACGTGACCGGGCCTGATACACAGTCTGCATACTCTTTCCTGTTTATCGTGGATCACCCTGAAGTGCTCCACTCCTTCAAGGGTTATAAACTTCGTCGAGTAGGGCAACGACCTCACCGTCTCCGTGAATTTTACCTTTAGAAACCTTGTTCCGTCTGCAATGTCGGTTCCCGGCCACATCCTTCTCTTTATGGGGGATGCCGCTGACACCCCCCACTCCTTCAGCCTCTCCACTATGACTCCATCATTCATATAGACTGGCAGGTTTAAAAAGGAGACCACCATCTCGTCCACGACCAAATCCTTCGCCAAAATGTTTGCCTCCTTTATCTTAAATCCATCCAGCAGCTTCTCCTTCCCTCTCATCGACTTCAGGGTCACCTCATACTTCTGGTCTCCCTTGAATCGACACCCCTCCACGTTCCCACACACCACCGTTATTCCTCTTAATAGCTCCATCATCGAAATCTTCTGTTTCCCCTGGATCTCCACCGCCACCGTGAGCTTTTTCTCGTACTTTTTCTCTTCAATTCCCGTTTGCCTATTATCCTTTCTCATAGTCGGTTCAATCACGCCGGTCGACGCCATGTTCTCCATTTTCCAATCTCCGATCCCCGAACAGTACAAGGCTGTCGGGGAACTCACTTAAACTTAGAAAAAAACAAGTAAATAAAGATTTCACTATCCTAAACGCTCTCTCTAGCTTCTCTCTTCTCTCTCACTCTCCTCCACTCACACTCACTCCAAACACTGTGATTGGCAATTGCTCTCAGCTGTGTTCAGGGTGGTATGGCCGTAAGCGAAGGAACCAGCCCTCTGCACTGTATATAAAGTCAAGGAAAGGAGACGCCCGCCACTTGACAACACAAACAATACTGCAGTTGATACGCAGAAGGCAGGGAGTTATCTGGGGGGAAAAAACACCAAAACTGCAATTAACATTGCTTTACCACTCCACAGCTCATAGTTCATAGTTGTCAGTCTAGAATCGAGCTCAAGAGAAGGCTGAGTGAGTCACCAATTCTTAGCAGGTGGTTTTGGAGCAAACTGTATAAACTGTTCAAAACAGCAATATGAAACTGGAGCTGTGTTCACACTACAGCACTGTTCAAACTACAGTGGTGATACAATAGTACACCCTACTGGTCGAAATAAGGAAAAGCTTACTGCACAGGCAAATGCTCCTCCAAGTCCCTATCCGATCCTCAACCGACCAATGGTTATGCGCCGTTTAGTAAAGTTGATGCAGTGGTTATGCGCCGTTTAGTAAAAATGATCTCTAACCCACCAATCATTATGCGAGGAATTTCAAACGTCATCTAATTTATACGGCTCCGGCGGCCACTATCGGTGAATCTCATTTACGACGTCCCTGTTACTCAGGTAAGTTTCATCCTCTTCATCCTTTGCTAGTTAGACATTTGTTAGGCATGTATAAAGCTGTGCCGATTTTGTCAAAAGATAAAATATTGTCTGGAAATCAGCAACTGACCATACCATCGTTTGCGGGATTTGGCTTGTTAATGTGTAATGACAACGTATTGACAACCTGTCAGTAGGCTAGCTGGCTAGCGCTAACAGCTAACGGGTCCCATAAAAAGTGTACCCACACACTTAGAACAACGCTTTCTTAAAGGAATAATCCATAATACGTTGCAATTATTTTGAGTTGGGGGCTATCAACAAAGTTTTCTGTCATGGTTCATCCGCCCCCCCAAGCCGTGTCATCCGCCCCCCTCCCCGCCACCAGTGTGCTGAACGAGCGGGGCCAGTTCTTGACGACAGTGGTGGTGGCAGCTGAGTCCGAGGGGTGCTACGCGCGCATGGCGAGAGGTCTCATTGCCCGGTTTCGACGTGCCAATGCTCCTGCGCCAAAAGTCTTGCAGACAACTGCTGTCGGTAAGTTTAATAACAATTCCATTGAAACCTATGATGAAATTGATAATCCAAGTGATGTACATATCAGTTAACTTCATATAATTTTTTTGCAAGACACACATGGATAACACAGTTATAAAAACATGTAACACATGTACACAAAATGTTGATATAATTTCATTGACAGCGGTTCATCCTTCCTGGAGAATCTGTTTGGTGACTGGGTTGCAGAGGGGTACTGTGGTCAGACTGGACATCCGACACCGGCTGCACCGCTGGGATGCTGTTGTCATCAAACAGAGCCACGCCAAGTATGGGGTGTTCATGAGTGCCTTGGCAGGTGCGGTGCTCGCCTACAACAAGGCGGACATGATGCTCCTAGTCCAGGCGGTCAGGAGTGGCAACCAAGAGCTGTACGCCAGGTATTCGGACGAAGAGATGATGGCGTTCCTCAAGCCTCACCAGGTCAGGTTGTATGTCAGGCGCATTACCCGTGGGGTTGTGGTAAGTGTGATATTGATCCATGTTTGAATTTCATGAATAAGAAGCAAACATACTTGCTTATTTGTCAATATGGATTCAACTGTACTGGACTAAGGTGTCACTCAGATCTAGTTTTGAAAATACATGTAAGATCATTAGGAGTAACGACTGATTTAACACTGTGACGGCCCGCTGGCCTGTGCCTTTCCCTTCACCATATTTAACCCTCTGTTTGCCCTCGTTGTTTCTGTGAGTGTTCCAGGTGTGCAGACTCTACCTGTGTCATGCTGTTTCCTTTGTTTTGCCTTTGCTATCTTTTGTCTTTGTCATTTGGTTTTGGTGCAGACGTTTCGCACATTTGTTTGTTTGATAATTGCACCATATGGGAAAATAAAGCCAGTTTTGTTATTGGTAAAACCTACTCCGTCCATCAGTTGTGTTACACTCATTCTAGTTGTGACAACACTCAAAGCTGAGAATATATATGTTACAGGAGACCGCTTTGGTGATTGAGTCCATCATTGCAGAGTTCAGGGGACCAGCAGGCCTTGACATTGACGGAATCCACCTGTTCAAGTCGACAGAGGCAGTTGATGCTCACTGGGCAACTGCAAGCAAGCATCTCAGTTGCATGCAGGTGGGTTCATGTCTTTGCAGTCATCGTGTGTCATTATAAAACCATTCAAACTTGTATGGCAAAAATTTCAAAGGACACCAGAATAAATAAGGAACTTGCAATTCGTTGTGCTTTACAGTATCCCCCTGGCATACAGCTCTATGTTTCTGTGAAGGTGGTGGTGCTGAATGGCGTTCGGCTGAACAAGCACAGGTGCCGGCGAGGCAGTAACTCTTTGGAGGGGTTGCACGCACACCTGTACAATGCCATTCCTTCACAGAGATGTGGGATTATGCCATTCCAAGTGAGTAATTAAAAAAAAAAAAAAAAGAAAACACTTCGATATAGCGTAGTTTCAATGATGCATTTTATTTCACAGTTTTAGTCATCACTTCTAAGCATATACAATAACAGTCAAAATGGTCATGTGTTTCAGGTATACCTGATGGCCTTTGCTGTGCAGTGGAACAACCGCATGGCATCACTCCGGGTTGCTGGTGGTCAGGGTCGGCAGACGTCGTGCATGGACGTGCGACAGATCCAGCGCATCAATCAGCAGGCCGAGGTTCTCTTCGGCAAGGATCACGTCCTGGAGCCCAACTTTGCTGCTCCAATGCCCGTCCCTGATGCGTACGAGCACCCAGACGAGGAGGAGCTCCTTGGCGTGGAGGATGCCATGTGCCAGTCCACCAGCTTCACTGCTAGGGACTACTATGTCCAGAAAGGTACAGTACTTAATCACACACTTACGCAAGGTTATCCTTAGTTATCCATAGTTTTTCATGCATATTCTAGCAGTGACGACAAACATGGTATAAAGTTAAGTTTTAAAAGCAAAGAAGCAAAGAAACCGTGCATATTATTGAATGAATCCACAAGTGGTTGTTGTAACTACGCAGACACATTTGTGATTAGTACAATTACATATTTGCAGTTGAGGAAGAGCAGTCTCGTGAGGAGTCGGAGTCGGTTGAACAGGAACAAGGTGAAGATGAGGAGATGGCAGACGAGGGTCTTGGCATGTCTGCAGAGTCAGAGGAGGATCCTATCGACAGCGTCTGTAGGAAGCATGCCATCCTAACCCAGGCAGAACAGGTGGAGGAGGAGGATAGTCCTGCTCTGCAAGATGTGCTCATGAGCCAGAGACATCTGCATCTGCCAGGAATAGAGGAAGTGGAGACACTGGCCTTGCTGCTTCTAGAACTGGCAGACGACAGCGACCTCCACCTAGTGCCAGCCGACCTCAGGCAGAAGATCACCACCGCCGCCAGCTCTCTTCACGAGCATGACAAGACCGCCGCCCTATTCGTCAAACAGTATGAGTCCAGGTGGGGCTACACCTTGTTTGGTCGGTGCCTTGTTTGAGTCAGTGTTTCAAAGTGTTTTAGCAAGTAGAGCAATACAGTCAGCCTATTTATTTATATTGTAGTTAAAAATGCACTTTGTAGTTTAATTAAAGAATGTTCTTGTCTTTTTTTATTATTTATATTGTAGTTAAAAATGCACTTTGTAGTATTTTTTTATACAAACATGTTCTGGTCTATGTCCAATATCCGGTCCAATCTAACCTCTGTTTCAATCTAACACAATTCATTTACATACCCTTTATTGTTAGTTTATGTTCAATTAATCGGTGTTTTTGTCATGCGTGTCCTCGTGCCGTTTTTTTGTGTGCATGTCCTTGTGATGTTTGTATGTCTTTGTCAGCTCCATGTTTAACTAAATGTTTGTAAATGTTTGTCTCTCGTCATCTCACTCATGGCCTGTACCTTGACGTGGTGAGTGGGCTTTCAACTAAACAGGTCTGCCTACTTGTGTTTGTGTGTCATAAAAATAATATATCTGTGCCCCATACATGGAATCTGAGTGCATATGTAGTAAATGGAAAAATGTGCATGTTGAAACCTTTACATTGGGTTCTTTGTAAATTTTGAATGCATTTTCGTTTCACAAAATGCACTGTTCTCATGTCTTATTCAGTAACTGTTGGTGACCATCTGCGGCATTTTAGCAACCACACTCTCGCAGTTCGTTGGGACGAAACACATTCTAGTTAAAGAATAAAACTGTAATACTATTTGGTAATTTGTGAATAACATTTTTAAGTAAAAATATAAATAAAAGTATTATGAAAGTATTTAAACTATTTTGGAATCTCTGTATGCTTGGGTTTCAGAAAAAAAGAGAAGGGTGGGACATGTCAAAAATGATTGTAGGTCAAACACCTAGAGTATAAGCTCTAAGAAAATACTTTTACCAACACCCAGTTTATTAATTATGGGCTGCATGGTAAGTAGGATGGTGGGGCATATCTCATGTCACACATCATAACACGAGGTGCAAGCATTCAGAAATGGTATGGTTTGTATGATCAGTTTCCCCTTATAAAGGGGAAATACACTATGGTATTTTTTGGTCAAAGCAATGCATCAATGGTGATCAAGTATTATAGACTACAATTTAATCTGACTCCAATAAGATTAGTAGGTTGACCTCGAATGTAGTTTATCAACTAATAACACGTGAGTAAGGCTAAGAAGGGCTACGGAGGAAAGAGATATGAATGGTGGTTTATTTAACAGTTACCAATAACCTTAAATGTAACCAAGTAAACCAAATGAAAGAAATCAAGTTACATAGGTTAAAACCAGATAAAACAGAGAAGTTGTCTTTGTGTCTTCTCCCAGACTCTGAAGTGTCAATATGCATTGCTAATTAGATTGTGCTGACTGCACCCCCTGGGTGGTCATTACAATGAGTCGTGTGAATGGCTCAAATGTCTTCCAGACAAAGTGAGAGTGCATTAAATACATTCTTACACCCTTTATAGTTCAGGCCAAAAATGTAATAATTGTACACTTTTCCACCTAAATATATAAATCTCATCAATCTACATACCTGTTTATACCTGTTTATACTGTTCATACGGCATTCCATTTTTATATTTATTCTGCTATCTACCCTATTGTTACTGTTAATACATATATACTGCTAGACTGCATTGCCTATACAGCTCATATGCTGATACACTGTTCATACTGTAACCTATTTATTCTGCTTATAATGCTACTGCTATTCATTTACTGCTTACACTGCACTACTATACTATACTGCACTACTTACTGCTCACATACTGCACTACTTGTATATACTGTTCATTGCACTTTCTGCTTTTTGCACTTCTGGTTAGACGCTAACTGCATTTCGTTGTCTCTGTACTTGTACTCTGCACAATGACAATAAAGTTGAATCTAATCTAATCTAATCATCTACATCAACTCAAACTATGCAAATAATGCAAACAACATTCAGCAGCCAAGTGGATTTCAATCAATTCTTATACATGACATTTCTGTAAATAGAACTTCAGGCCAGTGAACACCAGGGGGCATCCTTCTTTCTGATCATTTTTGATCCGATCCCAGGTTGAGCAATAGGGACTTGGGGGGGTCATGGGCCCTGCACAGGCAAATGCTCCTCCAAGTCCCTATCCGATCCTCAACCGACCAATGGTTATGCGCCGTTTAGTAAAGTTGATGCAGTGGTTATGCGCCGTTTAGTAAAAATGATCTCTAACCCACCAATCATTATGCGAGGAATTTCAAACGTCATCTAATTTATACGGCTCCGGCGGCCACTATCGGTGAATCTCATTTACGACGTCCCTGTTACTCAGGTAAGTTTCATCCTCTTCATCCTTTGCTAGTTAGACATTTGTTAGGCATGTATAAAGCTGTGCCGATTTTGTCAAAAGATAAAATATTGTCTGGAAATCAGCAACTGACCATACCATCGTTTGCGGGATTTGGCTTGTTAATGTGTAATGACAACGTATTGACAACCTGTCAGTAGGCTAGCTGGCTAGCGCTAACAGCTAACGGGTCCCATAAAAAGTGTACCCACACACTTAGAACAACGCTTTCTTAAAGGAATAATCCATAATACGTTGCAATTATTTTGAGTTGGGGGCTATCAACAAAGTTTTCTGTCATGGTTCATCCGCCCCCCCAAGCCGTGTCATCCGCCCCCCTCCCCGCCACCAGTGTGCTGAACGAGCGGGGCCAGTTCTTGACGACAGTGGTGGTGGCAGCTGAGTCCGAGGGGTGCTACGCGCGCATGGCGAGAGGTCTCATTGCCCGGTTTCGACGTGCCAATGCTCCTGCGCCAAAAGTCTTGCAGACAACTGCTGTCGGTAAGTTTAATAACAATTCCATTGAAACCTATGATGAAATTGATAATCCAAGTGATGTACATATCAGTTAACTTCATATAATTTTTTTGCAAGACACACATGGATAACACAGTTATAAAAACATGTAACACATGTACACAAAATGTTGATATAATTTCATTGACAGCGGTTCATCCTTCCTGGAGAATCTGTTTGGTGACTGGGTTGCAGAGGGGTACTGTGGTCAGACTGGACATCCGACACCGGCTGCACCGCTGGGATGCTGTTGTCATCAAACAGAGCCACGCCAAGTATGGGGTGTTCATGAGTGCCTTGGCAGGTGCGGTGCTCGCCTACAACAAGGCGGACATGATGCTCCTAGTCCAGGCGGTCAGGAGTGGCAACCAAGAGCTGTACGCCAGGTATTCGGACGAAGAGATGATGGCGTTCCTCAAGCCTCACCAGGTCAGGTTGTATGTCAGGCGCATTACCCGTGGGGTTGTGGTAAGTGTGATATTGATCCATGTTTGAATTTCATGAATAAGAAGCAAACATACTTGCTTATTTGTCAATATGGATTCAACTGTACTGGACTAAGGTGTCACTCAGATCTAGTTTTGAAAATACATGTAAGATCATTAGGAGTAACGACTGATTTAACACTGTGACGGCCCGCTGGCCTGTGCCTTTCCCTTCACCATATTTAACCCTCTGTTTGCCCTCGTTGTTTCTGTGAGTGTTCCAGGTGTGCAGACTCTACCTGTGTCATGCTGTTTCCTTTGTTTTGCCTTTGCTATCTTTTGTCTTTGTCATTTGGTTTTGGTGCAGACGTTTCGCACATTTGTTTGTTTGATAATTGCACCATATGGGAAAATAAAGCCAGTTTTGTTATTGGTAAAACCTACTCCGTCCATCAGTTGTGTTACACTCATTCTAGTTGTGACAACACTCAAAGCTGAGAATATATATGTTACAGGAGACCGCTTTGGTGATTGAGTCCATCATTGCAGAGTTCAGGGGACCAGCAGGCCTTGACATTGACGGAATCCACCTGTTCAAGTCGACAGAGGCAGTTGATGCTCACTGGGCAACTGCAAGCAAGCATCTCAGTTGCATGCAGGTGGGTTCATGTCTTTGCAGTCATCGTGTGTCATTATAAAACCATTCAAACTTGTATGGCAAAAATTTCAAAGGACACCAGAATAAATAAGGAACTTGCAATTCGTTGTGCTTTACAGTATCCCCCTGGCATACAGCTCTATGTTTCTGTGAAGGTGGTGGTGCTGAATGGCGTTCGGCTGAACAAGCACAGGTGCCGGCGAGGCAGTAACTCTTTGGAGGGGTTGCACGCACACCTGTACAATGCCATTCCTTCACAGAGATGTGGGATTATGCCATTCCAAGTGAGTAATTAAAAAAAAAAAAAAAAGAAAACACTTCGATATAGCGTAGTTTCAATGATGCATTTTATTTCACAGTTTTAGTCATCACTTCTAAGCATATACAATAACAGTCAAAATGGTCATGTGTTTCAGGTATACCTGATGGCCTTTGCTGTGCAGTGGAACAACCGCATGGCATCACTCCGGGTTGCTGGTGGTCAGGGTCGGCAGACGTCGTGCATGGACGTGCGACAGATCCAGCGCATCAATCAGCAGGCCGAGGTTCTCTTCGGCAAGGATCACGTCCTGGAGCCCAACTTTGCTGCTCCAATGCCCGTCCCTGATGCGTACGAGCACCCAGACGAGGAGGAGCTCCTTGGCGTGGAGGATGCCATGTGCCAGTCCACCAGCTTCACTGCTAGGGACTACTATGTCCAGAAAGGTACAGTACTTAATCACACACTTACGCAAGGTTATCCTTAGTTATCCATAGTTTTTCATGCATATTCTAGCAGTGACGACAAACATGGTATAAAGTTAAGTTTTAAAAGCAAAGAAGCAAAGAAACCGTGCATATTATTGAATGAATCCACAAGTGGTTGTTGTAACTACGCAGACACATTTGTGATTAGTACAATTACATATTTGCAGTTGAGGAAGAGCAGTCTCGTGAGGAGTCGGAGTCGGTTGAACAGGAACAAGGTGAAGATGAGGAGATGGCAGACGAGGGTCTTGGCATGTCTGCAGAGTCAGAGGAGGATCCTATCGACAGCGTCTGTAGGAAGCATGCCATCCTAACCCAGGCAGAACAGGTGGAGGAGGAGGATAGTCCTGCTCTGCAAGATGTGCTCATGAGCCAGAGACATCTGCATCTGCCAGGAATAGAGGAAGTGGAGACACTGGCCTTGCTGCTTCTAGAACTGGCAGACGACAGCGACCTCCACCTAGTGCCAGCCGACCTCAGGCAGAAGATCACCACCGCCGCCAGCTCTCTTCACGAGCATGACAAGACCGCCGCCCTATTCGTCAAACAGTATGAGTCCAGGTGGGGCTACACCTTGTTTGGTCGGTGCCTTGTTTGAGTCAGTGTTTCAAAGTGTTTTAGCAAGTAGAGCAATACAGTCAGCCTATTTATTTATATTGTAGTTAAAAATGCACTTTGTAGTTTAATTAAAGAATGTTCTTGTCTTTTTTTATTATTTATATTGTAGTTAAAAATGCACTTTGTAGTATTTTTTTATACAAACATGTTCTGGTCTATGTCCAATATCCGGTCCAATCTAACCTCTGTTTCAATCTAACACAATTCATTTACATACCCTTTATTGTTAGTTTATGTTCAATTAATCGGTGTTTTTGTCATGCGTGTCCTCGTGCCGTTTTTTTGTGTGCATGTCCTTGTGATGTTTGTATGTCTTTGTCAGCTCCATGTTTAACTAAATGTTTGTAAATGTTTGTCTCTCGTCATCTCACTCATGGCCTGTACCTTGACGTGGTGAGTGGGCTTTCAACTAAACAGGTCTGCCTACTTGTGTTTGTGTGTCATAAAAATAATATATCTGTGCCCCATACATGGAATCTGAGTGCATATGTAGTAAATGGAAAAATGTGCATGTTGAAACCTTTACATTGGGTTCTTTGTAAATTTTGAATGCATTTTCGTTTCACAAAATGCACTGTTCTCATGTCTTATTCAGTAACTGTTGGTGACCATCTGCGGCATTTTAGCAACCACACTCTCGCAGTTCGTTGGGACGAAACACATTCTAGTTAAAGAATAAAACTGTAATACTATTTGGTAATTTGTGAATAACATTTTTAAGTAAAAATATAAATAAAAGTATTATGAAAGTATTTAAACTATTTTGGAATCTCTGTATGCTTGGGTTTCAGAAAAAAAGAGAAGGGTGGGACATGTCAAAAATGATTGTAGGTCAAACACCTAGAGTATAAGCTCTAAGAAAATACTTTTACCAACACCCAGTTTATTAATTATGGGCTGCATGGTAAGTAGGATGGTGGGGCATATCTCATGTCACACATCATAACACGAGGTGCAAGCATTCAGAAATGGTATGGTTTGTATGATCAGTTTCCCCTTATAAAGGGGAAATACACTATGGTATTTTTTGGTCAAAGCAATGCATCAATGGTGATCAAGTATTATAGACTACAATTTAATCTGACTCCAATAAGATTAGTAGGTTGACCTCGAATGTAGTTTATCAACTAATAACACGTGAGTAAGGCTAAGAAGGGCTACGGAGGAAAGAGATATGAATGGTGGTTTATTTAACAGTTACCAATAACCTTAAATGTAACCAAGTAAACCAAATGAAAGAAATCAAGTTACATAGGTTAAAACCAGATAAAACAGAGAAGTTGTCTTTGTGTCTTCTCCCAGACTCTGAAGTGTCAATATGCATTGCTAATTAGATTGTGCTGACTGCACCCCCTGGGTGGTCATTACAATGAGTCGTGTGAATGGCTCAAATGTCTTCCAGACAAAGTGAGAGTGCATTAAATACATTCTTACACCCTTTATAGTTCAGGCCAAAAATGTAATAATTGTACACTTTTCCACCTAAATATATAAATCTCATCAATCTACATACCTGTTTATACCTGTTTATACTGTTCATACGGCATTCCATTTTTATATTTATTCTGCTATCTACCCTATTGTTACTGTTAATACATATATACTGCTAGACTGCATTGCCTATACAGCTCATATGCTGATACACTGTTCATACTGTAACCTATTTATTCTGCTTATAATGCTACTGCTATTCATTTACTGCTTACACTGCACTACTATACTATACTGCACTACTTACTGCTCACATACTGCACTACTTGTATATACTGTTCATTGCACTTTCTGCTTTTTGCACTTCTGGTTAGACGCTAACTGCATTTCGTTGTCTCTGTACTTGTACTCTGCACAATGACAATAAAGTTGAATCTAATCTAATCTAATCATCTACATCAACTCAAACTATGCAAATAATGCAAACAACATTCAGCAGCCAAGTGGATTTCAATCAATTCTTATACATGACATTTCTGTAAATAGAACTTCAGGCCAGTGAACACCAGGGGGCATCCTTCTTTCTGATCATTTTTGATCCGATCCCAGGTTGAGCAATAGGGACTTGGGGGGGTCATGGGCCCTGCACAGGCAAATGCTCCTCCAAGTCCCTATCCGATCCTCAACCGACCAATGGTTATGCGCCGTTTAGTAAAGTTGATGCAGTGGTTATGCGCCGTTTAGTAAAAATGATCTCTAACCCACCAATCATTATGCGAGGAATTTCAAACGTCATCTAATTTATACGGCTCCGGCGGCCACTATCGGTGAATCTCATTTACGACGTCCCTGTTACTCAGGTAAGTTTCATCCTCTTCATCCTTTGCTAGTTAGACATTTGTTAGGCATGTATAAAGCTGTGCCGATTTTGTCAAAAGATAAAATATTGTCTGGAAATCAGCAACTGACCATACCATCGTTTGCGGGATTTGGCTTGTTAATGTGTAATGACAACGTATTGACAACCTGTCAGTAGGCTAGCTGGCTAGCGCTAACAGCTAACGGGTCCCATAAAAAGTGTACCCACACACTTAGAACAACGCTTTCTTAAAGGAATAATCCATAATACGTTGCAATTATTTTGAGTTGGGGGCTATCAACAAAGTTTTCTGTCATGGTTCATCCGCCCCCCCAAGCCGTGTCATCCGCCCCCCTCCCCGCCACCAGTGTGCTGAACGAGCGGGGCCAGTTCTTGACGACAGTGGTGGTGGCAGCTGAGTCCGAGGGGTGCTACGCGCGCATGGCGAGAGGTCTCATTGCCCGGTTTCGACGTGCCAATGCTCCTGCGCCAAAAGTCTTGCAGACAACTGCTGTCGGTAAGTTTAATAACAATTCCATTGAAACCTATGATGAAATTGATAATCCAAGTGATGTACATATCAGTTAACTTCATATAATTTTTTTGCAAGACACACATGGATAACACAGTTATAAAAACATGTAACACATGTACACAAAATGTTGATATAATTTCATTGACAGCGGTTCATCCTTCCTGGAGAATCTGTTTGGTGACTGGGTTGCAGAGGGGTACTGTGGTCAGACTGGACATCCGACACCGGCTGCACCGCTGGGATGCTGTTGTCATCAAACAGAGCCACGCCAAGTATGGGGTGTTCATGAGTGCCTTGGCAGGTGCGGTGCTCGCCTACAACAAGGCGGACATGATGCTCCTAGTCCAGGCGGTCAGGAGTGGCAACCAAGAGCTGTACGCCAGGTATTCGGACGAAGAGATGATGGCGTTCCTCAAGCCTCACCAGGTCAGGTTGTATGTCAGGCGCATTACCCGTGGGGTTGTGGTAAGTGTGATATTGATCCATGTTTGAATTTCATGAATAAGAAGCAAACATACTTGCTTATTTGTCAATATGGATTCAACTGTACTGGACTAAGGTGTCACTCAGATCTAGTTTTGAAAATACATGTAAGATCATTAGGAGTAACGACTGATTTAACACTGTGACGGCCCGCTGGCCTGTGCCTTTCCCTTCACCATATTTAACCCTCTGTTTGCCCTCGTTGTTTCTGTGAGTGTTCCAGGTGTGCAGACTCTACCTGTGTCATGCTGTTTCCTTTGTTTTGCCTTTGCTATCTTTTGTCTTTGTCATTTGGTTTTGGTGCAGACGTTTCGCACATTTGTTTGTTTGATAATTGCACCATATGGGAAAATAAAGCCAGTTTTGTTATTGGTAAAACCTACTCCGTCCATCAGTTGTGTTACACTCATTCTAGTTGTGACAACACTCAAAGCTGAGAATATATATGTTACAGGAGACCGCTTTGGTGATTGAGTCCATCATTGCAGAGTTCAGGGGACCAGCAGGCCTTGACATTGACGGAATCCACCTGTTCAAGTCGACAGAGGCAGTTGATGCTCACTGGGCAACTGCAAGCAAGCATCTCAGTTGCATGCAGGTGGGTTCATGTCTTTGCAGTCATCGTGTGTCATTATAAAACCATTCAAACTTGTATGGCAAAAATTTCAAAGGACACCAGAATAAATAAGGAACTTGCAATTCGTTGTGCTTTACAGTATCCCCCTGGCATACAGCTCTATGTTTCTGTGAAGGTGGTGGTGCTGAATGGCGTTCGGCTGAACAAGCACAGGTGCCGGCGAGGCAGTAACTCTTTGGAGGGGTTGCACGCACACCTGTACAATGCCATTCCTTCACAGAGATGTGGGATTATGCCATTCCAAGTGAGTAATTAAAAAAAAAAAAAAAAGAAAACACTTCGATATAGCGTAGTTTCAATGATGCATTTTATTTCACAGTTTTAGTCATCACTTCTAAGCATATACAATAACAGTCAAAATGGTCATGTGTTTCAGGTATACCTGATGGCCTTTGCTGTGCAGTGGAACAACCGCATGGCATCACTCCGGGTTGCTGGTGGTCAGGGTCGGCAGACGTCGTGCATGGACGTGCGACAGATCCAGCGCATCAATCAGCAGGCCGAGGTTCTCTTCGGCAAGGATCACGTCCTGGAGCCCAACTTTGCTGCTCCAATGCCCGTCCCTGATGCGTACGAGCACCCAGACGAGGAGGAGCTCCTTGGCGTGGAGGATGCCATGTGCCAGTCCACCAGCTTCACTGCTAGGGACTACTATGTCCAGAAAGGTACAGTACTTAATCACACACTTACGCAAGGTTATCCTTAGTTATCCATAGTTTTTCATGCATATTCTAGCAGTGACGACAAACATGGTATAAAGTTAAGTTTTAAAAGCAAAGAAGCAAAGAAACCGTGCATATTATTGAATGAATCCACAAGTGGTTGTTGTAACTACGCAGACACATTTGTGATTAGTACAATTACATATTTGCAGTTGAGGAAGAGCAGTCTCGTGAGGAGTCGGAGTCGGTTGAACAGGAACAAGGTGAAGATGAGGAGATGGCAGACGAGGGTCTTGGCATGTCTGCAGAGTCAGAGGAGGATCCTATCGACAGCGTCTGTAGGAAGCATGCCATCCTAACCCAGGCAGAACAGGTGGAGGAGGAGGATAGTCCTGCTCTGCAAGATGTGCTCATGAGCCAGAGACATCTGCATCTGCCAGGAATAGAGGAAGTGGAGACACTGGCCTTGCTGCTTCTAGAACTGGCAGACGACAGCGACCTCCACCTAGTGCCAGCCGACCTCAGGCAGAAGATCACCACCGCCGCCAGCTCTCTTCACGAGCATGACAAGACCGCCGCCCTATTCGTCAAACAGTATGAGTCCAGGTGGGGCTACACCTTGTTTGGTCGGTGCCTTGTTTGAGTCAGTGTTTCAAAGTGTTTTAGCAAGTAGAGCAATACAGTCAGCCTATTTATTTATATTGTAGTTAAAAATGCACTTTGTAGTTTAATTAAAGAATGTTCTTGTCTTTTTTTATTATTTATATTGTAGTTAAAAATGCACTTTGTAGTATTTTTTTATACAAACATGTTCTGGTCTATGTCCAATATCCGGTCCAATCTAACCTCTGTTTCAATCTAACACAATTCATTTACATACCCTTTATTGTTAGTTTATGTTCAATTAATCGGTGTTTTTGTCATGCGTGTCCTCGTGCCGTTTTTTTGTGTGCATGTCCTTGTGATGTTTGTATGTCTTTGTCAGCTCCATGTTTAACTAAATGTTTGTAAATGTTTGTCTCTCGTCATCTCACTCATGGCCTGTACCTTGACGTGGTGAGTGGGCTTTCAACTAAACAGGTCTGCCTACTTGTGTTTGTGTGTCATAAAAATAATATATCTGTGCCCCATACATGGAATCTGAGTGCATATGTAGTAAATGGAAAAATGTGCATGTTGAAACCTTTACATTGGGTTCTTTGTAAATTTTGAATGCATTTTCGTTTCACAAAATGCACTGTTCTCATGTCTT
Source organism: Argentina silus (assembly GCF_951799395.1). Classification (NCBI taxonomy): domain Eukaryota; kingdom Metazoa; phylum Chordata; class Actinopteri; order Argentiniformes; family Argentinidae; genus Argentina; species Argentina silus. The sequence continues at coordinate 31,771,704 of NC_139657.1, forward strand.
ATTCAGTAACTGTTGGTGACCATCTGCGGCATTTTAGCAACCACACTCTCGCAGTTCGTTGGGACGAAACACATTCTAGTTAAAGAATAAAACTGTAATACTATTTGGTAATTTGTGAATAACATTTTTAAGTAAAAATATAAATAAAAGTATTATGAAAGTATTTAAACTATTTTGGAATCTCTGTATGCTTGGGTTTCAGAAAAAAAGAGAAGGGTGGGACATGTCAAAAATGATTGTAGGTCAAACACCTAGAGTATAAGCTCTAAGAAAATACTTTTACCAACACCCAGTTTATTAATTATGGGCTGCATGGTAAGTAGGATGGTGGGGCATATCTCATGTCACACATCATAACACGAGGTGCAAGCATTCAGAAATGGTATGGTTTGTATGATCAGTTTCCCCTTATAAAGGGGAAATACACTATGGTATTTTTTGGTCAAAGCAATGCATCAATGGTGATCAAGTATTATAGACTACAATTTAATCTGACTCCAATAAGATTAGTAGGTTGACCTCGAATGTAGTTTATCAACTAATAACACGTGAGTAAGGCTAAGAAGGGCTACGGAGGAAAGAGATATGAATGGTGGTTTATTTAACAGTTACCAATAACCTTAAATGTAACCAAGTAAACCAAATGAAAGAAATCAAGTTACATAGGTTAAAACCAGATAAAACAGAGAAGTTGTCTTTGTGTCTTCTCCCAGACTCTGAAGTGTCAATATGCATTGCTAATTAGATTGTGCTGACTGCACCCCCTGGGTGGTCATTACAATGAGTCGTGTGAATGGCTCAAATGTCTTCCAGACAAAGTGAGAGTGCATTAAATACATTCTTACACCCTTTATAGTTCAGGCCAAAAATGTAATAATTGTACACTTTTCCACCTAAATATATAAATCTCATCAATCTACATACCTGTTTATACCTGTTTATACTGTTCATACGGCATTCCATTTTTATATTTATTCTGCTATCTACCCTATTGTTACTGTTAATACATATATACTGCTAGACTGCATTGCCTATACAGCTCATATGCTGATACACTGTTCATACTGTAACCTATTTATTCTGCTTATAATGCTACTGCTATTCATTTACTGCTTACACTGCACTACTATACTATACTGCACTACTTACTGCTCACATACTGCACTACTTGTATATACTGTTCATTGCACTTTCTGCTTTTTGCACTTCTGGTTAGACGCTAACTGCATTTCGTTGTCTCTGTACTTGTACTCTGCACAATGACAATAAAGTTGAATCTAATCTAATCTAATCATCTACATCAACTCAAACTATGCAAATAATGCAAACAACATTCAGCAGCCAAGTGGATTTCAATCAATTCTTATACATGACATTTCTGTAAATAGAACTTCAGGCCAGTGAACACCAGGGGGCATCCTTCTTTCTGATCATTTTTGATCCGATCCCAGGTTGAGCAATAGGGACTTGGGGGGGTCATGGGCCATTCCCAGGCGGTGTCCCATCCAAGTACTAACCCAGCCCGACCCTGCTTAGCTTCCGAGATCGGACGAGATCGGGCGTGTTTTTTTTTTTTAATCTTTTTATTATCAAAAATACATATTACAAAGCATATTTTACATTATTTACAGCAGGTGTTCAATACATCTAACATGGACATGACATTAGCACACTACATTAAACGTGACGGACATAACACACACAGAACATTTGTGAAATTGTACTCAACCCCCAAAACAAAACCCCGTGTGGCGAAGTGACCTGCCAGGACTTATAAATGCCTGAACGCCATCTCCTATCCAAATCAAAGAAACCAATATAATAAAACGGTGACCTTGGAACTCGACAGGCTTCTGTTTTTTTCCCCGCAAGCCCGCAAGCCCGCAGTCAAAACAAAGAAATCAACATTCCCCTACCAAAAACAAGACAGAGTACCCACCCGGTGTCTACAACTGCCTGGGGGCCTCCATCAAATCAAAGAACTAAAAAAAAAGTGCCCAATGCTACACATCAAAACCTAAATCCCCAGATCCGGTTACTGATATTAGCGTGCTGTTTTTTACAAAGAATTTTTCAAAATCCACCCTCCCAAAAGTGTACACTAATCTAATATTCTTTTTTAAAAGTGTGTGACGACCGCCGGGGTGTGCGGGCGCGTCACGGACCCAAACACAGTGTAATCAGAGAGGTCCACACCAGAATTACAGTCAACAATATTTATTCGATTAGCGGGGAGAGGGAAATGATAGAGAGAGGGTGGGGGTGAGAAGGCGTCGTGTCGTTCAAGGGCCTCGCAGGAGATCCGTCGTCGGGAAGATAGCCGGGGGTTCGGTACACGGTGGGTGGTCCTCTTACGTTCCAGGTCGGGGCGGCAGCGGGGTAGTCAGACAGGCGAAGGTTGGCAACGTAGCGGGCTCTCAGTCGTTCTCGGGGTCGGGCTTCAAAGGGGGCTCTCCTATGGTCAGGGATCAAACACAGGACAACGGTGACTTGGCTTACTCTTTCTCTCATCAACTGCTCCGTGGTTTGCCGTAGCAACTCTTCTCCACTGGGTGCTCCGTTGGCTCCTTTTGTACGGTCTCTGCTGCTCCTGCTGATGCCCTTCAGCTGTGCCTTGATTATCAGGAACTCCATGTATGGGCATACGGTGATTATCTCCATGGGTTGCAGCTGTGGCCCCTTGGGGCGCAGGAACTCCATACATGGTCCTGCCACAGACAACACAGGGCAAGAGAGGGACAGCAGAAACAGCAGAGACAAAGCGAGGCGAGATATATACTCCATTTACCACCGTCCCACACTCGCGCATGGGCTTAGGCACGGGGCGGGCGCCACAAGTGATACAAACAGACCCCACACCCTCATAACTCTCCCTTCATAGTGCGCTATATTCCTCCTACATATAATTGCATATCTTAAATTGCTCATGATTATATTTACCAAATTAATATTAACATTTTTCTTTATTCCACATATTCCAAATAACAATATTTTCTTCCATTTAATTTCATTTTCAATTTTCACCCCACAGTGTACATTCAACAGATTTCTCACATTCACAAACAGTACAGACAACATTGAGCATTCAAAAAATAAGTGATCAAAATTTTCATCATCCCTTTTGCAGACGTCACATTTCCTACATACATTCTTATCTATTTGGTGCAAAACAACATTTGTGAAAACCCTAATTTTAAAATCATTGTGCTCACATTCAATACTATTATATTTTACATTCAAATTTCCCCATACTTCTTTGACATTCAACCCCTCAAAAACCTTTTCCCACACCTTTTCTGACGCTGGCCTCTCCATCCCATCACCCAGTAAATCCATGTATATACATTTAGTTGTGACATTTTCAAATTTAACCCTAAAACCCTTCCTCTCTACACTCAACTCTACCATCCTGTTTGATTCACCTACCTCTCCCTGTCCTAACATTAATATTTTCCACCCATTACTAATGCTGTCCCTAATTCTCTTGTACATTCCTATAATAACCTGCTTTCTTACATCCTTATCTACTCTTCTTATTCCCTGTATGATTTCCTGTTCTGATTTGAAATTGTTATTGTTTTTTCAAAATGTTTATTTACCAGAATTGCATTGTTATGAGTTATTTTTGTGTTGTGAAAGATTGGTTGATTTAACACCTCACCCTTGTCCACACACTCATACTTCACATGTTTTAAATATTTCCCCCACGCTTCAAAAACCTCCTTATAAAAATCTGATATTCCCTCACACCTTGGTTTGTTAAAAACCATAAAAAGACCATTCACACCACATCCACCACACCTGTGCAAGTAATCCTCAAAAAAACCCATCCAACAATACTCATCCCTATTATATAAATATTTTTTAATCGTTTTAACCCTCAAAGCCCTTTTTTTCACCTCTACATCTATCAATTTTAACCCTCCATCCTTAAACCCATTCATTAATACCTTGTGCCTAATTTTTGCCTGCTTCCCATCCCACAAAAAACTATTAATGGCCCTATTTAACTCATTCACAACCCACAACGGCAGCTCTAGTGCACTCAACACGTGATTCACCCGTGATAAAATTAAACAATTTACTACTATAACCCTGCCCCTCAACTTTAACTTCCTCATTTTCCATAAATTCAAATTCTGCTTTACCTTATTCACTACCCCTGCCCATGTAAAATCTCTTGCTTCCTTTTCATTCTCACCTACATTCACTCCTAACACTTTTATCATCCCTTTCGCAACTTTCATTGGTACCTCAAATTCCCTCATATCTACATTCCCTACACACATAATTTCTGATTTCTCTATGTTCATTCTCGCCCCTGATGCTTTCCCATATTCCTCTAATAAATACATAACCCTATTTAAACTGCCTACATTTTTCACTGTTATGCTTGTGTCATCTGCATATTGATGAATTAAACTCCTCCCTCCCCCTGGAATATTGATGCTTTGTATGTGTTGATCTTTTTTTAACATGGTGGCTAATGGTTCTGCTGTTATGCTGTATAATAAAGATGATAATGGACACCCCTGCCTAACTGATCTTTCTAAACTAAAACTATCTGTCACTACCCCATTACACTTCACCCTACTCTTTGCGCTACTATACAATAATCTAATCCAATTCACTAATCTATTTCCAAACCCAAATCTCTCTAATGTCCTAAACATAAACTCATGTTCTACTCTATCAAATGCCTTGTTGAAGTCTACACTCAAAACTATACCTCCCTCTTCCTTCATATGCCTCACTACATCCCTGACTGACCCTATCGTATCTGCTATATCTCTCCCTGGAATACTGTATGCTTGTGTTGATGAGACTATGGACCCTACTACTGACTTAATTCTATTTGCTAATACTTTTGCTAATATTTTGTAATCCGTATTTAATAAGCTAATCCCTCTGTAATTCCCTAACTGCAACTTGCTACCCTTATTCTTATATAATATTGTAATTAAACCTGTTGACATTGTTTCACTAACCTTCCCTATCCTTTCCATTTCCCTATATACCTTTAACAAAATTGGACTAAATAACTCGCTAAAACATTTATAAAACTCACCTGGCAGGCCATCAGAGCCTGGGCTTTTGTTGTTAGATAGACTTCTGATGGCCGCATTCACTTCAAATTCTGACAACTCACTCTCACACACTCCCCTATCACTATCTGATAACCTATGCTCAACTGTCCCTAATACCTCATCTACACTATCTTTATCTACACTACCTTTCTTAAATAAATCGCTATAAAACCCCTGTACTGTTTCCAATATCCCTACATAATCATTCACTATCTCTCCTCTTTCATTCTCTATTTCTTCTATATAACTCCTACACTGTGTCCGTTTCTCTAACCCCAAAAAAAAAGATGTGCATTTTTCCCCTTCCACCGCATATTGTGCCCTACTCCTAACTATTGCTCCTTTACATTTTTCTTTTTCATGTGCTTCTAATTCTCCTTTGATACCTATATATTCTACTATGTTTCTATTCGGATTCCTATCTATTTGTCTTAGTTCTTCAGCCATTCTTTCTCTCAATACCCATTCTTTTCTCTTTCTTGCTTGATTCCTTTTCCTACAATACCTCATACTTTTCACTTGCTTTTTTACACATTCCCACCATTCACACACATCCTCCTCATACTTTTCACACATACTTTGCTCCACAACACACTTCATCACCATCTCTCTATACTCCTTTTCTGCTAACACACTCGCATTCAAACACCACACTCCCCCCCCTTTCCCTTTCTGCCTGTTTCCTAATTGAAATGTGATTACTGCATGATCGCTATATCCTGTAAATGTGTACTGTATATTAGTTATTTCTTTTGTGATTTCTTGAAAAGCTAAAACTAAATCTATCCTACTCTGTTTCAAAACCCCATTAACTATCTGCCTCCTTGAAAATTCCCTTTTACTCGCATTTCCCTCCCTCCATACATCTATCAAATTCCTAACCTCAATCATTTCTAATAAGCCCCTCCTCCCTGAATCCTGCCTAAAACTATCTACCCTATATGTATCTAACTTGGTGCAACATACATTGAAATCCCCCACCAGAATACAATTACCCTTACAGTGCACACCCAGTGAAACAAAAAACTCTCTCTTTTCAATCTCCCTATTTGGTGCATACACATTTATCAATCTATACTTTACATTATTGACATCAAACTCTACACCTAGCACTCTCCCTTTCCCATCATTCAAAACCTCTGTTATATTTTGCACCACATTTTCTTTTACAAATATTGCAACCCCACATGATTTCCCCAATCCATAATTTACAAACAACAAACCCCTCCATTTTCCTTTGACTTCTGTGATTTTTTCTGTTGACCACTTTGTTTCTTGTATTAACAAAATGTCTGTTGTAAATCTTGCCAGGACTTCCTCTACTTTCTCCATGTCATTCAAACCATTGACATTAAGTGAGGCAATCGTGACCATCATAAACAAGTGAATTAAAGTGTCATTTTCAACATCATCTTTTCTTTTTTCCTTTCCTCCTTTCTTTGATTTTCTGCCAGCTGGCCATTTTGTTCGGTTGTCCTACAAATGCCCTCTTTCTCATTCCCTTTCCCATCAACATTTCCTCCTCAGACCCACTGTCACTCTTCTCCTCCTCAGTTACCATTAAAACCATCGAGTCAGACATTTGGGGTGGGGGAGTTATAGGTATTCCACCTCGCCAGCTAGCCGTTTTGTCTAGCGTGGGTGTATGGGTCGCCTCTCTAGACTCCATAGCTGCTTTCTTTCCTTCATTCGGGCGCACAGTTCTCGGAGGCAAAGGCTCCCATAGTTTAAGAGGAGACTGAGGGCAAAACATCCTAAAAAAACAACAACAGTCACTGCAACATAGGTCTGGCAGAGCATTACCAGAGAAGATACCCAGCGTCTGGTTGGGTCAATGGGTCACAGACTTTTGCACTTTTGCATACAAAGGATTGGGGACCAAATACTAAACATGAGTGCTTAATTTAGACATTTGATAATGCAAAAGAAGGAAAAATGCTTGGGCACCAAAATGGCTAGAGCCAGCCCTGATTAACAGAACCTTTATCGAGCGCACAACATCACATTAATGCCCATAGGAAGAATGAGAATAGAGTATCAACAAAATAACCAATTTAACACAATTTAAAACAACATACGTCTGTAAGTTTTAACCATACGTTAACGTGCGTCAAGGACAACGCGGGAGAATGATGCCCGTGATGGGCCTAACCCAAAACTCAAAGAATATCTCGCTGTCCCTCTCCTTAAATATCATTCCCAACAAAGGACAAGGTGTGAGATACATTACAATAGCAAAGGAATTGACAAATGGTGAAAGCTGAAAAATCTGAAACATAGTCAAAACCTTAGACTTGCCAAAATCAAGCACTGATGAGCTCAGCAATTGCAAATGGCTGAGGCTTCACTGCAAGATGCAAACCACTAGTTATTCTTAAAAAGGATAGTCAGGTTACAGTTTGCTAAGAAGTACCTAAAAAGCCTGCAGAGGTGTGGAAAAAAGTCTTGTGGACAGATAAGATGAATATTATCAGAGTGATTGCAAGAGGAAAGTTTGGAGAAAAAAGGATCTGCCCAAGGTTTACAGCATACCATCTCATCTGTGAAACATGGTGGAGGGGATGCTATGGTTTGGGCATGTATAGCTGCCACTAGAACTTGCTAACTTATCATAATTGATGATGTTACTGCTGACAGCAGCAGCAGAATGTATTCTGAAGTGTACAGAAATATCTTGTCTGGTCGAGTAAAAGCAATGCTTCCAAATTCATTGGATGGCGCTTCATCATACAGTAAGACAATGACCCAAAACATACTGCCATTGGAGCTAGGGAGATTTTCAGGGCGAAAAAGTGGAAAGTTCTTGACTGGCCATGTCAATGTTTGGATTTAAATCCTATTGAACATGCATTTCATTTTCTGATGGTAAGATTTTGGGCAAAAAGACCTCAAAAACTGAAGATGGCTGGCCTGGCAGAATATCACCAGAGAAGATACCCAGCACCTGGTGGGGTCAATGGGTCCCAGACGGTTATTGCATACAAAGTATTGTCGATCAAATACTAAATATGAGTGCATAATTTCGAGCATGTATACCAATACTAGACAAAAGAAAAGAAAAGAATCTAGCAAAAGCAAACTATGTTCTGACAGGGTTTGACTAATCTAATACGACATCAGATCTGGATAGGTTCCTTGATTTCCTCTGAAAGGTGACATAGGCATGAAAACATGTACACAACATCAAGAAGAAACCATTGATTAAAGCCAAATCAATTGACAGAGGCATGGCAGAAAATGTGTTGTCTCTTTAAAAGAAATGTTAAAAATCTCTTTGTTTTCCCTGAATGAAACAAAGCACAGGTGTTTAAAAGGCCAGCCCCACCCCTGATTACAATGATCCACACATGGAGACAGCCAAAGCAACATAGATCAATAAGACATCGCACATATCACACCAGAATGTGTGTTGGCAAGAGTGTGCCCTTATAGCCAGGATCCACTCACCACCTCTCTGGTCACATCTCCCTGATGTTGGTTATGAAGAACTTTATCAAACGTTTGGATTTGAAATTAAACAATTACTACAAGGTTAAAGTAGAGATTCTCAGCTTTTATTTGATGGTATTTGTATACACATTGGTTTCACTATTTAGAAATTACCCCACTTTTTATGCATAATCCCCCTATTTCAGTCTACCCAAAAGTAACGGGACAGACTTATCAAATGTCCAAATGAAGCAGTCATGTTTAGTATTTAGTGGACAATCCACTAGTATTTAGTGGACAATAACTGCCTGAAGTCTGCAAACCACTAACCCCACCAAACGCTGGGCATCTTCTTTGGTGATGCTCTGCTAGGCCTGTACTGCAGCCATCTTTAGTTGTTGTTTGTTTTGAGGTCTTTTTGCCTAAATTCTTATCATTAGGGAAATGTAATGCATGTTCAATTGAATTTTAATCTGAAGATTGACTTGGCCAATCAAGATCTTTCCACTAGTTGCTATGGCAGTGTTTTGGGTCATTGTTTTATTGTATGGTGTGGCTCCATCCAATGCATTTGGAGGCATTTGCTTGCACTCAAGCAGACAAGATGTTTCTGTGCACTTCAGAATACATTCTGCTGCTGCCGTCAGCAGGTACAATCATCAATTAAGACAAGTTAGCAAGTTCTAATGGCAACTATACATGCCCACACCTAACACCCCCTGCACCATGTTTCACAGATGAGGTGGTATGCTGTAAATCTTGGGCAGATCCTTTTTTCTCCAAACTTTTGTCACTCTAGTCCATGATAATATTCATCTTATCTGTCCACAATACCTTTTACGAGACCTCTGCAGGCTTTTTAGGTACTCTTTTTTAGCAAACTGTGACCATCCTTTTTGATGATAACTAGTGGTTTTTGATGATAAATGTGTCTTCCTCTTAGTTATAAACAAACCAGAATTAAATGCATAGGTCTATGTATGGATGGATGGATGGATGTTCTCATTGGAACAGCTGGAAGACTTTCTCTGCATCCCCGAAAAAACACATGTACGCAAGCACGCACAAACACACACACGCACGCACGCACACACACACACACACAGGCATGTTTAAGTTATGCGTAGCCCATGTTTATTAGTTGACTTAGTTGTGGGGTTAGTTTAGATACATTGCACGATGCAACAAACAGGTACAATATCAGCACACCTCAGCATTGCTACACCCACGTGCTACCACAGGGAACTGGTACCCGCATAGTTAGATATGGTGCTGGTCCCACACCAGAGAGAACTGGTATGTTCCAGATCATTATACGAGGTAACTAGCTAGTAAATTATTAATTACTAGAAAGTGCTCAGTAGTCCTAGGGCTACAAACACAAGCTGACCAACCCTCCTGCAAACAGGGTGCTAATATTTCTCAATATTACCTTGTCAAAGCTAGCCAAGGTTCTCAGCTATCCGGAAACAACAAGTAACTTAGTTAGCCGTCCGTCCCAAGTGCTAGCTGTAGCCTACACATGTGACCTCGCAAGTTCTAATAATAACCTGAGGAATTATCGTCGAGCTAGGGTTCAACAATAACAAAGAATTGAGAGCTCACAGGTTAGCTTGCTAGCTCAGAGAGTTAACAGGTGCTCAGAAGATGAAAATCGTCGTTGAGCTGAACCGTAGGATTCTATCAGAGACAATCTAACGCCCTGTGAGAATCATAGGCTGAGGTGTAGCCAGCTACAACAACACAACTACAGTACACTTTTCAACCTAACGCCCCAAGAGAATCATAGGCTGAGGTGTAGCCAGCTACAACAACACAACTACAGTACACTTTTCAACCTAACGCCCCATGAGAATCATAGGCTGAGGTGTAGCCAGCTACAACAACACAACTACAGTACACTTTTCAACCTAACGCCCCGTGAGAATCATAGGCTGAGGTGTACCCAGCTACAACAACACAACTACAGTACACTTCAGACAGTCAGAGAGTGAAGAGTGGAAAGGATGAAATGGTGCGCTTGTAGCATCCCTTTATTGGGACAGGTGATAGGCGTTGCTATCACTTGCAAGTGTGTACGAGGTGTGATTCTGTGAATCAAGATGTAAATACAGTGCTCTCTGAAAGTATTCAGACCCCTTCACTTTTGCCACATTTTGTGATGTTACAGCCTTTTTCCTCATCAATCTACACACAATACCCCATAATGACAAAGCAAAAACAGGTTTTTAGAAATTGTTGCTCATTTATTCAAAATAAAAAACTGAAATATCACCTTTACATAAATATTCAGACCCTTTACGTTTTTTGTTGAAGCACCTTTGTCATTATTGCGTATTGTGTGTAGATTAATGAGGAAAAAAATAATTACATCTATTTTTGAATAAGGCTGTAACATAACATAATACGGAAAAAGTGAAGGGGTCTGAATACTTTCAGAATGCACTGTATGTGCCTGTTATAGTCCCATTGTGTGATTGGTGTGTGTACTGTTTTCTGGCACAGGCCTTAACTGATCCAACAAGTTCACCAATCATCAATGGTGTGATATGAAGTTGATGGATTTTAATGTTACATGCTACACCAGTGCGTGTGTAAAGTGTTGACATTGCGTGGCTGCTGCAGCAGCAACGCAAAATGATTCTTGGAGTGCTTGGAAATGGTATCAATGCTTTTTGGACGCTTAAAAACATATTCAATTAGTTTCATAGTATGGTAAAGTAATAGAAACATAGATTATAGAAATACATACAATAGTGGTACCTGTATGAAAAACAAAGTGATTGTCCTCATTTATATTTGGAGGTAGAGGACAAACCCCAACTCTAACATATTCAGACTTGACAAGGCTCTCAACATAAAACAATGTACAGAATCCATAAATTAGAAGTTCCTTGCAGAAACAGACTGGGAGGCTATTTCTTCTGCATCCACACGTGCAACTGGTCACGTTTCTGGTGTAAGAGTAAATACTGCCATCTAGGGTTTAGAGATGGTTAACAGGAAATGGATACATTATTTTACGGATGTACTTTAGGCCTACGTTTGAGTAATTTAGCAGAAGCTCTTATCCAGAGCGACTTAAAATAAATAGCTACATTCATCTTCAGCTACATACATCACGGTCATCACAAGTAAGACTTTCTATAATAATAAATGCCACAAGCAGTCACAGTGGTAGAGAAAGGAAGTCAATTTAATTTAATGTTCAACTTAATTTATTGAACTTAAGACAACTATATAAATTGATTTGCTATGTATCCCTAAATAGCGGCCAATTGTGTTGAGGTTTCCAGGCTAACGGTGTCGGCATGTGCAGTCCCCTGTCTTATCTCTGCACCCCCACACGCTCTCAGCCAGGGCCACATCAACAAGGCTTTTGACAGAAAGGCTCGTCCCCTGGTTTGCCTGATTGTGTACCAGCTGAGCCATCAGAGGAGTCGCTCTCAACGAGAACATGAGGGTTGTGGCATATCTGGAGCCATCGTTCATCTGAAATTAAAAAAGTAACATCAGAGGGGAGTGCAAGGTGAGACAAGAATTGGACAAATTCAACTGAGAGTTGAAGGTCATGGACTAAATGCTATAGTAAAACTAGCAACAATCACCTTCATCTACTTAGTCTATAGGTTCTCTACCATCTCTCTAATCGTCACCATGCTCACCTTCTTCAATGTCTCCCTCTCCTGTTCTAGCTTCTCTTTTTCCAGACTCTGTTTCGCTCTTTCTTCAGCCACCATCACCAGGGCCTCTCTCCTCTTGATGGCCTCTATCTCTTTTTCCATCTGTTTCTTATCCTTTTTAAATGTCTCCTTCTCCTTCCACATCTTGAGCATTTCTCGCTCCACATCCTGCCCGTCTCTTTTGATTTTCATCCACTCCTTCTTTATTATTTGCAACTCTGCTCCGACCTTCTCTGTCTTTCTAAGCATCTCCATTGAGGTCTCCTTTTCCTGCTCTAGCTTCTCCTTTTCCTGGCTCAGTTTAAGTCTTTCTTCGGCCTCCATCACCAGGGCCTCTCTCCTCTTGACTGCCTCCATTTCTTTTTCCATCTGTTTCTTGGCCTTGAGAAATGTCTCCTTCTCCTTCCACATCCCAAGCATTTCTTGCTCCACCTTCTGCCCGTCTCTTTTGATTTTCATCCACTCCTTCTTTATCATTTGCAACTCTGCTCCGACCTTCTCTGTCTTTCTAAGCATCTCCTTTGAGGTCTCCTTCTCCTGCTCTTCCTTCTCTTTTTCCTTGCTCAGTTTAAGTCTTTCTTCGGCCTCCATCACCAGGGCCTCTCTCCTCTTGACTGCCACCATATTTTTCTCCATCTCTTTCTCCATCTGTTTCTTGGCCTTGAGAAATGTCTCCTTCTCCTTCCACATCCTGAGCATTTCTTGCTCCACCTTCTGTCCGTCTCTTTGGATTTTCACGCTCTCCTTCCTCATCATATTTAACTCTGCCTCTGCCTTCTCAGCCTTTCTAAGTATCTCCTTTGAGGACTCCTTCTCTTTCTCAATCTCCATCATGAGGATCTTGATCCCACTGTCCATCTCCTCCCTCTCCCTATTGAACTCATTCCTGTCCTCCTGCAGTCTTTCTGCCTTTCTGGCCAGGATCTCCTCCTCCCTCTGCCTAACTTTTTGGTCCCTTCTCTTTTGTTTCTCATATTCCTCTATCTTTTTCTCAAACTCTGCCTTCTCTGTCTTAATCCTCTCATGCTCCTTCCTGATATCCTCAATACTCATATATATTTTCACCTCCATTGTTTTTATGCACCTACAGTAGATAGAACACAAACAAAAATGATTGAAATAATCTCCACACACCCATACTATAATGCAACAGGAATGTCAGAAAGATTCCCCAAATGAGAAAGGGATAACAATCTTTGAGTTTGCCCTACTGAATCAGTCAACAAATACCAGTACACCGATTGGCAGCAAAGAAATGTTATTATCTATAATGTGCGTTCGGCTGGCGTCATAATGGGTTTGGAATGACTATCATGGTAATTCACTGCCTAACAACTCTTATCAGCGTTCGATGCAATGGTTCGAAGTGACTTGGTCCTGTCAGAGGCCTATGTTAGAGTCAGCAAAAGCTTCCAGTGTGGGTTGGCTGGCTATGTTTGTTGACACGCCTTGAAATATAGCCTACAATTGTGACCAACAGGTCAAATATCAGTGGCCATATAATGGGCACATTTTATTAACTGGAATCGGCCTGGTACAGGTAGGAGCCTATAGGCTAATAAGCAGAAGACCTCGGCAAAATTAAAATAGCCCTAATTCAATTCATGCATTTAGGTCTCTCATAATAATAATAAAAAATATATTTTATTTGGAATGTGTTTTTCATTTGTAGCCGACAATTTCAAAGCCTGTGCAGTTGAGTGCAATAGACACACAAACAAAAACACAAACAAAACACTACACATATCACACCAGAATGTGTGTTGGCAAGAGTGTGCCCTTATAGCCAGGATCCACTCACCACCTCTCTGGTCACATCTCCCTGATGTTGGTTATGAAGAACTTTATCAAACGTTTGGATTTGAAATTAAACAATTACTACAAGGTTAAAGTAGAGATTCTCAGCTTTTATTTGATGGTATTTGTATACACATTGGTTTCACTATTTAGAAATTACCCCACTTTTTATGCATAATCCCCCTATTTCAGTCTACCCAAAAGTAACGGGACAGACTTATCAAATGTCCAAATGAAGCAGTCATGTTTAGTATTTAGTGGACAATCCACTAGTATTTAGTGGACAATAACTGCCTGAAGTCTGCAAACCACTAACCCCACCAAACGCTGGGCATCTTCTTTGGTGATGCTCTGCTAGGCCTGTACTGCAGCCATCTTTAGTTGTTGTTTGTTTTGAGGTCTTTTTGCCTAAATTCTTATCATTAGGGAAATGTAATGCATGTTCAATTGAATTTTAATCTGAAGATTGACTTGGCCAATCAAGATCTTTCCACTAGTTGCTATGGCAGTGTTTTGGGTCATTGTTTTATTGTATGGTGTGGCTCCATCCAATGCATTTGGAGGCATTTGCTTGCACTCAAGCAGACAAGATGTTTCTGTGCACTTCAGAATACATTCTGCTGCTGCCGTCAGCAGGTACAATCATCAATTAAGACAAGTTAGCAAGTTCTAATGGCAACTATACATGCCCACACCTAACACCCCCTGCACCATGTTTCACAGATGAGGTGGTATGCTGTAAATCTTGGGCAGATCCTTTTTTCTCCAAACTTTTGTCACTCTAGTCCATGATAATATTCATCTTATCTGTCCACAATACCTTTTACGAGACCTCTGCAGGCTTTTTAGGTACTCTTTTTTAGCAAACTGTGACCATCCTTTTTGATGATAACTAGTGGTTTTTGATGATAAATGTGTCTTCCTCTTAGTTATAAACAAACCAGAATTAAATGCATAGGTCTATGTATGGATGGATGGATGGATGTTCTCATTGGAACAGCTGGAAGACTTTCTCTGCATCCCCGAAAAAACACATGTACGCAAGCACGCACAAACACACACACGCACGCACGCACACACACACACACACAGGCATGTTTAAGTTATGCGTAGCCCATGTTTATTAGTTGACTTAGTTGTGGGGTTAGTTTAGATACATTGCACGATGCAACAAACAGGTACAATATCAGCACACCTCAGCATTGCTACACCCACGTGCTACCACAGGGAACTGGTACCCGCATAGTTAGATATGGTGCTGGTCCCACACCAGAGAGAACTGGTATGTTCCAGATCATTATACGAGGTAACTAGCTAGTAAATTATTAATTACTAGAAAGTGCTCAGTAGTCCTAGGGCTACAAACACAAGCTGACCAACCCTCCTGCAAACAGGGTGCTAATATTTCTCAATATTACCTTGTCAAAGCTAGCCAAGGTTCTCAGCTATCCGGAAACAACAAGTAACTTAGTTAGCCGTCCGTCCCAAGTGCTAGCTGTAGCCTACACATGTGACCTCGCAAGTTCTAATAATAACCTGAGGAATTATCGTCGAGCTAGGGTTCAACAATAACAAAGAATTGAGAGCTCACAGGTTAGCTTGCTAGCTCAGAGAGTTAACAGGTGCTCAGAAGATGAAAATCGTCGTTGAGCTGAACCGTAGGATTCTATCAGAGACAATCTAACGCCCTGTGAGAATCATAGGCTGAGGTGTAGCCAGCTACAACAACACAACTACAGTACACTTTTCAACCTAACGCCCCAAGAGAATCATAGGCTGAGGTGTAGCCAGCTACAACAACACAACTACAGTACACTTTTCAACCTAACGCCCCATGAGAATCATAGGCTGAGGTGTAGCCAGCTACAACAACACAACTACAGTACACTTTTCAACCTAACGCCCCGTGAGAATCATAGGCTGAGGTGTACCCAGCTACAACAACACAACTACAGTACACTTCAGACAGTCAGAGAGTGAAGAGTGGAAAGGATGAAATGGTGCGCTTGTAGCATCCCTTTATTGGGACAGGTGATAGGCGTTGCTATCACTTGCAAGTGTGTACGAGGTGTGATTCTGTGAATCAAGATGTAAATACAGTGCTCTCTGAAAGTATTCAGACCCCTTCACTTTTGCCACATTTTGTGATGTTACAGCCTTTTTCCTCATCAATCTACACACAATACCCCATAATGACAAAGCAAAAACAGGTTTTTAGAAATTGTTGCTCATTTATTCAAAATAAAAAACTGAAATATCACCTTTACATAAATATTCAGACCCTTTACGTTTTTTGTTGAAGCACCTTTGTCATTATTGCGTATTGTGTGTAGATTAATGAGGAAAAAAATAATTACATCTATTTTTGAATAAGGCTGTAACATAACATAATACGGAAAAAGTGAAGGGGTCTGAATACTTTCAGAATGCACTGTATGTGCCTGTTATAGTCCCATTGTGTGATTGGTGTGTGTACTGTTTTCTGGCACAGGCCTTAACTGATCCAACAAGTTCACCAATCATCAATGGTGTGATATGAAGTTGATGGATTTTAATGTTACATGCTACACCAGTGCGTGTGTAAAGTGTTGACATTGCGTGGCTGCTGCAGCAGCAACGCAAAATGATTCTTGGAGTGCTTGGAAATGGTATCAATGCTTTTTGGACGCTTAAAAACATATTCAATTAGTTTCATAGTATGGTAAAGTAATAGAAACATAGATTATAGAAATACATACAATAGTGGTACCTGTATGAAAAACAAAGTGATTGTCCTCATTTATATTTGGAGGTAGAGGACAAACCCCAACTCTAACATATTCAGACTTGACAAGGCTCTCAACATAAAACAATGTACAGAATCCATAAATTAGAAGTTCCTTGCAGAAACAGACTGGGAGGCTATTTCTTCTGCATCCACACGTGCAACTGGTCACGTTTCTGGTGTAAGAGTAAATACTGCCATCTAGGGTTTAGAGATGGTTAACAGGAAATGGATACATTATTTTACGGATGTACTTTAGGCCTACGTTTGAGTAATTTAGCAGAAGCTCTTATCCAGAGCGACTTAAAATAAATAGCTACATTCATCTTCAGCTACATACATCACGGTCATCACAAGTAAGACTTTCTATAATAATAAATGCCACAAGCAGTCACAGTGGTAGAGAAAGGAAGTCAATTTAATTTAATGTTCAACTTAATTTATTGAACTTAAGACAACTATATAAATTGATTTGCTATGTATCCCTAAATAGCGGCCAATTGTGTTGAGGTTTCCAGGCTAACGGTGTCGGCATGTGCAGTCCCCTGTCTTATCTCTGCACCCCCACACGCTCTCAGCCAGGGCCACATCAACAAGGCTTTTGACAGAAAGGCTCGTCCCCTGGTTTGCCTGATTGTGTACCAGCTGAGCCATCAGAGGAGTCGCTCTCAACGAGAACATGAGGGTTGTGGCATATCTGGAGCCATCGTTCATCTGAAATTAAAAAAGTAACATCAGAGGGGAGTGCAAGGTGAGACAAGAATTGGACAAATTCAACTGAGAGTTGAAGGTCATGGACTAAATGCTATAGTAAAACTAGCAACAATCACCTTCATCTACTTAGTCTATAGGTTCTCTACCATCTCTCTAATCGTCACCATGCTCACCTTCTTCAATGTCTCCCTCTCCTGTTCTAGCTTCTCTTTTTCCAGACTCTGTTTCGCTCTTTCTTCAGCCACCATCACCAGGGCCTCTCTCCTCTTGATGGCCTCTATCTCTTTTTCCATCTGTTTCTTATCCTTTTTAAATGTCTCCTTCTCCTTCCACATCTTGAGCATTTCTCGCTCCACATCCTGCCCGTCTCTTTTGATTTTCATCCACTCCTTCTTTATTATTTGCAACTCTGCTCCGACCTTCTCTGTCTTTCTAAGCATCTCCATTGAGGTCTCCTTTTCCTGCTCTAGCTTCTCCTTTTCCTGGCTCAGTTTAAGTCTTTCTTCGGCCTCCATCACCAGGGCCTCTCTCCTCTTGACTGCCTCCATTTCTTTTTCCATCTGTTTCTTGGCCTTGAGAAATGTCTCCTTCTCCTTCCACATCCCAAGCATTTCTTGCTCCACCTTCTGCCCGTCTCTTTTGATTTTCATCCACTCCTTCTTTATCATTTGCAACTCTGCTCCGACCTTCTCTGTCTTTCTAAGCATCTCCTTTGAGGTCTCCTTCTCCTGCTCTTCCTTCTCTTTTTCCTTGCTCAGTTTAAGTCTTTCTTCGGCCTCCATCACCAGGGCCTCTCTCCTCTTGACTGCCACCATATTTTTCTCCATCTCTTTCTCCATCTGTTTCTTGGCCTTGAGAAATGTCTCCTTCTCCTTCCACATCCTGAGCATTTCTTGCTCCACCTTCTGTCCGTCTCTTTGGATTTTCACGCTCTCCTTCCTCATCATATTTAACTCTGCCTCTGCCTTCTCAGCCTTTCTAAGTATCTCCTTTGAGGACTCCTTCTCTTTCTCAATCTCCATCATGAGGATCTTGATCCCACTGTCCATCTCCTCCCTCTCCCTATTGAACTCATTCCTGTCCTCCTGCAGTCTTTCTGCCTTTCTGGCCAGGATCTCCTCCTCCCTCTGCCTAACTTTTTGGTCCCTTCTCTTTTGTTTCTCATATTCCTCTATCTTTTTCTCAAACTCTGCCTTCTCTGTCTTAATCCTCTCATGCTCCTTCCTGATATCCTCAATACTCATATATATTTTCACCTCCATTGTTTTTATGCACCTACAGTAGATAGAACACAAACAAAAATGATTGAAATAATCTCCACACACCCATACTATAATGCAACAGGAATGTCAGAAAGATTCCCCAAATGAGAAAGGGATAACAATCTTTGAGTTTGCCCTACTGAATCAGTCAACAAATACCAGTACACCGATTGGCAGCAAAGAAATGTTATTATCTATAATGTGCGTTCGGCTGGCGTCATAATGGGTTTGGAATGACTATCATGGTAATTCACTGCCTAACAACTCTTATCAGCGTTCGATGCAATGGTTCGAAGTGACTTGGTCCTGTCAGAGGCCTATGTTAGAGTCAGCAAAAGCTTCCAGTGTGGGTTGGCTGGCTATGTTTGTTGACACGCCTTGAAATATAGCCTACAATTGTGACCAACAGGTCAAATATCAGTGGCCATATAATGGGCACATTTTATTAACTGGAATCGGCCTGGTACAGGTAGGAGCCTATAGGCTAATAAGCAGAAGACCTCGGCAAAATTAAAATAGCCCTAATTCAATTCATGCATTTAGGTCTCTCATAATAATAATAAAAAATATATTTTATTTGGAATGTGTTTTTCATTTGTAGCCGACAATTTCAAAGCCTGTGCAGTTGAGTGCAATAGACACACAAACAAAAACACAAACAAAACACTAACAACAACAAGAGGACAGGACCTAAAGGAAGGCCTTTCTAAAGATGTGAGTTTTTAGGCATATAGAAATATCCAACGCTGAATTCGACTTAATGGGAATATCATCTCCTAGTGACAGATATCTCTCAGTGACATTTTTACGCGTCCCTTGTCCAAATGCTGTAAAGGTAGTCGGCCTATGCCGTCTCAAGTATTTACAAATACAAGTGTTATAAAACTATACTATATGTCAACTATACTACATCTCTGGCCTACATTAGCCTACCTCAGTCAGTAGGCTGTGTATAAGCGCCGAATCTTCCGGTTATAATCTCTTTATATCTCACTCTGGTAATACTGATTGCACAGGTTCAGGTTGCGTCTTAGCTCGTTATGCCACTAAACTAAAAGTTCAAGAACTTTGTGTATTATTGCAGAACATTCTCAATTCTGTGTACATATCAACGTCATAATGATACCAATAGCAACGCATTTTGGGTGGAATCCTAACTCCAAATCCGCGCGCGTAAATCTTGCATTCATGTCAATGGGAAATTGATTCGATTTACACGCGGATCTCGAGTTAGGATTCCACTGCAATACACATTTAAGTTTAAGTTCATTTGAATTTATAGTGCATTTTACCCACAATATACGGCTTACACAAAAGTAGCCTACAAGACAAATACAACATTTGAAAAAACATATTGCATAGAATCAAATTTGGGGATATACAGGGTTTTTTTCTTTATAAAGTACATTACAAACATAAAGTCTCATAAAGTACATTACAAATACGAAACAATTATTAGTCATATTTTTTATTAGTAATAATAATAAGTATTTTATATTTAATACAAAATAGATTAAATGGTGAAATTGGTGTGTATAAATATAATAAACTTGACTCATAATTCGTATAGTGCTGTTTTTGGAGTAATTACTAATTACTAGTAATTACTAGTGTGTGCGGACTGCGCTCTCTGTCCCGTCTTTCTGCTGTGGGGCAGCGGAGCACTCTGCCCCATCGTTGCGAGGGGAACAACGTGAGCGTGATTGGCGTAAACAGGGAAAACCTCACGCAAATTATATTGGGTATGAATTCTGCCTAGCAACAGGTGGCGAAAAACTATTAAACGCTAATGTCGTTAACGTGGTCTGACATGACAGGAAATAATCACAAAGCAATTCAGTTCATCTACTGTACGTCTATCGCTAATGCTAGCTAGCTAAAGTTTTCACAATGAATCGTGTAGATTATTTGTTGACCATGCGGTTCAGTACATTGCCTTTGGAAGAGAAGTTGGAGATAAAACGTTTAGGGCCAACAGGAATGGTTTGACAAAAAGAGATGGCTAACCGCTACCACCTCGAAACATGCGCTGTTCTGTTTCCCATGTATGATTTTTGGTGGAGACTATTTGGGCATCGGCTGGATTCAAAGACATTATACATCTGTCAGAACAGAACAGACACCAGCGACTGAACGGCCTTGACATGCTTTCCATTGAAAATGCATTGATCCAGGGACAGATGGATTTCAACAGTAAAGTCATCGAGAGGTTTGCTGAAGCAACGAACCGCCGAACTACTTTCCTATTCAAGTGTGCAGGTCTGTTTGGACATGTATGACAAATGGACAATGCGCCGTTCACTGTAGACTATATTGCTTTTGTTTTGTAGTCATTTTAAACGTTATACTGGCTGTGATATAAAGTGGAGGACTAAATGTTACGTATAGGCCTAATATCTAGACAGTTGATGGGCACACTTGTTACTTGTCGCTTTCAGAACCCTGGACTGGGCTCGGGCTGTATATTCATATAGTACCGTTAATTAGCCTAGCCTACTTTCCGTGATTTAATGTGACTTTTGTAGTGTGTTATAGCCTCTGCACTGATGCTATTTATTTCACATTTAAAATAATACAATTGATAAAACCTGATTAAACTTTCCTACAAGTTAACGATGTGCCGAATGCTTGTATTTTGATTAAACATGCAAGTTATTGAAGACACGTGTCTGTCTCATCTTTTTACTTTGTTGCAGTATAGGCCACCTCAATGTAGCGTTCTGTGTCGCGCTGAAGCGTATGAAGTGTATTCAGTTATGGGGTTTACTGTACATACTTTTTCTCTGCACTGTTCCTGCTGCAGAGGATGAGTAAACGATTTTCCCATGTTGTTTTTTGGTTGTGGTCTGTGTTTATACATTTAGGCTATTAGTTGTATCCTACTTTTCAGTTTTACAAGTCAAATCTTATGACAGATGAGATGGCACTTCAACCGATAAAATGCAGGTACATTTTGACTACTGCTGCACTACGATACCCATAGATAGACCCAATACATTGGTAACTGCACTACTTATACAGCTCATATACTGCTTATACTGTTCATACTGCATTCTATATTTATTCTGCTTATAATGTTACTGTTAATACATATATTGCTTATACTGCACTACTTATACTGCTCATATACTGCTTATACTGCTCATATACTGCTTATACTGCACTACTTATACTGCTCATATATTGCTTATACTGCTCATATACTGCTTATACTGCACTACTTATACTGCTCATATACTGCTTATACTGCACTACTTATACTGCTCATATATTGCTTATACTGCTCAACCTGTATATATTGTTCACATTGCACTTTTCTGCTTTTTTGCACTTCTGGTTAGACGCTAACTGCATTTCGTTATCTTTGTACGTGTACTCTGCACAATGACAATAAAGTTGAATCTAATCTAACACCTATTTATTGTCATGTTTTGATGGCATGTTGTTCATTCTCATGTTATGATTTAGTTTGTGATTATACACACGTTTTTAGCGTGATGATAGAGACCCACTACCAGACAAGTACAAAACATACACAAGTCACATGCAAATCCCTGCACTGCAGACGACAGACAACAACTGTCTCTGTACAACTAGTCCTGGACCTCCACTAATAGACAGATACAAAGAGAGCAGCATACAGGAGCAGCAGAGCCCAGAGGCGAGGCGAGGCAAGGCAAGGCAAGGCAAGTTTATTTATATAGCACATTTCATACACAGAGGCAATTCAAAGTGCTTTACGTAAAATAGATAAAAAGGAAAGAGCATGAAAAATTTTTTAGAATAAAAACGCATAAAAGACAGAAAAAAAGAAAAAAAGTCACAGTGCATTTTAGGGTCACAGTGCAATTATTAGCGCCAATTTAGTTTCAATTTAAGGCAAAAGCGAAGCCCTTTTTTTTTTAAGCCCATTTTTGAAAGTAGCCAGTGTTGGGGCTGATCCTAGATCTATGTGTAACATAATAACTGAGAGACCTGCAGCAGGGCAGGTCCTCATCACTGGCTGTCTGCTTTGAGCTGGTTGTCGTTGGACTCCTGGCAGCGGAACAGGTCCATCTCAATGGGTATCTGGTGAGAGTTGACACACAGTTAAAGTATGAAGGAACGAGTAAAACAGATGTCAGCGTTACACTATGAATGTTACCTAATACAGTGTCACTGTTACGTTCGGGTAGCATTGCACTATAAATTCAAATAAACTCAAACTCCTGGACAACCTCTCTTGGGTCGACATACATTAAAATGGCCCTATGAAGTCTCGAGGGAGTTTTGCAGAAATACAAATACCTTTTTTTTTTTTTATCTCACACTTCCATCATTTAGTAGGTAGCCTATACTGAGGATGATTGGCGCCTAGTACTGAAAAATGCAATCTGGGAAATTAAATGGGGAGTACATACTCATGCAGTACGCAAGTACAGAATTGTAGTATGGGGGTTCAAACCCGGGTCTCCCATGTGGAAGACACAAACGCTACTATTAAGCCAAGAGGACATCCTCAAGGTCTGAGGGCGACACTTCAGTTTACATGTCTCAGGCAGGGCTACCTCATCACGCGAGTGTGATTCCAAAATCACCTCTGCTACATATAGAAACGCAACAAAGTCATAGGTACAAAATTATATTTACAATCATTGTATCATTATTTTGTCTCACATCTGTCTCTTTGCAGACGGTGAAGTTGAACCTCTGTAGAATCTCCACCATCGCCAGTTTCATCAATACCAGAGCGAATCGCACGGATACAGTTCCGTGGGCCCAACCCGAACAGCATGTAGGTGTATGGGTCGATGCTCTCCTTGTTCTCCTTACTGAACCTACACTCGGAGAGTTCAGAGGAGGAGGGGTTAAAGAACATATCAATTAAATCACAGTAATATGATGGTTATACATGGTTGAAGAAACCTGTTTGTGTTTGGTCGTCGCATTTAGGTTTGTTTTATGGTTGTTTGTGGAACACTGCTCTTATCGTTGCTGTTGTGATTGATATTGTGGTTGTGGTTAAGATGTGGCCCATTACCTCTCTGGTTTGAACTCCTCTGGGTCTTCCCACACATCGGGGTCACGGTGCAAGGTCCAGATGGGTATCATGACAACCATACCCTTGGGGATGGTGATGCCGCTGATCTCAACAGATTTCTTGGCGACTCTTTCAAGTCGATGGGGTACAACCTGAGAGACTCGTTGATCACGCTGTCTTGATAGTCCATCTGCATCAGAGCCTCGTACTGGATAGGAGCCTGCACAGGGATATTACACTGACATGAGCACTAGTGATTGGTCGTTCACGTAGCCGAAACCCAGAACTAACTATTTTTCGTTGCAAATCTGAAGAGCTGTTAGTTTTTTGTGTTCTTTTTTTGGGAAATGAACACAGTACTGTACTTATTCTAATCTGCATAGCCTAATTTCATGACACCCGCATACAGAACGCCATTACTTTCAATGTACGTGTGTAATAGTGTCTTGCTTTTTTGTTATACATGAATAAACAAAAAAATCGCTAAATAATGTTATCTTGATAGTTAGAAGAAAATACATTTAGATTCCACTGAACAATGTAAATGATAGATGTACACAAGGATCAATCAGAAGTCAAAATGCCACTAAACTGGGCTGCTTTTAGTGGATTGACTGCTTGGAATACTGAATGTGCTACAGTCTATTATTTCCTATCACAGTCGACAGACTACAAGAAAACTGTCAGGTGGTTCAAATGTGAATAACTTGGTATCCATTCCATTAACTGTGGCCGGGCAGCACCGAACAGCCCAGAGAACATTACCATGGTGCTTTTGAATATTAGGTCCCTATCTGGCAAAACCTTTATTGATCTTATCTCAGAGCGAAAGCTGCACTGTAATGTTTTTATATGAAACCTGGCTAAACATGAATGCATGTCAGTCTATTAGAAGTGGGGAAAAATATATTTTCACTCTATTATTTATCTAGCCATGTCGCTGAGCAGATGAGAATTTCATGATGCATATGAATATGAATAGTACACCATCAACAGCTTCCTCCTGTGATAATGATTTAGCAACCAGCTTCAACACCAAACTAAGGGCAACTATCGACTCTGTAGCACCAGTCAAACTGAAAAAGGCTGTGGCCAAATTTAAAAGAATTTGCAGAAAGTCTGAGCGGACAAAAACTGCAGGTCCACCTTGATATTCTTCGAGAGCATCTTTCTGCTTTTAATAAGGCAATAAAAAAACGCCAAGACAGACGGGATCATTTCTCAAAATTGATAATGAATCATAACAACTCAAACAGTGCTCTTTTCAACGATTGACAGCCTTATAAATCCCGCCCACAAGACACCTGGTGATCTGCTCTCCACCTACAAATGTGAGGAATTTGCAACATACTTCTGAGATAAGAGAACCAATATTAGGTGAGGAGGATCACTCAGGCAAGACCTGAAGATGTGTTTGATGACTTGTTACCCCACCTTTCACCACATGGAAGCACTATGAACTCTTTTGCAGTGGTCATACAGAAATGCTCAGCAAAGTGGGGGTCTGTTCATCTGCACCTAAAACTACCATGGTGAAACCCCTCCTGAAGAAAAGTAACTTAGACTCTTCAGTCCTTAGCGATTTTAGGCCAATCTCCAACCTTCCCTTTTTAAGCAAAAAAATAATAATTCTTGAAAAAAAGGTGTTCAAACTGTTAAATAATCTCCTTCTTCCCAACTGTACCTTTGACATGTTCCAATCTGGCTTTTGTGCCGATCATAGCACTGAGATAGCACTATGTTGTTAAGTTATTAACTAGGTTCTTAATGACCTTAGAATTAATTAATTAATGCTGATGCCAAAATGCTCTTTGTCCTTGTCCTGGTCAAACTGTCTGCACACTTAAAGACACTACTTACAGTAATACTAAGCACCAGGCAAAAAAACAAGGTGTTACCATTGACTCAGATCTTAATTTTGAAACCCATATCAAGAATGTGACTAAAACATATTTGTATCACTTAAAGAAGAGTAAGTAAGTTTGCCGGAAATCTGCCATCGTGGAGAAATTCTGTCTGAAGTTGTCCAAACAACAACATCCTCCCTAATAATAATATATCCCCCCGAAATGAACTTGCAGTGTTGGACATTAGCTGTTGTGTTTCTACATGCGCACACGATTGGGAGAGGCAGCCACCAGAGAAAGGTCAGTCTACTCCCCTAGAACACCCCTGGCACTCACAACATGTTTATATGCAAACCGAATGTCAGGTAGGACACTGCATTTTAAAAAGCGTGTTTTCCGAACCAAAACAGCGTTCGTAAATGAAATATTTATTCATAAGGGATTTATTATAAGGGATCTTGTTCCCTGATCGCTACCGATTAAAGATAGTCATTACAACCGTTAGGAAGCTTTTAGAAAGCTTGAATATTACATGGACCTTTACAGAACACAGCTGTAAAGGTGCAACCTTTCCTCTCGCAGGCTGACACTGAGAGACGAATGCATGCTTGTATTACTAGCAGCCTTGATTACTGTAACACTCTCCTGTCTGGTCGACCAAAGAAAGCTATTGGCAAATGATACAGAATGCAGCAGCACGAGTCAGATGGAGAGCACATATCACACAAGTCTCTGCACTGATTACCTGTTAGTTTTATAATTTATTTTAAGATAATTGTATTAGTTTAGAAATCACTCTATGGTCATGCACACCACTGCATGTCAGACATGCTTTTAAGGTATATGCCCTGTAGATCCCTCAGGTTCTCAGGTACTAGCCTTTTAACTATTCTGAAGATTCCAACAACACCTATCTACTTCCTGTTTCAAATGAATAATACTGGGCAGAAGTCTGCACAGGGATGCTACAGACACATTAGCACACTGTAAAATACTGTCACCTATCTAACCATCTGTTCCAAAGCAATAGTAATAGATACTGTAGGAGTCTGCAGTGCACAGGGGTTACACATTCATCAGTACCCTCTAAAATACTGTCACTATCATATTTCCTGTTCCACATGAATAGTACTATATAGGAGTCTGCAGAGGGGTTACCTTGTTGGGAAACACAGTGTGTATCTCCTCCTGCAGCTTGGTCATGATGTGAGGGTTGGTTGCCAGATTGTAGGCCAGGAAGGACAGAGAGCTACTGGTGGTCTCATAGCCAGCAAAGATGAACATCATTGCCTGGGACAAGATCTCATGGTCACTCAATCCTATGATGATGGGAGAAATGGGGTGGTAGGTGTGAGAAAGGGACGAAGTAGAGTATTTCCACGGTGTGTTTGTAGGTATAGGTGTTTGAGGCAGGTACTGTATGTGTGTGTGTTAGATGCTAGTATACAGTGTGTGTGTGTGTGTGTGTGTGGATGTGTGTGTGTGTGTGTGTGTGTGTGTGTGTGTGTGTGTGTGTGTTTAAGGCAGGCACCTTTACTCTGCTCCTCTCCCTTTGAGTTGCTGTCTTTCTGCGAGTCTATCATCAGCTGCAGGAAATCTACCCGCCTCTGGAAGCAGGCTTACGTCAGATCAAAATCACATGAGAACTACCAGATGCTACCAAATCTCTACAATTGTATTACACAATACTGGCTGAAGATCGTATATTTGATCAGTTATATTTACATACCTTCCTGGTGCTAGCCACGCGATTGGACTTGATCTTCTGAAAGACAGCGTAGAAGAAATCTGTGACCGAGGCAGGGAATAGGGATACCTCCATGTTTGCCATAACAGGACCCATGAAGGGGAAGAATGCTGGACGGACAGGAAATGCCACGGTTACAAACAGGAACAGGAAATACCATGATACGTGACTCCAATCCTATTCAATGCACAGCCCTGTCCAGAAACAACTCCTAGGCTCTATCCCTAGACACTTCTGTATCCAATCCACTCAGATCTCCAAGTGTCCGGCATTTAGGAACTAGAGGTTGGTTCTTGACAGGGCCCATGTGTTTGTCAAATGAGTAGAGCGCAAACCATTGGCAGTGTGTTAATATGTGCAAAACATATATTAACATCATGTTTGAAACAGGAATTATTTTAATGTTTATATAGCCTGAGAATATACATCCATACAGGATACATTATGTATATAGTCAAAGAATAAGTGACTCCAAAGATGAACTATTATTCTATACTCTGTCATCTGACCACTGAACTTATCGAAGATAAGATCAAATATACTTTATTGTCCTGGATGAAAATTTGTCTTGGATTAATTCATTAAAGTTGCTGCTTCACACAACAACAAACAACAATGAATACACACTATACACATAGTACAAATCACACACACACTCTCACACACACACACACACACACACACATACACACGTCAGAGTTGTTAGTCATTCATTTATTTGTGTTGTATAAAGGAATGAATGAAAGAAGGAGAGGAGAGATGGGACTGTACCTCTTTGATCTGCCCACTGGTGAAGGAGGGAGACAGGACACTGCGGATCCGTCTCCATGCATCATCCTCAGCGATAAACACGGCGTCATACAGAGGCCCGTTGAGATAGATATTCTAGAAAAAGAATAATTATTATATACTGCAAGATTAACCTAATATTAATAATGCTATCATAACAATGATATTATCTATTTAAGGAGCCCTTATGTTTTTTTCCCCATACAACCACTTCAATGTAGCATATTACCCTCCTGTTAGTGAAAAGGGAGTAGCATTCCTTGATGAGGATGGTTTTGATCATGGCTGTGTCCATGATACACAGGATGGGCTGACGGCCATCATAGATACTACAGACCAGCAAAAACAAAGATAGTTAGATATACACTCACAGAGCACTTTATGAGGAACACTATACTAATACTGGGTAGGGCCTCCATTTGCTCTCAAAACAGCCTCAATTCTTCGTGGCATTGATTCCACAAGATGTTGGAAACATTCCTTTGAGATTCTGGTCCATGATGACGTGATTGCATCACTCAATTCCTGCAGATTTTTCAGGTTCACTTTCAAGATGTGAATCTCCTGTTCTACCACATCCCAAAGGTGTTCTATTGGATTCAGATCCTGGGAAGGCCACTGAAGAACACTGAACTCATTGTCATGTTCATGAAACCAGTTTAAGACAACTTTTGCTTTGTGACATGGTGCATTATCATGCTGGAAGTAACCATTAGAAGATGGGTCAATTGTGGCCATGAAGGGATGCACATGGTCAGCAACAATACTCAAATAGGCTGTGGCATTCAAGCGAATATACCGTAGATAGAGACAGACAGACCCATCACAGATCCTGCACTCTTAGAAAAAAAGTGCTACCTAGAACCAAAAAGGGTTCTTCTTCCACTCTCCCTTTGAAGAAACCTTTTGGGTTCCATGTAGAAGCCTTTTCCACAGAAGGTTATACAGTACCGTGCGAAAGTAATGGGACAGTGAAGCATTTTTTCTTCTTTTTGGAGTTGAAATGAGAACGTAGAGATTCTCATCTTTTATTTGATGTTATTTGTGTACATATTGGTTTATCATTCAGAAATTACAACACTTTTATGCATAATCCCGCTATTTTAGGCTACACAAAAGTGATGGGACAATTGGCTTGACAGGTGTGTTCCGTCACATAATTTGTGCAGTCTGCTATTGGTGTCTTGTCAACATGAGGACCAAAGAGATGTTATTGAAAGTCAGGGAAGCCATTATGATGCTGAAATATCAGAAAAAAATGAAACATTAAAACCTTAAACCTACCAACATCAACAGTTTGGAACTTCATTAAAAGGAAAGAAAGCACTGGTGAGCTAAGAAATCGCAAATGGCAAGGAAGACTTCCAGTGGATAACCAAAGAATGCTCACCATACTCAGCCACAAAAACAGGCTGGCCAGGTTACGGTTTGCTAAAAAGTACCTAAAAGAGCCTGCAGAGTTCTGGAAAAACATGTACCGGAGAAAGTGTGGAGAAAAAAAGGAACTGCCCAATATTCACAGCATACCACATCATCTGTGAAATATGGGGGAGGGGGTGTTATGCCTTGGGCATGTATGGCTTCCACTGGAACTGGCTCACGTCTCCTTTGATGAGGATGAATTCGGAAGTGTTCAGAAACATCTTGTCAGTCCAAGTACAAGTTAATTGCTCCAAACTCATTGGACGGCATTTCACCATACAGCAGGACAATGACCCAAAACATACTGCCATAGCAACTAGGAAATTATTCAGGGCCAAAAAGTGAATCCTATAGAATCCTATAGAACATGCATTTAATTTGCTGAAGAGGAGGACAAAACATCCTAAAAAAACAAACAACAATCGCTACAATATAGGTCTGGCAGAGCATTACCAGAGAAGATACCCAGCGTCTGGTTGGGTCAATGGGTCACAGACTTTTGCACTTTTGCATACAAAGGATTGGGGACCAAATACTAAACATGAGTGCTTAATTTGGACATTTGCATAATGCAAAAGAAGAAAAGATGCTTGTCCCATTACTTATGCAGGGCACTGCAAATGGAACCCATAAGAGTTATTCAACCAAAGAATCCTTTTAGAACCCTTTTTTTCTTTATTTTTTTAATTACATTTTTGCCCTTTCAATGACATGGAGGGAAGACACAATCACTTCCGATTTGAATTCTGACGTGTCGTGGCTCCTCTTTATTCATGCAGTTTGAGACGTGCTCAGAGGCAATATAGGAGCCTCAACCAATGAGAATCCAGGATGTTGTCAAACATTGGCAACGCACAAGTTGTGTTTGGGACTGTAACAAGTCCGTGACACAGAGGCGGAGTCGAGGTACTGTTTTCTGGGAGTATCCCGTTTATTTTCATAAAATGTTAGTAATAATTCCAATGTTCGTAATAATTTCAATGTTCGTAACACAACGCCACTCGGCGACTTTCCAGTCGCCCTCCTTCTCCCTCGAACGCCGAGGCACACACATCTTAAACCATCTAGTCAACGAGGCTTCATTTGCAACAGGTGTGCAACGGAGCCTCGCCGACGTCACCCTGGCCACGGTCCTGTAGCTCCCTCTACAGGCCGAACGCTGCATGTCCCCCCACATACCCCCACCACCCGACACAGGCCGGGGACACGACGGCTGACAACCTACTCCCCCCCCCCCCTGCACGGGAGAGGAAGTCTGCCACGACCATCTGCGCCCCCGGTCTGTGCACGACCGAAAAGTTGAAGGGCTGCAACGCGAGATACCACCGGTGGAGCCACTGGAGGGGAGCATGGTCGGAGTAGAGGGTGAAAGCGCGACCCAGCAGATAGTAGCGGAGGGCGCCGACCGCCCACTTGATGGCCAGGCACTCCTTCTCCACCGTGCTGTACCGGCCCTCCCTCTCCGATAGTTTGCGGCTCAGGTACAGCACCGGCCGGTCAGCCCCCTCCACCCGCTGGGTCAGCACTGCTCCCTGGCCTCTATCCGACGCGTCCGTCTGTAGGGAGAAAGGGAGGTTAAAATCAGGCGCATACAGGACCGTTTCTCCACAAAGAGCCCCCTTAAGGGCCTCGAACGACCCCTGGCACTGGCCCGACCATTGGACCGGATCCGGGGCACCCTTCCGGGTGAGGTCCGTCAAGGGACTGGCCAGCTCTGAAAACCCCGGCACGAACTGCCGGTAATAGCCAGCCAGCCCCAGGAAGGCCCTCACCTCCTTCTTTGTCTTGGGCCGCGGAGTGGCTGCGATGGCCGCAGTCTTTTCAATCTGTGGCCGCACCTCCCCCCGACCCAAGTGGTACCCCAGATACCGGATCTCCCTCCGCCCGATCAAGCACTTCTTCGGGTTGGCCGTCAGCCCCGCCTGCCTCAGGGACCTCAGGGTCCATGAGGCGCTGAAAAGTGGCTGGGGCTCCGAACAACCCGAAAGGGAGCACCGTGAACTGGAATAGCCCGAGCGGAGTGGAGAATGCAGTTTTCTCCCGGGATACCGGCGAGAGTGGAATCTGCCAGTATCCCTTCGTGAAATCCAACGTCGTGAAATACTTGGCCGTGCCAAGCCGGTCCAAGAGCTCGTCAACCCGGGGCATCGGGTAGGCATCGAACTTGGAGACCGCATTAACCCGTCTATAATCCACACAGAACCGTATAGCCCCATCCGGCTTGTTGACAAGCACGATGGGGCTACACCAGTCACTGCGGGACTCCTCGACCACACCCAGCTCCAGCATGGCTTCCAATTCCCTGCACACAATGTCTCGTTTGTGTACCGGCAACCTATAGGGACGCGTGCGCACCGTTAAACCCGGCTGCGTTTCTATGTGGTGGTCGATAAGCGTAGTCCGACCGGGCAAGGGAGAGAACACGTCCGCGAACTTAGCTTGCAAACCTGCAACGTCCGTGGCCTGGCTAGCAGAGAGATGGTTATCAATACCGACCGGAGTGCTAACTTTTGATTTTGGGACTTCCGGACCGAACTCATCTCTCTCTGGAATTATTGTAGCCAGAGCAACAGTGACCACATCGTTCCATTTTTTTAGGAGATTTACGTGATACACCTGCAAGCTATCCCCCCGGTCCGAGCGTACTACCTTGTAATCCACGTCCCCCATGCGACGTGTGACCACACCTGTAAATTCTCGCAGGTTAGTTCCCCTGTCGTACAGTCACTTTTGACGCTCCTGGGCTTGCAGCAAATGCTCGCGTGAGATAACTCCTAGGGCGTGGAGCTTTGTGCGCAAGTCCAGGACGTATTGAATCTCATTTTTACTGTCGCTAGATCCTTCCTCCCAATTTTCTTTAAGAAGGTCTAGGACACCCCGAGGCTTACGCCCGTAGAGTAATTCAAACGGGGAAAACCCGGTGGAAGCTTGGGGGACTTCCCGTACCGCAAACAACAGGGGATCTAGCCATTTATGCCAATTCCGACTATCTTCGTGTACGAACTTCCGGATCATTGACTTCAAGGTCCGATTGAACCGCTCACAAAGGCCATCAGTGGCCGGGTGGTAAACACTGGTTCGAATCGCCTTGATGTTCAACAAGCCATACAGTTCCTTGAGGGTGCGTGACATAAAATTAGTGCCCTGATCGGTGAGAATCTCTTTCGGGATTCCCACGTGGGAGATTACTTGAAACAATGCCTGCGCTACACTCCTGGCAGAGATATTGCGCAGCGGTATTGCCTCGGGGTATTGGGTTGCGTAATCTATCAAGACCAACACAAATCGATATCCCTGTGTACACCGATCAAATGGCCCGATAATATCCATCGCAATGCGGTCGAATGGGTTCTCGACCAATGGTAAGGGCCGCAAGGGGGCTTTACCAACTGACATTCGCGCACCACCTACGCACCTCTGCCCGAATTCCCGGCCAATAAAATCGAGCCATTATACGGTTTAGTGTCTTATCATAACCTAAATGGCCCGCCATGGGGTTGAAATGAGCCGCCTGGAAGACCATTTCCCGGCGGCTACGGGGAACCAACAACTGGGTTACTTCCTCCTGGCTATGTGAGTCACGACTTACTCGGTACAACCTGTCGCTGATAATCGCGAAATAGGGGTGGGCGCGTACTGCGTCTGGCCGTACCAAAGTACCATCAATCGCTATCACTTGGTCATAGGCCGATCGTAGGGTCTCGTCACGAGACTGCTCGAGGGGGAAGTCACCTAGCAACGGATAGTTCGGCGGGGGAATCTCGGGTTGAGACCCCCCCGCCGGCTCCGGCTCCTCGGCAGCGTCGCGAGGCGCCGCCTCAGCACAGAACATATTACCCGCCTCACACCTCCCTCTCTGTCGTGCACGCACCCCGGTAGCCCTGCTTACCGCTTGAGGAAACCCCTCCCAATCTACACCCAGAATAAGGGGATGCGTGAGGCGCGGGCTAACCGCCGCCTGTACACTATGCTTTTTCCCTTCAAAATGAATCTTGATCGTGACCACAGGATATTCGTGAATGTCCCCATGCACACACTTCACCAACACCCTCGATGCCTTTAACAATGCCCCCGGTCGAACCAGGCGCTCCTGGATCATGGACTGCATGCAGCCCGAATCCAAGAAGGCCTGGTGCATATCATGTTGTATCCTTACCGGAACACGATACGCCGCTCCTGGTCCGGGGGGAGGGCCCGGTATGTCGCCGATGCGGACGACCTGCCCCACCTCCCTCACTGGGCACTCCGCCTGTAAATGGCCTGGCCGTCCGCATCGCCAACACACCCCCCCTGTCGCTCGGGGTGCTTCCTGTGGGGCCAGGGCTGGTTCTCGACATGCCTGCCCCTGCTATCTCGTCCTCGGGGCGGGCGCCGGTCTCTCCTCCTCCGTCACCATGGCTCCTTCCGGGCGCCGGACCGGGCGTTGGTCATCGGGGCTCCTGCGGCGGGAAGGAGAGATGGTCCTCCACCAAGGTAACGGCGGCCGCGAGATCCTGGGGCCGGTGGTACTGGACCCAGGCGGCGGTCCGGGCCGGGAGCCCCGTGGGGAATTGCTCCAACACCACCCGGTCCCCGACCTCCTCCGACGAGCTGTTCCCTGGATCCAGCCACCGCCGTGCGCTGTCCCGCAGCTGCTGGGCGTAGGCAAAGGGCCGGCTCCCCTCCTCCATCATCAGGGCCCTGACGAGCTCCAGGAGGAGGGTACGGTCCTCAGCCCTTGCTGTCACCATCTCCCTCACCGCGGTCTGGTGCTCCTGCTGGAGGTGGGCCTGCTGCTCCAGTATAAGGGCCATCCTTCCGATAGCCGCGCTTAACGCCTCCATTCCCTTTTTTTCTCCGCCTTCGCTGTGCCCCACGTTGGGCGCCACTGTATCAAGTCTGTGACACAGAGGCGGAGTCGAGGTACTGTTTTCTGGGAGTATCCCGTTTATTTTCATAAAATGTTAGTAATAATTCCAATGTTCGTAATAATTTCAATGTTCGTAACACGCCACTCGGCGACTTTCCAGTCGCCCTCCTTCTCCCTCGAACGCCGAGGCACACACATCTTAAACCATCTAGTCAACGAGGCTTCATTTGCAACAGGTGTGCAACGGAGCCTCGCCGACGTCACCCTGGCCACGGTCCTGTAGCTCCCTCTACAGGCCGAACGCTGCATGTCCCCCCACAGGGACCATACTACAGAATACTTAAAAGCTTAAAACTTAAATCGCTCAATAACAGATTCAAATTATTAATGTGGAAGCATGAAATTGTTGCTTGGGCAGTGTACATTGCATCAAGACAGATCATTTGTCTTGGTGTACGAGACCATTTAATCGGTTGGATCGTCTGTGTTTGTGAAAATCGCACGGTGTCCGCCTGGTTTAAGAGTGCATACTGTAGACACTGAGAGATACATATATCCATCATAGTTAACAATAACCAGGATCAGTTTAGCAGACTCAGCCCCACAGTTTCCCATATTTCTGGAAGCTCTCTGTGTCAAAATTGGTGAAACCACCCTGGGAACAAAAAACAAAACAAAGAAATAGCCAGTTCATAAATGCTTGTCATAAACCTGAATTGTGGCTTAGTTTATGATGGCCCTTTTCCACTACAGACCGGCTCCCACTCCTCTCTTTTCGTTTTCGTTCAAAAGCTTTATTGCCCATTTTTCTGGGTAAAACAATTCATATTCAGCTCCCATGGCTTTCACCACAACAACACACATCATGGATGAGTCTACAATGTTGTTGTTTATGGGCTTAATCTCTACAAACCTTCTTATATCCCATCATCGTCCCGAGGAAAGGGATGGGTTTGAGACAAGGAATGCCTAGTTTTTTTAATATTCCATATGGCCAGTATCCATACCTGGTCAGAACAAATATAAATCAACAATCTGACTTGAAACAAAAGCAAAACGATCAAGTCATAGGTATCATTGAAACTGTTAGATAACTGTAATTATCAATACTATCATTTGTATGTATTATTACAACTAACTAACTAACAAATAATATTTTTTATTAAAACTTCTTACACTACGATCAGAGTGATGAGTAAGGCAAGGAGAGTCCATGTCTCGGTGGAGAAGTACGGAAGGTAACCCATCTTTACAGGTTCAATCGCTTCTTCTGAGTAACCCCGGACACGTCTGCTGAAGTGATTATTTTATCCCATCATGACACCTGTGTTTCAGATCATGAAACACAGGCGAAAGAGTATGTGAGAGGTGAAGTTGAAGCCATGGCTAGTGAATGATTGAAAGGATCCCTGCGCAGAGGGCAACACTCAGTGATGTTATTGTCGGCCTTTATCTTAACATCCTGCTAATAGTTGCTGCCTGTTTGATCCCTATCGGGTTTTAATAGTTTGCAGACCCATTGAATCAAGAAGGACTATGGGGCAAATATTTTTGGGCAAATATTTTCTTTCGAGTAATACTGAATTTTACATATTTGAACTCCTCTAAAAATGTGTTATGTTCTTTACATGTATGCACTTGTTTTATATCATTGGCTCCTAAAAACAGTATTTCAAAATACTAGTTCAAAACACATCACATATTACAGTAATGAAGCAACTGATTAACATGAATACAGTGCTCTTCATAAGTATTGGAAAGAGGAAGCATTTTCTGTTCTTTTAGCTCTACACTTGGATTTGAAATCAAACAAATATTATGGGGTCAAAGTAGAGATTCTCAACTTTAATTCAATGGGTTTTTAAAAAAACATTTGTAAACATACTCCCACTATTTCAGGGCTTCAAAAGTATCATATAATGTCCAAATAAAGTACTAATGTTTCGTATTAGGTCAACAATCTGCCTGAAGTCTGCGACCCCACCAGGCACTATCCACTATCCACTATCCACTATCCACTCATCTTTAGAAAATCATTGACATTTCCACATGGTATTGTGTCATAGAGTAGCTTCCCTACAGCAATATTATCTTGACATTGGGATCCTTTGTCCAAACCATATTTCAGGGTGTATGTTTGGTTGCAGGGGCCCAGGCTGTGCTCTCTGACTGCTCCAACTGTAGTAGACCCTGCAGTGAGGAAGAGGTCAACATGCTGCAGTACCGTCAGCCAATCACACACAAGAACCAACAGATCGCCAAGACCTCCATTGAACCATGCACGCACGCACACACACACACACACACACACACACACACACACACACACACACACACACACACAAACACTGTCTCAACAGCCCCTTCCTTCACTCTCACTCTCTCTCTCTGTAGGTGGGTCAGGCTGCGTATTCAGCCTCTAAGGGGGGTATTGTTGGGATGACTCTACCCATCGCCCGAGACCTGGCACCCATGGACATCTGTGTGGTCACCATCGCACCCAGTCAGTAAACACACACACATACATACTCACTCTTTCACACACTCCTCCCCCCCCCCCTTCCTCTCCATATCAGACAACCTCTCTCTCCCTCTCCTTAGGTTCTGTTCTCCACTCCTCTCCTGGCGGGTTAACCTGAGAAGGTGCGTTCATTCCTGGCCCGCCAAGTGCTTTTCCCCTCGCGCCTGGGAGACCCTGCAGAGTTTGCCCACCTGGTGACATCACTGGCTGAGAACCCCATGATCAATGGAGAGGTCATCAAACTGGATGGAGCTATCCGCATGCAGCCCTGAGAGAGAGTGAGTGTGTGTGCCAGGTCTCGGGCGATGGGTAGAGTCATCCCAACAATACCCCCCTTAGAGGCTGAATACGCAGCCTGACCCACCTACAGAGAGAGAGAGTGAGAGTGAAGGAAGGGGCTGTTGAGACAGTGTTTGTGTGTGTGTGTGTGTGTGTGTGTGTGTGTGTGTGTGTGTGTGTGTGTGTGTCTGTGTGTGATCCAAGGTATACCACTGTGACAGCTCCGATGTGTGTGTGCATGTGAGGTGTGTGTTCATGTCTGGTACTCCAAGCTCTGCTGTACTGTACGCTCCATGCAGTTTTGTTTTGTTTTGTAAACTGATCCAGTAATAAACTTCTAATGAGTCTGAGTCTCTCCTCCTCTGTGTCTGTGTAAAGTGAGGTCAGTAGGAGCTAATAGGACAAATGAAACAAGAATGAGCCTTATGAGGCAAGTGTACCTTCATTTGTCCTATTAGTAGTGAATAGAACGCCTGGACACAGGAAATGCTAAATGCTAAAGCTCTCATAACATCACACCTGCACCAGTGTGTAGCTTTATGTACATGTCATCCACAACATTTGAGTGAAGGGAAAGGGACACATTTCTTTTGGAATGGAAAGGAGTCGAGGTACAGTATCTTGGTATACACACGTTTGCTCCAGTTTTGTACCCATTGACTGTGACCCTGTTTGTGTAAGAGGCTAGGGCTGACCCATTCTGATTCAAGATGTTTGTGTAAAAAAGGTATTTATTGCATATATTGTCCACTAAAAAGCAGATGATGGTACAAGTGTAAGGGACCAAGTGCTCCAACCTCAGTCTAGCCTGAAGATCATTCCATATCTGAGGAGCACAGCAGCTAAAAAGTTCTTCTCAATTCTGTAATCACTTGTAGCACATTAAATAGTAACAAGCTGCAAGTTTGATCGCCACTAAGTCGCCATAAAAGCAATGATGTGAGGTAAAATGGGAGTTTTAAAAGAACTGCTTCATATACAGATGAAATCCAATGATAAGCCCTTCTCAACGTCAAAGAATCCCAACCCACAGACTGATACAAAAGACAATGGTGGGTACAGAAAACATGCCTACAAATGAACTGCAGAGCAGAGTGATAAATCGGGTCTAGTGGTTTAAGAATTGAGGCTGTCGTGTGATTTTAAATTGTGTCACCATAATCACGGACAGGGAGGAGCGTTGCCAAGACAATCTTCCTCCTATTATCAAAGGTGAAGCAAGACATTTCTTTACAAAACAAGTACAAGTCTAACTCACAAACTCTTGATCACTTTTTCAACATGTATTTTAAAAGTGTATCATCTATGTAAATGCCCAGGTACTTATAATGGGGAACTTGTTCAGTTTGGGTTCTTTTCAGGGTACAAATATGTTGATCATTGTAATCAATATTATGGCATATAGAGAAAAACATAACAGACCTCATGCATACCTCTTCAAATTAAGGTTTACCCAGATTGTTTCTAATCTAACCCATGTGCATACATGTGCCATGTTTTTTCTTCCTCAACTTGTAAATGTAAAAAACACAAACACCACCACTTTGTCTTTTTGTGGTGTTAGGAATACAGACCTCACAGATAAAAATGTTTTGATAAAGGTCATAAACCGAAACGTCGACACAATAAATAAGCAGAGGTAACAATCGTGTGTGCAGGAGTATTCATTTTTTACATACCTTTTCTTCCTAAACTCATCATCACTCAACATAGTTTACAGCTATGCAACTTGTAAAATACAGCATTTCAAACATGACACACAGTTTGCCTTTGAATATGACTTTAATGAAAGAGAATTGAAACGGCAAGTGTAGTTATAGTGGTAGTATGCAGGGTAGTTATTGTGGTAGTAAGTTCGAGATAGTTGTGGATTTCCAGAATTGTCTCTGTGTTGAAATATCTGAAAGAGAAAAATTGTCTTATCATTTGTATAGATAAAATCTAAATTATTTTGAGGTGATTTGAGAAGCCAAAAGGATCATCCTTAGAATGCACTGTAAGCAGATAATGGAGGGCATACCTGTATTTTGTTTCCCTTTATGGAAAGCCCTCTCCATGCTCTCTCTGGCAAACTCCAGGTTCGCCGCCATTACTCTTTTCTTTTCAGTCTTCTCCTTCTCTCTCTCCATTTCTGTCTTCATCCTCTTCACGACATCTTCTGTAATCTTTGTCATCAACTCTTTCACTTCCCTCTCCCTCCTTTCCACCATATTATTTATCATCCCATCCATCTCTTCTCTCATGCGTTTAACGTCATCTTCTTTCTCCTTCAGGATTTTCTCCATCTCTTTCTCGACCACTTCTACTCTCTTCATTGCCTCCAACTCCTTTTTCACCCATTCAATATCCTTTTCTTTCTCCTGTTCATTCCTGTTTCTCTGTCTCTCCTCCTCTGCCCATTTCATCACCTCCATCCTCTCTTTCACTTGTTTCACCTCCATTTCTTTCTCCTCCAGGATTCTCTCCATCTCTTTCTCGGCCTCCTCTACTCTCTTCATCGCCTCCAACTCCTTTCTCATCCATTCAAAATCCTTTTCTTTCTCCTTCTCACTCCTGTTTCTCTCTCTCTCCTCCTCTGCCCATTTCATCACCTCCATCCTCTCTTTCACTTGTTTCACCTCCATTTCATTCTCCTCCAGGATTCTCTCCATCTCTTCTACTGTCTTCATACCCGCCTCCATCTCCTTTCTCATCCATTCAATATCGTTTTCTTTCTCCTTCTCAATCTTCTCCTTCTCCCTCTCCATCTCTGTCTTCATCCACTTCACGACATCTTCTGTAATCTTTCTCATCTCCTCTTCCACTTCACTCTCCCTCCTTTCCAACATATTCTTTATCACATCCATCTCTTCTCTCACGTGTTTAACGTCACATTCTTTCTCCTCCAGGATTCTCTCCATCTCTTCGACTCTCTTCATCGCCTCCAACTCCTTTCTCATCCATTCAAAATCCTTTTCTTTCTCCTTCTCACTGTTTCTCTCTCTCTCCTCCTCTGCCCATTTCATCACCTCCATCCTCTCTTTCACTTGTTTCACCTCCCTTTCTTTCTCCTCCAGGATTCTCTCCATCTCTCTCTCCATCTCTTCTTCTCTCTTCATACCCGCCTCCATCTCCTTTCTCATCCATTCAATAACCTTTTCTTTCTCCTTTTCAATCTTCTCCCTCTCTCTCTCCATCTCTGTCTTCATCCTCATCTCCTCTTTCACTTCCCTCTCCCTCCTTTCCACCATATTCTTTATCATCACATCCATCTCTTCTCTCACACGTTTAACGTCGCATTCTTTCTCCTCCAGGATTTTCTCCTTCTCTCTCTCCACCTCCTCTACTCTCTTCATCACCTCCAACTCCTTTCTCATCCATTCAATATCCTTTTCTTTCTTCTTCTCATTCCTGTCTTTTTCTCTCTCCTCCTCTGCCCATTTCATCACCTCCATCCTCTCTTTCACTTGTTTCACCTCCATTTCTTTCTCCTCTAGGATTCTCTCCATCTCTCTGTCAACCTCTTCTACCCTTCTCTTCATCACCTCCATTGTTTCGGTCTCCTTCTCACTCATCTTTAATCTCTCTTCGCTCTTCTTTACCTCCTTCTCTCTCTCCTGCACCACCCTCTCTCTCTCCTCCACCTCCTTCTCTCTCCTCTTCATCTCATTTCTTGTTTTTTCCATCTCCCTCTGGAAAGTCTCCTCCATCTCCTTTGTCACTTTCTCCACCTCCTCCACCTCTTTCGCCTTTATTTCCAACTGGACAATCCTCTCCTCCAAATCCTTTTTGTTATTTTCCTGCGTCTTTTGAATGCGACTGAGTATTGCATTGCATTCATTCACTTTCTCAGTGTCTCTATCCAACACTTTCCTCTTCCTCTCCATATTATCTTTAAGATGGTTGACTATCTTCCTCTTCCTCTCCACCATTTCTCTGTCCTTGTCCACCATTTCTCTGTCCTTGTCCACCCTCTCTCTCTCCTCCTTCAGCCTCTCCTTCTCTGCATCGGTGTGCTCCTTCACCTTATGCAGAAGGTTTTGGGCTCCCTCCACCTCTTCCGCTCTCTCCTCCATCTCCCTCCTCCAACCCTCCTTCTCTTCCTTTCTTTCTTTAGCCACTCTGGCCCTCTCTCTCGTGTGCCTGGCCCGTCTTGATGTCCTCTGTGGGAGTGGGGTGTAGGCTGCGAAAGCTGCCGGTCCTGCTGCCTCCATCATCAGGGCAGCCTGATCCTCTTTACACTCCTGTGGACATACAGTGAACACACTACAGGTGCAGTCTCGAGAATGTCTCTATGAATGTATTTGTCTTTTCTGAGTATAAAACCATTCAGTTGTCTCCAGTGATCTTTACATATTGTCTATGTTTAGCCATCCTGAATGGGGTGAGTGGGTAGTTATCAAATACAGTAGCATAGGGCTTTGAAACTTCCTGATGGAGATGACAGACACAATGACAGGGAAACGTCAAGAAATATGATTGTGTTAGATAACAGGCTTCCCTCGCAAAGAGATTGCGGTACCTCACAATGTTCTCAAGAATAGGCTGTTGCGTTCCCAATTTCCCAAAAGGGGCTCTCTAGTTTTGCCTTTAAAAAAGGCCTACATCTACCTTTTATTCAACATATCCGACACAATTTATATTGCAAATTATGTAGGCCTGTACAGTAAGTAATTGTAGGCCCTTTGCAAAGTCAACTTACGACTTACTTAAGGAAAGGTCCTGTCGATTAAGACCTATTAGTGCCAACTATGTTTGGTTATATTTTAGATAGGGCCTACCTGAAAACATCAAATTAACCATTTTGATATTGTTCTGTCAATCATCGTTCTTCGATAGTCCCTCCTCTATAGGTTATTTGCGTTTGTCAAGCTAAAAATAGAATCTGTCTCGTTTTAATGTTGATCTTTAAAATGGTTGATTTTGCAGCCACATTTCTCTCTGTAACAACGATTGAGCTCGTCCCGTTTCACTTTTTAGGCTGTTACGCTGCTCTTTCACTGACAAACAGCTGTTTTTGGAATTAAGCGCTCACCGAAATTACCGCGATTTGACTTGATGTTGGGATCAAACTGTCTGCCGAGTCGGATGAATTACTTCCCAGAGATCTAACAACAAAGAGTAGCCAATTAAGGGTATTTCTTTGCAGTAGGTCTAGGTCCTGATTGTGGGGGAAATGTTGCTTTGAATTGTAGGCTACTTTGACTGGACGATAACATACGAATACAAACAAGTGTACAGTAACATGTTGTCACCACGGATGATAGAGCTTGATTTGATTAAATTTGATTAATTTTCAGCCCTGCTTCTTACAGCTTTGCGTTTACTTGAAGGCAGTTCACGGACTTGAGGTAGGCTGAAAATATACAGGAGCTTGTCGGCCTAGTGCTTATTCGATTAAGGTAGGGGGGATCTGCGCGAAGCCCACACATCGTGTCGCTCACCGGCCCCGCAGCCCACAGATCGACCGGCCCACCAGCAGCCATGGCACAGCCCTTTACACAACATTTAGGCAGCACCCCCTCTCGAAAGATACATCCTACGTCCTTGGACATTTGGCCCAAGTATTGGGGCAATTTAATGTAAAGTATTCCCGTTTATTTAAACTAAAATAGAGCAAGGCAAACTTACCTGCGGCGGGTCCCACCAGTTTTTCTCCATTGTGTTGAAATGTAATTGAATCTATTTCCACTAATGAGCGTACCACATTACAAATGACAATCAGCAAAGGCTATTTGACAACAACTGGAGGTTCAAGTGACCAAAGTGACTTTTACATAAATTTACGTCATTGCTAGCAGCGTCATCAAGACAACAGCATTATGACGCAGGAGATATTTATTTGATTACAGATATGCTCATGTTGTTTCTTGGAAAATATACGTCGTTGGGATTAATCATCATCATATTATTAATTAATAGACAAAACACAGACATAGATATAGGTATATAGATCAGTGGTAGGGGCTCGGGGTCGTTTCTGGACATGGCCCTCCATTGTAATTTACATTTACATTCATGGCATTTAGCAGACGCCTTTATCCAAAGCGACTTACAACAATACATTTGTTTAAGTAATTGAATCATCTATCCAACAGTCATCATAAGACAAAGTAATCAATGCTCACACCAGGGGCCATAGGCAGTCGGCTATTTCATTTTATTTGTATTAGCAGGAGAGAACTTGTACAAGGGGGGTAGCGGGGATGAAGAGGTCTCTGGGTGGGGTTGGGGTTAGGGTTAGTATAGGGGGGGGGGATAAATGGAAAACATACTCGTGGTTCAGGTATTAACTGCCAACTGAACTTAGTTGGAACAATACAAATTACAATGTAAAACAATAACAATATAATATCAACATTTCAGTATTATATCAAAATAATGATTTAGAAATATGGTACAACCTGTGAGCTGCCTGGTTGCCTTGGCAACGGTAAACTACAGCGCTGTTCATCAGCGGTTCGGGCTCTGGCTCTAACCGTCTACCTTCTCTTAACCGTTAGGAGAAAACGAAGAAAAACAAAGAAAATGTAAACTACAAAACACTCTAACATTAAATCCTACACATACATCTGTATCAGTGGAGTCAGGCAAACGTTACACCAGACTCCCTTCGACATGTTTTGTCAGGTGTCATTTGACAACAACCACTCATCGTAAACGGCAAGCTAGTGCTAACTCGTCCTCGTTTAGGATACCAAGCTAGCGCAATTACCGCTAACAGACTACAAACTTCATATGCTACTATGCATAACGGTACACTAAATAGAAAGCCTACATTAATGACAAACTGTATTAATGCTTATGCTTAAGAATAAATGGAAAACACACTAGTGAGTCGTCTGGTCCTCAGTCTTTACTGGTTCAGGTATTAACTGCCAACTGAAGAACGCAGCGCAAGCCACAGCTTATATACCCGCAGGTGATCTAGTGCCTTTTATACTCCAAATAGAAATGCGTGAAATTGAATGGGGGGAGTCTGTAAACATGCAAGATAAAGTGCATACATATAAAATAACACATTTGGGCGATTCTTCAACTACAGGCACTTTTGGCCTTGTGAACTTGAGGGGAAAAAAAATGTTCAAATCT
Organism: Argentina silus; assembly: GCF_951799395.1. Taxonomy (NCBI): domain Eukaryota; kingdom Metazoa; phylum Chordata; class Actinopteri; order Argentiniformes; family Argentinidae; genus Argentina; species Argentina silus. Next base: position 31,815,985 of record NC_139657.1, read on the forward strand.
AAATTGTCACAGTCTAATAGGTTAATATAAGTAGTCTAGTTTCATGATCCATAAGAGAACGCACTAACATTACAAGACAAATTGATGTTTTTTTTACATATTGTCCGACCCGCATTGAACAAATGTAATTTCCATCATATGTAAACATTTGATTATTATTTTAAAAAAGTATGATATACATAATTTCTCAACAGTGTAAGACCACTTTCACACATAGTTTTACCAGTTTATACCTATATTGCAATTACCATACATTTGTGGATTAGGTAAATTAATTGAGATGAGGACCAAACACAAAGCTTACATCAACCACAACCTGAAATATAATATTGGATTGGTTAGATACATTTCAGGAAATAACTACTTGTGTTATTACATTAAGTGGAACATTATCCCATAAACTATGCAGAAGTTTTTAATGAGTGATTAGAATTTTGTAACTATTTTTTAAAAAAGGTATGAGGTGGTGGAAATGACTGGGTCATTTCTGGGTCATTTCTGGGTCAACCCCTCTTTCTTTTTTCCTCAGGTATCTCTCCCTGTCTCTTTTCAGTCGCTCTTCATATTTGACAGGGTCCTCTTTTATTCTGTCCCTATAGGCCTGAGACCTTTCTGCAGTAGAGGTCCGTGGCATCTTAAAAATAGATGAAAATGCATTTCAACAAATATGCATTTGAATAAAACATTAACATTGTACATTTTAATAAATAAATGACACATATGTAGTCTCACAATCTATGAATTGCACCTTGTAAGCATAAATGTAATTTCCACCTCACCTTTGTCATTTCCACCCAAGAAGGTAATGTGTTGGAAATGACGGAGGTGGAAATGACAATCTTACAGTATTTTGTAAGAAAATCCAAGCTAGCATCACAGATTAGCTATGAATTGGTACCTAGCATTTCATGCATGCAAAATACATCTATGTACGTTAAAAAATCGATTTATTTACAAACTCAATTGATGTTACGTCATGTTTGGAAATGACATACAATAAAAATATTTTCATTTCAAGCAATATTTACCTTGAGTTTTCTTCAAAAGTTGGTGAAGAAATCCAAAATATCCTCCATATCAGACATGTGCTGTGATGTAACTGTCCATCTCCATAGAAACTACCCAAACCATCTTTCACACAAACCTTTTAAAGGGACATTACAGTGTTGTGGTGGAAATGATGGCAATACTGTGGGACAACTACATTTTGTATATAAAATCACATAAATAGTTGTTTGACCTTAAATACCCCAACTATGTGTTGATTATTTTACTGATACTTTATTCAGTCACATTTAAAAAAAATAGATAAATAATTTTTTTACACTTCATTTTCATTATTGAAGATCAGAAGTCTGGGTGTGGGACAGGCACAAAACAGCAATATTTGTATCTATAACGATGTTGAAAAAGGTGAAAAAATCATCATAGACTACCGGTAAAAAGTTCCTAAAGTACTTTCATTGTAAAGATAACTATGAAAGTGTGAATATTCCCTTTTTTTTTATTTTTATAAAATATGATCAAAGGACATGAAAGTGCCCGTAGTCTAAGAATCGCCCATTTACGTAAGTGGCCAATTACATATAAATATCCTATGTGCCACATAAACAGTGGAAAAAGCAGTGAAGCCCTTAGCAGACATAGGGGAAAATGTACAGTATATACAAACATGTACAGGAGCAGGACGTATTGTGTCTCTGTTAACACAGTTGTGTCATGTGTAATTGTGTTAAATGATCCATAATAAGTGCTGTCCAGTTTCCTCTATATTATATATAACATGGTGAATAACTCTTCAGATATTTCTTTAAGGCCAATATCAAATATATCTGTCAAGCTCTAATTACAATGAGCTGTCCTCCCATTTCTACCTCCATCAGCCTCCTGTTGCACAGTAATGAGTGATAAAGACACCTGATGACAAGGATGAGAAATGTAAAGATCACGGTTTCATCCAAGGCCCATCTACCTTTCATTCAAATTATGCTAAGATTATTATCATTGGTGATTTTAACCTACATGTGGACAATGAGACTGACTCGACAGCCATGGATTTGATGAATCTCTTGAATTCTACGGACTTTATTCAGTGAGTTACTGGGCTCACCCATAACCACTGCCACACCCTGGACCTAGTGATTACAAAGGGTCTTACTCCTGTTGCATCCTCTTTATCTAGCCATGTCGCTGAGCAGATGAGATTCATGATGATGAATATGAATAGTACACCATCAACAGCTTCCTCCTGTGATAATGATTTAGTAACCAGCTTCAACACCAAACTAAGGGCAACTATCGACTCTGTAGCACCAGTCAAACAGTTTGATTGATTTCCTGGTGAAATGCATTGCGGACATATGGATGTCACAGAACTAGTCATTGGAGCAAAAACCGAAAGAGAGAAACTGTCTGCATACTTAAAGACACTTCTACTTACAGTAACACTAAGCACCAGGCAAAAAACAGAGGTGTCACCATTGACTCAGATCTTAATTTTGAAACCCATATCAAGAATGTGACTAAAACATATTTGTATCACTTAAAGAAGAGTAAGTAAGTTTGTCGGAAATCTGCCATCGTGGAGAAATTCTGTCTGAAGTTGTCCAAACGACAACATCCTCCCTTATAATAATATAACCCCCCGAAATGAACTTGCAGTGTTGGACATTAGCTGTTGTGTTTCTGCATGCGCACACGATTGGAAGAGGCAGCCCTCAGAGACAGAAAGGTGAGTCCACTCCCCTAGAACACCCCTGGCAGTAACAACATGTTTATATGCAAACCGAGTGTCCAGATAGGACACTCCATTTTAAAAAGCGTGTTTTCCGAACCAAAACAGCGTTTGTAAATGAAATATTTATTTCAGGGGATCTCGTTCCCTGATCGCTACCGATTAAAGATAGTCATTACAACCTTTAGGAAGCTTTTAAAAAGGTTGAATATTACATGGACCTTTACAGAACACAGCTGTAAAGGTGCAACCTTTCCTCTCCCAGGCTGACACTGAGAGACGAATGCATGCTTGTATTACTAGCAGCCTTGATTACTGTAATTACTCCTTGATTACTCCTGTCTGGTCGACCAAAGAAAGCTCTTGGCAAATGATACAGAATGCAGCAGCACGAGTCAGATGGAGAGCACATATCATACAAGTCTCTGCACTGATAACCTGTTAGTTTTATAATTTATTTTAAGATAATTGTATTAGTTTAGAAATCACTCTATGGTCACGCACACCACTGCATGTCAGACATGCTTTTAAGGTATATACCCTGTAGATCTCTCAGGTCCTCAGGTACTGGCCTTTTAACTATTCTGAAGATTCCAACAACACCTATCTACTTCCTGTTTCAAATGAATAGCACTGGGCAGAAGTCTGCACAGGGATGCTACAGACACATTAGCATACTGCAAAATACTGTCACCTATCTAACCATCTGTTCCAAAGCAATAGTAATAGATACTGTAGGAGTCTGCAGTGCACAGGGGTTACACACTCATCAGTACCCTCTAAAATACTGTCACTATCATATTTCCTGTTCCACATGAATAGTACTATATAGGAGTCTGCAGAGGGGTTACCTTGTTGGGAAACACAGTGTCTATCTCCTCCTGCAGCTTGGTCATGATGTGAGGGCTGGTTGCCAGATTGTAGGCCAGGAAGGACAGAGAGCTACTGGTGGTCTCATAGAGTGTTTCCACAGTGTATGTCAGTCTAATCAATGAAATCGATAGCTTCATTTATTGAGCACAAAATGATTTAGACTGAAAGCTATATGGGGGCAGTTGTACCGACTGTGAGGAACAGTGGGCTGAAGATGTCAAACTTGAGCATTTTCTTGATGTTGGTCACAAAGGGGTCAGAGGGGTTGTGGAGGGAGTCGATGTCGACACTGAATGAAGTGCTGACGACCTTATCCATACTGTATGGTCCAAAGAACCTGGAACACAACCACACAATCTTTGACCACCAGAACCACAACCACAAAATTAAAGGGGGAGTTCACTGAAATTACAAATTCACCTTATCTTCTCGGAGAGAAATCCTCACTCTTTTAGTTCAATGGGCTCTTCGTTATCGGCCGTCTTCTTCAGATTGCTGACCAAATTACCAGAGTGCTGCTTCATGATCCCGAACATCTGAGTTGGGAAGGATACATGGAAAAATATGATGATTGATACATGGATTAATATGTGCAAAACATGGGTTAATATCATGTTTGAAACAGGAATTATTTTAATGTTTATATAGCCTGAGAATATACATTCATACAGGATACATTATGTATATAGTCAAGGAATAAGTGACTCCAAAGATGAACTATTATTCTATACTCTGTCATCTGACCACTGAACTTATCTAAGATAAGATTAAATATACTTTTTTGTCCCGGATGGAAATTTGTCTTGGACAATTAAAGTTGCTGCTTCACACAACAACAAACAACAATGAATACACACTATACACATAGTACAAATCACATAAACACACACACACACACGTCAGAGTTGTTAGTCATTCATTTATTTGTGTTGTTGGAATGAATAAAAGAAGGAGAGGAGAGATGGGACTGTACCTCTTTGATCCGCCCACTGGTGAAGGAGGGAGACAGGACACTGCGGATCCGTCTCCATGTATCATCCTCAGCGATAAACACGGCGTCATACAGAGGCCCGTTGAGATAGAAATTCTAGAAAAATAACAATGATTATATACTGCAAAATTAACCGAATATTAATAATGCTATAATAACAATGATATTATCTATTTAATAAGCCCTTATGTTTTTTTCCCCATACAACAACTTCAATTTAGCGTATTACCCTCCTGTTAGTGAAAAGGGAGTAGCATTCCTTGATGAGGATGGTTTTGATCATGGCTGTGTCCATGATACACAGGACGGGCTGACGGCCATCATAGATCCTACAGACCAGCAAAAACAAAGATAGTTAGATATACACTCACCCAACACTTTATTAGGAACACTATACTAATACTGGGTAGAGCCTCCCTTTGCTCTCAAAACAGCCTCAGTTCTTCGTGACATTGATTCCTTTGAGATTCTGGTCCATGATGACATGATTGCATCACGCAATTCCTGCACATTTTTCAGGTGCACTTTCAAGATGTGAATCTCCCGTTTTGCCACATCCCAAAGGTGTTCGATTGGATTCAGATCCGGTGACAAGGAAGGCCACTGAAGAACACTGAACTCATTGTCATGTTCATGAAACCAGTTTAAGACGACTTTTGCTTTGTGACATGGTGCATTATCATGCTGGAAGTAGCCATTAGAAGGTGGGTAAATTGTGGCCATGAAGGGATGCACATGGTCAGCAACAATACTTAAATAGGCTGTGGCATTCAAGCAAATATACCGTAGATAGAGACAGACAGACCCATCACAGATCCTGCACTCTTTGAAAAAGTGCTACCTAGAACCAAAAAGGGTTCTTCTTCCACTGTCCCTTTGAAGAAAGCTTTTGGGTTCCCTTTACACAGAAGGTTATACAGTACCGTGCGTAAGTAATGGGACAGTGAAGCATTTTTTCTTCTGTTTGGATTTGAAATAAAAACGTAGAGATTTTTATTTTTTATTTGATGTACATATTGGTTTATCATTCAGAAATTACAACACTTTTATGCATAATCCCCCTATTTCAGGCTACACTAAAGTGATGGGACAATTGGCTTGACAAGTGTGTTCGTCAGGTGTGTTCCATCACATAATTTGTGCAGTCTGCTATTGGTGTCTTGTCAACATGAGGACCAAAGAGATGTTATTGAAAGTCAGGGAAGCCATTATGATGCTGAAATATCAGAAAAAAAGTAAACATAGCCAAAATCTTAAACCTACCAAAATCAACAGTTTGGAACTTCATTTAACTTCATTAAAAGGAAAGAAAGCACTGGTGTGCTCAGAAATTGCATAATTGAGAATCATTTATTTACATCTTGTCAGTCCAAGTACAAGTAAATGGCTCCAAACTCATTGGACGGCATTTCATCATACAGCAGGACAATGACCCAAAACATACTGCCATAGGAACAAGGGAATATTTCAGGGCCAAAAAGTGGAAAGTTGTTTACTGGCCAAGTCAGTCTCCAGATTTAAATCCTATAGAACATGCATTTCATTTGCTCAAGAGGAGACTTAGGGCAAAACATCCTAAAAAAACAACAACAGTCACTGCAACATAGGTCTGGCAGAGCATTACCAGAGAAGATACCCAGCGGGGTCACAGTGGGTCACAGACTTTTGCACTTTTGCATACAAAGGATTGGGGACCAAATACTAAACATGAGTGCTTAATTTAGACATTTGATAATGCAAAAGAAGGAAAAATGCTTGGGCACCAAATGGCTAGAGCCAGCCCTGATTAACAGAACCTTTATCGAGCGCACAACATCACATTAATGCCCATAGGAAGAATGAGAATAGAGTATCAACAAAATAACCATTTTAACACAATTTAAAACAACATACGTCTGTAAGTTTTAACCATACGTTAATGTGCGTCAAGGACAACGCGGGAGAATGATGCCCGTGATGGGCCTAACCCAAAACTCAAAGAATATCTCGCTGTCCCTCTCCTTAAATATCATTCCCAACAAAGGACAAGGTGTGAGATACATTACAATAGCAAATGAATTTACAAATGGTGAAAGCTGAAAAATCTGAAACATAGTCAAAACCTTAGACTTGCCAAAATCAAGCACTGATGAGCTCAGCCATTGCAAATGGCTGAGGCTTCACTGCAAGATGCAAACCACTAGTTATTCTTAAAAAGGATAGTCAGGTTACAGTTTGCTAAGAAGTACCTAAAAAGCCTGCAGAGGTGTGGAAAAAAGTCTTGTGGACAGATAAGATGAATATTATCAGAGTGATTGCAAGAGGAAAGTTTGGAGAAAAAAGGATCTGCCCAAGGTTTACAGCATACCATCTCATCTGTGAAACATGGTGGAGGGGATGCTATGGTTTGGGCATGTATAGCTGCCACTAGAACTTGCTAACTTATCATAATTGATGATGTTACTGCTGACAGTAGCAGCAGAATGTATTCTGAAGTGTACAGAAATATCTTGTCTGGTCGAGTAAAAACAATGCTTCCAAATTCATTGGATGGCGCTTCATCATACAGTAAGACAATGACCCAAAACATACTGCCATTGGAGCTAGGGAGATTTTCAGGGCGAAAAAGTGGAAAGTCCTTGACTGGCCATGTCAATGTTTGGATTTAAATCCTATTGAACATGCATTTCATTTTCTGATGGTAAGATTTTGGGCAAAAAGACCTGGCAAAAAGATGGCTGGCCTGGCAGAATATCACCAGAGAAGATACCCAGCACCTGGTGGGGTCAATGGGTCCCAGACGGTTATTGCATACAAAGTATTGTCGACCAAATACTAAACATGAGTGCATCATTTCGACCATGTATACCAATACTAGACAAAAGAAAAGAAAAGAATCTAGCAAAAGCAAACTATGTTCTGACAGGGTTTGACTCATCTAATACGACATCAGATCTGGATAGGTTCCTTGATTTCCTCTGAAAGGTGACATAGGCATGACAACATGTACACAACATCAAGAAGAAACCATTGATTAAAGCCAAATCAATTGACAGAGGCATGGCAGAAAATGTGTGTTGTCTCTTTAAAAGAAATGTTAAAAATCTCTTTGTTTTCCCTGAATGAAACAAAGCACAGGTGTTTAAAAGGCCAGCCCCACCCCTGATTACAATGATCCACACATGGAGACAGCCAAAGCAACATAGATCAATAAGACATCGCACATGTCACACCAGAATGTGTGTTGGCAAGTGTGTGCCCTTATAGCCAGGATCCACTCTCTGGTCACATCTCCCTGATGTTGGTTATGAAGAACTTTATCAAACGTTTGGATTTGAAATTAAACAATTACTACAAGGTTAAAGTAGAGATTCTCAGCTTTTATTTGATGGTATTTGTATACACATTGGTTTCACCATTTAGAAATTATCCCACTTTTTATGCATAATCCCCCTATTTCAGTGTACCCAAAAGTAATGGGACAGACTTATCAAATGTCCAAATGAAGCAGTCATGTTTAGTATTTAGTGGACAATCCACTAGTATTTAGTGGACAATAACTGCCTGAAGTCTGCAACCCACTAACCTCACCAGACGCTGGGCATCTTCTTTGGTGATGCTCTGCTAGGCCTGTACTGCAGCCACCTTTAGTTGTTGTTTGTTTTGAGGTCTTTTTGCCTAAATTCTTATCATTAGGGAAATGTAATGCATGTTCAATTGAATTTTAATCTGAAGATTGACTTGGCCAATCAAGATCTTTCCACTAGTTGCTATGGCAGTGTTTTGGGTCATTGTTTTATTGTATGGTGTGGCTCCATCCAATGCATTTGGAGGCATTTGCTTGTACTCAAGCAGACAAGATGTTTCTGTGCACTTCAGAATACATTCTGCTGCTGCCGTCAGCAGGTACAATCATCAATTAAGACAAGTTAGCAAGTTCTAATGGCAACTATACATGCCCACACCTAACACCCCCTGCACCATGTTTCACAGATGAGGTGGTATGCTGTGGATCTTGGGCAGATCCTTTTTTCTCCAAACTTTTGTCACGTCCATGATAATATTCATCTCATCTGTCCACAATATCTTTTACGAGACCTTTGCAGGCTTTTTAGGTACTCTTTTTTAGCAAACTGTGACCATCCTTTTTGATGATAACTAGTGGTTTTTGATGATAAATGTGTTCCTCTTAGTTATAAACAAACCAGAATTAAATGCATAGGTCTATGTATGTATGGATGGATGGATGTTGTTATTGGAACAGCTGGAAGACTTTCTCTGCATCCCCGAAAAAACACATGTACGCAAGCACGCACAAACACACACACACACACGCACGCACGCACGCACACACACACACACACACACACACACACACACACACACACACACACACACACACACACACACACACACACACACAGGCATGTTTAAGATATGCGTAGCCCATGTTTATTAGTTGACTTAGTTGTGGGGTTAGTTTAGATACAGCGCACGATGCAACAAACAGGTATAATATCAGCACACCTCAGCATTGCTACACCCACGTGCTACCACAGGGAACTGGTACCCGCATAGTTAGATATGGTGGTCCCACACCAGAGAGAACTGGTATGTTCCAGATCATTATACGAGGTAACTAGCTAGTAAATTATTAATTACTAGAAAGTGCTCAGTAGTCCTAGGGCTACAAACACAAGCTGACCAACCCTCCTGCAAACAGGGTGCTAATATTTCTCAATATTACCTTGTCAAAGCTAGCCAAGGTTCTCAGCTGTCCGGAAACAACAAGTAACTTAGTTAGCCGTCCGTCCCAAGTGCTAGCTGTAGCCTACACATGTGACCTTGCAAGTTCTAATAATAACCTGAGGAATTATCGTCGAGCTAGGGTTCAACAATAACAAAAAATTGAGAGCTCACAGGTTAGCCTGCTAGCTCAGAGAGTTAACAGGTGCTCAGAAGGTGAAAATCATCGTTGAGCTGAACCGTAGGATTCTATCAGAGACAATCTAACGCCCCGTGAGAATCATAGGCTGAGGTGTAGCCAGCTACAACAACACAACTACAGTACACTTTTCAACCTAACGCCCCATGAGAATCATAGGCTGAGGTGTACCCAGCTACAACAACACAACTACAGTACACTTCAGACAGTCAGAGAGTGAAGAGTGGAAAGGATGAAATGGTGCGCTTGTAGCATCCCTTTATTGGGACAGGTGATAGGCGTTGCTATCACTTGCAAGTGTGTACGAGGTGTGATTCTGTGAATCAAGATGTAAGTACAGTGCTCTCGGAAAGTATTCAGACCCCTTCACTTTTTCCACATTTTGTGATGTTACAGCCTTTTTCCTCATCAATCTACACACAATACCCCATAATGACAAAGCAAAAACAGGTTTTTAGAAATTGTTGCTAATTTATTCAAAATAAAAAACTGAAATATCACCTTTACATACGTATTCAGACCCTTTACGTTTTTTGTTGAAGCACCTTTGTCATTATTGCGTATTGTGTGTAGATTAATGAGGAAAAAAATTAATTTCATCTATTTTTGAATAAGGCTGTAACATAACATAATACGGAAAAAGTGAAGAGGTCTGAATACTTTCAGAATGCAGTGTATGTGCCTGTTATAGTCCCATTGTGTGATTGGTGTGTGTACTGTTTTCTGGCACAGGCCTTAACTGATCCAACAAGTTCACCAATCATCAATGGTGTGATATGAAGTTGATGGATTTTAACGTTACATGCTACACCAGTGCGTGTGTAAAGTGTTGACATTGCGCGGCTGCTGCAGCAGCAACGCAAAATGATTCTTGGAGTGCTGGTATCAATGCTTTTTGGACGCTTAAAAACATATTCAATTAGTTTCATAGTATGGTAAAGTAATAGAAACATAGATTATAGAAATACATACAATAGTGGTACCTGTATGAAAAACAAAGTGATTGTCCTCGTTTATAATTGGAGGTAGAGGACAAACCCCAACTCTAAGATATTCAGACTTGACAAGACTCTCAACATAAAACAATGTACAGAATCCATAAATTAGAAGTTCCTTGCAGAAACAGACTGGGAGGCTATTTCTTCTGCATCCACACGTGCAACTGGTCACGTTTCTGGTGTAAGAGTAAATACTGCCATCTAGGGTTTAGAGATGGTTAACAGGAAATGGATACATTATTTTACGGATGTACTTTAGGCCTACGTTTGAGTAATTTAGCAGAAGCTCTTATCCAGAGCGACTTAAAATAAATAGCTACATTCATCTTCAGCTACATACATCACGGTCATCACAAGTAAGACTTTCTATAATAATAAATGCCACAAGCAGTCACAGTGGTAGAGAAAGGAAGTCAATTTAATTTAATGTTCAACTTAATTTATTGAACTTAAGACAACTATATAAATTGATTTGCTATGTATCCCTAAATAGCGGCCAATTGTGTTGAGGTTTCCAGGCTAACGGTGTCGGCATGTGCAGTCCCCTGTCTTATCTCTGCACCCCCACACGCTCTCAGCCAGGGCCACATCAACAAGGCTTTTGACAGAAAGGCTCGTCCCCTGGTTTGCCTGATTGTGTACCAGCTGAGCCATCAGAGGAGTCGCTCTCAACGAGAACATGAGGGTTGTGGCATATCTGGAGCCATCGTTCATCTGAAATTAAAAAAGTAACATCAGAGGGGAGTGCAAGGTGAGACAAGAATTGGACAAATTCAACTGAGAGTTGAAGGTCATGGACTAAATGCTATAGTAAAACTAGCAACAATCACCTTCATCTACTTAGTCTATAGGTTCTCTACCATCTCTCTAATCGTCACCATGCTCACCTTCTTCAATGTCTCCCTCTCCTGTTCTAGCTTCTCTTTTTCCAGACTCTGTTTCGCTCTTTCTTCAGCCACCATCACCAGGGCCTCTCTCCTCTTGATGGCCTCTATCTCTTTTTCCATCTGTTTCTTATCCTTTTTAAATGTCTCCTTCTCCTTCCACATCTTGAGCATTTCTCGCTCCACATCCTGCCCGTCTCTTTTGATTTTCATCCACTCCTTCTTTATTATTTGCAACTCTGCTCCGACCTTCTCTGTCTTTCTAAGCATCTCCATTGAGGTCTCCTTTTCCTGCTCTAGCTTCTCCTTTTCCTGGCTCAGTTTAAGTCTTTCTTCGGCCTCCATCACCAGGGCCTCTCTCCTCTTGACTGCCTCCATTTCTTTTTCCATCTGTTTCTTGGCCTTGAGAAATGTCTCCTTCTCCTTCCACATCCCAAGCATTTCTTGCTCCACCTTCTGCCCGTCTCTTTTGATTTTCATCCACTCCTTCTTTATCATTTGCAACTCTGCTCCGACCTTCTCTGTCTTTCTAAGCATCTCCTTTGAGGTCTCCTTCTCCTGCTCTTCCTTCTCTTTTTCCTTGCTCAGTTTAAGTCTTTCTTCGGCCTCCATCACCAGGGCCTCTCTCCTCTTGACTGCCACCATATTTTTCTCCATCTCTTTCTCCATCTGTTTCTTGGCCTTGAGAAATGTCTCCTTCTCCTTCCACATCCTGAGCATTTCTTGCTCCACCTTCTGTCCGTCTCTTTGGATTTTCACGCTCTCCTTCCTCATCATATTTAACTCTGCCTCTGCCTTCTCAGCCTTTCTAAGTATCTCCTTTGAGGACTCCTTCTCTTTCTCAATCTCCATCATGAGGATCTTGATCCCACTGTCCATCTCCTCCCTCTCCCTATTGAACTCATTCCTGTCCTCCTGCAGTCTTTCTGCCTTTCTGGCCAGGATCTCCTCCTCCCTCTGCCTAACTTTTTGGTCCCTTCTCTTTTGTTTCTCATATTCCTCTATCTTTTTCTCAAACTCTGCCTTCTCTGTCTTAATCCTCTCATGCTCCTTCCTGATATCCTCAATACTCATATATATTTTCACCTCCATTGTTTTTATGCACCTACAGTAGATAGAACACAAACAAAAATGATTGAAATAATCTCCACACACCCATACTATAATGCAACAGGAATGTCAGAAAGATTCCCCAAATGAGAAAGGGATAACAATCTTTGAGTTTGCCCTACTGAATCAATCAACAAATACCAGTACACCGATTGGCAGCAAAGAAATGTTATTATCTATAATGTGCGTTCGGCTGGCGTCATAATGGGTTTGGAATGACTATCATGGTAATTCACTGCCTAACAACTCTTATCAGCGTTCGATGCAATGGTTCGAAGTGACTTGGTCCTGTCAGAGGCCTATGTTAGAGTCAGCAAAAGCTTCCAGTGTGGGTTGGCTGTCTATGTTTGTTGACACGCCTTGAAATTTAGCCTACAATTGTGGCCAACAGGTCAAATATCAGTGGCCATATAATGGGCACATTTTATTAACTGGAATCGGCCTGGTACAGGTAGGAGCCTATAGGCTAATAAGCAGAAGACCTCGGCAAAATTAAAATAGCCCTAATTCAATTCATGCATTTAGGTCTCTCATAATAATAATAAAAAATATATTTTATTTGGAATGTGTTTTTCATTTGTAGCCGACAATTTCAAAGCCTGTGCAGTTGAGTGCAATAGACACACAAACAAAAACACAAACAAAACACTAACAACAACAAGAGGACAGGACCTAAAGGAAGGCCTTTCTAAAGATGTGAGTTTTTAGGCATATAGAAATATCCAACGCTGAATTCGACTTAATGGGAATATCATCTCCTAGTGACAGATATCTCTCAGTGACATTTTTACGCGTCCCTTGTCCAAATGCTGTAAAGGTAGTCGGCCTATGCCGTCTCAAGTATTTACAAATACAAGTGTTATAAAACTATACTATATGTCAACTATACTACATCTCTGGCCTACATTAGCCTACCTCAGTCAGTAGGCTGTGTATAAGCGCCGAATCTTCCGGTTATAATCTCTTTATATCTCACTCTGGTAATACTGATTGCACAGGTTCAGGTTGCGTCTTAGCTCGTTATGCCACTAAACTAAAAGTTCAAGAACTTTGTGTATTATTGCAGAACATTCTCAATTCTGTGTACATATCAACGTCATAATGATACCAATAGCAACGCATTTTGGGTGGAATCCTAACTCCAAATCCGCGCGCGTAAATCTTGCATTCATGTCAATGGGAAATTGATTCGATTTACACGCGGAACTCGAGTTAGGATTCCACTGCAATACACATTTAAGTTTAAGTTCATTTGAATTTATAGTGCATTTTACCCACAATATACGGCTTACACAAAAGTAGCCTACAAGACAAATACAACATTTGAAAAAACATATTGCATAGAATCAAATTTGGGGATATACAGGTTTTTTTTCTTTATAAAGTACATTACAAACATAAAGTCTCATAAAGTACATTACAAATACGAAACAATTATTAGTCCTATTTTTTATTAGTAATAATAATAAGTATTTTATATTTAATACAAAATAGATTAAATGGTGAAATTGGTGTGTATAAATATAATAAACTTGACTCATAATTCGTATAGTGCTGTTTTTGGAGTAATTACTAATTACTAGTAATTACTAGTGTGTGCGGACTGCGCTCCCTGTCCCGTCTTTCTGCTGTGGGGCAGCGGAGCACTCTTGCCCCATCGTTGCGAGGGGAACAACGTGAGCGTGATTGGCGTAAGCAGGGAAAACCTCACGCAAATTATATTGGGTATGAATTCTGCCTAGCAACAGGTGGCGAAAAACTATTAAACGCTAATGTCGTTAACGTGGTCTGACATGACAGGAAATAATCACAAAGCAATTCAGTTCATCTACTGTACGTCTATCGCTAATGCTAGCTAGCTAAAGTTTTCACAATGAATCGTGTAGATTATTTGTTGACCATGCGGTTTAGTACATTGCCTTTGGAAGAGAAGTTGGAGATAAAACGTTTAGGGCCAACAGGAATGGTTTGACAAAAAGAGATGGCTAACCGCTACCACCTCGAAACATGCGCTGTTCTGTTTCCCATGTATGATTTTTGGTGGAGACTATTTGGGCATCGGCTGGATTCAAAGACATTATACATCTGTCAGAACAGAACAGACACCAGCGACTGAACGGCCTTGACATGATTTCCATTGAAAATGCATTGATCCAGGGACAGATGGATTTCAACAGTAAAGTCATCGAGAGGTTTGCTGAAGCAACGAACCGCCGCGCTACTTTCCTATTCAAGTGAGCAGGTCTGTTTGGACATGTATGACAAATGGACAATGCGCCGTTCACTGTAGACTATATTGCTTTTGTTTTGTAGTCATTTTAAACGTTATACTGGCTGTGATATAAAGTGGAGGACTAAATGTTACGTATAGGCCTAATATCTAGACAGTTGATGGGCACACTTACTTGTTGCTTTCAGAACCCTGGACTGGGCTCGGGCTGTATATTCATATAGTTCCGTTAATTAGCCTAGCCTACTTTCCGTGATTTAATGTGACTTTTGTAGTGTGTTATAGCCTCTGCACTGATGCTATTGTAGTATATTTTGCTCTGACCAAAAGAAGGGCCTAGTGGGTTAGGCCCTTGGAATGTTGCAGCATGCAGTTGACCTCTGTAGGTTGGGGGGATGGCAAAGAAGAGATAGTGGTGGGGGTAGCCTTAATTAGTTAAAGCTGTGAACCACACCAAAAGGCACACCCTTATTTGGTGAAAACTGTAAACATCACCATCGTATAGGTTGAAAATGTTTAGGGTAACATGGACCTGGGAATTCCATGCCCAAATCTGGAAGACAAAGCAGGCTGTTTTGTATAAAAGACTGAACGGCTGGACTAGATAAGGGGGGGGACAATATTGACTGGACAGGAGCCCCCACATCTGGCCGTGGTATGTAATGATGAAGTTACGATTAATTAAAGACGATTAAACTGACTCATCCGGACCTCTGCAGCTTCCTTTCTTCATCTAAGTATATTTACTACAAATTGGCGTCACGAACAGGATTTGGCCAACCGATAGCCGTGCAGAAGAACAGGCCACCAGCTGGGTGTGTGCCTCAAAAAGATAAGTATCAAGTTGACTGTGGGCTATCGACCAAATTTTAAAAGAACCAGGTAGATGAATTGAAGGTGGTTGCATGTCTGCTAAATTTAAACAAACAACAAAGTGTCTGTGAAATGTTATGTTGACCTAACTGTTGGAGATACGATCCTTCAATGTAACCCTAAAAAAAACTCGGTAATTAGTTTGAATTATTTGGAGTTACGTCACTTAACATTACGGAACTGGTCTGATCAATTGGTTGTCGTGAACTGGTCTGATCAGCTGGTTGTCGTGCACTTAAATTTAGGAAGACACTAAATGATGTAGAGACTAGATAGATACTGTGGGGGACGCCGTGCAGTGATTTCGTCTAAAAGTCAGGCTACATTGATTTGGGTTAAAGCCCCGTTCAGGTTTAAGTCCTGATAAATCAACAAAATAGTACATATGCAGGTTAAATTCCTGATAACAAAGGCCTGATAAAATATATGTGTATGCATCCTGGGACAGAGGCGCAAAGCTGCTCTCTCGTTCTAAAAATAGAATAGTTGCCTGCTTGAAAAGCTACAGATCCCTGACAGGGGCGGGTCCCCTGTTCTGGGCTATTTGAGCTAATTTCTTCCAGAGAACGTGTTCTTAAATTTGAGAGAGAGAAATTTGAATTGAACAATATGATTGGGTTCTTTCTTTCTCTCTCTCTCTCTTTCTCATTGGGGATTTCTATTCCGTGAGTGCGGGGATCTGGCTGTTGCAATTCGACCTCTTGTCTCAGCGGACGGGGAACTTCGAGCGCGCAAACGCTCGAGGGCCTTTTGTTCGTCTGACTGATTTGAGGTTGAGCGGCTTCTGATCAGAAAACGAAGCATAAACCATATAGTGCCTCTCTGAGATTCCCTCTTTCTCTCTGTTCTTTCTCTATAGAATATGCATATTGTAAAAAGTGTAAATTTATTGTTCATTGAAAATAAGTGTAAATTCATTGTTCGTTAAAAATAAGTGTAAATTTATTGGTCGGTTGGGTGCGGCCTTAATGCTGTAGACTCTACAGTGTAGAGTATAGCCGATACTATACGCCCTATATGGACATGCTTACGTGGCTCTTGGTGCCAGGCGGTGCAGGTCAATGAAATATACGATGTGTTTTTATGGGCCTGTTCCCAACATTTCAAGTGCACGTTGAAATGTTGGAAACTGTTCAAACATTGGGAAAAAGTAACGTTCCATTTTATGAAGTTTATTTTTCTTATCTCTGATCTTATTTTAGTCTAGTATCTTCTGTATGTTTTGTGTTGAATGATTAATTATTTTAAGAGAACTAATCAAATTAATGCTTTGTTTCGAGCAAAACAGGAGAGGGACAGAGGTCCTGAGAGAGAGAGCGCCAGATAGCAGTAAAAAGACCAATTTGTGAGAGACATCAGAACAGCTCGTCTCATATAGCCTACGTCAAAGTAAGACTGCTATTATTTGGTTGATGTTTGAAGTTCGCTATATGGACTTGTTGATTGACCATTTGATTGTCTGATTAATTGATCGATTGATTCTTGGTTAATTGGTTAGGTGATTAGTTGGTTAATTTGGGGATCTGTTAAAAGGTTAATTGATTATTAGTTGATTACTGATTTGATTAATTGATTATTAATTGATTACTGATTTGATTGATTTGATTAATTGATTATTGATTGATTACTGATTTGATTGATTGATTATTAATTGATTACTGATTTGATTGATTGATTATTAATTGACTACTGATTTGATTGATTTGATTATTGATTGGTTGATTAGTTGCTGATTTGATTATATGGTTAATTGATTATATGGTTAATTGATTATATGGTTAAATTGGTTAATTGGCTGCTCCATTGGAGATAACTGACCATTGTTAATTGTGACCAAGGATTGGTTAATTGAATTGAATTAGTGATTGATTATTTGTGATTGATTTGTAATGAATCAATGAATGAATTTATTAATTGTGAAAATAATATAATTAACCATTGAGTAATTGTTTGGCTAGTTGCTTAATTAAGATAAGGCGATCCTCTCGTTCTCTCTCTCTCTCTCTTATTGATCGGTCACTTCCACTAACAGATAATGGTAGTGAATTATAGTGCACAGAATAATCATGCTGACATTGATGGAACATGTATAATACAGGCAATCTAATCTGTTTCTAATTTTTGCGTGCTTCGACTTGAACAATACTATGTGTGCATCACCTGTGAAATGATATAAAGCTTTTGCATGACTGCGATATAATCATATCACAATTTAAACTGAATATTCTAATTGTAGCGTGGTTGGTGGTTTGTTTAGTATTTACAGGAGGATTGATTTGGCTAGCATTAACAGGACAAACATCCTTGTAAGGGACATCTGAGTCTGAAAGGTGTATGATTGTGGGGTGTGGAACTGACTTGCTGACAGGCATAGCAACAAAGGCATCTCGGTGTCTTTGCTGAACCTTTTTTATTTTAATTTGTTATTTTTGGCACGGAGGTGGTTAGAGCGGTTGTCTCGGGCGCACCTTCACAAACCTGAGTTACTTGGGTCAGTGGAGTCCCCTCAAGGGAGTGCTTAATTGTCCCGCCGCCAAAGTGCTGAAGACTAGGGTTGAGATTAGAAAGTAAGCTCCTGGATAGGAAGATAGCCAGAGCAAGAACGTTTCACACTGGTATGGTGACTGAATGTGTCGATTAAAGACATTAATATAGAATCAACAAAATAAGTAACCAACCATTCAGCCAAGAAGTTGAACTGTAAACAAAGGAAGTGCCTACTGGAAAAGTGTCTTCAGCTAAGTCAACGGTTGAAGGAACAACAATTATGGGTGCGGCTTCAGCTAAGACGTCTACTCCAGTGCAAATGGTTGAAAAGAGCAACCCATTGGTAAAAGGAATAAGAGATAAAGCAGTGGATAAGAGCCTGGAAGAGGAAACCAGGAGATTAGTGAAGGAGACGAATACTCCTTTCTCACACAAAACCCCAACTGTGGCTCCACCACCATATGAGGAAAGGGCTACGCCCACCAGAAGCTATCCACAACTACCAATCCTCAACCCAGAAGGAAGATACCTCATGGAAGATGAAGATAAACAAATACTCGAGACAGGAGAAACTAAAATCACGATTGTCATAAAAACACAGGCTGCGGTTCTGCAAAACCTGCCTCAACCACAGACACAACCTCAATTGACACCAGTAATACAGGCTGCTCCTCAGCCTCCATACCCACAACCTCAGAAATGGAAAAAGGGGGGTCAAGGATATACTAGGCAAGGAGGTTATAATCCAGGACCCCAGCGAGGCGCAACACTGTGTTACTATTGTGGAAAGAATGGACATATGATCCGGGAATGTTACAAAAGAGCCCGCGAATGCGGCAGAGAAGCCTACAAGGGACGTTATCCAACTCCAATGAATACATCCCAGGGACGAATGCAATGGCCACAGCAACAACAATCACAGGGACCGGTGAACCCGAACAGGGGCCCGGAACGGGGGTTTTAGGGGTGCCCAGAGAATCTGAAAGGGGGGTGTCAGCTGGTAGTGTCTAAGCAGACAAAGAAGGATCCAAAAAAAATAAAGTTATAACTACAGAGAAGTCTGCAACCGAGAAAGGAAGAGACTGAATGTCCTTTTAAACCTGCTATCTTATTTCAACTGTAGATTGAGTTCTCAGCTGTAACAGGCAAACCAGCCAAAGAAAAAACACATAGCTAGATAGAAATAAAACTTTTTACACAGATTTTATACTAAGCATATTTTGAAGACATAGAGACGCTATACACTCCAATAAAGTTAAGACGACACCTATCATGACCTCCATCACCCAGTCGTCTGACCCTGAGATCCCAGACAACCACAAAGAGAGCTAGCTAGCATTAGCTAGTGGTGACACCAACGGGATTGCGAGGGAGAAACATATTGGCAGCTTTTCGTACAAAGACAACAATACTCTCTCTTAAGCTCAATACCTTAAGGACTCCTGTCACAGATATGGCTGCAATAATAAAGGAAATTGTCAGCCAAAACAAAAGGAGATACCAGGAAGATGGGTTTGACTTGGACTTGACCTATATTTATCCGAATATAATTGCTATGGGCTTTCCTGCAGAAAGACTTGAGAGTGTCTACAGAAACAACATAGACGATGTAGTACGGTTTCTGGATTCAAAACACAAAAACCATTATAAGATATATAATCTTTGCACTGAGCGACATTACGACACCGCAAAGTTTAACTGCAGAGTTGCACAGTACCCCTTTGAAGACCACAACCAGCCTCAGCTGGAGCTAATCAAGCCATTCTGTGAAGACCTGGACCAGTGGCTAAGTGAGGATGACCATCATGTGGCGGCCATCCACTGCAAGGCAGGGAAGGGCCTCACCGGCGTCATGATCTGCACTTATCTCCTCCACCGAGGGAAGTTCCTGGAGGCATAGGAAGCACTCGACTTCTACGGGGAAGTGCGGACAAGAGACAAGAAGGGAGTCACAATCCCAAGCCAGCGACGCTATGTCTACTACTACAGCTACTTTCTGAAGAACCAGCTAGAATACAAGCCCATCGCTCTGCTCTTCCACAAAATGGTGTTTGAGACGCTCCCCATGCTTAGTGGAGGCACCTGCAGGGACAGTACCGTTAAAAACAGGAGTGACCCGATTCCTCAGGGCTTTAAGAAGGGAATTGGCATTGGAATCCACAGTTTGTGGTTTATCAACTAAAAATCAAGATCCATACGTCCAACACAGTGCACACAAGGCGAGGGGACAAGCATATGTACTTTGAGTTCCCCCAGCCACTGCCTGTCTGTGGAGACATCAATGTGGAGTTCTTCCACAAGCAGAACAAGATGATGAAAAAGGACACAAAGCCTCTCAGAAAAAGTTGCAATATTGCCAGGAATGTGTAGTTCGTTTAGGACAATCCATAGCACACTGGACACTGTTGTGGCGATGAAGTTCCAACTTGGAAAAGGCGACGATTGCTAGCAGCACTGAAATAGTTTACGATAGTTAGCTACAATAGCTCTGACGAATCATTTGAGGAGTAACAAGTGTTGCCATTCAGAACTTTGCGATAGTGAGTGTTTCAAAGTTAAATCTAACTTTTATAAGTAAGCTATATGTTGCTCATCTTGAGACATAGAAGGAGGATACTTTGCGAAACTTAGCTAAACATATTTTGATTCACTTTTAACTGACTCCGCTCAGGAGCACGACTGAGATGGGGTAAGGAAACAGCCCATCACCAATCTACCAGGATGGCAGAACCAAGACTTGAGAATTCCCATCACCTGAAAACTTCAGATACCACATCAGGAGGGAACGGAACAATTTTTGAGCATCCCCCAGCCAACTGGAGCAGACAGACCAGGTGCAGTTCTTTTGGTGACACACGAAGTGGAGTTAAAGGAGACAATGACTCCCAAAGACTTGACCATGATGCAAGAGGAAGCAAGTGCACTAGATAAGAACTTGTGGCTTGTCAGAGGAGCGAGTCAGGATGCTACAGGCCTCTGGAGGAACAATGAGGGTTTGATAGTAGCACCTCCTAACTAGCTAGGACTGTTGATACATGACGCTCATGGGCTTGCCCATGTAGCGAGGGGGGAAGTGAGAAGGAAAATTACAAAAGAATACGGATTTTGGGCACCATACCTACTAGAACAAATTGACCATGTCATAGGTAGATGCACAATCTGTTTGAAAAACAATATTAGAAGAGGAGTATTAACTCCTCCAGGACATATTCCAACACCAAGTGGGCCAATGAAAGAACTAGTCCTCGACTACGTGGATATGATTCGCCCGGTAGGAGGCAAAAGATATATGTTGGTTGTTGTCGATAGATTTAGCAGATGGGTAGAAGCATGCCCAACCAAAAGAAAAGATGCCCAGTCAGTTGCTAAATTTTTATGCCGTGAGGTGATACCACGCTGGGGAATTCCTGATCGAATTTCATCAGACAATGGCAAAGAATTTGTAGATAAGACGGTGAAACTTAACAACTCAAAAGTTAGGGATTAAACAACGCTTTGGTAGTCAGTACTAGAATTCCTCACAGATACAGTTACTGAGGAAATAGAGGAATTGGAGACAACAACAAAGCTAACCGGAAGTGGAAATGTCAATGGAGCTAACAACGTATAAAACACGATCAGAAAAATATCAAGAAGAGTTGACGAGTCCTAAGCCAGAGCCAGAATCTGTAACCGCGTATACAACTAACAGACAAGTGCAAACAACTTTAGAGTTTGAACCTACAGTGATAGAACAAGAATATACCACAGAGCCAGAACCTGTCGACAAAGCTGAGATAGTGACCCCATTAGTTCAAGAAGAAATTGTTTCCACCATGAATGAGCCTACAATGTTTATGGTTGGACATGAAATTGGACCAACTCAGACAATGGAGATTAAAACTCAGAAGATGATGGAAACTACCACAATGGAGTCAGATGTAACACAAGAACTCACTATTGAGAAAAACCTCACAATTGATGAACAGATAACCAGGGAGGATATGGAAAAGAGGAGAGAGAAGGAGAAAGTTCTGGAGGAGAAAGAATGCGACGTGAAACAAGTGAAAGAGAGGATGGAGGTGATGAAATGGGCAGAGGAGTGAGAAGGAGAAAGAAAAGGATTTTGAATGGATGAGAAAGGAGTTGGAGGCGATGAAGAAAGTCGAAAAGATGGAGAGGAAATAAATGACAATGAAACAAGGTCAGCACAGGACTCAATTCAAGATCCACTGATGATACAAGCAAGAAGGAACCTCTGGTATCAATGGATGAAATACACTGGAGAGACTCATAGCAAAAAAGACTGTTATATGTGCTCCAAAGCAAAAGAAAGCTCGTTAATAATCATGAATACCAAATTCAATTGGAAAAACTGTGGGGAGCTAAAAGCAGACTGGCTGAAGAGAATGAAGGGCTCTGATATTGCAGGAACAACTTTGGGGATAAAGCCATTTCAAGCAATTGCCTTTGCCCCACTCTGCGAAGCAGAGTGCTTGCAGTTCCTTGGATCCAGAGAATACTATGACAACACATCCCAACAAAGGACTTGGAAGTCCAAGAACAATCTAAATCTACGAGATCTCGGAGGGAATACAAGGAGGACAGACGCTTAGACAGTTTGGGAATTCCTAGAGGTATACCCAGTGAATACAAGGCTATAAATTCCGTAGCAATGGGATTTGCATCTTTCTTTCTTCCTTCAGCTGGAATAAATGTCAATACTGACTGGATAAACTACATCTACTATAACCAGCAAAGATTCATAAACTACACGCATGATGCTTTAGGGTCTCTAGGAAGGCAGCTTGCAGCAACGAGTGAAATGGCTTGGCAAAACAGACAAGCACTGGATTTTCTATTGGCAGAAAAAGGAGGAGTATGCCACATGTTTGGAGAACAGTGCTGCACGTTCATCCCTAACAACACAGCAGCCGATGGACAATTCTCTATAGCCATGAGGAAGCTTAAACACCTGAGGGAGGAAGTTAAAGAGAATGCTGGATTTGGAAGCAAATGGACCTCCTGGATAGAGAACATGATGGGACAATGGGGAGCCTATTTCGCCAGAATAGGAGCCATCATGCTGGGCTGTGTGATTGTCTTAGCCCTCATAATCTGCTGTTGCATTCCAATCATAAGAGGACTAATAACACGAGGAATTGACAAGGCAATGAATACTCAGGCACTTCAAATGGCAGTTATGAAGGGAAGAAGAGAAGACCGTAAAGATTCAGGAATGCCTGATGACTATGATAGTCCTGACTTATATCCAAAACCTGGGTATCTGGATGACGATGACAGCGATGAGGAAGATGGAAGGGATTCTGAAGATTAAGTTGAACGATCCGAAGGCAAATCCTCATTTTGGATGAGGTGAAGTTCGAAGTTAGAGGCTTCGTGTTCAGCAAATCTCTGTCTTTCTCTATCTTTCTATTCTCTGTCTGTTACACAAACGAGGCAGTGGTAAAGACTGTCCTCATATGGGGGGTTATGTGCTAGTAACCTCTGACCCCCAGGTAAAGGTAAATCAAGCAACGAAGACCTGAAGAGAAGTATTTTCGTCATTCATTTATTACTCTGAAGTATTTTTATCGTTCTTTGTTATTCTTTGAAGTATTGTTATCACTCTTTATTATTCTTTGTTGAACGTATATGGGACCATGTATGTATCATAGAATAGTCTATACTTATGTATGTTTATGTCCGTAGCAATTTATTTTAATCATATAAGCAAGGCTTGACTTAATGTACGCGTAGGCTTTTAATAGGACATTGAATAGACTGTTGATTGTTTAGAAACTGTTAGTTGATAATTTCCACGGCTTAAGTTCACAATAATTTTTGTGGTTTACTTGTTATTTTTATATCCCTTTGAACCATGTTACACACAACTGCATGCAATATGGTTAGAGTACGTGTTGTACAATTTCTCTGTGTTGGGACTTTAATAAGTCCCAAAGGGGGGAATATGTAGTATATTTTGCTCTGACCAAAAGAAGGGCCTAGTGGGTTAGGCCCTTGGAATGTTGCAGCATGCAGTTGACCTCTGTAGGTTGGGGGGATGGCAAAGAAGAGATAGTGGTGGGGGTAGCCTTAATTAGTTAAAGCTGTGAACCACACCAAAAGGCACACCCTTATTTGGTGAAAACTGTAAACATCACCATCGTATAGGTTGAAAATGTTGAGGGTAACATGGACCTGGGAATTCCATGCCCAAATCTGGAAGACAAAGCAGGCTGTTTTGTATAAAAGACTGAACGGCTGGACTAGATAAGGGGGGGGACAATATTGACTGGACAGGAGCCCCCACATCTGGCCGTGGTATGTAATGATGAAGTTACGATTAATTAAAGACGATTAAACTGACTCATCCGGACCTCTGCAGCTTCCTTTCTTCATCTAAGTATATTTACTACACTATTTATTTCACATTTAAAATAATACAATTGATAAAACCTGATTAAACTTTCCTACAAGTTAACGATGTGCCGAATGCTTGTATTTTGATTAAACATGCAAGTTATTATTATTGAAGACACGTGTCTGTCTCATCTTTTTACTTTGTTGCAGTATAGGCGTTCTGTGTCGCGCTGAAGCGTATGAAGTGTATTCAGTTATGGGGTTTACTGTACATACTTTTTCTCTGCACTGTTCCTGCTGCAGAGGATGCGTAAACGATTTTCCCATGTTGTTTTTTGGTTGTGGTCTGTGTTTATACATTTAGGCTATTAGTTGTATCCTACTTTTCAGTTTTACAAGTCAAATCTTATGACAGATGAGATGGCACTTCAACCGATAAAATGCAGGTACATTTTGACTACTGCTGCACTACGATACCCATAGATAGACCCAATACATTGGTAACTGCACTACTTATACAGCTCATATACTGCTTATACTGTTCATACTGCATTCTATATTTATTCTGCTTATAATGTTACTGTTAATACATATATTGCTTATACTGCACTACTTATACTGCTCATATACTGCTTATACTGCTCATATATTGCTTATACTGCTCTACCTGTATATATTGTTCACATTGCACTTTTCTGCTTTTTTGCACTTCTGGTTAGACGCTAACTGCATTTCGTTGTCTCTGTACTTGTACTCTGCACAATGACAATAAAGTTGAATCTAATCTAACACCTATTTATTGTCATGTTTTGATGGCATGTTGTTCATTCTCATGTTATGATTTAGTTTGTGATTATACACACGTTTTTAGCGTGATGATAGAGACCCACTACCAGACGAGTACAAAACATACACAAGTCACATGCAAATCCCTGCACTGCAGACGACAGACAACAACTGTCTCTGTACAACGAGTCCTGGACCTCCACTAATAGACAGATACAAAGAGAGCAGCATACAGTAGCAGCAGAGCCCAGAGGCGAGGCGAGGCAAGGCAAGGCAAGGCAAGTTTATTTATATAGCACATTTCATACACAGAGGCAATTCAAAGTGGTTTACGTAAAATAGATAAAAAGGAAAGAGCATGAAAGAAAAATTAGAATAAAAACGCATAAAAGACATAAAAAAAAGAATAAAAGTCACAGTGCATTTTAGGGTCACAGTGCAATTATTAGCGCCAATTTAGTTTCAATTTAAGGCAAAAGCGAAGCCCTTTTTTTTTTTTTTTTTTCCATTTTTGAAAGTAGCCAGTGTTGGGGCTGATCCTAGATCTATGTGTAACATAATAACTGAGAGACCTGCAGCAGGGCAGGTCCTCATCACTGGCTGTCTGCTTTGAGCTGGTTGTCGTTGGACTCCTGGCAGCGGAACAGGTCCATCTCAATGGGGATCTGGTGAGAGTTGACACACAGTTAAAGTATGAAGGAACGAGTAAAACAGATGTCAGCGTTACACTATGAATGTTACCTAACACAGTGTCACTGTTACGTTCGGGTAGCATTGCACTATAAATTCAAATAAACTCAAACTCCTGGACAACCTCTCTTGGGTCGACATACATTAAAATGGCCCTATGAAGTCTCGAGGGAGTTTTGCAGAAATACAAATAGCTTTTTTTTAAATCTCACACTTCCATCATTTAGTAGGTAGCCTATACTGAGGATGATTGGCGCCTAGTACTGAAAAATGCAATCTGGGAAATTAAATGGGGAGTACATACTCATGCAGTACGCAAGTACAGAATTGTAGTATGGGGGTTCAAACCCGGGTCTCTCATGTGGAAGACACAAACGCTACTATTAAGCCAAGAGGACATCCTCAAGGTCTGAGGGCGACACTTCAGTTTTCATGTCTCAGGCAGGGCTACCTCATCACGCGAGTGTGATTCCAAAATCACCTCTGCTACATATAGAAACGCAACAAAGTCATAGGTACAAAATTATATTTACAATCATTGTATCATTATTTTGTCTCACCTCTGTCTCT
Organism: Argentina silus; assembly: GCF_951799395.1. Lineage (NCBI taxonomy): Eukaryota > Metazoa > Chordata > Actinopteri > Argentiniformes > Argentinidae > Argentina > Argentina silus. The sequence goes on from NC_139657.1 coordinate 31,842,477, forward strand.
TTGCAGACGGTGAAGTTGAACCTCTGTAGAATCTCCACCATCGCCAGTTTCATCAATACCAGAGTGAATCGCATCCCGATACAGTTCCGTGGGCCCAACCCGAACGGCATGTAGGTGTATGGGTCGATGCTCTCCTTGTTCTCCTTACTGAACCTACACTCGGAGAGTTCAGAGGAGGAGGGGTTAAAGAACATATCAATTAAATCACAGTAATATGATGGTTATACATGGTTGAAGAAACCTGTTTGTGTTTGGTCGTCGCATTTAGGTTTGTTTTATGGTTGTTTGTGGAACACTGCTCTTATCGTTGCTGTTGTGATTGATATTGTGGTTGTGGTTAAGATGTGGCCCATTACCTCTCTGGTTTGAACTCCTCTGGGTCTTCCCACACATCGGGGTCACGGTGCAAGGTCCAGATGGGTATCATGACAACCATACCCTTGGGGATGGTGATGCCGCTGATCTCAACAGATTTCTTGGCGACTCTTTCAAGTCGATGGGGTACAACCTGAGAGACTCGTTGATCACGCTGTCTAGATAGTCCATCTGCATCAGAGCCTCGTACTGGATAGGAGCCTGCACAGGGATATTACACTCACATGAGCACTAGTGATTGGTCGTTCACGTAGCCGAAACCCAGAACTAACTATTTTTCGTTGCAAATCTGAAGAGCTGTTAGTTTTTTGTGTTCTTTTTTTGGGAAATGAACACAGTACTGTACTTATTCTAATCTGCATAGCCTAATTTCATGACACCCGCATACAGAACGCCATTACTTTCAATGTACGTGTGTAATAGTGACTTGCTTTTTTGTTGTACATGAATAAACAAAAAAATCGCTAAATAATGTTATCTTGATAGTTAGAAGAAAATACATTTAGATTCCACTGAACAATGTAAATGATAGATGTACACAAGGATCAATCAGAAGTCAAAATGCCACTAAACTGGGCTGCTTTTAGTGGATTGACTGCTTGGAATACAGAATGTGCTATAGTCTATTATTTCCTATCACAGTCGACAGACTACAAGAAAACTGTCAGGTGGTTCAAATGTGAATAACTTGGTATCCATTCCATTAACTGTGGCCGGGCAGCACCGAACAGCCCAGAGAACATTACCATGGTGCTTTTGAATATTAGGTCCCTATCTGGCAAAACCTTTATTGATCTTATCTCAGAGCGAAAGCTGCACTGTAATGTTTTTATCTGAAACCTGGCTAAACATGAATGCATGTCAGTCTATTAGAAGTGGGGAAAAAATATATTTTCTCTCTATTATTTATCTAGCCATGTCGCTGAGCAGATGAGAATTTCATGATGAATATGAATATGAATAGTACACCATCAACAGCTTCCTCTTGTGATAATGATTTAGTAACCAGCTTCAACACCAAACTAAGGGCAACTATCGACTCTGTAGCACCAGTCAAACTGAAAAAGGCTGTGGCCAAATTTAAAAGAATTTGCAGAAAGTCTGAGCTGACAAAAACTGCAGGTCCACCTTGATATTCTTCGAGAGCATCTTTCTGCTTTTAATAAGGCAATAAAAAAACGCCAAGACGGTATCATTTCTCAAAATTGATAATGAATCATAACAACTCAAACAGTGCTCTTTTCAACGATTGACAGCCTTATAAATCCCGCCCACAAGACACCTGGTGATCTGCTCTCCACCTACAAATGTGAGGAATTTGCAACATACTTCTGAGATAAGAGAACCAATATTAGGTGAGGAGGATCACTCAGGCAAGACCTGAAGATGTGTTTGATGACTTGTTACCCCACCTTCCACCACATGGAAGCACTATGAACTCTTTTGCAGTGGTCATACAGAAATGCTCAGCAAAGTGGGGGTCTGTTCATCTGCACCTAAAACTACCATGGTGAAACCCCTCCTGAAGAAAAGTAACTTAGACTCTTCAGTCCTTAGCGATTTTAGGCCAATCTCCAACCTTCCCTTTTTAAGCAAAAAAATAATAATTCTTGAAAAAAAGGTGTTCAAACTGTTAAATAATCTCCTTCTTCCCAACTGTACCTTTGACATGTTCCAATCTGGCTTTTGTGCCAATCATAGCACTGAGATAGCACTATGTTGTTAAGTTATTAACTAGGTTCTTAATGACCTTAGAATTAATTAATTAATGCTGATGCCAAAATGCTCTTTGTCCTTGTCCTGGTCAAACTGTCTGCACACTTAAAGACACTACTTACAGTAACACTAAGCACCAGGCAAAAAAACAAGGTGTTACCATTGACTCAGATCTTAATTTTGAAACCCATATCAAGAATGTGACTAAAACATATTTGTATCACTTAAAGAAGAGTAAGTAAGTTTGCCGGAAATCTGCCATCGTGGAGAAATTCTGTCTGAAGTTGTCCAAACAACAACATCCTCCCTAATAATAATATATCCCCCCGAAATGAACTTGCAGTGTTGGACATTAGCTGTTGTGTTTCTACATGCGCACACGATTGGGAGAGGCAGCCACCAGAGAAAGGTCAGTCTACTCCCCTAGAACACCCCTGGCACTCACAACATGTTTATATGCAAACCGAATGTCAGGTAGGACACTGCATTTTAAAAAGCGTGTTTTCCGAACCAAAACAGCGTTCGTAAATGAAATATTTATTCATAAGGGATTTATTATAAGGGATCTTGTTCCCTGATCGCTACCGATTAAAGATAGTCATTACAACCGTTAGGAAGCTTTTAGAACGCTTGAATATTACATGGACCTTTACAGAACACAGCTGTAAAGGTGCAACCTTTCCTATCCCAGGCTGACACTGAGAGACGAATGCATGCTTGTATTACTAGCAACCTTGATTACTGTAACACTCTCCTGTCTGGTCGACCAAAGAAAGCTCTTGGCAAATGATACAAAATGCAGCAGCACGAGTCAGATGGAGAGCACATATCACACAAGTCTCTGCACTGATTACCTGTTAGTTTTATAATTTATTTTAAGATAATTGTATTAGTTTAGAAATCACTCTATGGTCATGCACACCACTGCATGTCAGACATGCTTTTAAGGTATATACCCTGTAGATCCCTCAGGTCCTCAGGTACTGGCCTTTTAACTATTCTGAAGATTCCAACAACACCTATCTACTTCCTGTTTCAAATGAATAATACTGGGCAGAAGTCTGCACAGGGATGCTACAGACACATTAGCACACTGCAAAATACTGTCACCTATCTAACCATCTGTAGGAGTCTGCAGTGCACAGGGGTTACACACTCATCAGTACCCTCTAAAACACTGTCACTATCATGTCACTATCACACTGTCACTGTCACTATCACCTGTTCCACATGAATAGTACTATATAGGAGTCTGCAGAGGGGTTACCTTGTTGGGAAACACAGTGTCTATCTCCTCCTGCAGCTTGGTCATGATGTGAGGGTTGGTTGCCAGATTGTAGGCCAGGAAGGACAGAGAGCTACTGGTGGTCTCATAGCCAGCAAAGATGAACATCATTGCCTGGGACAAGATCTCATGGTCACTCAATCCTATGATGATGGGAGAAATGGGGTGGTAGGTGTGTTTGTAGGTATAGGTGTTTGAGGCAGGTACTGTATGTGTGTGTGTTAGATGCTAGTATACAGTGTGTGTGTGTGTGTGTGTGTGTGTGTGTGTGTGTGTGTGTGTGTGTGTGTGTGTGTGTGTTTAAGGCAGGCACCTTTACTCTGCTCCTCTCCCTTTGAGTTGCTGTCTTTCTGCGAGTCTATCATCAGCTGCAGGAAATCTACCAGACTCTGGAAGCAGGCTTACGTCAGATCAAAATCACATGAGAACTACCAGATGCTACCAAATCTCTACAATTGTATTACACAATACTGGCTGAAGATCGTATATTTGATCAGATATATTTACATACCTTCCTGGTGCTAGCCACGCGATTGGACTTGATCTTCTGAAAGACAGCGTAGAAGAAATCTGTGACCGAGGCAGGGAATAGGGATACCTCCTTGTTTGCCATAACAGGACCCATGAAGGGGAAGAATGCTGGACGGACAGGAAATGCCACGGTTACAAACAGGAACAGGAAATACCATGATACGTGACTCCAATCCTATTCAATGCACAGCCCTGTCCAGAAACAACTCCTAGGCTCTATCCCTAGACACTTCTGTATCCAATCCACTCAGATCTCCAAGTGTCCAGCATTTAGGAACTAGAGGTTGGTTCTGGACAGGGCCCATGTGTTTGTCAAATGAGTAGAGCGCAAACCATTGGCAGTGTGGTTCATGTCAGTCTAATCAATGAAATCAATAGCTTCATTTATTAAGCACAAAATGACTGAAAGTTATATGGGGGCAGTTGTACCGACTGTGAGGAACAGTGGGCTGAAGATGTCAAACTTGAGCATTTTCTTGATGTTGGTCACAAAGGGGTCGGAGGGGTTGTGGAGGGAGTCGATGTCGACACTGAATGAAGTACTGACGACCACATCCATACTGTATGGTCCAAAGAACCTGGAACACAACCACACAATCTCTGACTACCAGAACCACAACTACAAAATTAAACGGGGAGTTCACTGAAATTACAAATTCACCTTATCGTCTCGGAGATAAATACTCACTCCTTTAGTTCAATGGGCTCATCGTTATCAGCCGTCTTCTTCAGATTGCTGACCAAGTTACCAGAGTGCTGCTTCATGATCCTGAGCATCTGAGTTGGGAAGGATACATGGAAAAATATCATGATTGATACGTGGATTAATATGTGCAAAACATATATTAATATCATGTTTGAAACAGGAATTATTTTAATTTTTATATAGCCTGAGAATATACATCCATACAGGATACATTATGTCAAAGAATAAGTGACTCCAAAGATGAACTATTATTCTATACTCTGTCATCTGACCACTGAACTTATCAAAGATAAGATCAAATATACTTTATTGTCCCGGATGAAAATTTGTCTTGGATTAATTAATTAAAGTTGCTGCTTCACACAACAACAAACAACAATGAATACACACTATACACATAGTACAAATCACACACACACTCTCACACACACACACACACACACACACACACACACACACACACACACACACACACACACACACACGCGCGCGCGCATCAGAGTTGTTAGTCATTCATTTATTTGTGTTGTATAAAGGAATGAATGAAAGAAGGAGAGGAGAGATGGGACTGTACCTCTTTGATCCGCCCACTGGTGAAGGAGGGAGACAGGACACTGCGGATCCGTCTCCATGCATCATCCTCAGCGATAAACACGGCGTCATACAGAGGCCCTTTGAGATAGATATTCTAGAAAAATAATAATAATTATATACTGGAAGATTAACCTACTATTAATAATGCTATAATAACAATGATATTATCTATTTAAGGAGTCCTTATGTTTTTTTCCCCATACAACAACTTCAATTCAGCGTATTACCCTCCTGTTAGTGAAAAGGGAGTTGCATTCCTTGATGAGGATGGTTTTGATCATGGCTGTGTCCATGATACACAGGATGGGCTGACGGCCATCATAGATCCTACACACCAGCAAAAACAAAGATAGCCTCAATTCTTCGTGGCATTGATTCCACAAGATGTTGGAAACATTCCTTTGAGATTCTGGTCCATGATGACATGATTGCATCACTCAATTCCTGCAGATTTTTCAGGTTCACTTTCAAGATGTGAATCTCCCGTTCTACCACATCCCAAAGGTGTTCTATTGGATTCAGATCCTGGGAAGGCCACTGAAGAACACTGAACTCATTGTCATGTTCATGAAACCAGTTTAAGACAACTTTTGCTTTGTGACATGGTGCATTATCATGCTGGAAGTAGCCATTAGAAGATGGGTCAATTGTGGCCATGAAGGGATGCACATGGTCAGCAACAATACTCAAATAGGCTGTGGCATTCAAGCGAATATACCGTAGATAGAGACAGACAGACCCATCACAGATCCTGCACTCTTAGAAAAAAAGTGCTACCTAGAACCAAAAAGGGTTCTTCTTCCACTCTCCCTTTGAAGAAACCTTTTGGGTTCCATGTAGAACCCTTTTCCACAGAAGGTTATACAGTACCGTGCGAAAGTAATGGGACAGTGAAGCATTTTTTCTTCTTTTTGGAGTTGAAATGAGAACGTAGAGATTCTCATCTTTTATTTGATTTTATTTGTGTATATATTGGTTTATCATTCAGAAATTACAACATTTTTATGCATAATCCCCCTATTTCAGGCTACACTAAAGTGATGGGACAATTGGCTTGACAGGTGTGTTCGTCAGGTGTGTTCCATCACATAATTTGTGCAGTCTGCTATTGGTGTCTTGTCAACATGAGGACCAAAGAGATGTTATTGAAAGTCAGGGAAGCCATTATGGTGCTGAAATATCAGAAAAAAATGAAACATAGCCAAAACCTTAAACCTACCAAAATCAACAGTTTGGAACTTCATTAAAAGGAAAGAAAGCACTGGTGAGCTAAGAAATCGCAAATGGCAAGGAAGACTTCTAGTGGATAACCAAAGAATGCTCACCATAATAAAAAAATAAAAATAAAAAAAACTGCCCCATAGATTAGGAACACTCTCCAGGAGGTAGGCGTCAATGAGTCAGAGACTACCATCCGCAGAAGACTTCACCAGCAGAACTACAGAGGCTACACTGCAAGGTGCAAACCACTACTTGGCCACAAAAACAGGCTGGCCAGGTTACGGTTTGCTAAAAAGTACCTAAAAGAGCCTGCAGAGTTCTGGAAAAACATGTACCAGAGTGATGGCAAGTGTAAAGTGTGGAGAAAAAAAGGAACTGCCCAATATCCACAGCATCCCACATCATCTGTGAAATATGGGGGAGGGGGTGTTATGGCTTGGGCATGTATGGCTTCCACTGTAACTGGCTCACTTGTCTCCTTTGATGAGGATGAATTCAGAAGTGTTCAGAAACATCTTGTCAGTCCAAGTACAAGTTAATTGCTCCAAACTCATTGGACGGCATTTCACCATACAGCAGGACAATGACCCAAAACATACTGCCATAGCAACAGGGCCAAAAAGAGAATCCTATAGAATCCTATAGAACATGCATTTAATTTGCTGAAGAGGAGGGCAAAACATCCTAAAAAAACAAACAACAATCGCTGCAATATAGGTCTGGCAGAGCATTACCAGAGAAGATACCCAGCGTCTGGTTGGGTCAATGGGTCACAGACTTTTGCACTTTTGCATACAAAGGATTGGGGACCAAATACTGAACATGAGTGCTTAATTTGGACATTTGCATAATGCAAAAGAAGAAAAAATGCTTGGACCATTACTTACGCAGGGCACTGCAAATGGAACCCATAAGAGTTATTCAACCAAAGAATCCTTTTAGAACCCTTTTTTTCTTTATTTTTTTAATTACATTTTTGCCCTTTCAATGACATGGAGGGAAGACACAATCACTTCCGATTTGAATTCTGACATGTCGTGGCTCCTCTTTATTCATGCAGTTTGAGACGTGCTCAGAGGCAATATAGGAGCCTCAACCAATGAGAATCCAGGATGTTGTCAAACATTGGCAACGCACAAGTTGTGTTTGGGACCATACTACAGAATACTTAAAAGCTTAAAACTTAAATCGCTCAATAACAGATTCAAATTATTAATGTGGAAGCATGAAATTGTTGCTTGGGCAGTGTACTTGCATCAAGACAGATCATTTGTCTTGGTGTATGAGACCATTTCGTCGGTTGGATCGTCTGTGTTTGTGAAAATCGCACGGTGTCCGCCTGGTTTAAGAGTGTATACTGTAGACACTGAGAGATACATATATCCATCATAGTTAACAATAACCAGGATCAGTTTAGCAGACTCAGCCCCACAGTTTCCCATATTTCTGGAAGCTCTCTGTGTCAAAATTGGTGAAACCACCCTGGGAACAAAAAAAAAAAAAAAAAAAATAGCCAGTTCATAAATGCTTGTCATAAACCTGAACTGTGGCTTAGTCTATGATGGCCCTTTTCCACTACAGACCGGCTCTCACTCCTCTCTTTTCGTTTTCGTTCAAAAGCTTTATTGCCCATTTTTCTGGGTAAAACAATTCATATTCAGCTCCCATGGCTTTCACCACAACAACACATGGATGAGTCTACAATGTTGTTGTTTATGGGCTTAATCTCTACAAACCTTCTTATATCCCATTATCGTCCCGAGGAAAGGGATGGGTTTAGGACTAGGAATGCCTAGTTTTTTGAATATTCCATATGGCCAGTATCCATACCTGGTCAGAATAAATATAAATCAACAATCTGACTTGAAACAAAAGCAAAACGATCAAGTCATAGGTATCATTGAAACTGTTAGATAACTGTAATTATCAATACTATCATTTGTATGTATTATCACAACTAACTAACTAACAAATAATATTTTTTATTAAAACTTCTTACACTCCGATCAGAGAAATGAGTAAGGCAAGGAGAGTCCATGTCTCGGTGGAGAAGTACGGAAGGTAACCCATCTTTACAGGTTCAATCGCTTCTTCTGAGTAACCCCGGACACGTCTGCTGAAGTGATTATTTTATCCCGTCATGACACCTGTGTTTCAGATCATGAAACACAGGCGAAAGAGTATGTGAGAGGTGAAGTTGAAGCCATGGCTAGTGAATGATTGAAAGGGGATCCCTGCGCAGAGGGCAAAACTCAGTGATGTTATTGTCGGCCTTTATCTTAACATCCTGCTAATAGTTGCTGCCTGTTTGATCCCTATCGGGTTTTAATAGTTTGCAGACCCATTGATTCAAGAAGGACTATGGGGCAAATATTTTTGGGCAAATATTTTCTTTCGAGTAATACTGAATTTTACATATTTGAACTCCTCTAAAAATGTGTTATGTTCTTTACATGTATGCACTTGTTTTATATCATTGGCTCCTAAAAACAGTATTTCAAAATACTAGTTCAAAACACATCACATATTACAGTAATGAAGCAACTGATTAACATGAATACAGTGCTCTTCATAAGTATTGGAAAGAGGAAGCATTTTCTGTTCTTTTAGCTCTACACTTGGATTTGAAATCAAACAATTATTATGGGGTCAAAGTAGAGATTCTCAACTTTAATTCAATGGGTTTTTAAAAAAACATTTGTAAACATACTCCCACTATTTCAGGGCTTCAAAAGTATCATATAATGTCCAAATAAAATACTAATGTTTCGTATTAGGTCAACAATCTGCCTGAAGTCTGCGACCTCACCAGGCACTATCCACTATCCACTATCCACTATCCACTCATCTTTAGAAAATCATTGACATTTCCACATGGTATTGTGTCATAGACGAGCCTCCCTACAGCAATATTATCTTGACATTGGGATCCTTTGTCCAAACCATATTTCAGGGTGTATGTTTGGTTGCAGGGGCCCAGGCTGTGCTCTCTGACTGCTCCAACTGAAGTAGACCCTGCAGTGAGGAAGAGGTCAACATGCTGCAGTACCGTCAGCCAATCACACACAAAAACCAACAGATCGCCAAGACCTCCATTGCACCATGCACGCACGCACACACACACACACACACACACACACACACACACACACACACACACATACACACACACACACACACACACACACACACACACACAAACACTGTCTCAACAGCCCCTTCCTTCACTCTCACTCTCTCTCTATGTAGGTGGGTCAGGCTGCGTATTCAGCCTGTAAGGGGGGTATTGTTGGGATGACTCTACCCATCGCCCGAGACCTGGCACCCATGGACATCCGTGTGGTCACCATCGCACCCAGTCAGTAAACACACACACATACATACGCACTCTTTCACACACTCCTCCCCCCCCCCCCTTCCTCTCCATATCAGACAACCTCTCTCTCCCTCTCCTTAGGTCTGTTCTCCACTCCTCTCCTGGCGGGTTAACCTGAGAAGGTGCGTTCATTCCTGGCCCGCCAAGTGCTCTTCCCCTCGCGCCTGGGAGACCCTGCAGAGTTTGCCCACCTGGTGACATCACTGGTCGAGAACCCCATGATCAATGGAGAGGTCAACAAACTGGATGGAGCTATCCGCATGCAGCCCTGAGAGAGAGTGAGTGTGTGTGTGTGTGTGTGTGTGTGTGTGTCTGTGTGTGATCCAAGGTATACCACTGTGACAGCTCCGATGTGTGTGTGCATGTGAGGTGTGTGTTCATGTCTGGTACTCCAAGCTCTGCTGTACTGTACGCTCCATGCAGTTTTGTTTTGTTTTGTAAACTGATCCAGTAATAAACTTCTAATGAGTCTGAGTCTCTCCTCCTCTGTGTCTGTGTAAAGTGATGTCAGTAGGAGCTAATAGGACAAATGAAACAAGAATGAGCCTTATGAGGCAAGTGTACCTTCATTTGTCCTATTAGAAGTGAATAGAACGCCTGGACACAGGAAATGCTAAATGCTAAAGCTCTCATAACATCACACCTGCACCAGTGTATAGCTTTATGTACATGTCATCCACAACATTTGAGTGAAGGGAAAGGGAAGCACACATAGCACTAAATAGCGGCCAATTGTGTTGAGGTTTCCAGGCTAACGGTGTCGGCATGTGCAGTCCCCTGTCTTATCTCTGCACCCCCACACGCTCTCAGCCAGGGCCACATCAACAAGGCTTTTGACAGAAAGGCTCGTCCCCTGGTTTGCCTGATTGTGTACCAGCTGAGCCATCAGAGGAGTCGCTCTCAACGAGAACATGAGGGTTGGGGCATATCTGGAGCCATCGTTCATCTGAAATTAAAAAAGTAACATCAGAGGGGAGTGCAAGGTGAGACAAGAATTGGACAAATTCAACTGAGAGTTGAAGGTCATGGACTAAATGCTATAGTAAAACTAGCAACAATCACCTTCATCTACTTAGTCTATAGGTTCTCTACCATCTCTCTAATCGTCACCATGCTCACCTTCTTCAATGTCTCCCTCTCCTGTTCTAGCTTCTCTTTTTCCAGACTCTGTTTCGCTCTTTCTTCAGCCACCATCACCAGGGCCTCTCTCCTCTTGATGGCCTCTATCTCTTTCTCCATCTGTTTCTTATCCTTTTTAAATGTCTCCTTCTCCTTCCACATCTTGAGCATTTCTCGCTCCACATCTTGCCCGTCTCTTTTGATTTTCATCCACTCCTTCTTTATCATTTGCAACTCTGCTCCGACCTTCTCTGTCTTTCTAAGCATCTCCATTGAGGTCGACTTTTCCTGCTCTAGCTTCTCCTTTTCCTGGCTCAGTTTAAGTCTTTCTTCGGCCACCATCACCAGGGCCTCTCTCCTCTTGACTGCCTCCATTTCTTTTTCCATCTGTTTCTTGGCCTTGAGAAATGTCTCCTTCTCCTTCCACATCCCAAGCATTTCTTGCTCCACCTTCTGCCCGTCTCTTTTGATTTTCATCCACTCCTTCTTTATCATTTGCAACTCTGCTCCGACCTTCTCTGTCTTTCTAAGCATCTCTTTTGAGGTCTCCTCCTCCTGCTCTTCCTTCTCTTTTTCCTTGCTCAGTTTAAGTCTTTCTTCGGCCTCCATCACCAGGGCCTCTCTCCTCTTGACTGCCACCATATTTTTCTCCATCTCTTTCTCCATCTGTTTCTTGGCCTTGAGAAATGTCTCCTTCTCCTTCCACATCCTGAGCATTTCTTGCTCCACCTTCTGTCCGTCTCTTTGGATTTTCACGCTCTCCTTCCTCATCATATTTAACTCTGCCTCTGCCTTCTCAGCCTTTCTAAGTATCTCCTTTGAGGACTCCTTCTCTTTCTCAATCTCCATCATGAGGATCTTGATCCCACTGTCCATCTCCTCCCTCTCCCTATTGAACTCATTCCTGTCCTCCTGCAGTCTTTCTGCCTTTCTGGCCAGGATCTCCTCCTCCCTCTGCCTAACTTTTTGGTCCCTTCTCTTTTGTTTCTCATATTCCTCTATCTTTTTCTCAAACTCTGCCTTCTCTGTCTTAATCCTCTCATGCTCCTTCCTGATATCCTCAATACTCATATATATTTTCACCTCCATTGTTTTTATGCACCTACAGTAGATAGAACACAAACAAAAATTATTGAAATAATCTCCACACACCCATACTATAATGCAACAGGAATGTCAGAAAGATTCCCCAAATGAGAAAGGGATAACAATCTTTGAGTTTGCCCTTCTGAATCAGTCAACAAATACCAGTACACCGATTGGCAGCAAAGAAATGTTATTATCTATAATGTGCGTTCGGCTGGCGTCATAATGGGTTTGGAATGACTATCATGGTAATTCACTGCCTAACAACTCTTATCAGCGTTCGATGCAATGGTTCGAAGTGACTTGGTCCTGTCAGAGGCCTATGTTAGAGTCAGCAAAAGCTTCCAGTGTGGGTTGGCTGGCTATGTTTGTTGACACGCCTTGAAATATAGCCTACAATTGTGGCCAACAGGTCAAATATCAGTGGCCATATAATGGGCACATTTTATTAACTGGAATCGGCCTGGTACAGGTAGGAGCCTATAGGCTAATAAGCAGAAGACCTCGGCAAAATTAAAATAGCCCTAATTCAATTCATGCATTTAGGTCTCTCATAATAATAATAAAAAATATATTTTATTTGGAATGTGTTTTTCATTTGTAGCCGACAATTTCAAATCCTGTGCAGTTGAGTGCAATAGACACACAAACAAAAACACAAACAAAACACTAACAACAACAAGAGGACAGGACCTAAAGGAAGGCCTTTCTAAAGATGTGAGTTTTTAGGCATATAGAAATATCCAACGCTGAATTCGACTTAATGGGAATATCATCTCCTAGTGACAGATATCTCTCAGTGACATTTTTACGCGTCCCTTGTCCAAATGCTGTAAAGGTAGTCGGCCTATGCCGTCTCAAGTATTTACAAATACAAGTGTTATAAAACTATACTATATGTCAACTATACTACATCTCTGGCCTACATTAGCCTACCTCAGTCAGTAGGCTGTGTATAAGCGCCAAATCTTCCGGTTATAATCTCTTTATATCTCACTCTGGTAATACTGATTGCACAGGATCAGGTTGCGTCTTAGCTCGTTATGCCACTAAACTAAAAGTTCAAGAACTTTGTGTATTATTGCAGAACATTCTCAATTCTGTGTACATATCAACGTCATAATGATACCAATAGCAACGCATTTTGGGTGGAATCCTAACTCCAAATCCGCGCGCGTAAATCTTGCATTCATGTCAATGGGAAATTGATTCGATTTACACGCGGATCTCGAGTTAGGATTCCACTGCAATACACATTTAAGTTTAAGTTCATTTGAATTTATAGTGCATTTTACCCACAATATACGGCTTACACAAAAGTAGCCTACAAGACAAATACAACATTTGAAAAAACATATTGCATAGAATCAAATTTGGGGATATACAGGGTTTTTTTCTTTATAAAGTACATTACAAACATAAAGTCTCATAAAGTACATTACAAATACGAAACAATTATTAGTCCTATTTTTTATTAGTAATAATAATACGTCTTTTATATTTAATACAAAATAGATTAAATGGTGAAATTGGTGTGTATAAATATAATAAACTTGACTCATAATTCGTATAGTGCTGTTTTTGGAGTAATTACTAATTACTAGTAATTACTAGTGTGTGCGGACTGCGCTCTCTGTCCCGTCTTTCTGCTGTGGGGCAGCGGAGCACTCTGCCCCATCGTTGCGAGGGGAACAACGTGAGCGTGATTGGCGTAAGCAGGGAAAACCTCACGCAAATTATATTGGGTATGAATTCTGCCTAGCAACAGGTGGCGAAAAACTATTAAACGCTAATGTCGTTAACGTGGTCTGACATGACAGGAAATAATCACAAAGCAATTCAGTTCATCTACTGTACGTCTATCGCTAATGCTAGCTAGCTAAAGTTTTCACAATGAATCGTGTAGATTATTTGTTGACCATGCGGTTCAGTACATTGCCTTTGGAAGAGAAGTTGGAGATAAAACGTTTAGGGCCAACAGGAATGGTTTGACAAAAAGAGATGGCTAACCGCTACCACCTCGAAACATGCGCTGTTCTGTTTCCTATGTATGATTTTTGGTGGAGACTATTTGGGCATCGGCTGGATTCAAAGACATTATACATCTGTCAGAACAGAACAGACACCAGCGACTGAACGGCCTTGACATGCTTTCCATTGAAAATGCATTGATCCAGGGACAGATGGATTTCAACAGTAAAGTCATCGAGAGGTTTGCTGAAGCAACGAACCGCCGCGCTACTTTCCTATTCAAGTGAGCGGGTCTGTTTGGACATGTATGACAAATGGACAATGCGCCGTTCACTGTAGACTATATTGCTTTTGTTTTGTAGTCATTTTAAACGTTATACTACCTGTGATATAAAGTGGAGGACTAAATGTTACGTATAGGCCTAATATCTAGACCGTTGATGGGCACACTTGTTACTTGTCGCTTTCAGAACCCTGGACTGGGCTCGGGCTGTATATTCATATAGTTCCGTTAATTAGCCTAGCCTACTTTCCGTGATTTAATGTGACTTTTGTAGTGTGTTATAGCCTCTGCACTGATGCTATTTATTTCACATTTAAAATAATACAATTGATAAAACCTGATTAAACTTTCCTACAAGTTAACGATGTGCCGAATGCTTGTATTTTGATTAAACATGCAAGTTATTGAAGACACGTGTCTGTCTCATCTTTTTACTTTGTTGCAGTATAGGCGTTCTGTGTCTTGCTGAAGCGTATGAAGTGTATTCAGTTATGGGGTTTACTGTACATACTTTTTCTCTGCACTGTTCCTGCTGCAGAGGATGCGTAAACGATTTTCCCATGTTGTTTTTTGGTTGTGGTCTGTGTTTATACATTTAGGCTATTAGTTGTATCCTACTTTTCAGTTTTACAAGTCAAATCTTATGACAGATGAGATGGCACTTCAACCGATAAAATGCAGGTACATTTTGACTACTGCTGCACTACGATACCCATAGATAGACCCAATACATTGGTAACTGCACTACTTATACAGCTCATATACTGCTTATACTGTTCATACTGCATTCTAGATTTATTCTGCTTATAATGTTACTGTTCATACATATATTGCTTATACTGCACTACTTATACTGCTCATATACTGCTTATACTGCTCATATACTGCTTATACTGCACTACTTATACTGCTCATATATTGCTTATACTGCTCTACCTGTATATATTGTTCACATTGCACTTTTCTGCTTTTTTGCACTTCTGGTTAGACGCTAACTGCATTTCGTTGTCTCTGTACTTGTACTCTGCACAATGACAATAAAGTTGACTCTAATCTAACACCTATTTATTGTCATGTTATGATTTAGTTTGTGATTATACACACGTTTTTAGCGTGATGATAGAGACCCACTACCAGACGAGTACAAAACATACACAAGTCACATGCAAATCCCTGCACTGCAGACGACAGACAACAACTGTCTCTGTACAACGAGTCCTGGACCTCCACTAATAGACAGATACAAAGAGAGCAGCATACAGTAGCAGCAGAGCCCAGAGGCGAGGCAAGGCAAGGCAAGGCAAGGCAAGGCAAGTTTATTTATATAGCACATTTCATACACAGAGGCAATTCAAAGTGCTTTACGTAAAATAGATAAAAAGGAAAGAGCATGAAAGAAAAATTAGAATAAAAACGCATAAAAGACATAAAAAAAGAATAAAAGTCACAGTGCATTTTAGGGTCACAGTGCAATTATTAGCGCCAATTTAGTTTCAATTTAAGGCAAAAGCGAAGCCCTTTTTTTTTTTTTTTTTCATTTTTGAAAGTAGCCAGTGTTGGGGCTGATCCTAGATCTATGTGTAACATAATAACTGAGAGACCTGCAGCAGGGCAGGTCCTCATCACTGGCTGTCTGCTTTGAGCTGGTTGTCGTTGGACTCCTGGCAGCGGAACAGCAGCTTGAGTTTGATGGGACGTATGGGCATCAGAGTGTTCTGTAGGTCCATCTCAATGGGGATCTGGTGAGAGTTGACACACAGTTAAAGTATGAAGGAACGAGTAAAACAGATGTCAGCGTTACACTATGAATGTTACCTAATACAGTGTCACTGTTACGTTCGGGTAGCATTGCACTATAAATTCAAATAAACTCAAACTCCTGGACAACCTCTCTTGGGTCGACATACATTAAAATGGCCCTATGAAGTCTCGAGGGAGTTTTGCAGAAATACAAATAGCTTTTTTTTAAATCTCACACTTCCATCATTTAGTAGGTAGCCTATACTGAGGATGATTGGCGCCTAGTACTGAAAAATGCAATCTGGGAAATTAAATGGGGAGTACATACTCATGCAGTACGCAAGTACAGAATTGTAGTATGGGGGTTCAAACCCGGGTCTCCCATGTGGAAGACACAAACGCTACTATTAAGCCAAGAGGACATCCTCAAGGTCTGAGGGCGACACTTCAGTTTACATGTCTCAGGCAGGGCTACCTCATCACGCGAGTGTGATTCCAAAATCACCTCTGCTACATATAGAAACGCAACAAAGTCATAGGTACAAAATTATATTTACAATCATTGTATCATTATTTTGTCTCACCTCTGTCTCTTTGCAGATGGTGAAGTTGAACCTCTGTAGAATCTCCACCATCGCCAGTTTCATCAATACCAGAGCGAATCGCATCCCGATACAGTTCCGTGGGCCCAACCCGAACGGCATGTAGGTGTATGGGTCGATGCTCTCCTTGTTCTCCTTACTGAACCTACACACGGAGAGTTCAGAGGAGGAGGGGTTAAAGAACATATCAATTAAATCACAGTAATATGATGGTTATACATGGTTGAAGAAACCTGTTTGTGTTTGGTCGTCACATTTAGGTTTGTTTTATGGTTGTTTGTGGAACACTGCTCTTATCGTTGCTGTTGTGATTGATATTGTGGTTGTGGTTAAGATGTGGCCCATTACCTCTCTGGTTTGAACTCCTCTGGGTCTTCCCACACATCGGGGTCACGGTGCAAGGTCCAGATGGGTAACATGACAACCATACCCTTGGGGATGGTGATGCCGCTGATCTCAACAGATTTCTTGGCGACTCTTTCAAGTCGATGGGGTACAACCTGAGAGACTCGTTGATCACGCTGTCTAGATAGTCCATCTGCATCAGAGCCTCGTACTGGATAGGAGCCTGAACAGGGATATTACACTTACATGAGCACTAGTGATTGGTCGTTCACGTAGCCGTAGCCCAGAACTAACTCTTTTTCGTCGCAAATCTGAAGAGCTGTTAGTTTTTTGTGTTCTTTTTTTGGGAAATGAACACAGTACTGTACTTATTCTAATCTGCATAGCCTAATTTCATGACACCCGCATACAGAACGCCATTACTTTCAATGTACGTGTGTAATAGAGACTTGCTTTTTTGTTGTACATGAATAAACAAAAAAATCGCTAAATAATGTTATCTTGATAGTTAGAAGAAAATACATTTAGATTCCACTGAACAATGTAAATGATAGATGTACACAAGGATCAATCAGAAGTCAAAATGCCACTAAACTGGGCTGCTTTTAGTGGATTGACTGCTTGGAATACTGAATGTGCTATAGTCTATTATTTCCTATCACAGTCGACAGACTACAAGAAAACTGTCAGGTGGTTCAAATGTGAATAACTTGGTATCCATTCCATTAACTGTGGCCGGGCAGCACCGAACAGCCCAGAGAACATTACCATGGTGCTTTTGAATATTAGGTCCCTATCTGGCAAAACCTTTATTGATCTTATCTCAGAGCGAAAGCTGCACTGTAATGTTTTTATCTGAAACCTGGCTAAACATGAATGCATGTCAGTCTATTAGAAGTGGGGAAAAAATATATTTTCGCTCTATTATTTATCTAGCCATGTTGCTGAGCAGATGAGAATTTCATGATGAATATGAATATGAATAGTACACCATCAACAGCTTCCTCTTGTGATAATGATTTAGTAACCAGCTTCAACACCAAACTAAGGGCAACTATCGACTCTGTAGCACCAGTCAAACTGAAAAAGGCTGTGGCCAAATTTAAAAGAATTTGCAGAAAGTCTGAGCGGACAAAAACTGCAGGTCCACCTTGATATTCTTCGAGAGCATCTTTCTGCTTTTAATAAGGCAATAAAAAAACGCCAAGACAGACGGGATCATTTCTCAAAATTGATAATGAATCATAACAACTCAAACAGTGCTCTTTTCAACGATTGACAGCCTTATAAATCCCGCCCACAAGACACCTGGTGATCTGCTCTCCACCTACATGTGAGGAATTTGCAACATACTTCTGAGATAAGAGAACCAATATTAGGTGAGGAGAAGATGTGTTTGATGACTTGTTACCCCACCTTCCACCACATGGAAGCACTATGAACTCTTTTGCAGTGGTCATACAGAAATGCTCAGCAAAGTGGGGGTCTGTTCATCTGCACCTAAAACTACCATGGTGAAACCCCTCCTGAAGAAAAGTAACTTAGACTCTTCAGTCCTTAGCGATTTTAGGCCAATCTCCAACCTTCCCTTTTTAAGCAAGAAAATAATAATTCTTGAAAAAAAGGTGTTCAAACTGTTAAATAATCTCCTTCTTCCCAACTGTACCTTTGACATGTTCCAATCTGGCTTTTGTGCCAATCATAGCACTGAGATAGCACTATGTTGTTAAGTTATTAACTAGGTTCTTAATGACCTTAGAATTAATTAATTAATGCTGATGCCAAAATGCTCTTTGTCCTTGTCCTGGTCAAACTGTCTGCACACTTAAAGACACTACTTACAGTAACACTAAGCACCAGGCAAAAAAACAAGGTGTTACCATTGTTGTGTATTGCACTTTCACAACATACATCAAATGAACACCGGAGTAAAGTTAACAAAAGTCTTTACTGGATTTTTCTATGAGCATGTTACATTACATTCGTTACTCTGCCGAAGGTCAACTGCTCTAGCTTACTGTATCAATGCGCCGCTCAGTACTACCTCAAAGGTACATGCGCATAACATAAAAGTAGTCCCATCAACTTTAACTATGAACATAACAACCATTGACTCAGATCTTAATTTTGAAACCCATATCAAGAATGTGACTAAAACATATTTGTATCACTTAAAGAAGAGTAAGTAAGTTTGCCGGAAATCTGCCATCGTGGAGAAATTCTGTCTGAAGTTGTCCAAACAACAACATCCTCCCTAATAATAATATATCCCCCCGAAATGAACTTGCAGTGTTGGACATTAGCTGTTGTGTTTCTGCATGCGCACACGATTGGGAGAGGCAGCCACCAGAGAAAGGTCAGTCTACTCCCCTAGAACACCCCTGGCACTCACAACATGTTTATATGCAAACCGAATGTCAGGTAGGACACTGCATTTTAAAAAGCGTGTTTTCCGAACCAAAACAGCGTTCGTAAATGAAATATTTATTCATAAGGGATTTATTATAAGGGATCTTGTTCCCTGATCGCTACCGATTAAAGATAGTCATTACAACCGTTAGGAAGCTTTTAGAAAGCTTGAATATTACATGGACCTTTACAGAACACAGCTGTAAAGGTGCAACCTTTCCTCTCCCAGGCTGACACTGAGAGACGAATGCATGCTTGTATTACTAGCAGCCTTGATTACTGTAACACTCTCCTGTCTGGTCGACCAAAGAAAGCTCTTGGCAAATGATACAGAATGCAGCAGCACGAGTCAGATGGAGAGCACATATCATACAAGTCTCTGCACTGATAACCTGTTAGTTTTATAATTTATTTTAAGATAATTGTATTAGTTTAGAAATCACTCTATGGTCACGCACACCACTGCATGTCAGACATGCTTTTAAGGTATATACCCTGTAGATCCCTCAGGTCCTCAGGTACTGGCCTTTTAACTATTCTGAAGATTCCAACAACACCTATCTACTTCCTGTTTCAAATGAATAGCACTGGGCAGAAGTCTGCACAGGGATGCTACAGACACATTAGCACACTGCAAAATACTGTCACCTATCTAACCATCTGTTCCAAAGCAATAGTAATAGATACTGTAGGAGTCTGCAGTGCACAGGGGTTACACACTCATCAGTACCCTCTAAAATACTGTCACTATCATATTTCCTGTTCCACATGAATAGTACTATATAGGAGTCTGCAGAGGGGTTACCTTGTTGGGAAACACAGTGTCTATCTCCTCCTGCAGCTTGGTCATGATGTGAGGGCTGGTTGCCAGATTGTAGGCCAGGAAGGACAGAGAGCTACTGGTGGTCTCATAGAGTGTTTCCACAGTGTATGTCAGTCTAATCAATGAAATCGATAGCTTCATTTATTGAGCACAAAATGATTTAGACTGAAAGCTATATGGGGGCAGTTGTACCGACTGTGAGGAACAGTGGGCTGAAGATGTCAAACTTGAGCATTTTCTTGATGTTGGTCACAAAGGGGTCAGAGGGGTTGTGGAGGGAGTCGATGTCGACACTGAATGAAGTGCTGACGACCTTATCCATACTGTATGGTCCAAAGAACCTGGAACACAACCACACAGTCTTTGACCACCAGAACCACAACCACAAAATTAAAGGGGGAGTTCACTGAAATTACAAATTCACCTTATCTTCTCGGAGAGAAATCCTCACTCTTTTAGTTCAATGGGCTCTTCGTTATCGGCCGTCTTCTTCAGATTGCTGACCAAATTACCAGAGTGCTGCTTCATGATCCCGAACATCTGAGTTGGGAAGGATACATGGAAAAATATGATGATTGATACATGGATTAATATGTGCAAAACATGGGTTAATATCATGTTTGAAACAGGAATTATTTTAATGTTTATATAGCCTGAGAATATACATTCATACAGGATACATTATGTATATAGTCAAGGAATAAGTGACTCCAAAGATGAACTATTATTCTATACTCTGTCATCTGACCACTGAACTTATCTAAGATAAGATTAAATATACTTTATTGTCCCGGATGGAAATTTGTCTTGGACAATTAAAGTTGCTGCTTCACACAACAACAAACAACAATGAATACACACTATACACATAGTACAAATCACATAAACACACACACACACACACACACGTCAGAGTTGTTAGTCATTCATTTATTTGTGTTGTTGGAATTAATAAAAGAAGGAGAGGAGAGATGGGACTGTACCTCTTTGATCCGCCCACTGGTGAAGGAGGGAGACAGGACACTGCGGATCCGTCTCCATGTATCATCCTCAGCGATAAACACGGCGTCATACAGAGGCCCGTTGAGATAGAAATTCTAGAAAAATAACAATGATTATATACTGCAAAATTAACCGAATATTAATAATGCTATAATAACAATGATATTATCTATTTAATAAGCCCTTATGTTTTTTTCTCCATACAACAACTTCAATTTAGCATTACCCTCCTGTTAGTGAAAAGGGAGTAGCATTCCTTGATGAGGATGGTTTTGATCATGGCTGTGTCCATGATACACAGGACGGGCTGACGGCCATCATAGATCCTACAGACCAGCAAAAACAAAGATAGTTAGATATACACTCACCCAACACTTTATTAGGAACACTATACTAATCCTGGGTAGAGCCTCCCTTTGCTCTCAAAACAGCCTCAATTCTTCGTGACATTGATTCCTTTGAGATTCTGGTCCATGATGACATGATTGCATCACGCAATTCCTGCACATTTTTCAGGTGCACTTTCAAGATGTGAATCTCCCGTTCTGCCACATCCCAAAGGTGTTCTATTGGATTCAGATCCGGTGACAAGGAAGGCCACTGAAGAACACTGAACTCATTGTCATGTTCATGAAACCAGTTTAAGACGACTTTTGCTTTGTGACATGGTGCATTATCATGCTGGAAGTAGCCATTAGAAGGTGGGTAAATTGTGGCCATGAAGGGATGCACATGGTCAGCAACAATACTTAAATAGGCTGTGGCATTCAAGCAAATATACCGTAGATAGAGACAGACAGACCCATCACAGATCCTGCACTCTTTGAAAAAGTGCTACCTAGAACCAAAAAGGGTTCTTCTTCCACTGTCCCTTTGAAGAAACCTTTTGGGTGCCATGTAGAACCCTTTCCACAGAAGGTTATACAGTACCGTGCGTAAGTAATGGGACAGTGAAGCATTTTTTCTTCTGTTTGGATTTGAAATAAAAACGTAGAGATTTTTATTTTTTATTTGATGTACATATTGGTTTATCATTCAGAAATTACAACACTTTTATGCATAATCCCCCTATTTCAGGCTACACAAAAGTGATAGGACAATTGGCTTGACAAGTGTGTTCGTCAGGTGTGTTCCGTCACATAATTTGTGCAGTCTGCTATTGGTGTCTTGTCAACATGAGGACCAAAGAGATGTTATTGAAAGTCAGGGAAGCCAATATGATGCTGAAATATCAGAAAAAAAATAAACATAGTCAAAACCTTAAACCTACCAAAATCAACAGTTTGGAACTTCATTTCACTTCATTAAAAGGAAAGAAAGCACTGGTGAGCTCAGAAATTGCAAATTACTTAGTAGGCCAAGGAAGACTTCCAGTGGATAACCAAAGAATGCTCACCATGATTGAGAATCATTTATTTACATCTTGTCAGTCCAAGTACAAGTAAATGGCTCCAAACTCATTGGACGGCATTTCATCATACAGCAGGACAATGACCCAAAACATACTGCCATAGGAACTAGGGAATTTTTCAGGGCCAAAAAGTGGAAAGTTGTTGACTGGCCAAGTCAGTCTCCAGATTTAAATCTGTAGATTTAAATCCTATAGAACATGCATTTCATTTGCTCAAGAGGAGACTTAGGGCAAAACATCCTAAAAAAACAACAACAGTCACTGCAACATAGGTCTGGCAGAGCATTACCAGAGAAGATACCCAGCGGGGTCACAGTGGGTCACAGACTTTTGCACTTTTGCATACAAAGGATTGGGGACCAAATACTAAACATGAGTGCTTAATTTAGACATTTGATAATGCAAAAGAAGGAAAAATGCTTGGGCACCAAAATGGCTAGAGCCAGCCCTGATTAACAGAACCTTTATCGAGCGCACAACATCACATTAATGCCCATAGGAAGAATGAGAATAGAGTATCAACAAAATAACCAATTTAACACAATTTAAAACAACATACGTCTGTAAGTTTTAACCATACGTTAACGTGCGTCAAGGACAACGCGGGAGAATGATGCCCGTGATGGGCCTAACCCAAAACTCAAAGAATATCTCGCTGTCCCTCTCCTTAAATATCATTCCCAACAAAGGACAAGGTGTGAGATACATTACAATAGCAAAGGAATTGACAAATGGTGAAAGCTGAAAAATCTGAAACATAGTCAAAACCTTAGACTTGCCAAAATCAAGCACTGATGAGCTCAGCCATTGCAAATGGCTGAGGCTTCACTGCAAGATGCAAACCACTAGTTATTCTTAAAAAGGATAGTCAGGTTACAGTTTGCTAAGAAGTACCTAAAAAGCCTGCAGAGGTGTGGAAAAAAGTCTTGTGAACAGATAAGATGAATATTATCAGAGTGATTGCAAGAGGAAAGTTTGGAGAAAAAAGGATCTGCCCAAGGTTTACAGCATACCATCTCATCTGTGAAACATGGTGGAGGGGATGCTATGGTTTGGGCATGTATAGCTGCCACTAGAACTTGCTAACTTATCATAATTGATGATGTTACTGCTGACAGCAGCAGCAGAATGTATTCTGAAGTGTACAGAAATATCTTGTCTGGTCGAGTAAAAGCAATGCTTCCAAATTCATTGGATGGCGCTTCATCATACAGTAAGACAATGACCCAAAACATACTGCCATTGGAGCTAGGGAGATTTTCAGGGCGAAAAAGTGGAAAGTCCTTGACTGGCCATGTCAATGTTTGGATTTAAATCCTATTGAACATGCATTTCATTTTCTGATGGTAAGATTTTGGGCAAAAAGACCTGGCAAAAAGATGGCTGGCCTGGCAGAATATCACCAGAGAAGATACCCAGCACCTGGTGGGGTCAGTGGGTCCCAGACGGTTATTGCATACAAAGTATTGTCGATCAAATACTAAATATGAGTGCATAATTTCAACCATGTATACCAATACTAGACAAAAGAAAAGAAAAGAATCTAGCAAAAGCAAACTATGTTCTGACAGGGTTTGACTCATCTAATACGACATCAGATCTGGATAGGTTCCTTGATTTCCTCTGAAAGGTGACATAGGCATGAAAACATGTACACAACATCAAGAAGAAACCATTGATTAAAGCCAAATCAATTGACAGAGGCATGGCAGAAAATGTGTGTTGTCTCTTTAAAAGAAATGTTAAAAATCTCTTTGTTTTCCCTGAATGAAACAAAGCACAGGTGTTTAAAAGGCCAGCCCTACCCCTGATTACAATGATCCACACATGGAGACAGCCAAAGCAACAAAGATCAATAAGACATCGCACATGTCACACCAGAATGTGTGTTGGCAAGAGTGTGCCCTTATAGCCAGGATCCACTCACCACCTCTCTGGTCACATCTCCCTGATGTTGGTTATGAAGAACTTTATCAAACGTTTGGATTTGAAATTAAACAATTACTACAAGGTTAAAGTAGAGATTCTCAGCTTTTATTTGATGGTATTTGTATACACATTGGTTTCACCATTTAGAAATTACCCCACTTTTTATGCATAATCCCCCTATTTCAGTGTACCCAAAAGTAACGGGACAGACTTATCAAATGTCCAAATGAAGCAGTCATGTTTAGTATTTAGTGGACAATCCACTAGTATTTAGTGGACAATAACTGCCTGAAGTCTGCAACCCACTAACCCCACCAGACGCTGGGCATCTTCTTTGGTGATGCTCTGCTAGGCCTGTACTGCAGCCATCTTTAGTTGTTGTTTGTTTTGAGGTCTTTTTGCCTAAATTCTTATCATTAGGGAAATGTAATGCATGTTCAATTGAATTTTAATCTGAAGATTGACTTGGCCAATCAAGATCTTTCCACTAGTTGCTATGGCAGTGTTTTGGGTCATTGTTTTATTGTATGGTGTGGCTCCATCCAATGCATTTGGAGGCATTTGCTTGCACTCAAGCAGACAAGATGTTTCTGTGCACTTCAGAATACATTCTGCTGCTGCCGTCAGCAGGTACAATCATCAATTAAGACAAGTTAGCAAGTTCTAATGGCAACTATACATGCCCACACCTAATACCCCCTGCACCATGTTTCACAGATGAGGTGGTATGCTGTAAATCTTGGGCAGATCCTTTTTTCTCCAAACTTTTGTCACTCTAGTCCATGATAATATTCATCTTATCTGTCCACAATACCTTTTACGAGACCTCTGCAGGCTTTTTAGGTACTCTTTTTTAGCAAACTGTGACCATCCTTTTTGATGATAACTAGTGGTTTTTGATGATAAATGTGTCTTCCTCTTAGTTATAAACAAACCAGAATTAAATGCATAGGTCTATGTATGGATGGATGGATGGATGTTCTCATTGGAACAGCTGGAAGACTTTCTCTGCATCCCCGAAAAAACACGCAAGCACGCACGCACGCACGCACGCACGCACGCACGCACGCACGCACGCACGCACGCACGCACGCACGCACACACACACACACACACACACACACACACACACACAGGCATGTTTAAGTTATGCGTAGCCCATGTTTATTAGTTGACTTAGTTGTGGGGTTAGTTTAGATACAGTGCACGATGCAACAAACAGGTACAATATCAGCACACCTCAGCATTGCTACACCCACGTGCTACCACAGGGAACTGGTACCCGCATAGTTAGATATGGTGCTAGTCCCACACCAGAGAGAACTGGTATGTTCCAATTCATTATACGAGGTAACTAGCTAGTAAATTATTAATTACTAGAAAGTGCTCAGTAGTCCTAGGGCTACAAACACAAGCTGACCAACCCTCCTGCAAACAGGGTGCTAATATTTCTCAATATTACCTTGTCAAAGCTAGCCAAGGTTCTCAGCTGTCCGGAAACAACAAGTAACTTAGTTAGCCGTCCGTCCCAAGTGCTAGCTGTAGCCTACACATGTGACCTTGCAAGTTCTAATAATAACCTGAGGAATTATCGTCGAGCTGGGGTCCAACAATAACAAAGAATTGAGAGCTCACAGGTTAGCTTGCTAGCTCAGAGAGTTAACAGGTGCTCAGAAGATGAAAATCGTCGTTGAGCTGAACCGTAGGATTCTATCAGAGACAATCTAACGCCCCGTGAGAATCATAGGCTGAGGTGTAGCCAGCTACAACAACACAACTACAGTACACTTTTCAACCTAATGCCTCATGAGAATCATAGGCTGAGGTGTAGCCAGCTACAACAACACAACTACAGTACACTTTTCAACCTAACGCCTCATGAGAATCATAGGCTGAGGTGTAGCCTGCTACAACAACACAACTACAGTACACTTTTCAACCTAACGCCCCGTGAGAATCATAGGCTGAGGTGTACCCAGCTACAACAACACAACTACAGTACACTTCAGACAGTCAGAGAGTGAAGAGTGGAAAGGATGAAATGGTGCGCTTGTAGCATCCCTTTATTGGGACAGGTGATAGGCGTTGCTATCACTTGCAAGTGTGTACGAGGTGTGATTCTGTGAATCAAGATGTAAATACAGTGCTCTCTGAAAGTATTCAGACCCCTTCACTTTTTCCACATTTTGTGATGTTACAGCCTTTTTCCTCATCAATCTACACACAATACCCCATAATGACAAAGCAAAAACAGGTTTTTAGAAATTGTTGCTAATTTATTCAAAATAAAAAACTGAAATATCACCTTTACATAAATATTCAGACCCTTTACGTTTTTTGTTGAAGCACCTTTGTCATTATTGCGTATTGTGTGTAGATTAATGAGGAAAAAAAATAATTTCATCTATTTTTTAATAAGGCTGTAACATAACATAATACGGAAAAAGTGAAGGGGTCTGAATACTTTCAGAATGCACTGTATGTGCATGTTATAGTCCCATTGTGTGATTGGTGTGTGTTCTGTTTTCTGGCACAGGCCTTAACTGATCCAACAAGTTCACCAATCATCAATGGTGTGATATGAAGTTGATGGATTTTAATGTTACATGCTACACCAGTGCGTGTGTAAAGTGTTGACATTGCGCGGCTGCTGCAGCAGCAACGCAAAATGATTCTTGGAGTGCTGGTATCAATGCTTTTTGGACGCTTAAAAACATATTCAATTAGTTTCATAGTATGGTAAAGTAATAGAAACATAGATTACAGAAATACATACAATAGTGGTACCTGTATGAAAAACAAAGTGATTGTCCTCGTTTATATTTGGAGGTAGAGGACAAACCCCAACTCTAAGATATTCAGACTTGACAAGACTCTCAACATAAAACAATGTACAGAATCCATAAATTAGAAGTTCCTTGCAGAAACAGACTGGGAGGCTATTTCTTCTGCATCCACACGTGCAACTGGTCACGTTTCTGGTGTAAGAGTAAATACTGCCATCTAGGGTTTAGAGATGGTTAACAGGAAATGGATACATTATTTTACGGATGTACTTTAGGCCTACGTTTGAGTAATTTAGCAGAAGCTCTTATCCAGAGCGAAGTCTTTCTTCGGCCTCCATCACCAGGGCCTCTCTCCTCTTGACTGCCACCATATTTTTCTCCATCTCTTTCTCCGTCTGTTTCTTGGCCTTGAGAAATGTCTCCTTCTCCTTCCACATCCTGAGCATTTCTTGCTCCACCTTCTGCCCGTCTCTTTGGATTTTCACGCTCTCCTTCCTCATCATATTTAACTCTGCCTCTGCCTTCTCAGCCTTTCTAAGTATCTCCTTTGAGGACTCCTTCTCTTTCTCAATCTCCATCATGAGGATCTTGATCCCACTGTCTATCTCCTCCCTCTCCCTATTGAACTCATTCCTGTCCTCCTGTAGTCTTTCTGCCTTTCTGGCCAGGATCTCCTCCTCCCTCTGCCTAACTTTTTGGTCCCTTCTCTTTTGTTTCTCATATTCCTCTATCTTTTTCTCAAACTCTGCCTTCTCTGTCTTAATCCTCAATACTCATATATATTTTCACCTCCATTGTTTTTATGCACCTACAGTTGATAGAACACAAACAAAAATGATTGAAATAATCTCCACACACCCATACTATAATGCAACAGGAATGTCAGAAAGATTCCCCAAATGAGAATGGTATAACAATCTTTGAGTTTGCCCTTCTGAGTCAATCAGTCAACAAATACCAGTACACCGATTGGCAGCAAAGAAATGTTATTATCTATAATGTGCGTTCGGCTGGTGTCATAATGGGTTTGGAATGACTATCATGGTAATTCACTGCCTAACAACTCTTATCAGCGTTCGATGCAATGGTTCGAAGTGACTTGGTCCTGTCAGAGGCCTATGTTAGAGTCAGCAAAAGCTTCCAGTGTGGGTTGGCTGGCTATGTTTGTTGACACGCCTTGAAATATAGCCTACAATTGTGGCCAACAGGTCAAATATCAGTGGCCATATAATGGGCACATTTTATTAACTGGAATCGGCCTGGTACAGGTAGGAGCCTATAGGCTAATAAGCAGAAGACCTCGGCAAAATTAAAATAGCCCTAATTCAATTCATGCATTTAGGTCTCTCATAATAATAATAAAAAATATATTTTATTTGGAATGTGTTTTTCATTTGTAGCCGACAATTTCAAAGCCTGTGCAGTTGAGTGCAATAGACACACAAACAAAAACACAAACAAAACACTAACAACAACAAGAGGACAGGACCTAAAGGAAGGCCTTTCTAAAGATGTGAGTTTTTAGGCATATAGAAATATCCAACGCTGAATTCGACTTAATGGGAATATCATCTCCTAGTGACAGATATCTCTCAGTGACATTTTTTACGCGTCCCTTGTCCAAATGCTGTAAAGGTAGTCGGCCTATGCCGTCTCAAGTATTTACAAATACAAGTGTTATAAAACTATACTATATGTCAACTATACTACATCTCTGGCCTACATTAGCCTACCTCAGTCAGTAGGCTGTGTATAAGCGCCGAATCTTCCGGTTATAATCTCTTTATATCTCACTCTGGTAATACTGATTGCACAGGTTCAGGTTGCGTCTTAGCTCGTTATGCCACTAAACTAAAAGTTCAAGAACTTTGTGTATTATTGCAGAACATTCTCAATTCTGTGTACATATCAACGTCATAATGATACCAATAGCAACGCATTTTGGGTGGAATCCTAACTCCAAATCCGCGCGCGTAAATCTTGCATTCATGTCAATGGGAAATTGATTCGATTTACACGCGGATCTCGAGTTAGGATTCCACTGCAATACACATTTAAGTTTAAGTTCATTTGAATTTATAGTGCATTTTACCCACAATATACGGCTTACACAAAAGTAGCCTACAAGACAAATACAACATTTGAAAAAACATATTGCATAGAATCAAATTTGGGGATATACAGGGGTTTTTTCTTTATAAAGTACATTACAAACATAAAGTCTCATAAAGTACATTACAAATACGAAACAATTATTAGTCCTATTTTTTATTAGTAATAATAATAAGTATTTTATATTTAATACAAAATAGATTAAATGGTGAAATTGGTGTGTATAAATATAATAAACTTGACTCATAATTCGTATAGTGCTGTTTTTGGAGTAATTACTAATTACTAGTAATTACTAGTGTGTGCGGACTGCGCTCTCTGTCCCGTCTTTCTGCTGTGGGGCAGCGGAGCACTCTGCCCCATCGTTGCGAGGGGAACAACGTGAGCGTGATTGGCGTAAGCAGGGAAAACCTCACGCAAATTATATTGGGTATGAATTCTGCCTAGCAACAGGTGGCGAAAAACTATTAAACGCTAATGTCGTTAACGTGGTCTGACATGACAGGAAATAATCACAAAGCAATTCAGTTCATCTACTGTACGTCTATCGCTAATGCTAGCTAGCTAAAGTTTTCACAATGAATCGTGTAGATTATTTGTTGACCATGCGGTTCAGTACATTGCCTTTGGAAGAGAAGTTGGAGATAAAACGTTTAGGGCCAACAGGAATGGTTTGACAAAAAGAGATGGCTAACCGCTACCACCTCGAAACATGCGCTGTTCTGTTTCCCATGTATGATTTTTGGTGGAGACTATTTGGGCATCGGCTGGATTCAAAGACATTATACATCTGTCAGAACAGAACAGACACCAGCGACTGAACGGCCGTGACATGATTTCCATTGAAAATGCATTGATCCAGGGACAGATGGATTTCAACAGTAAAGTCATCGAGAGGTTTGCTGAAGCAACGAACCGCCGCGCTACTTTCCTATTCAAGTGAGCGGGTCTGTTTGGACATGTATGACAAATGGACAATGCGCCGTTCACTGTAGACTATATTGCTTTTGTTTTGTAGTCATTTTAAACGTTATACTACCTGTGATATAAAGTGGAGGACTAAATGTTACGTATAGGCCTAATATCTAGACCGTTGATGGGCACACTTGTTACTTGTCGCTTTCAGAACCCTGGACTGGGCTCCGGCTGTATATTCATATAGTTCCGTTAATTAGCCTAGCCTACTTTCCGTGATTTAATGTGACTTTTGTAGTGTGTTATAGCCTCTGCACTGATGATATTTATTTCACATTTAAAATAATACAATTGATAAAACCTGATTAAACTTTCCTACAAGTTAACGATGTGCCGAATGCTTGTATTTTGATTAAACATGCAAGTTATTGAAGACACTTGTCTGTCTCATCTTTTTACTTTGTTGCAGTATAGGCGTTCTGTGTCGCGCTGAAGCGTATGAAGTGTATTCAGTTATGGGGTTTACTGTACATACTTTTTCTCTGCACTGTTCCTGCTGCAGAGGATGCGTAAACGATTTTCCCATGTTGTTTTTTGGTTGTGGCCTGTGTTTATACATTTAGGCTATTAGTTGTATCCTACTTTTCAGTTTTACAAGTCAAATCTTATGACAGATGAGATGGCACTTCAACCGATAAAATGCAGGTACATTTTGACTAATGCTGCACTACGATACCCATAGATAGACCCAATACATTGGTAACTGCACTACTTATACAGCTCATATACTGCTTATACTGTTCATACTGCATTCTATATTTATTCTGCTTATAATGTTACTGTTAATACATATATTGCTTATACTGCACTACTTATACTGCTCATATACTGCTTATACTGCTCATATACTGCTTATACTGCACTACTTATACTGCTCATATATTGCTTATACTGCTCTACCTGTATATATTGTTCACATTGCACTTTTCTGCTTTTTTGCACTTCTGGTTAGACGCTAACTGCATTTCGTTGTCTCTGTACTTGTACTCTGCACAATGACAATAAAGTTGAATCTAATCTAACACCTATTTATTGTCATGTTTTGATGGCATGTTGTTCATTCTCATGTTATGATTTAGTTTGTGATTATACACACGTTTTTAGCGTGATGATAGAGACCCACTACCAGACGAGTACAAAACATACACAAGTCACATGCAAATCCCTGCACTGCAGACGACAGACAACAACTGTCTCTGTACAACGAGTCCTGGACCTCCACTAATAGACAGATACAAAGAGAGCAGCATACAGTAGCAGCAGAGCCCAGAGGCGAGGCGAGGCAAGGCAAGGCAAGTTTATTTATATAGCACATTTCATACACAGAGGCAATTCAAAGTGCTTTACGTAAAATAGATAAAAAGGAAAGAGCATGAAAGAAAAATTAGAATAAAAACGCATAAAAGACATAAAAAAAGAATAAAAGTCACAGTGCATTTTAGGGTCACAGTGCAATTATTAGCGCCAATTTAGTTTCAATTTAAGGCAAAAGCGAAGCCCTTTTTTTTTTTTTTTTCATTTTTGAAAGTAGCCAGTGTTGGGGCTGATCCTAGATCTATGTGTAACATAATAACTGAGAGACCTGCAGCAGGGCAGGTCCTCATCACTGGCTGTCTGCTTTGAGCTGGTTGTCGTTGGACTCCTGGCAGCGGGACAGCAGCTTGAGTTTGATCGGCCGTATGGGCATCAGAGTGTTCTGTAGGTCCATCTCAATGGGGATCTGGTGAGAGTTGACACACAGTTAAAGTATGAAGGAACGAGTAAAACAGATGTCAGCGTTACACTATGAATGTTACCTAATACAGTGTCACTGTTACGTTCGGGTAGCATTGCACTATAAATTCAAATAAACTCAAACTCCTGGACAACCTCTCTTGGGTCGACATACATTAAAATGGCCCTATGAAGTCTCGAGGGAGTTTTGCAGAAATACAAATAGCTTTTTTTTAAATCTCACACTTCCATCATTTAGTAGGTAGCCTATACTGAGGATGATTGGCGCCTAGTACTGAAAAATGCAATCTGGGAAATTAAATGGGGAGTACATACTCATGCAGTACGCAAGTACAGAATTGTAGTATGGGGGTTCAAACCCGGGTCTCCCATGTGGAAGACACAAACGCTACTATTAAGCCAAGAGGACATCCTCAAGGTCTGAGGGCGACACTTCAGTTTACATGTCTCAGGCAGGGCTACCTCATCACGCGAGTGTGATTCCAAAATCACCTCTGCTACATATAGAAACGCAACAAAGTCATAGGTACAAAATTATATTTACAATCATTGTATCATTATTTTGTCTCACATCTGTCTCTTTGCAGACGGTGAAGTTGAACCTCTGTAGAATCTCCACCATCGCCAGTTTCATCAATACCAGAGCGAATCGCACGGATACAGTTCCGTGGGCCCAACCCGAACAGCATGTAGGTGTATGGGTCGATGCTCTCCTTGTTCTCCTTACTGAACCTACACACGGAGAGTTCAGAGGAGGAGGGGTTAAAGAACATATCAATTAAATCACAGTAATATGATGGTTATTGTCAGAAAACGTGTTCTTTATTTGAAGGAGAAGACAAACTACTTCTTAATTTTAGCTATATATTTATATGTCAAAATTCTAGACTTGTACAAGGACCACTTTTGGCGAAGAAAATCACAGTCAGCAAGCTGTTAATCTGTAACCAACCTTCCAAAAATGGATACATTCAAAATGTCAAACCAAGCATTTTACAGTAAACAGAATGATTATGATTGGCTATTTGGTTGGGGAGGAGCCGCGGTTTAGACTTGGCTCTCCTCCCGTTGGTGTTTTAGGCTGGTCCCAGCCCCTGACACACGATCCGTTCCAGGTAGAGATATCGCCGGTCCGTTCCCTCTGGGGAACGAGTTGACCTGCTGAAGAAAACATACACCTACTCTGATTTGTCCTAGCCTAGTATTTTTCCATTACATCATTCTTATGTTATGTGTGTGTTGGAGCATCTATCTTGATGACCTGACCCTTACCTCTTCATGTATTAATCCAAGTACCATGGAACTAATGCTTGATTCATCTCATTTAATGCTTGATTCATCTCAACAGGCCATCACATTAGTAAATTTCAGATGATTAAAAAACATATAAATTCAATTGATTTGCATATGGAATATCAAATACAATTAGTAAATTTAATCACCCTAAATAAAGAACTGAATAGCTTTATTTACTCGTCTGCTATTGAGCATTATGATGCAACTGTTTTTATAAAAATAATTTCTAACAAAACCCTCCTTTCACACCTTTTAAGGTGTGAACCAAAAATAAATTGTTTTTTATAAAAAATTCTCAACAAAACCCTCCTTTCACACCCCTTAAGGTGTGAACTAAACCTTTACCACAGGAGTCTTGGGTGTTGCGGTCTCAGGCTCTGCCTCCACCTGCCGTACCTGGTTAGACAAAACTCGAGACAAGTTAGTCAATGCATTCATGTAGTCATTGCAATTTATGTGCCAAATGTCTAAGGACGGCAGGTGGCCTCCATGTCTTGGAGGACCTGGCATTTGAGCGACCTGTCAACAACTCATTGGGCGTTAGATGTGTTTTGCTGTTTGATGAGTTCCTCATCAACATCAGTGCTAGGGGAAGTGCATCTAGCCATGTCAATCTGGTGTCATGGCATACTGGTTGGGAATGAGTTCATTCCTTAGCCATTTTACTTCAGTGCTGGCTGTCTCTTTTTTACAGGGAGTGGCTTCCACCCACTTAGTGAGCCTATCCACCATTACTAGTAGGTATCTGTAGCCTTTCACTCTGTTGTCTGCACCCATATCTGATGTCCTTGAATGGTGCGTCTGGTACTGGGAACTTTCCCATGGGACACTTGTAGACCATCTTTGGGTCGTGGTCATTGCATGTGTCACATTCTGTCACATAGTTTTCCACCATGCTGGTCATGTATGGATGAATTTTGATTTTAATCAAATTAGTGTCAATCACCGGCCTGTATAGATGGGGTCAAGCAGTAGTTCCAAAACTTGAACACTAGATGGAGCCAAACAATAGTTTAGCCAATAGATGCTAAATATGAAAACAAGATGGAGCCAAAACAGTAGCTTAGCCAATAGATGCTAAATATGAAAACGAGATGGAGCCAAAACAGTAGCTTAGCCAATAGATGCTAAATATGAAAACGAGATGGAGCCAAAACAGTAGCTTAGCCAATAGATGCTAAATATGAAAACGAGATGGAGCCAAAACAGTAGCTTAGCCAATAGATGCTAAATATGAAAACGAGATGGAGCCAAAACAGTAGCTTAGCCAATAAATGCTAAATATGAAAACAAGATGGAGCCAAAACAGTAGCTTCTAAGCTTGAACATTAAATGGATTCAACCACTAGTTACTCCATTTTAAGGAAGTAACGAGACAAAGAAAACTTTTCAGGGTGGGGCCGGCCTCCCACTTACTGAACAACCACAACAACAGTAGAGTCAACAACTACTAGAGACAACAACAACAACTCTCGCACAATTTCTATAACAGTTTACACCAATATGTTTACACCAATATGTTTACACCAATATGTCACTTTCTTTTACTTTCAAACACAATTACTCTCCAAACTCTCTCACCTCCCTCAGCTTCAATGCTTTACCTATTCACACAACCTGGCTATACGCTCTCTACTCATAACAAGATTCTAACACACAACAAAATTTACAGGACTTTAACCTGAGGGATTTTAACCCAAATAAAAGAAAACGATTTACAGGCCTTCCACCTGAGGGATTTTAACCCAAATAAAAGAAAACGATTTACAGGCCTTCCACCTGAGGGATTTTAACCCAAATAAAAGAAAACGATTTACAGGCCTTCCACCTGAGGGATTTTAACCCAAATAAAAGAAAACGATTTACAGGCCTTCCACCTGAGGGATTTTAACCCAAATCAAAGAAAACGATTTACAGGCCTTCCACCTGAGGGATTTTAACCCAAATAAAAGAAAACGATTTACAGGCCTTCCACCTGAGGGATTTTAACCCAAATAAAAGAAAACGATTTACAGGCCTTCCACCTGAGGGATTTTAACCCAAATAAAAGAAAACGATTTACAGGCCTTCCACCTGAGGGATTTTAACCCAAATAAAAGAAAACGATTTACAGGCCTTCCACCTGAGGGATTTTAACCCAAATAAAAGAAAACGATTTACAGGCCTTCCACCTGAGGGATTTTAACCCAAATAAAAGAAAACGATTTACAGGCCTTCCACCTGAGGGATTTTAACCCAAATAAAAGAAAACAATTTACAGGCCTTCCACCTGAGGGATTTTAACCCAAATAAAAGAAAACGATTTACAGGCCTTCCACCTGAGGGATTTTAACCCAAATAAAAGAAAACAATTTACAGGCCTTCCACCTGAGGGATTTTAACCCAAATAAAAGAAAACGATTTACAGGCCTTCCACCTGAGGGATTTTAACCCAAATAAAAGAAAACAATTTACAGGCCTTCCACCTGAGGGATTTTAACCCAAATAAAAGAAAACGATTTACAGGCCTTCCACCTGAGGGATTTTAACCCAAATAAAAGAAAACAATTTACAGGCCTTCCACCTGAGGGATTTTAACCCAAATAAAAGAAAACGATTTACAGGCCTTCCACCTGAGGGATTTTAACCCAAATAAAAGAAAACGATTTACAGGCCTTCCACCTGAGGGATTTTAACCCAAATAAAAGAAAACAATTTACAGGCCTTCCACCTGAGGGATTTTAACCCAAATAAAAGAAAACAATTTACAGGCCTTCCACCTGAGGGATTTTAACCCAAATAAAAGAAAACAATTTACAGGCCTTCCACCTGAGGGATTTTAACCCAAATAAAAGAAAACAATTTACAGGCCTTTCACCTGAGGGATTTTAACCCAAATAAAAGAAAACAATTTACCCAAATAAAAGAGAATTTTGACATATATTGCTTTGATTGTTAAATTTTCATCGTATACATAGATTTCTAAATTTGGTAGTTGGTTTACTCTTACCTCCTCCACACTCACAGTCTACAGTATTCAAAGTTAACTATGCAGAATTCGGTTTATAACAACAGGTTTCTGCTTACCTTTTTGTTTTTGGCCAGCCTCTGTGAGTGTTGAGGGGTTACAAGAAAACAACTCCGTCTGGCTTCCGTCTCCCGGACTTCGCCGTCGGTTCAATTCGGTCCAATTTCTTCTCTTCAAATCACGTCGGGACGTCACCAAATTTGTGAGAAAACGTGTTCTTTATTTGAAGGAGAAGACAAACTACTTCTTAATTTTAGCTATTTATTTATATGTCAAAATTCTAGACTTGTACAAGGACAGAGAATATAGTATACACTTTGTGACAAAAAGTGATGACGTCACATAAATTTAATCATCGAAAATAATACTTGAAAATTATAAGTCCCGCCCCCTTTGGGGGCGGACGCCCCTTTGGAGGTGTACGCCCCTTTGGGGGGCGGATGTGGTGTGCTGATGAGGGTGGCCCAATGAGACGCGTGTTTCCCGGGGATAAGGTGTATGTATATATATATGAGCATGGGTGAGATCTGTAGTAGTTGAGGCTATATGACAGTGTCTAAAATGGCGTCTACAAGTATGATGTGGGAATTGACGGATGGTAGTGTAGTGTATGTAGAGTTTGCATCTGGAGGTGCACACCCCTATGCGGACATATACGCTTTCGAAAAAGAATCAGAGAATCGTCTGAGAATCTATTCATCAAAATTCGATACATTGAAGGCTTACATCTTGGAATTCATCCGCTACATGCAATCTGTGCACGACACACAAAGTGTGCCCCTGGAGGGTATGAAAGCTTCTATAGAGATGGGCGTGGATCTTAGAG
Source organism: Argentina silus (assembly GCF_951799395.1). NCBI lineage: Eukaryota > Metazoa > Chordata > Actinopteri > Argentiniformes > Argentinidae > Argentina > Argentina silus. Next base: position 31,879,737 of record NC_139657.1, read on the forward strand.
TACCGTGCCGTAACCCGCAGGAAGCTTTTCTTGTTGACTGTTCAAGATCTCACATATGGCTGTTGGTGCGATTCCAGACAGAGGCAGAGTCTTCTGAAAGACCAAAGACGGTGATGGAGAAAGAGCGCTACTGGCCTATTAAACTGGCGTTCAAAGTGGTAGACTTCTCAACCTTGAGAAATCTCCTGAAATCTATCACTGGGTTTTTCAAGCTGGAAAGTCAGAGACAGAGACTCCTCCAGCTGGCAAAAAGTCTGAACACGTGCTCAGGTAAACGGATCTCAGGCCCTTCCAGGCGTTTAACCCCTAGATCTCGGTCTGACTTAGAGTTATGCAGTCGTAATCTTTTTCCTGAAGACACGCTTGAAACAGATGGTGTTGAATCATAGTAAATCGGGCTAGACACCTCTACTATCCAGTCCTACTAGACACGCCTACTAGACACATGCCCCTTACCCCGCCCCCTCACCTACAATCTATATAAGAAGTTTGGAAAAACGAGTTTGTGCGACAATACTTATTACTTCAACATGGCTGATTTTTTCACAGTCAACGATTTGCCATCCTCAAGTGAAGACGAAGGCTACTCTACAGGTGGGGAATGTAAACCCTTAGAATCTCAAGATGAAGAGTCTAAGCTTCTCAGCTATCTTCCGAGCCTTTCTCAGGAATCTAGCGGCTACGCTGATTTGTATAAACCGGTTCTTGAAGACTACCGGAATGCCCAGACGGACGACCTCACAAGGTGGAAAGCCCTAGAGCCTCAGAGCGATTCCGAGGAGCCTATTACCCCGGTCACCTACTCACCCGTCTCACCCGACAGCGACGCGTCAAATACTCTGTTCGAGACTCTTGAATTCCCCGTCAGAAGATATAGGCCGTATACCGGCAGGCCTACATTCGACAAAGGACCCGGTCTATACACCCCCGGAGGTCAGGCTTCAGATTTTGCAGCCCCTGTGGCTGAAGATCATGCTGTCCTCAACGGCCATCAGACACCTCCGACTCGCCTAGCCTGCAAGTACCAGGGTCCGCTGGGTCTCAGAACGAACCCTCTGCGGAAGCTAGCATCACTGCCCAGGGGACACCTCAGAACACTCCCATGGTTGATCCGATGGTTGTAGAGGTTAAAGAAATTCTAGAGAACCGGCTTCAATCTCAGCGTCAGGATGTTGATGTTTTTCTGGACACGGTGAAGGCCGGCGTAGCCATGGTGTTAACAATGGTGATAGACGTTCAGATGAAAAACGAATGTTATGGGTGTAAAACCGGTCATCCAAGCCAACGACGACATTCTTGTCTGTACCCTCTAGAGAGTGATTACTTTTACCACAACTTTGAGGCGCTGATGACCGCCCTGTGGACGTGGAAATTTCTCCCGACTCTTATGGTTGCTCTGGAGACGGTTGGATTAGGGGGAATAGCAACCGGCCGTGTTCAAGGAGCAGCCGAGGCCTTTCTATACGGTCTGAAGTATGAAGAAAACATCCAGGGGAAACTTAAAGAAATCATTGATGCGTATGTGGGGGTTAACAGGGACCGGGATCATATGATAGATGAACTCGTATCCTACTGGAATAGTGTTGAAATAGTTCACACCCTCTTTTGAACAAGTCTAAACTGTTCAAAAATGGGGAATGCTTTCAGACTATTCTTTAACTTTTTAAATTCCGCTTCAGGTCATCCTGGGGTCAGCTCTCTTGTAAAACGGGCTATTGCTAATCGGGTTAATGATGAATCTTTATTTCAAACATGTAGCGATGTTGACATTGAACAAGTTGTCCGTTTTGAGAGGTCATTGGAAATTGTGAGAGATTGTGTGTCTTTTAACCGTTGGAAGGAATTGGTGTATATTGGTTCAAATGCCTCCGATGCGGAGAAATTTGAAAAAACATTAGATGGAATTATTAGAGAAGTGTCTATGCATAGCTTCAAATTTAGTCATTTCATGGTGTTGTATACCTATATAATTGATGTAGCAACATATCGCTTTAAGAATGGTCTAGCATTTGATGTTGATAGGGCCCTAAATGTCTTACACACTTCTGTGGGGATGTATTAAAAACTTGTATTAATCATTCAAATGTAATGACATGTAATCATTCAGATGTAATGACTTGTAATCAATAAATAATTATGCAAAATTGACATTGTACTCAGATCTCGCTTGATTGCTAGTCGTCATGACCTCGAAAAAGGCCGAGCGTGTAATGAAGAGAATATATTATGACCCGGCACACCCTGGATCTTTTGGAGGGGTAGAAAAACTTCAAAAAGCCGTCGAAGAGCAGACGGCTGAAAAAGTTAGCGGTGATCAAGTACGAGAGTGGCTGTCTGGTCAAGAGGCGTATACCTTACACAAAACGGCTAGAAAAACCTATGCTAGAAATCGTTTTTTTGCGCCACGTCCTATGTATCAATTTCAAGCGGATCTTTGCGATATGGGTGCACTGTCTGAAGACAATGATAATTTTAAATTTCTGCTTACAGTAATAGATGTATTTTCAAAAAAAGCTTATGCACGCTCTTTAAAAAACAAGACGGCCGTCGTAGTTGCGGAGGCCTTTGCAGCAGTCTTAGAAGAGAGCGGTATACCAGTTAAAATCCAAACGGATGCTGGAAAAGAATTTTTTAACCGTATCTTTGAAAAACTAATGAAGAAACATAATATTCAACACTTTGCAACGGGTAGTGATTTGAAGGCGTCAGTCGTGGAACGTTTTAACCGTACGCTGAAGACAAAGATGTGGAGGTTTTTCACAGCTAAGAACACCCGCAGATATATTGATGTGATTCGGGATTTGCTTGATAGCTATAATAATAGTTATCATAGCAGTATCAAAATGAAACCTGTTGAGGTAACATCCTCCAATAGCATGCAAGTCTTTGAGAATTTATACGGGACTTTACCTCTGAACAGTATGACCCCTGTGTTTAAATTCAAAGAGGGTGACATTGTGCGGGTTTCCAAATACAGGGGGATATTCGATAAAATGTACGAACAATCATTCACTGACGAATACTTTATCGTTAACGAATGTATCCCTAGACTCCCGCCCGTTTATAAATTAAGGGATATAAAAGGTGAAATTCTTACTGGCACGTTCTATGAAGCAGAACTGCAGAAGGTGAGAATCACCTCTGACACAGTCTTTCGGGTAGAAAGGATTTTAGACAAGAAAATTCAAAAGGGCCGGAAGATGGTTTTAGTCCACTGGCAAGGTTGGCCTAGTCAGTTTGACTCATGGCTCCCGGCTAAAGAGGTCATGGAGCTCGGGAGGAAGAAAAACAAGAAGCCAAACTAGAAGAAGCAAGGATGGAGGAGCGAGAATCTTTCTATGTGACTCTCCCTTCAAATGCATGTCACAGCGTTTACCCTAGCAATAACAGTTCAAATTATACGATAACGCTGTCTCACCCTATAGAGTTACATGGACCTTATGAGGTGGCGTTAGCCGAGATAATGTACTGTCATACCTGGAATAATATTTTAAGTTTAGAAGATACCTATGACCTGAAAGACCATTCGAGACCGCGGGACCCTCCATTCTACCAGAAAATCCCTACAGGCTATTATGACAGTGTCGATGCGATAGTGAAGGAGATAAATGCCGTATTTAAGAAACAAAAAACAGATCTACTTTTATATTACAGTTCTATACATAAAAGAATTTCTATATTAGGACCTGACAAATATTCTCTCAGGTTCAAGGCTCCACTAGCCTACATGCTAGGGTTTGAACCCGACGCTTGGACACGGTCGGGTGGAAAACCGTTGAGTAAATATCCCAGCGATATTAATGCGGGGCAGTATAATGTTTTCGTCTATACGAATATCGTGGAAGCACAGCATATTGGTGACTATACGGTTCCTCTTCTAAGAATCGTTAAAAAAGAAGGATCTTACGGGGATGTAATCACTCTCTCCTACAGCAGGCTACACTACGTTACTGTTAATAAACAGCGCATTCAGGATATACAGATTGAGCTAAAAACGGATTTAAACAAGCCGATTCGATTCACATACGGGAAGACAATTTGCAAGCTGCACTTTAAACCCAAGTCTCTCATCTGAATCTATAGAACAAAGCAAAAACAGCAGCAAAAATAAAATAAAAAAATGGATTCACAAAGATTTGTGAATTATTACGTAAACCAAACAGGGCGCGGCAGTCTAAGTGGGTTTGTAGGTACTCCTGTGCAATATGGTCGAGGGTTAGGGTCTATCTTAAGTAGGGCGTTCAGATTTGTCCTACCGTTTCTTAAGCGCGGCGCATATATAGTTAAACCGCATTTGAAAACAGCAGCGAAGGGGATAGCATCTGACGTTGTGGGGGCCGTAACCCGTCATATCGCCGATCGCGCCAGCAGGTCTCAGGAAGGATCTGGAATAGGACGCCTTGCCAGAGGAAGAAGAAGAAAAAGATCTGTGGCATTGTTAGAGCATCGCACCTCTAAGAAACGCATATCAAAAAAACCCAGAAAGTCTAAAAAACAAACTGACGGAAATATATTCTAAAAATAATAAGAATAAGAATAAGAAGAATGTCTCTTGTACATCATCTCTCAGCAGAGTGCACCAAATCGGAACTTGACCTTTTTGCACCGCCCATGACCCAATTGTCTATAGAACAAAGCGGTTACGTGGAGATCCATCCTCTAAACTCTATTGTGGATCAAGAGGTTCTGGATTTTCAGATATCAGGAAGTGGAAGTGCATATCTAGATCTAAACTCAACATTGCTATATCTACGACTCAAGATTACCAAGGCTGATGGAACAGATCTGGGGGGCGGTGATAATTGTGGAATAATACAATACCCCTTAAATACTATATTCTCCCAGGTAGATGTTAGTCTAAATGATGTTCTCATTAGCTCATCGTCCGCTACACATCCTTACAGATCTATTATTGAAACTCTGCTCAACTTTTCAAAAGAAACCTTGGAGAGTCAGTTTTCCGCGGGTCTATGGTACAAAGATGAAGGTGTAGATTTGGACTCTGTATCTATTGCCGCTGATGGTCCTAACACAGGACTTGTTAAGCGCGCGAGCTTCTGTCGAGATTCACGCGCATTCGAAGTAATGGGACCTCTACACAGTGACATATTTTTCTCCGAAAGACTCTTGTTAAACAATGTCGATGTTCGTTTGAAACTGGTGAAAGCCAAAAGTGCTTTTACACTGGTGTCAGCTGCTGACCAGGAGTATGCATTAAAAATCCTATCTGCAAGTATTTTTGCGAAAAAAGTACAGGTTTCACCCGATGTCATGTTAGGACATTCGGCTGCTCTGATGAAATCCAATGCGTTATACCCTATAAGCCGGGTAGTCGTTAAGAATTATACAATCCCTAGAGGCTCCCGGGTGTGCGCGCAAGACAATTTATATTTAGGGAGGCTCCCTAAATATATAGTAGCGGGATTAGTTGATCATCGAGCTTTCGTAGGGGCAAGAGATAAGAACCCTTTCAAATTCCATCACTCGGATCTTGAATATCTCAGTCTCAGTGTAAATTCACGCTATATTCCCGCAAAACCCTACCAACCCCACTTTGACACCCATCAGAGTGTTCGAGAATTTTACAACTTATATGTGGGTACAAACCGACATATCAGAGACTCTCCGCTCTGCATCAACCGTGACAACTTTGAAAATGGATACTCGCTGTTCCTGTTCAATTTGTCAAGGGATGATGAATTAGACAGCGAGGCTCTCTCACCCTCGGTGCATGGCACATGTCGTCTGGATTTAAGATTCAGAATAGCCCTCCCTCAGACAATGACCCTGATAGTGTACGCCTGCTACGACAGTGTTATAGAGATAAACTCAAAGCGTCAAGTCCTGATTGACTATTAAAAAAAAAAAAAGAAAAAAAAAGTGGAAACCTTTAAACCTGATAAAAGGATGGATAACCATCAGCTGGAGTCTATATTAAAGCCAATTTTAGGTGATGCTTTTGCCGGTGTTTGGCCTAGTGATTTACTACCCTCCAAGATAGCTAGACGCCCCAGCTATCTAGTCGTTAACACGCACGATCAGAACCGAGAAGGCGAACATTGGGTGGGTATGATTATCGAAGCTGAACCTGACAAGGCAACATTTTTTGATTCATATGCAAATCCTCCAGATCACAGATTCTACCCTGAAGCGTTTATGCGTTTTCTATCAAGGAATGCTCAAGAAATACTCTATAACAAACAGAAGGTTCAAGATGATTATTCAACGACTTGTGGAGCCCATGTAGTATTCTACCTATGTCATCGATTTAAAGGACTCTCCTTTCAAGAAACAATGCGATTGTATTCAGATCATTTAAAAAAGAATGATGTTATGGTCAGCAAGTTTGTCAAGAAATATGCTAAATGTATTTCACGGATGAAGACTGTTAAAATGTATAATCAGAATGCCTGCTCTTTAAAACTGTTTAATGAGTGTTATAATTGTCATGAATGAATACTCTTTTCGAACATATATTAATTTCAATAAATCATTTTATTGATTAAAACATCATACAGTCTGTTTGAATTCATTTTTTTCGATTGAAATCTAACCATCTAGAATGGATGGGTGTAGAGAGTTGCCATTCGGTGGGCGTTGACCATTCAGAGTCTGCAGGTGTAGCCATCTGTAACATGTCCATTGTTTTTTTTTTAGAAGGGGTCATGGCGTAAGACAAGTCTAATAATAATGATGTTGACAATGGAGATTTTTTTTTTTTTTCTCCACGGTTTCTCTTGCTATGACGTATCTGAGGAATTGATTCACTCGCGGTTTTGGAGGGTTTAAGGCGTAATTGCTGGCGAGCGTGTGTGTTCGTAACCGTTGTGATTGGAATATTTAATTCGGAAATTGTATTTAAAAAAACATCCCAGCCTCGCGGTAGAGTTCCGGAATGGAACCGACGGTTTGACAACGTCTTCATCAAATCGAAAATATGAGATCCTTTAATAGGGCTATCCTGGACAATTATCTCGCCTGAACGATTCCAACTTAGAAGGTTTGATTGACGAAGCTTCTGCAGAATGTAGGCGGCGTTTTTTCGATTGCGAGAACCTATATTCTCCAAAATCTCCTCCTCCAGGGTGTCTGAAGCTTCTTCCTCCTCCCCCACTCTTATGTAGCCCTCATCGGCTTCACCTGATTTCTCAGAGGGTTTGTCAGGTAGTTTAAAAACGATTTCGCGATCTTGAGTCGCCCCCTTGCGGTGCAAGGTTAGATATTTATCGAGTAAATCATTGAACTGCTTGGCTTTAGTATGCGAGTCAACACTTGTCTGTTTCAGAACTCGTTCCATATTGTTTTGCAAGACATGTTGGGCTCGCTCGCCAATGCTCTGTGAACTCTTTTGGGTTAAATTATCCAGCTGTTGTGGAGAAATCATGTACATTTTATTAAACGCAGACATGCCCAGAATGTCTCTGACTATCTCTGCCGAGAGAACAGACTAGTTATAAAGGGTAGGGCTGTCGCTAATAAGGGCAATAGGAAGCCCCCCGATTGCGTCAGCACTTTCCGCTTGTGTTTAAATCCGGTTTTACGCTGGGCAAAAAGCTTGATAAATTTTTTCTGTTTTTTTAATTTAGTGAACTGTCCAGGGGTGAGAGGTATGTTTCCCTTCAATATGTTTAAAGCAATCTCACACAGGGCTAGTATGAGATCTTCCGACCCCCTACATAGAAAACTTCTTCTCTCCGAGGGTTTTAGAGCGAGCAAAGCTTTTAAAATGGGAAGGTTTCTTTTCATCCGTTGAGACATGGTTTATTTATTTAAAAAGTCTCTTGTCACTTTTTAGTTTGATAGACCACCGGCCACTCTCCAGGGAGTATTCCACTCCTCAGTCTTAGGGGTTCTGGACAATTAGGACGCAGGTCAACGATTAAATATGTATACGGTTCCCTTGTAGCATCTTCATAACTTTCTAAAAAGAATTTTTTCAGGCCGGGATACATTTGTTGAGCTAAAACCCGGATCTGCATTTTATCACGTGGTGATTTAAACAGCACCATGTAATTAGTGTTTAAACTAATCGTGCGCGAATGTTTCCCTTGATTAAACAAATTCTGAAGCAGATAAAATACGCTCAATTTTTTATGATGGCGATATTCTGTGAACGCTTTCATTAATTCTTCATGATTGCCCCCCACATCCATGGAGTCATCTACCACTAAAAGATTGTGTTGGTTCCGTGGGAATAGATTTTCATCATTAAAGTTTGCGGGAATACCTTCTACAAATTCGATATTGACATTTTGACTGAGCTCGTCATACATTGGCTGATATGAAGAGTATGCCCAGATTATACGAGCCGGCACTTTTGAAAATGTACTCTCCATGTTTTCAAGTAATTGTTTTACAAAAAAAGTTTTACCTGAGCCACTAGGCCCCACTATTAGCATGCTACATGGCATTTGGAATGCCAGATCGACAGTCACATCCATTCTTACAACTGTACTAAAACAGACTAACCGCATGGTTAACGATGAACCCTGATTATATCCAGCCCAGAATATGTAAAAAACGACGAGGTGGGGTGACGTATGAATAAGAATTTAATGAGATATACATTTTTCAAATACAATAAAACAGCATTAGGATACTTCGTAGAACACATTGTAGAATACATTGTAGAATACATTTTTCAAACACGATAAAACAACATTAGGATACTTCGTAGAATACATTGCAGAATACATTGCAGAATACATTTTTCAAACACGATAAAACAACATTAGGATACTTCGTAGAATACATTGCAGAATACATTGCAGAATACATTTTTCAAACACAATAAAACCCTCATTAGGACACTTTGTAGAATACAATGCAGAATACATTTTTCAAACACAATAAAACACCATTAGGACACTTTGTAGAATACACTGTAGAATACATTTTTTCAAACACTATAAAACATCATTAGGATACATTGTGAACACAGGCTATTGTGAACCCAGGTAATAACAGATGATAACCGGTAATAACAACTCAGTAACCAAACGGCAATGTTCTACCCGAAGGGAGAAGGCGTCTCTTATCAAAAACAACAGAAAAGTTGATAACTTGATGTTTATTAGCGAGCGAAAAAGCTTTGATATCACGTTTAATTCTATTGTAACGGGCAGGGATCTCGCGTCGCGTGTTAGGATCTATAATATAGTCTTCTACCAGAGCAGTCAAATTATTAAAGTTAAGTTTTTTACAATTTTCATAATTCTGGATAAAACCTTTGACTTTCAAACACACCTTTCCTTGCAGGGTGAGAAAGCCGTAGGATTTCGGACCCGCTGCGGTCCACTCACAAATATAATCATCAGCCGCTAATTCCGATGTCAAATCACCTAGATAATTGCCTGTCGGAGGGGTGTAAAGATCTTCAGGGCTGGAGAGGTAAACAATTGAGTCGGTGTCATAGTATAGTACTCGCTCTTGCAATAAATGTAACTGTTTGTATAATACACCTCTTGCATATGCTGTCGTAAACGCCGCTAAAAAAATATTTGAGTCACCGGGTGGTAAGACACACTTGGAATTATGACGCCATTGAATGATTGCAATATCATTATTTATGAAATGGAACTGACTTATATCATACTTACTGCTAAAGAGGTACTGAAAAAACTCTTTGGGTTCTTTCACGATACTGGTTGTAAGTTGATTAGATCTTTGAGCCATTTTTCCCCAGAGGGAATTAAGTAAAAGTTTTGCGATCTGACGCTTTGCAGCGTTGTACACAATTTTATGCGGGTCAAGTTGGATACCTTGATTCTCTCTATAATCGTTTATATAAGCCTGTTTACTAACCTCGTCTGTGGCATCCTCAGGATACCCCGAGGCCTCCTGCTTCTGCTTAAGGAATGTATGGATGTAATCTTTAAACAATTTATCGGATCTCTGTTCAAAATGCCAGACCTCATAAATTTCAGCTATAATGTAACCTCTTTTTTGAGCTTCTAATAACTCAATGCTAACCCATACGCCTTGAAGCGATCTCTCATCCAGAGAATGCAAACAATTCGAATTCTGGTTATTTTCAATCCCACATGTTCGACAGAGTGTAAAAAGCAATTTACCTTCGTCATTTTTCATAGGTAGCACAGGGAAAAACAAACCCCTCGGGGGGTGAACTTTAGCATGTATAAAGCCAAAGTAATTTTCAACCGGTTTAAAATCTTTCCTGATTATAACCGGGTGACCAATTGGATAATCAAACTCTGCATTACAATACGGGTATAAGCTGGTAAAATCGACATATTGGATGGTCTGCCCTTGTTCAATTTTGCGTCTTAAGACAATAGCCTCAGTCCTGCCTCCAAATAGCGCGGCCCTAGGATTTAAAGGGCTAGGCTCCCGGTATCTCTCTAGGAATAATTTAACAGAAGGTTGCTGTTGTTTCATCGAATTCCATGTATGTTCCCATATAACCTCTGTTTTCAGCTTAAACTCTGTTTCTAACCGAGTTAGCCTTTTCAGAGTGTTAGAGTACATCACGCCAAACTCTATTCCTGTAAGCGGCAATATGTCGTGAGGGTTATAACAAGTTGGACAACCATGAAAATAACAGCCATAGAATTCTAATGCTGTTTTCACACCTTTTATGACTGCATACCCATCGACATGAAGAGGGCCGAAACAACGTTCACCCTGAGGTGTTAATGCGTGTTCAATGTCTATGCAGCGTGAAAACGCTAGATACTCAAGCCACTGTATCGAAGCATGGGAATAGGCCTTGAATTGTCGTCTGTAGTTGTTAGCATCTGGTAATGCGATTGTGTTTTTGATTAAGAAATTGGTTTGAAAAACAGCTAAAGCTGCTGACGCAATTGTCACGCTCGCAAAAGGATCGCATTGAGTTGTCTTTATAAATTCATTGCGGAAATTGCTGGCACCTTCGGCTAAAATCTCCACATCATTCTGACAATAAGCCTTTAACTCGGTTAAAAAGTCAAATTCCTGATCTTTTACTGTGTTATACCACTTAAAGAAACTGTTTCTCTGTTCTATCGACATTTCATCACATCCGTACATTTCTGCTTCTGGATATCGCCCCTTGTACTTATTTAACATTTTTGAATAATCTGTCATTTTATGAGGGAAATATCCCTTTTTCGATTCAGTTTTACATCCTAGCGCTTTTGGAAACTGTCTTAAGGGGATGGGGATGAAGGAATATGTGTCAATGAATTTGAGCCGGAATTGTTTATCAATAATGAGTATGATTTTACTCCCTTGGGCTATGACGAACGGTGTTATCCCCTGTTTTACATATGCCTCTAAAATTAGATAACTGTCATAACCTTTGCTATAATGGGCTAAGAACACCGTGCCTTTGAATTGGTTTTGCCGGTAATGCAATAAAAACTCTAGAGCACAATTAGGACCCTGGGCACACCATCGAACCCCTTGCAGGGATTGTGTAGCCACATAGACAGGGATATGTGTTCCAGTTGTCTGGCTTGATTCAAAATCATAAAATACCAGCTTCTGATTAATCCTCTCCTCTGCTACACGAGGTTTAGATTGCATGTAACATTGATGAATATCCACGCACTCTGACACTTCTTCAGAAGTCTGAACAGCTGACAAAGATGGGGGTTTAACGGGCTGAAGGAATTGTTTACAGATGTGACAAACTTTAATTGAACAGACATGGGGTTTAGAGTCTATGAGGTTTATACGGTATGTAAATCCACATTTAAGACATTTCTTATTTATTTGACAATTGCTAGCCATCTTTTTAGCTTTTGGATGCCATCTGCACACCTTATGCAGCCTATAACACACACTATTTGAACAGTTACGATTGCAATCATTACAATGGACTTTTTGAAATGCAGCTTGTTGTTTACAGTCTGAAAGACAGACGTTGCAAGCTTTTTCGCAATAGTGTCCTCCTTCTCGACTATACCCCGTGTAACAATGAATACAGAAAAATGCACAGCCAAGGAATCCTTTAACATTTTTTATCCCGTAAAAATGATTGTCATGCAAAAGCATGTAACGGATTGTCTCTGACTCTGTTTCAGTATGGAACGTAATCAGATTAACTCTATCTGAGGCTCTGTAAAAAATAACGATTTTACAGTTTAACAGCTGTTCAAATTTGATCACATCTTCAAATGTGGTCCTATCATTAGCCCCGAGCCCGGCTTCGACATGAATATTGTAACCCTCCCTCCCTGCCTCTTCAACGGTTAAACCGGGATTTGCAAGTAGAGCTAGGTTTATTCCGAAGCATGCATGGTTCAGATTTGGAATTACAAATAAATGTTTGCTTTTTTTTTTTAGGATCTCCGTGATAAATAATGTATTAATTTTCCGCCTACCTGAACCGCCCGGAGGCCTGACAATGTTCACGGAAAGATGCATTCCTGAACCACTGAAAATAGCCATGTTAGACTGAACAAGCCGGTCAAGAATTTGGTTGAAATCTGTTAGCCTACCTTCACCGTAACGCACAGTCATTGAGACGTCATCTTGTAAGCTATCAGCTCGTAAATTGAGCTGGATAATATCGCGAGGGTTTACCCCAACTCTTTCGATTATCGCAGACATTCGGTTCTGAAAACCATTTACTACAGCGTGGTAAAACTCTCCAAAATTAGGGTTGGTAAGTGCCCTATCGGGCATTGGGAAATTTAAAAATGATCTCACCTCAACATTATTGAAGCTCTCTCTGTTTATTACCTGCATGCCATCAGGCGTGTCAATAGAGCCTCGGTCAATTTCCATACGCTCCGCAAAATCCTCCCCGTTACCTCCATTACAGGACGGTACAGACACTCCGGCTTCACCCTCCTCTGGTAATTGCTGGTTGTTATTACCCATTACATTATCATTAATTTCTCCATCTCCAACACCTCCACCGCTCCCGTGTTGAGTTTCAACATCGTTGAGGGCTTGACAACATACATTATCAGCGGGACTCCAGGGGGTCTCATAGTCAGTTATCTGGGAAAGGGGTATTGGAGTCCAGGGGGACTCACAGTCAGTTATCTGGGAAAGGGGTATTGGAGTCCAGGGGGACTCACAGTCAGTTATCTGGGAAAGGGGTATTGGAGTCCAGGGGGACTCATAGTCAGTTATCTGGGAAAGGGGTATAGGACTCCAATCCATGTCCATATCACGACTGGGATCCATAACATCCTCTGTCGAATCAGACCCATCCTCCACACAGGTAGACGACGGAAGCGTGTCAGATAAAGGATATCTATAAGCGGCGAGTATATCATCTAACGCCTCCTCGGTCGGGAGGAAGTAGTGCTCCTGAGGCCTGTTTACAGGGACATCGGGAAGCATCTGATGTAATGGACGGTCTACAGGTTCAAACTCTCTAACAACACTAGACGTATTAAGATCATTGACCATTTGCCTGAGGTCATGTGGAATATCAGGATGATTATTTTTTTTTTTTTAATATTATTAATTTGAATGAAACTGTGACTTTTTAAACAGTAAACAGACGTCTTGCGATACGTTTCAATACGCCTGTACGCTTTCGTATATGTCTAAGCCTACTACGGCGATCAACAGGTTGTGCTATATTTCTGGATCTCACACGTAACAACCGGGCCGTATGCAATCTCATTTCAATACTGATCAAACTCTGTTCAAAATCTAGACTATTCACAGAATCGGTCTCTGAATCCTCATCTTCATCAGACACTTCTGCTAGAGCCAGACCTTCATTAAGACCTTCATAATAAGCTGAGAGAACCGCATCAGGGCGACCATCATCGTCATGCGCATCTTGACTGGGGACGGGAGACAGTTGAACATCATCATCATTATTATAAAAACCTTGGCGATTCTCCTCAAGATGGTTCAGTCCAGGCAGCTGCGCATCCTCGCTGTGGAGAGAAGCTTGTGGTGACGTCGGCAAATACGCCTCACTGTCGCTCTCAGCCGATAGGAACTGCCTGAATGTATCAAGGGGTCCAGAATCTTCAACGTTGTAACCCTCGGCTTCCATTGTAAAAAGAAGAGAAGCAGGTTACAGATTGTTTTTATTTAATTATGTATTTAATAATTTGTTGATTTATTTATTTATTTATTTATTTAACATACCTACAGCATCCCTCCAGGGACGATATGGAGAAACACGTGCTATTTGACGTTCACGATGAGGTGACGATTGAAGACTTGTAGAGTCAATTGTTTGATCTGGAAAGATTAAAGATTACCTCTCTTACAGAAACCCTCCCTTACACCCTCTGGATGGGAAACCCCATAGGAAAAACTTACGTACATCTTCCATGGCTGAGAGAGTGAGAGATTGGTCAGATTCAGCAGTCCCAAGTCTTCGGCCCTTTGTGACCAGCTCTCAGGGTCTCATATATATATACATCTTTTTGTCAGGGAAACACATGCTCTTATCAGAGGCAAACTTTAGCAGGACCTCGGTCGGTCGGTCTTCAGACAGTTCAGGGCCCTGTGATTCCCCCCTAATCCAACCAATCCATTCTCACGGTTCTACATCCTACGGGGGTGACCCCCTCCTCATAAAAATGTCAAGATGCTACAACTAATTTTACAAACAACAGAACACCTTAGCCTCACACCCATGTCTCATGGATCATTAAACACCCTTCCATTTCCCCCATCCTCCTTGTAGACGCCATTTTAGACAATGTCATACATCCACAACTACTTACTACTACAGTTCCCACCCATGGGTCATATATATACACCTTTTTTGCCCGGGAAACACGTGATCTTATCAACGTCACGTCCGAGGCACGGGTCAGACCCACGTTTGAAACTAAACATTTTTAAAAATTGAACCTTTTTTTTTTTAAGCCCCCCTTTTATTAACCCTAACCCTTCATTATTGAACACAATACTAGCACTAGAGTAGCAGCCTAACCATTTTTTAATTGCTCATTTTAACCCCCCAGTATTGAAGTTTTATTTTAAGCCTCACATGCAATTTTGACATAGAGGCCTGTATGCATCATAAAGTCATCACCACCCATCCCACAGTCCTTATCAGTGACAAACTTTAGCTGAACCCCCTATGGTTCTTCAGACAGTTCAGGGCCCCCATGGGGGCCCCCTCCCCTCCCCTCCCCCCTATTCCATCCAATCCATTCTCACGGTTCTATAGCGCCCGAGGGTGACCATATCCTCATAAAAATGTCATGTTCCGACAAACCCCAGAACACCTTAGACTCTCACCCACGTCTCATAGGGCAATAAACACCCTTCCCAACACCCCTTATCAGTGACAAACTTTAGCTGACCCCCCTATGGTTCTTCAGGCAGTTCAGGGTCCCCCATGGGGGCCCCCTCCACATCCCCTACCCTCCCCTCCCCTCCCCTCCCCCCTAACCCATACATTCCATTCTCACGGATCTACATCCTATGGGGGTGACCACAGCCTCATAAAAATGTCAAGTTCCGACAAACACCAAAACACCTTTAGCCTCTCCCCCCAGGTCTCATTGGACCAGCATCAACAGCACACCACATCCGCCCCCAAAGGGGGCGGGACTTATAATTTTCAAGTATTATTTTCGATGATTAAATTTATGTGACGTCATCACTTTTTGTCACAAAGTGTATACTATATTCTCTAAGGACCACTTTTGGCGAAGAAAATCACAGTCAGCAAGCTGTTAATCTGTAACCAACCTTCCAAAAATGGATACATTCAAAATGTCAAACCAAGCATTTTACAGTAAACAGAATGATTATGATTGGCTATTTGGTTGGGGAGGAGCCGCGGTTTAGACTTGGCTCTCCTCTCGTTGGTGTTTTAGGCTGGTCCCAGCCCCTGACACACGATCCGTTCCAGGTAGAGATATCGCCGGTCCGTTCCCTCTGGGGAACGAGTTGACCTGCTGAAGAAAACATACACCTACTCTGATTTGTCCTAGCCTAGTATTTTTCCATTACATCATTCTTATGTTATGTGTGTGTTGGAGCATCTATCTTGATGACCTGACCCTTACCTCTTCATGTATTAATCCAAGTACCATGGAACTAATGCTTGATTCATCTCATTTAATGCTTGATTCATCTCAACAGGCCATCACATTAGTAAATTTCAGATGATTAAAAAACATATAAATTCAATTGATTTGCATATGGAATGTCAAATACAATTAGTAATTTTAATCACCCTAAATAAAGAACTGAATAGCTTTATTTACTCGTCTGCTATTGAGCATTATGATGCAACTGTTTTTATAAAAATAATTTCTAACATTATACATGGTTGAAGAAACCTGTTTGTGTTTGGTCGTCGCATTTAGGTTTGTTTTATGGTTGTTTGTGGAACACTGCTCTTATCGTTGCTGTTGTGATTGATATTGTGGTTGTGGTTAAGATGTGGCCCATTACCTCTCTGGTTTGAACTCCTCTGGGTCTTCCCACACATCGGGGTCACGGTGCAAGGTCCAGATGGGTATCATGACAACCATACCCTTGGGGATGGTGATGCCGCTGATCTCAACAGATTTCTTGGCGACTCTTTCAAGTCGATGGGGTACAACCTGAGAGACTCGTTGATCACGCTGTCTAGATAGTCCATCTGCATCAGAGCCTCGTACTGGATAGGAGCCTGCACAGGGATATTACACTCACATGAGCACTAGTGATTGGTCGTTCACGTAGCCGTAGCCCAGAACTAACTCTTTTTCGTCGCAAATCTGAAGAGCTGTTAGTTTTTTGTGTTCTTTTTTTGGGAAATGAACACAGTACTGTACTTATTCTAATCGGCATAGCCTAATTTCATGAAATCAATGATAGATGTACACAAGGATCAATCAGAAGTCAAATTGCCACTAAACTGGGCTGCTTTTAGTTGATTGACTGCTTGGAATACTGAATGTGCTACAGTCTATTATTTCCTATCACAGTCGACAGACTACAAGAAAACTGTCAGGTGGTTCAAATGTGAATAACTTGGTATCCATTCCATTAACTGTGGCCGGGCAGCACCGAACAGCCCAGAGAACATTACCATGGTGCTTTTGAATATTAGGTCCCTATCTGGCAAAACCTTTATTGATCTTATCTCAGAGCGAAAGCTGCACTGTAATGTTTTTATCTGAAACCTGGCTAAACATGAATGCATGTCAGTCTATTAGAAGTGGGGAAAAAATATATTTTCACTCTATTATTTATCTAGCCATGTCGCTGAGCAGATGAGAATTTCATGATGAATATGAATATGAATAGTACACCATCAACAGCTTCCTCCTGTGATAATGATTTAGTAACCAGCTTCAACACCAAACAAAGGGCAACTATCGACTCTGTAGCACCAGTCAAACTGAAAAAGGCTGTGGCCAAATTTAAAAGAATTTGCAGAAAGTCTGAGCGGACAAAAACTGCAGGTCCACCTTGATATTCTTCGAGAGCATCTTTCTGCTTTTAATAAGGCAATAAAAAAACGCCAAGACGGGATCATTTCTCAAAATTGATAATGAATCATAACAACTCAAACAGTGCTCTTTTCAACGATTGACAGCCTTATAAATCCCGCCCACAAGACACCTGGTGATCTGCTCACCACCTACAAATGTGAGGAATTTGCAACATACTTCTGAGATAAGAGAACCAATATTAGGTGAGGAGGATCACTCAGGCAAGACCTGAAGATGTGTTTGATGACTTGTTACCCCACCTTCCACCACATGGAAGCACTATGAACTCTTTTGCAGTGGTCATACAGAAATGCTCAGCAAAGTGGGGGTCTGTTCATCTGCACCTAAAACTACCATGGTGAAACCCCTCCTGAAGAAAAGTAACTTAGACTCTTCAGTCCTTAGTGATTTTAGGCCAATCTCCAACCTTCCCTTTTTAAGCAAAAAAATAATAATTCTTGAAAAAAAGGTGTTCAAACTGTTAAATAATCTCCTTATTCCCAACTGTACCTTTGACATGTTCCAATCTGGCTTTTGTGCCGATCATAGCACTGAGATAGCACTATGTTGTTAAGTTATTAACTAGGTTCTTAATGACCTTAGAATTAATTAATTAATGCTGATGCCAAAATGCTCTTTGTCCTTGTCCTGCTGGACCTGAGTGCAGCTTTTGATACTGTGGACCATGATATCCTTATTGATAGACTTGAGAAGTGGGTTGGCCTCTCTGGTCCAGTTCTTAACTGGTGTAGGACCAACCTAACTGGCCATTTTGTTTCCCATTGGTGACCACACCTGTGGGGTTCCTCAAAGTTGAATTTTAGGGCTTGTACTCCTCGTCAGTGTCATCAGGAAGCACAATATTAATTACTGCAGTTACGAAGATGACACCCAGCTGTACATTTCTGTATCACCCAACAATTTCAGTTTGATTGATTTCCTGGTGAAATATGGATGTCACAGAACTTCATACAGCTCAACCAAGATAAGACAGAGGAACTAGTCATTCGAGCAGAAGCCGAAAGAGAGAAACTGTCTGCACACTTAAAGACACTACCTACAGTAACACTAAGCACCAGGCAAAAAAACAAGGTGTCACCATTGACTCAGATCTTAATTTTGAAACCCATATCAAGAATGTGACTAAAACATATTTGTATCACTTAAAGAAGAGTAAGTAAGTTTGTCGGAAATCTGCCATCGTGGAGAAATTCTGTCTGAAGTTGTCCAAACAACAACATCCTCCCTAATAATAATATATCCCCCCGAAATGAACTTGCAGTGTTGGACATTAGCTGTTGTGTTTCTGCATGCGCACACGATTGGGAGAGGCAGCCACCAGAGAAAGGTCAGTCTACTCCCCTAGAACACCCCTGGCACTAACAACATGTTTATATGCAAACCGAATGTCAGGTAGGACACTGCATTTTAAAAAGCGTGTTTTCCGAAACAAAACAGCGTTCGTAAATGAAATATTTATTCATAAGGGATTTATTATAAGGGATCTTGTTCCCTGATCGCTACCGATTAAAGATAGTCATTACAACCGTTAGGAAGCTTTTAAAAAGGTTGAATATTACATGGACCTTTACAGAACACAGCTGTAAAGGTGCAACCTTTCCTCTCCCAGGCTGACACTGAGAGACGAATGCATGCTTGTATTACTAGCAACCTTGATTACTGTAACACTCTCCTGTCTGGTCGACCAAAGAAAGCTATTGGCAAATGATACAGAATGCAGCAGCACGAGTCAGATGGAGAGCACATATCACACAAGTCTCTGCACTGATTACCTGTTAGTTTTATAATTTATTTTAAGATAATTGTATTAGTTTAGAAATCACTCTATGGTCACGCACACTACTGCATTTCAGACATGCTTTTAAGGTACAGTCATGAGAAAAAGTTAGGACACCCCCCAAAATATTAAGTTATTCTCTTAAAAATATGGACATATCAATATGTTATCTTCTTTCTAACAATGTCTATAGATAAAGGGGATGTAATTGAACAAAAAACTATGAAAATGTAACTTTGTAATCATTTATTTAACGAAAAATTAACAATAATGCCAATTCCTACTGAGGAAAAAGTTAGGACACCCTATGCCCTAATAGCTAGTATTGCCCCCCTTGGCTGAAATAACCTCAATTAGACGTTTCTTATAACTGTCTACAGGTCTCTGACATCAATTGGGAGAAAGTTTTTCCCACTCCTCCTTGCAGAATTCTTTCAGCTGTGTGATGTTCGAGGGGTGTCTTGCATGCACAGCCAGTTTCAAATCAATCCACAGCATCTCAATAAGATTAAGATCCGGGCTTTGACTTGACCATTCCAGAACTCTCAATTTATTTTTCTTGAGCCATTCCTTGGTAGATTTACTGAAATGTTTTGGGTCATTGTCATGTTGCATGGTCCACATCTGCTTCAGCTTCAACTTTCGAACAGATGGTCTCACATTTTCCTCAAGCACCCTCTGATACAATACAAAATTCATAGTGGATTCTATGATGGTGAGCTGACCAGGCCCTGCTGCAGAAAAGCAGCCCCAAACCATGACATTTCCACCCCCATGCTTCACAGTTGGTATGAGGTTCTTGTTCTCAAATGCTGTCTTGGTTTTGCGCCAAACATGTCTACTCTTACTGTGCCCAAATAGTTCAACTTTGGATTCATCTGTCCAAAGCACATTGTTCCAGAAGTTCTGGTCTTTCTCTAGGTGTTCTCTGGCAAACTTTAGTCTTGCCCTGATGTTTTTTTTTGACAGCAGGGGTTTCCTCCTTGCACACCTCCCATGTAATGCAAACTTGTTCAGTCTCTTTCTTATGGTGGATGCATGTACTTTGACATCAATTGTGGCAAGAGATACCTGTAGGTCTCGTGATGACATTCTGGGATTGTTGGAGACTTCTTTAAGCATCTTTCGGTCAGCTCTTATGCTGAACTTGCTTGGGCGGCCTGACCTGGCCATGTTGGTGGTGGTTTTAAATGTTCTCCACTTGTAAATTATTTTCCGGACAGTGGAATGGCCAATTTCGAATAGTTTGGAGATCTTTTTATATCCCTTCCCAGACTCATATGCATCTACAATTTTTCTTCTGAAGGCCTCAGAGAGCTCTTTTGATCTCGCCATGGTGATGCAACTCACTTCAACAATCAAGAGCAAACCAAACTAAATATCTGAGGCTTAAATAGGACAGGCTCCTCCAAAATCCTCTGTAACGATGTTCTAATCATTTGCACCTGATGTGGTGCTCTTTATTATAATTTTAGGCATTTTAAGTGGAACTAAATGTGGGGGTGTCCTAACTTTTTCCTCACAAGAAGATTGCATTTCTATTAATTACATTTTACCAATCATTTTTTAAATAATTTGTTTCAGTTGTATTTGTTTAGTTATATTACCTCAATTTTTCAATATTGTTCAAATGAATATCAAATGTCCATATGTTTGAATATGTTGAAGAAGACAAAGGTTTTCATAGGGTGTCCTAATTTTTTCTCATGACTGTATATACCCTGTAGATCCCTCAAGTCCTCAGGTACTGGCCTTTTAACTATTCTGAAGATTCCAACAACACCTATCTACTTCCTGTTTCAAATTAATAATACTGGGCAGAAGTCTGCACAGGGATGCTACAGACACATTAGCACACTGCAAAATACTGTCACCTATCTAACCATCTGTTCCAAAGCAATAGTAATAGATACTGTAGGAGTCTGCAGTGCACAGGGGTTACACACTCATCAGTACCCTCTAAAACACTGTCACTATCATATTTCCTGTTCCACATGAAAAGTATTATATAGGAGTCTGCAGAGGGGTTACCTTGTTGGGAAACACAGTGTCTATCTCCTCCTGCAGCTTGGTCATGATGTGAGGGTTGGTTGCCAGATTGTAGGCCAGGAAGGACAGAGAGCTACTGGTGGTCTCATAGCCAGCAAAGATGAACATCATTGCCTGGGACAAGATCTCATGGTCACTCAATCCTATGATGATGGAGAGAGGGGGAGAATGCGAGGGAGGAGAGGGAGAGTGGGAGAAATGGGGTGGTAGGTGTGAGAAAGGGACGAAGTAGAGTATTTCCACGGTGTGTTTGTAGGTATAGGTGTTTGAGGCAGGTACTGTATGTGTGTGTATTAGATGCTAGTATACAGTGTGTGTGTGTGTGTGTGTGTGTGTGTGTGTGTGTGTGTGTGTGTGTGTGTGTGTTTAAGGCAGGCACCTTTACTCTGCTCCTCTCCCTTTGAGTTGCTGTCTTTCTGCGAGTCTATCATCAGCTGCAGGAAATCCACCCGACTCTGGAAGCAGGCTTACGTCAGATCAAAATCACATGAGAACTACCAGATGCTACCAAATCTCTACAATTGTATTACACAATACTGGCTGAAGATCGTATATTTGATCAGTTATATTTACATACCTTCCTGGTGCTAGCCACGCGATTGGACTTGATCTTCTGAAAGACAGCGTAGAAGAAATCTGTGACCGAGGCAGGGAATAGGGATACCTCCATGTTTGCCATAACAGGACCCATGAAGGGGAAGAATGCTGGACGGACAGGAAATGCCACGGTTACAAACAGGAACAGGAAATACCATGATACGTGACTCCAATCCTATTCAATGCACAGCCATGTCAAGAAACAACTCCTAGGCTCTATCCCTAGACACTTCTGTATCCAATCCACTCAGATCTCCAAGTGTCCAGCATTTAGGAACTAGAGGTTGGTTCTGGACAGGGCCCATGTGTCTCAAATGAGTAGAGCGCAAACCATTGGCAGTGTGGTTTATGTCAGTCTAATCAATGAAATCGATAGCTTCATTTATTAAACACAAAATAATTTAGATTGAAAGTTATATGGGGGCAGTTGTACCGACTGTGAGGAACAGTGGGCTGAAGATGTCAAACTTGAGCATTTTCTTGATGTTGGTCACAAAGGGGTAGGAGGGGTTGTGGAGGGAGTCGATGTCAACACTGAATGAAGTGCTGACGACCACATCCATACTGTATGGTCCAAAGAATCTGGAACACAACCACACAATCTCTGACCACCAGAACCACAACCACAAAATTAAAGGGGGAGTTCACTGAAATGACAAATTCACCTTATCGTCTCGGAGATAAATACTCACTCTTTTAGTTCAATGGGCTCATCGTTATCGGCCGTCTTCTTCAGATTGCTGACCAAATTACCAGAGTGCTGCTTCATGATCCCGAACATCTGAGTTGGGAAGGATACATGGAAAAATATCATGATTGATACATGGATTATATGTGCAAAACATGGATTATATGTGCAAAACATGGGTTAATATCATGTTTGAAACAGGAATTATTTAAATGTTTATATAGCCTGAGAATATACATTCATACAGGATACATTATGTATATAGTCAAGGAATAAGTGACTCCAAAGATGAACTATTATTCTATACTCTGTCATCTGACCACTGAACTTATCGAAGATAAGATCAAATATACTTTATTGTCCCGGATGAAAATTTGTCTTGGATTAATTAATTAAAGTTGCTGCTTCACACAACAACAAACAACAATGAATACACACTATACACATAGTACAAATCACACACACACTCTCTCACACACACACACACACACACACACACACACACACACACACACACACACACACACACACACACACACACACACACACGTCAGAGTTGTTAGTCATTCATTTATTTGTGTTGTATAAAGGAATGAATGAAAGAAGGAGAGGAGAGATGGGACTGTACCTCTTTGATCCGCCCACTGGTGAAGGAGGGAGACAGGACACTGCGGATCCGTCACCATGCATCATCCTCAGCGATAAACACGGCGTCATACAGAGGCCCGTTGAGATAGAAATTCTAGAAAAATAACAATTATTATATACTGCAAGATTAACCGAATATTAATAATGCTATAATAACAATGATATTATCTATTTAAGGAGCCCTTATGTTTTTTTCCCCATACAACAACTTCAATTTAGCGTATTACCCTCCTGTTAGTGAAAAGGGAGTAGCATTCCTTGATGAGGATGGTTTTGATCATGGCTGTGTCCATGATACACAGGATGGGCTGACGGCCATCATAGATCCTACAGACCAGCAAAAACAAAGATAGTTAGATATACACTCACAGAGCACTTTATGAGGAACACTATACTAATACTGGGTAGGGCCTCCCTTTGCTCTCAAAACAGCCTAAATTCTTCATGGCATTGATTCCACAAGATGTTGGAAACATTCCTTTGAGATTCTAGTCCATGATGACATGATTGCATTACTCAATTCCTGCAGATTTTTCAGGTTCACTTTCAAGATGTGAATCTCCTGTTCTACCACATCCCAAAGGTGTTCTATTGGATTCAGATCCTGGGAAGGCCACTGAAGAACACTGAACTCATTGTCATGTTCATGAAACCAGTTTAAGATGACTTTTGCTTTGTGACATGGTGCATTATCATGCTGGCAGTAGCCATTAGAAGATGGGTCAATTGTGGCCATGAAGGGATGCACATGGTCAGCAACAATACTTAAATAGGCTGTGGCATTCAAGCAAATATACCGTGGATAGAGACAGACAGACCCATCACAGATCCTGCACTCTTAGAAAAAAAGTGCTACCTAGAACCAAAAAGGGTTCTTCTTCCACTGTCCCTTTGAAGAAACCTTTTGGGTTCCATGTAGAACCCTTTCCACAAAAGGTTATACAGTACCGTGCGTAAGTAATGGGACAGTGAAGCATTTTTTCTTCTTTTTGGATTTGAAATAAAAACTTTTTTATTTTTCCCCAACGCGGGAAAATGATGCCCGTGATGGGCCTAACCCAAAACTCAAAGAATATCTCACTGTCCCTCTCCTTAAATATCATTCCCAACAAAGGACAAGGTGTGAGATACATTACAATAGCAAAGCAATTGACAAATGGTGAAAGCTGAAAAATCTGAAACATAGTCAAAACCTTAGGCTTGCCAAAATCAAGCACTGATGAGCTCAGCAATCGCAAATGGCTGAGGCTTTACTGCAAGATGCAAACCACTAGTTATCCTTAAAAAGGATAGTCAGGTTACAGTTTGCTAAGAAGTACCTAAAAAGCCTGCAGAGGTGTGGAAAAAAGTCTTGTGGACAGATAAGATGAATATTATCAGAGTGATTGCAAGAGGAAAGTTTGGAGAAAAAAGGATCTGCCCAAGGTTTACAGCATACCATCTCATCTGTGAAACATGGTGGAGGGGATGCTATGGTTTGGGCATGTATAGCTGCCACTAGAAATTGCTAACTTATCATAATTGATGATGTTACTGCTGACAGCAGCAGCAGAATGTATTCTGAAGTGTACAGAAACATCTTGTCTGGTCGAGTAAAAGCAATGCTTCCAAATTCATTGGATGGCGCTTCATCAAAAAGTAAGACAATGACCCAAAACATACTGCCATTGGAGCTAGGGAGATTTTCAGGGCGAAAAAGTGGAAAGTCCTTGACTGGCCATGTCAATCTTTGGATTTAAATCCTATTGAACATGCATTTCATTTTCTGATGGTAAGATTATGGGCAAAAAGACCTCAAAAACTGAAGATGGCTGGCCTGGCAGAATATCACCAGAAAAAATACCCAGCACCTGGTGGGGTCAATGGGTCCCAGACGGTTTGCATACAAAGTAGTGTCGACCAAATACTAAATATGAGTGCATAATTTCGACCATGTATACCAATACTAGACAAAAGAAAAGAAAATAATCTAGCAAAAGCAAACTATGTTCTGACAGGGTTTGACTGATCTAATACGACATCAGATCTGGATAGGTTCCTTGATTTCCTCTGAAAGGTGACATAGGCATGAAAACATGTACACAACATCAAGAAGAAACCATTGATTAAAGCCAAATCAATTGATAGAGGCATGGCAGAAAATGTGTGTTGTCTCTTTAAAAGAAATGTTAAAAATCTCTTTGTTTTCCCTGAATGAAACAAAGCACAGGTGTTTAAAAGGCCAGCCCCACCCCTGATTACAATGATCCACACGTGGAGACAGCCAAAGCAACATAGATCAATAAGACATCGCACATGTCACACCAGAATGTGTGTTGGCAAGAGTGTGCCCTTATAGCCAGGATCCACTCACCACCTCTCTGGTCACATCTCCCTGATGTTGGTTATGAAGAACTTTATGAATGTAGTTAAATGTATTTAATATTAATTATTGCCTTGGTTTATACTCGCTTCGGAATTGTAGGACTTTTGTACGAGCAAAGTGCTGAATATCTTCTCATAGATACACTGTGCTTAGCATGTACTGCTGAAGATTATGTTAATATTATGTTAAGATTTAAGTAGTCTCGTTCCCAGACACTTCTGCCCAAATGCCCAAAAGGTCTGTTGGACCAATGCGTTAAACTTCATTGGCCTTCATTAAGCCAAGAGCAAGAGCGTCAAAAATGGGGACGGGGCATAGCCATGGGCTTTACCTCGCATCAATCATCTTCCACAGCACATTCCACACATTTCTGATAAAAAGCTACACCTTGCAGCCGTGTGATTAGCTGAAATCAAATAATAACAAATACTTTAATCAGTAACCACCCTACGGCCAGGTTTGAGTCGTCGTTATTCCAGACTTATATGCGCTGTGAGCAATAGCCTGGGGACGAGGTTAACATTTAGGTAACCTGCGAATAACCTCATGCACTAGAAAATAAAACAAACTTAATTGCTACATGGCCTGTTAATTTCCATGCTCATCTTTGATGTCAAGTTTTTAGGTTGTTTTTTTTATCAGAGGGATATTTGGCTACTTTCAAGTGCCATAATTGCCAATTAAAAATGGGTAGCCTTTTAAAAGGGGCAATCCTTCATATATCCCACAATTCAACACCAATCTGTTCTCTGGAAAAATTAATAAAACATGAAAATATTGGGTTTATGCCCTAACCATTTTTTGTAAATTTGGGGCTAGACACTTCACCCATTTTCATCACATTTACATTTACATTTTTGACATTTAGTAGATGTTTTTATCCAAAGCAACTTACAACAAGTACATTTGTCTCAAGTAAGTGAATCATCTATACATCAGTCATCATAAGTGTGGGGGGACATGCAGCGTTCGGCCTGTAGAGGGAGCTACAGGACCGTGGCCGGGGTTGTGTCGGCGAGACTTTTGTTGCACACCTGCTGCGAATTAAGTCTCGTCGGCGAATGTTTAAGATGTGTGTGCTTCTGCCATTTCGGTAGCTAGGCTGGAAACGGCGAGAAAGGCGAGGAGAGCGGACAGTGGAGAGAGAGAGACGCTCTGACGAGGCTGGAAAGCCAACGAACTCTGATTGAACGATTACTGACTGTATGAATAAACGGGACCTTTCCCTCACTACACCGCTGCGTCTGCCTCTGTGTACACGGACACCACTACATTTGGTGCCCAACCTGGGACACAGAGGGAAGGCGGAATGGAGGCGCTAGCAGCGGCGATGTCGAGGATAGCGCTTGTCCTCGAGCAGCAGACGGCCCTGCAGCAGACCCAGCAGGCAACGCTGGAGGAGTTAACAGCGGCGAGGATCACGGACAGCGCCCTCCTCCAGGACTTCACCAGGGTCGGCGGGCCGGCGCCGGGGACCGGAGCGGCACCAGGTCCCCCCAAGGTCCAGTACCACCGCCCCCAGAACCTCAAGACCGCCGTGGGACTGGCTGAGGACCATCTCTCCCTCCCACCGCGGGGGCCACAACGACCAACCCCGGCCCCGCGGCAAGGGGGGGGGGGGCGACGCCCAGGAGGAACCGAGGGAGCGGAAGGAGAGAGGCCGGCGCCCGCCCCAAGGTCGAGATGGCAGGGGCGCACCTATCCAGAACCGACCCCGGCCCCACAGGGAGCACCTCGAGCGACAGGGGGGGTGTGTTGGCGGTGCGGACGGCCGGGCCACGTGCAGGCCGAGTGTCAGGCGATGGACGTGGGACAGGTCGTCCGCATCGGCGACATACCGGGCCCTCCCCCCGGACCAGGAGCGGCGTATCGTATTCCGGTAAGGATACAACATGATACGCACCAGGCATTCTTGGATTCGGGCTGCATGCAGTCCATGATCCAGGAGCGCCTGGTTCGGCCGGGGGCATTGTTGAAGGCATCGAGGGTGCGGGTGAGGTGTGTGCATGGGGACATTCACGAATATCCGGTGGTCGCGAAAAACCATAGTGTACAGGCGGCGGTTAGCCCACGCCTCACGCATCCCCTGATTCTAGGCGTGGATTGGGAGGGGTTTCCTCAAGCGGTAAAGAGGGCTACCGGGATGCGTGCACGACAGCTAGGGAGGTGTGTGGCGTGTAATGTGCTCTGTGCCGAGGCGGCGCCTCGCGACACTGCCGGGGAGCCGGAGCCGGCGGGGGCGCCTCACCCCGAGACTTCCCCGCCGAACTATCCGCTGCTAGGCGACTTCCCCCTCGAGCAGTCTCGTGACGAGACCCTAAGATCAGCCTTTGACCAAGTGATAGCAATTGATGGTACTTTGATACGGCCAGACACGGTGCGCGCCTACCCCTATTTCGCGATTATCAGCGACAGGTTATATCGAGTAAGTCGTGACTCACATAGTCAGGAGGAAGTAACCCAGTTGTTGGTTCCCCGCAGCCGCCGCGAAATGGTCTTCCAGGCGGCTCATTTCAACCCCATGGCGGGCCATCTAGGGTATGACAAAACACTGCACCGTATAATGGCTCGATTTTATTGGCCGGGGATTCGGGCAGAGGTGCGTAGGTGGTGCGCTTCCTGTCGGGAATGTCAGTTAGTAAATCCCCCGGCCATTCCACGGGCCCCCTTGCGGCCCTTACCATTGGTCGAGAACCCGTTCGACCGCATTGCGATGGATATTATCGGGCCATTTGACCGGAGCACACAGGGTTATCGATTTGTGTTGGTCTTGATAGATTACGCCACCCGATACCCCGAGGCAATACCTCTGCGCAATATCTCTGCCAGGAGTGTAGCACAAGCATTGTTTCAAGTCATCTCCCGCGTGGGAATCCCGAAAGAGATTCTCACCGATCAGGGCACTAATTTTATGTCACGCACCCTCAAAGAACTGTATGGCTTGTTGAAACATCAAGGCGATTTGAACCAGTGTTTACCACCCGGCCACTGACGGCCTTTGTGAGCGGTTCAATCGGACCTTGAAGTCAATGATCCGGAAGTTTGTCCACGAGGATAGTCGGAATTGGCATAAATGGCTAGATCCCCTGTTGTTTGCGGTGCGGGAAGTTCCCCAAGCTTCCACCGGGTTTTCCCCGTTTGAATTACTCTACGGGCGTAAGCCCCGGGGTGTCCTAGACCTGCTTAAAGAAAATTGGGAGGAAGGGTCTAGCGACAGTAAGAGCGAGATCCAGTACGTCCTCGACTTGCGCACAAAGCTCCACGCCCTAGGGGCTATCTCACGTGAGCATTTGCTGCAAGCCCAGGAGCGTCAGAAACGCCTGTATGACAGGGGGTCTACCCTACGAGAGTTTACACCGGGAGACAAGGTGCTCGTACTGTTACCCACCTCCAGCACGAAATTACTCGCGAAGTGGCAAGGGCCGTTTGTGGTCACACGTCGCATGGGGGACGTGGATTATGAGGTTGTACGCTCGGACCGGGGGGATAGCTTGCAGGTGTATCACGTCAATCTCCTAAAAAAATTGAACGACGTGGTCACGGTTGCTCTGGCTACGGTAATTCCGGAGAGAGAGGAGTTCGGTCCGGAAGTCCCAAAATCGAAAGTTAGCACTCCGGTCGATATTGATAACCATCTCTCTGCTAGCCAGGCCGCGGACGTTGCAGATTTGCAGCTTAAGTTCGCTGACGTGTTCTCTCCCCTGCCCGGTCGGACTACGCTCATCGACCACCATATAGAAACGCAGCCGGGTTTAACGGTGCGCACGCGTCCCTATAGGTTGCCGGTGCACAAACGAAACGTTGTGTGCACGGAGTTGGAAGCTATGCTGGAGCTGGGAGTCCCGCAGTGATTGGTGTAGCCCCATCGTGCTTGTCAACAAGCCAGATGGGGCTATACGGTTCTGTGTGGATTATAGACGGGTTAATAATCCAAGTTCGATGCATATCCGATGCCCCGGGTCGACGAGCTCTTGGACCGGCTTGGTACGGCCAGGTACTTCACGACATTGGATTGCACGAAGGGATACTGGCAGATTCCACTCTCGCCGGTGTCCCGGGAGAAAACGGCATTCTCCACTCCGCTCGGGTTATTCCAGTTCACCGTGCTCCCTTTCGGGTTGTTCGGAGCCCCAGCCACTTTTCAGCGCCTCATGGACCGTATTCTGCGGCCGCACGCCGCCTATGCTGCGGCCTACCTAGATGACATTGTCATTCACAGTGACACCTGGCCGCAGCATGTGCGGAGTGTGGCTGCTGTTCTGCGGTCCCTGAGGCAGGCGGGGCTGACGGCCAACCCGAAAAAGTGCGTGATCGGGCGGAGGGAGATCCGGTATCTGGGGTACCACTTGGGACGGGGGGAGGTGCGACCGCAGATTGAAAAGACTGCGGCCATCGCCGCCTCTCCCCGGCCCAAGACAAAGAAGGAGGTGAGGGCCCGGGATATTACCGCCAGTTCGTACCAGGGTTTTCAGAGCTGGCCAGTCCCTTGACGGACCTCACCCGGAAGGGTGCCCCGGATCCGGTCCAATGGTCGGGCCAGTGCCAGGGGTCGTTCGAGGCCCTTAAGGGGGCTCTTTGTGGAGAAACGGTCCTGTATGCGCCTGATTTTAACCTCCCTTTCTCCCTACAGACGGACGCGTCGGATAGAGGGCTGGGAGCAGTGCTGACCCAGCGCGTGGAGGGGGCCGACCAGCCGGTGCTGTACCTGAGCCGCAAGCTGTCGGAGAGGGAGGGCCGTTACAGCACCGTGGAGAAGGAGTGCCTGGCCATCAAGTGGGCGGTCGGCACCCTCCGCTACTACCTGCTGGGTCGCGCCTTCACCCTCTACTCCGACCATGCCCCCCTCCAGTGGCTCCACCGCATGAAGGATGTAAACGCGAGGATCACCCGGTGGTACCTCGCGTTGCAGCCCTTCAACTTTTCCGTCGTGCACAGACCGGGGGCGCAGATGGTCATGGCAGACTTCCTCTCCCGTGCAGGGGGGGGGGAGTAGGTCGTCGGCCGTCGGGTCCCCGGCCTGTGTCGGGCGGTGGGGGTATGTGGGGGGACATGCAGCGTTCGGCCTGTAGAGGGAGCTACAGGACCGTGGCCGGGGTTGTGTCGGCGAGACTTTTGTTGCACACCTGCTGCGAATTAAGTCTCGTCGGCGAATGTTTAAGATGTGTGTGCTTCTGCCATTTCGGTAGCTAGGCTGGAAACGGCGAGAAAGGCGAGGAGAGCGGACAGTGGAGAGAGAGAGACGCTCTGACGAGGCTGGAAAGCCAACGAACTCTGATTGAACGATTCCTGACTGTATGAATAAACGGGACCTTTCCCTCACTACACCGCTGCGTCTGCCTCTGTGTACACGGACACCACTACAATAAGAAAAACAAAACTATGCTAGGACCAGGGGCCATTGGCAGTCACAATGCTTTTTAAAAATGCTTTACAGTAGAGGAACTGTACAGGTGGGTAGTGGAAGGTGAAGAGGTCTTTAGGAGGGACAGTCCAGATGTAGCCTGAAGAGATGGGTCTTCTATCTACGGCAGAAGATAGGTAGTGACTCTGCAGTCCTGACCGCACTGGGAAGCTCGTTCCACCACCGGGGCGCCAAGACAGTGAAAAGCCGTGACCAACGAGCGCGACCACTGCATCCTCTTAGAGGCGGCCAGCCGAGGTGGAAGAACGGAGTGGTCAGGCTGGGGTTTGACATACAGTATGTATTCACCGTCAAATGTTGTTCACTTTCCCAAACCCCTGCCTGTGTAAGTAATGAGACAACATTTTTTTTTTTGTTCTTTCGGCTCTATACTCCAAACGTTTGGATTTGAAATTAAACAATTACTACAAGGTTAAAGTAGAGATTTTTAGCTTTTATTTGATGGTATTTGTGTACACATTGGTTTCACCATTCAAAAATTACCTCACTTTTTATGCATAGTCCACCTATTTCAGTGTACCCAAAAGTAATGGTACAGACTTATCAAATGTCCAAATGAAGCAGTCATGTTTAGTATTTAGTGGACAATCCACTAGTATTTAGTGGACAATAACTGCCTGAAGTCTGCAACCCACTAACCCTACCAGACGCTGAGCATCTTCTTTGGTGATGCTCTGCTAGGCCTGTACTGCAGCCATCTTCAGTTGTTGTTTGTTTTGAGGTCTTTTTGCCTAAATTCTTATCATTAGGGAAATGTAATGCATGTTCAATTGAATTTTAATCTGAAGATTGACTTGGCCAATCAAGATCTTTCCACTCGTTGCTATGGCAGTGTTTTGGCTATGGCATTGTTTTATTGTATGGTGTGGCGCCATCCAATGCATTTGGACGCATTTGCTTGCACTCAAGTAGACAAGATGTTTCTGTGCACTTCAGAATACATTCTGCTGCTGCCGTCAGCAGGTACAATCATCAATTAAGACAAGTTAACAAGTTCTAATGGCAACTATACATGCCCAAACCTAACACCCCCTGCACCATGTTTCACAGATGAGGTGGTATGCTGTAAATCTTGGGCAGATCCTTTTTTCCCCAAACTTAGGCAGACCTCTGCAGGCTTTTTAGGTACTTTTTTTAGCAAACTGTGACCATCATTTTTGATGATAACTAGTGGTTTTTGATGATAACTGTGTCTTCCTCTTAGTTATAAACAAACCAGAATTAAATGCATAGGTCTATGTATGGATGGATGGATGGATGTTCTCATTGGAACAGCTGGAAGACTTTCTCTGCATCCCCGAAAAAACACATGTATGCAAACACACACACACACACACACACAAACACACACACACAGGCATGTTTAAGATATGCGTAGCCCATGTTTATTAGTTGACTTAGTTGTTGGGTTAGTTTAGATACAGCGCACGATGCAACAAGCAGGTACAATACACCTCAGCATTGCTATACCATCGTGCTACCACAGGGAACTGGTACCCGCATAGTTAGATATGGCACTGGTCCCACACTAGAGAGAACTGGCATGTTCTAGATCATTATACGAGGTAACTAGCTAGGAATTATGTCAAACTAGAAAGTGCTCAGTAGTCCTAGGGCTACAAACACAAGGTGGCCAACCCTCCTGCAAACAGGGTGCTAATATTTCTCAATATTAGCTTGTCAAAGCTAGCCAAGGTTCTCAGCTGTCCGGAAACAACAAGTAACTTAGTTAGCCGACTGTCCCAAGTGCTAGCTGTAGCCTACACATGTGACCTAGCAAGTTATAATAATAACCTGAGGAATTATTGTTGAGCTAGGGTTCAACAATAACAAAGAATTGAGAGCTCACAGGTTAGCCTGCTAGCTCAGAAGGTGAAAATCGTTGTTGAATGTCGAGCTGAACCGTAGGATTCTATCAGAGACAATCTAACGCCCCATGAGAATCATAGGCTGAGGTGTAGCCAACTACAACAATACTACTACAGTACACTTTTCTTTTTTTCTTTTTTTTTTAACTTTTTATTATCATTTCCTTTTATAAATTGCAGTCATACAGTATGTCACAACAAATCTTTTTGATGGTACAGTAAGGTGCCGCGGGTAAGTCCACAGAAAGGTTAACAGTCCATGGATATCTTTCATCTTAACCAATATATATGTGAGGTATGATCATTATCTCAGCAATACCACATACATACAGTATAGATTACATTTGGTAAATTATAAGGTAATGTTCAACAACATTATCACCATTATCATCATCAACAATAACAATAACAACAACAATAATAATAACAATAACAACAATAATAATAACAGTAACAATAATCTTTAAAAAAAAATATAATAATAATCTGCATTTCAATCATATCAAATGAAAATGTAGGGCAATGGATGACCATTTATTTAGGAATACATCTGCTTTCAGTTGTAATAATGCTGTTGTATATTCCATGTTGTAAACGTTTTGGATTCTTTCCCTCCATTGTGTAATTGTTGGAGGGTGTGGCCTCAGCCAGGAGGCTGTGATTACCTTATTCGCTATTAAAAAGAGGATTCTCAGCAAGTATGTTTGACTGTTCTCTTCAAGATCAGTTGGCAGTACCCCTAGTATAAAGTGTAATGGTTTAAGAGGTAAATCTATATGGAGACATTTTTTTATTTCTTTTTGTACATTTTGCCAGTATTCTGATATCTTTGGGCAGTCCCAAAATATATGTGTGTGATCTCCCACCAAGTCACAACCCCTCCAGCAATGATCTGAGGTGTTGCTCCATTTTGATGTTATAAGTGGAGTTCTAAAGTATCTCATTTTCATTTTCCATCCAAATTCCTTCCAGTTTGGACTACTGGATATCCTATGTCCCTGTCTGCATGAAGTCTCCCATTGCTCATCTGGGATTATTGTGTTCATTTCTAGTTCCCATTTTTCTTTAATATCTAAGTTATCTTCTTTTAACTCTTCCTGCAATATCTTGTAAATATGTGATATGAACTTTGTCTTCACTATTCCTTTAGTTGTTGATATGAAGAGGTGTTCCAATTTTGTTGGTAAGGAACAGAGCTGTTCCCATTCTTTATGACTTTGTAGATAGTGTCTAATTTGTAAGTACCTAAAGAAGTCTTGGTTTGGTAAATCATATTCCTCTTTGAGCTGTTCAAATGATTTTAGGACTGCTCCGTCAAACAGCTGGTCCAAAACCACTAAACCCCTTTCCTTCCATTTTAGGAATCCCTTGTCCAGCCTAGATGGAGAGAACTCACAGTTGTTTGCTATCATTATAGCTCTGGAAATGGTCATGGGAAGTTGTAGTTTTTTCCTCAAGATTGACCATATTTTTAAGGTGTTCTTGCTCCATACATTAGCAATTTTCTTTTTCCCCCATATGTCTTGGTTTAAGAATGGTATTGAATCTAAAGGCAAATTTGGGCATTCACTCTGTTCCATTCCCACCCATATAGTGTCAGTGTCTTGGGATATCCAAGCAATCATTGATCTGAGTTGGGCTGCCCAATAATATTTTTTCAGGCTAGGTAAGTCCAGGCCTCCCCTGTCTTTTGGGCAGAGTAGTCTTTTAAATTTAAGTCTGGGTCGCTTGCTTTGCCAAATAAACTTGGACAGCCATTTATCCAATATAGTAAAGGTGGAAGCAGGAACATAGATAGGTAGTGATTGGAAGAGAAAAAGCAATCTTGGCAAAATCTTCATTCTTATCGTTTCTATTCTTGAGTGGTAGAATTTCCCATCTTGTAAGGTCCCCTTTTATGTGGCCCATCAATTTCCCATAGTTGGCTTTAAACAATTTTGATAGGTCAGTTGTTATAGTAATTCCCAAGTATCTAAATCCTTGAGACCAGTGGAAATCAAGCCTTCCTGACATTTGAATTGGCCATTGTCCAACTAACATCATTGCCTCTGATTTTGATTGGTTGATTTGATAACCAGAGAGTTCTCCATAATTCTTTATAGTGTCCATCAGTGCAGGGACCGAAAGGACTATCAGTAATATCCCACTGTAGACAAGTGTTTGTGTTGTGGAAGATGCTAGTTTAGCTTGTACTATTGGCTTTCATGGTGATTATGTAAACTTACCTTTTATTTCTTCATGTGAGACCATACTAGCATTATATAAGAACACATTGGGTATTCTTGGTTATGTTAGCTAAGAGAGGATACTATATTTCAATGTTAATACAACACATTGTAGCTATATGTCGCTATTTCTTTGTTAGATCATCTCTGTGATGTATGGCAAGGCAATGTGTGGATGTGAAACCATATCATTGATTATTGTTTCTCTTTCTCAGTTTCACTCTTTCTAAGTCAATAAACCTGAAGTCAGACTGACATTCTGTCTCCAGACTCTTGGGAGGTGTTTAGAGGTGTTCAGCTATGTATGAGGACAGAACAGGTTTGTTTCTTTCTTTGTCGCCACAGCCTACCTGAGTATTGCTGCTGACCATGTCCATCCCTTTATGACCACAGTGTACCCATCTTCTGATGGCTACTTCCAGCAGGATAACGTGCCATGTCACAAAGCTCAAATCATCTCAAACTGGTTTCTTGAACATGACAATGAGTGACACTGTACTCCAATGGCCTCCACAGCCACCAGATCTCAATTCAATTGAGCACCTTTGGGATGTGGTGAAACGGGAGATTCACATCATGGAGGTGCAGCCTACAAATCTGCAGCAACTGCGTGATGCTATCATGTCAATATGGACCAAAATCTCTGAGGAATGTTTCCAGCACCTTGTTGAATCTATGCCACAAAGAATTAAGGCAGTTCTGAAGGCAAAAGGGATTCCAACCCGGTACTAGCAAGGTGTACCTAATAAAGAGGCCGGTGAGTGTATGTGTGCGCTCTACAAACATTATAAACCATAACTTACTGCATGAATACTTTATTCAGGTATGGCCATTCAGAATAAATATGGCTTCAGCCACGCTGGTGACTTGGTTTTTGTTGTAGGCTTATTGTTTCACATTTTTTCTACTCAAGCTACTTTTTATACATATTTTTGCTGTTAGTCTCCTCTTACCTTTTGAATTCTCCTGACTGTTAATACACAGTTCATTTCAGCAAATTACCATTGTCCAGCTGTGGATAGACATCTGAGGAAGGAACATAAAGAGAGAGGTCCTGCTCAATGTAAATCAATCAACCAACCTATCAATGAATCTACAATCTAAACTGTTGAATCTATCAAAACAGTTTTCCATTAGCCCACCTTTGCATTGTGTTCGCTGTCTACTCTGCCAAGTGTGGCTGTTGGGTATTGAACTCGGGTCTGTTTACCCTTGGAAAAGACGGGAAAACTGTAGATAGATACAGAGGTAAGAAAGTGAACCAGATGAACAAAAAAGAAACACTAGAATTGTAACTCAAAATGATCAAAAAATCTCAAGTAAGTGTGATGGCACTTCTCTCCTGTTCACTAATTACCTTTTCACTGTGACTAAAGCTTTGTTCCCTTGTTTTCTCCACTCCCTTTATTACTTTCACCTCCTCTTCACAGTATATTAAAAAAAATGTCTCATTTCTATTTTTGGCATCTGTCCATTATTCTTCATCAGTCTGGGGAATCTCTTTCTTTTCATCATACGATATTTTGGTTGTTTTCTGGGTCTTTTAAAGCCATAGTCCACCCATTCAATCATTATTGTATGTTTTTCTTATTTTGGTTCAAGACTATGCATCTGTAACCTTTGATAAGCCTTCATCACTTTGTTACAGTACTTGGTTTGAGGTTACTTTTGATTGACGTTGGCATGAAATATAATGTGGGAAACATTGATTTCCGTTGATGGCAGTGAATGACAATGTCAGCCAGCGATGGCTGTAGCAAAGTAAAGAAGGCTTATTATAGGTTGTAGTCACTCCTGGCCCACACCACGACTAGACTATTTCCATTATTAGACCAAGATGAACGAAAGTTCATCCAAATGTTGTCAATCTCTTTAATAGCTGCCTTATACTCCACAGACAGTTTTTCCTCTCCATGTTTTTGTTTTCTTTCGCTAGTATCTTCCTCATCTGCCCATGTTTCATCAGTGTGGAGATCCGCTTTCTTCTCCTCATCCCCCTTTTGATATTTTTTCATGTCACCTGTTTGGACACTTTCACTGTCATGACTATGATGCTGGCTGGAAATTGAGTGCAGATGCTTCAAGAAAATGGAAAAACAGACAAAGTGGTACTGTTAAACAAAAAAACAACAACTATTTTATCAGAAAAAAGACTGATCATATTTATACTTTTTTTCGGCCTGATACATATGAAAGCATTCAAAGATATCTTACTTACTCATCTAACCTCTTCGCAACAATGTTGCTGTGCTAACTGCTCAACTCTGACCTTCTAGAATATCGCAGAGCTGGCTTGGATTAGAAGAAGTTTATTTTTCCAGAAGGTACTTTGTTTGTGGTGTCAGGTGCATAAAGGCAATATTAATCAGACACATTTAAGCACATTAACATTGCATAAAGTAACGGTACATTACATCTCCAAAATACAGTACATAGTCAAAAGCAGTACATTTACATCAACCCACTACAATAAAGTAGCTAAATAATAAAGAGTTTGACCTGCAACTCACTCTACGAGCACCATTGAACTGATGATCAGCTCAGAATGTGAATGGAAAATGTGTAGGTCTACATTCCATGCATTTGCCCAGTACCTTTTCTCTAATATTAGGTATGAAAATATGACTTTCAATGTAACAATTTACATCTCCAATAACAGCTTATTCCCTACAGTATTATAGTGAACTGCATGTGTAAAAGCAGTGTGCTATATGTGTAATGCCATTTAAAATTTTACCTACAGTAGGTTACCATGGTAGCCGGCGTCAAATGGTCACCACTTGTGTGATATCACTGTGTTACAACATATTCTGTCATATTTGTTGTATCTCGCATCTCATCTGTATCTCGCATCTCCTAGCAATAATAACCATGGCACCTCTGATGATGTCACTGTGACATCATGAAATGTAACAGTGGCACGCAGGTTCATTCCACGCTGAACATTTTAAATTACTATAGCCATGTATACAACCATGCACTAGGCTGGGCCTGCATCGGCCTTCAATAAAACCACCTCCAATGCCCTCAGTAATGCTGACATTTTAGTGGCAAACACATATTGATAGATCTTACCATAAGTCAGCCCAAAACAAATACACACCCTATCTACAACTATCTGTTAGCAAACACTTTTCCAGCTTTCTCTTTGTACTACCAATGTATTATATAGCAAACAAAATGTTCATGGAACACTCGTAAGTCTTTTTAGAGATATTTTTTTCAAAAAAGCATATTAACGCAAGTTGTTCAGAAACAATGATTACAAATTCCAGATTGCATCAAATCTAACAATGGTTAAATACATGCTTCTTACCAATTAATTGATTTATTAATGTTAATGCACACCAAGACAAAACTTGAATATTTTCTGTGCACAATACTGTACAACTTAGCAGGACATTATATCATTTTGATAACAATCATTGCTTTTTCACTGAAACATTTGGAACATTTGGTCAATGGTCAGTCTTTCTCCAACTACCTGACTACCAGAATGTTCACATACCCAAGACTCTATCCCTATGGCATTGTTTGTGACATCATATCATTGTGACATCACATCAAACTGTACTTGTGCCTGTAAAGATGCAGTTTGGGTATTTTCTCTGTAGTTACTGTAACTGTATTAATCCAAGGGCTGAGATTGGTGGAACTCACATTGCAGTATTTATGCAAAAGCTCTTTTATTACATTAGCAAATTAAATCCAAAAGTAGTTTGGGGTACTGTAGAAACCATTTACCACTGCCATAAGACCACCTCACAGGTTGATGATTTCAGTTCTCATAATTTGTACAAGTGATATATACACCAAGGAAATACACCACTCGTAAAATATACCACTTGTCCTGATTTAGTGCTATCTCAAACCTAGACATGTTGATCCTTTGATTGCTTTTGATTGAATTAGTAGGATAGAGAGGGTGAATAGTGTCTTTTTGGTTTTGTTTTCAAATTCATGCATATTACCCTAACCCCAAAAACAAGAGAAATACATGTTGCTCACCATTAATTACTTATGGAAATTCACACCAAAGACAACATTTTTATAACAATTAAGGCCTTTTGACTGAAATGTTTGTAAAATGTTGTACAGAGGACTTACCAATGCTGAGTCTTTCTCCATCTACCTGATGCCCGGGAAGTTCACATACCCAATACTACCCTATGGCAACCCATGTATGATGTCATCGTATGGAACATCACATAATTGTGATATCATATCAAGCTGTAACACATGTGTTTGAGCCTATGGAGTTGTGTTGTGTAGATTGTCTCTCTAATTAGTAATGTAAGGGCTGCATTTGATGGATGTGTGTTCAAAGTAGCTCTTTTTCACATGTTATAATAAAATCAATGACATAATCAAAACAAAGTTTTCAGGTATAGTAAAAACAAACTTCCACTGTCATTAGACTGCCCTCAAGTATATGATTCCAGTTCTCAGAATGAGCCATGAGTCAGGAAATGTGGTGTTTTACAAACAGTTTTAACCATCATTTGCGATGCTTTTTTCTTTTCTTTTTTTAAATGACTGCGATGGCCCTACATCCAGTTACATTTTTGAAGTCCCTCTGTATCAGAAGAGGTTTTATGCTCTCATCTTTAAACCCAGATGAACATGTATTTTAATCTGAACTGTCCTAGACTATTAAATATAACGTAGATGTTTAACTTTAAATGGTGACTGACTACGACTTGAGTTTGTTTTGTGTGAATCTCAACTCTCAAGACCATTATTGACCAACTCAATGACACTGAATCACCTTCATGATCACATTACTGGACACATGTAGGCCAACTGCTCATTTTAAAATCTAAAATAATCTTTGTCATGATGGCCATTTAGGATGGAACGGGACTCGCCAATAAGAAACCAACTCCAGACTTGATGAGGTGAGGGGAGAGGAGGAGGGTGAGACTTGAGTGCAGGGGAGAGGAAGAGGAGGAGGAGGAGGAGGAGGGTGAGACTTGACTGGGTAAGGGGAGAGGAGGAGGAGGAGGGTGAGACTTGACTAGGTGAGGGGAGAGGAGGAGGAGGGTGAGACTTGACTAAGTTATGTGCAATTCTCCAGGGGAAGGAGAAGGACTGGGGAGGAGGGGAAGCCCAACGGGCCCGCCGAGCCAGAGAAGAGCCACTCCAACAGCAGCACGCTGTCCGACTGGCAGGACAACATTATCTTCGTCAACAAGTTCTTCCACCAGGTACAGATGTGCAGAAGTACCATGGGCTCAAGTTGTTATCGTTTAATGTTGTCTAAAAATATGAAGAGTAACGTTTTTAGACGTTTTAGAAGAGTTACCAGATTAAACAAATGAAACAAACCTACAATTCACATGTCGTATTTTCACTGTAGAAAGATATGATATGACAGAAATATGTTAGCATTACCGTACGTTTAATGCTCATTTGATTTCCTCACGGTCACCACTTGCTTTTGAATGCAGTATTGATCTGAATGACCCTATGAGATGAGATGAGTTCTAGATAGATAGAAGTGCACATCTTAAGTGCACATGCACTTACTTAGGGTTAGCACTGCCTATATAAATAGATAATAACAAGTATATATATATATATATATGCTGGGGACATGTAATAAATTAGTAATAAGCATAGTGAAAAGACAATTATACATAAAAGGAGGTAAAACCCCCATAATAAAGTGGGCATGTGTAAGTGCTGTGATATATTAACAAACATTTTAGAAAAAGGTAGACGGTAATAAGTGCTGATGACCTACAATTCGAGAAAATCACACACTATATATACATACATATGTAAACCACACACAGAGACAAATAAATATGAAAGTGCTGAAGTATAATACATGCTGTAGTATAATAAATACAAATATATATATATATATATATATATATATATAATATATATACATTCAACAAACACTTTATTAGCAACACCTGTACACATTCTCATGGTGGAGGTGGTGTAATGGTGTGGGGAATGTTTTTTTGGCACACTTTGGGCCTGTTAATACCAATCAATCATATTGCTTGAATGCCACAGCCTATTTGAGTATTGTTGCTGACCATGTGCATGCCTTCATGGCCACAATTTACCCATCTTCTAATGGCTACTTCCAGCATGCTAATGCACCATGTCGCAAAGCAAAAGTCGTCTAAAACTGGTTTCAGAAACATAACAATGAGTTCTGTGTTCTTCAGTGGCCTTCCCAGCCACCAGATCTGAATCAAATAGAACACCTTTGGGATGTGGTAGAACGGGAGATTCACAGCTTGGAAGTGCACCTGAAAAATCTACAGCAATCGCGTGATGCAATCATGTCATCATGGACCAGAATGTCAAAGAAATGTTATAAACATCTTGTGGAATCAATGCCACAAAGAATTGAGGCTGTTTTCAGAGCAAAGGGAGGCCCTACCGAGTATAGTATAGTGTTCCTAATAACGTGCTCAGTGAGTGTGTATATACAGTGCGGGAAAATAAGTATTCAACACATCAACAAATGTTTAATTCAACATATTTCCATTGCAGCCATTCACATGAAATTTAGATCAGACATAGGTATTAACTCAGTAAAACTACTCGGCTAAAGAATTTGTAACACCAATCTATAAAAAAAGTTGTGCAATTCTCCAGGGGAAGGAGAAGGACTGGAGAGGAGGGGGAGCCCAACGGGCCTGCCGAGCCAGAGAAGAGCCACTCCAACAGCAGCACGCTGTCCGGCTGGCGGGACAACATCATCTTCATCAACGAGGTCTTCCACCAGGTACAGCTGACCCTGTATCCCTTGCTGCAGTGTTGACAGGAGGCTGCTGCTGAGGTTCCTCCACTGCTGCACTGCCTCACACATCCAGCAGGGGGCAGCAGCAGAGCAGCTCAGGGCTCTGCAGCACAGGCTGGATTTTTCCTGCTCCTCCTTTGTGGACCTGTCAGCATAGGAGCAGAGGGACACAGCACAGAGCTCATCCCACTTAGACACAGTCCGTCTGGGGTAAGGACAGACACACTGATCTCTGATGAGGAGGAGGGAGGAGGATTTCTCATTGTACAATGTCTCCTCTGTCTCCCCTCAGCTCCAGCAAAGCCCTCCTCCTGCAGCTCCTGTACCTGGTCCCTGTGGGAGGTGAGGCGTGCTGTGTCCCTCTGCAGTGCCCTTGGTGGAGAGCTGGACCTCAGTGAGACTACAAACCAAAGTTATACATAGTTAGTGTATAGCTGGTATATGATTCCAATTCTCAGAATGAGCCGTGAATCAGGAAATTTGGTGTTTTACATAATTACCAATGTTTTTTTTAATTGTTTTTTAATGACTGCCATGGGAGTGGCTGTGGATAAAATCTGCGATGGCCCTATATCCAATTACATTTTTGAAGTCCCTCTCTATCAGAAGAGGTTTTATGCTCTCATCTTTAAACCCAGATGAACATGTATTTTAATCTGAACTGTCCTAGTCTATTAAATATAACTTGAAATGGTGACTGACTACTGCTTGAGTTTGTTTTGTGTGAATCTGTAATGACACCAACTCTCATTACAGACCATTATTGACCAATAAGACACTTTACTACATTTCTATTTCTATCTCTCCACAGGACGAAAATCATTCCTATGGGATTTCTCATAGAGTGAAATAGGGCAGATTTCTTGACAGATTTCATGTTGACAGACATCAATAGCAGACTCCAAAGTCACTAGGTCTCAACTACCCAGCTGAAGCATATTGAACAACACTTATTGGATTTGTGTTCTAATGGCCTACTCTATGTTACTACTCTAACTCTAAGCCAGAGCTAACTTCGGAGCGTGCTCTCCATTTTATTAACCAAAATGCCACTAATTGAAAACAGGTACGGTCACGTGAATCTAGGGAAATGGCACAAGAAAGACGCAATCCTAGCAACGACAATTGTCAATAGCACTAATTATTCTGCTCTGCATTTAATGCGTTGTTTTTAGCACTCAATGTTATATTTATTTTGTGTTTGCGTGTCTGTCTCATTTTTTGGCTGTCTAATTTATTTTCTGTTTGTGGCTATCTAAGGACAGTACACTAGACGTTTACTTAAGACTGATGTAATATTCAAACTGTCTCACACTACAGGTATTCAACATGTTCTTCTCTCTGTTGTAGCTCCTGTAGGTGTTTACTATGCCCTGACTGATATCAGGACTTTGGCAGAGGAGATGGATAAATTGGCTAATGGTACTACGTAATCACGAGAAATGTTGGGAAATTAGACTAATATATAATAATATATGCAATTTAGCTACCGCTTTTATCCAAAGCGACTTACATTGCAGTGAGTGCATACTTTTTTCAGTATGTATGGTCCCAGCAGAAATCTAACCCACAACCTAAGCGTTGTTTGCGCCATGCTCTACCAACTGAGCCACAGAGGACCAGGAATAAAGTCCCAGAGACCCAAATTGTCAACATTCTAGAGCACCAAGGGCGACTTCATTTTGTAGCCAATCCAAGTATTATTGCTAGGTGAATACCACATAAAACACTTGGCACTCCAGGTGGTGAGTGTACCGGAATTCTTTGGCAGTGAGTGAGTTAAACGCAGATGACGGTTCAAGATACAGCATCAGTAGACAAACATGTTTTGCAGCGCTCACTCAGTCCTGTACATCATGCATGCTCATGGTGTCAACTCAACGTATTGTATGTGTGAAATAGGACAAGCAGATCTCACTCACTAGTAAGATGAGGAAAGTGGTTCTTTTATATTTCCTGTTGTTACTTTTATATTTTTTCATGTTTTTATTATTCATTTTGGTAATTCTTGATTATTATACTTTGTTTAAAAATAATCAAAGAGGGGACTGTTGGAATTGTACAATATTCTATGTGCCTCTCGACCTTTCACCTAGTGGTACCATGCCATAACCAGTACACAATGCAGAGACATGAAATCAGATGCTAGGGAATGGGGGGCCTAGGACCTGTAGCCCTCCAAGGCCAAATTCCATTGCAAGTCCATATATTCTAGTAGTAGTGTTACTATACTGGTACAGAGTACACAGTGTGTCTTTATTCTTGATGTAAAGTTGGAGGACATTACATATGAATTAGTTTAGTTGTGTTTACTTAATGTGGGGAT
The DNA here is from genome assembly GCF_951799395.1 of Argentina silus. Taxonomy (NCBI): domain Eukaryota; kingdom Metazoa; phylum Chordata; class Actinopteri; order Argentiniformes; family Argentinidae; genus Argentina; species Argentina silus. The sequence continues at coordinate 31,923,864 of NC_139657.1, forward strand.
GAAATATGTTCCTCTGACACTAGACACCAAAATCACTACTATAGAGAGTGAAATGTTTGATTCTGTCTTTGAGATTCTTATAGCCCAATTGTGTGCAATAATATCTATTTACTAAAATCTGATCTTTAAGAAAGATATTTTTCTCCCTCTTTACGCAGTCTTGGATATTGCTCTGTTAAAGAGAAACAATGTTTCTTCTGGAACTTTTTCAAGTTTAATTGTGGTATGATTTCTGAGTAGTTTCTTGACTATTAAAGTGATTCTACGAGATAATTTCTATAATCTCAGCCTACAGTTCTCAATGTAGCGCTAATGAGTTGGAAACGGGTCCCTGTTACATGCCCTCAGTGTGGTGCGTATGTGTGTGGATTCCACGTAGACCAGTGACATCGACACACTTAACAGTAATGCTGCTTCTAAAGTTGGCGATGATAAACTAGGGAGTCTGTGGCTGAATGAGATAAAACAGTGATTCAATTGATTATATTTGTACAAACTATGCATTGATAATTCAGACACAAAATAAGAGGTTAAATAATACAGAAATAGTTATTGCCATATCCCGTAGCTTCTCTTTAATGATTCATTCATAGATAGTGACAATTCAAATAATTTGAAAATATGTGGCTGCACTGTTACTAATGCTATAAATGCAACACATGCTTATAATGTGCAAACTGAATTATAAACCCATTATAAAAGGAAACCTTAGTGTTAAGTGTCACCAAAAGAAAAGAAAACACAGAGACATTAAATCAATTTGAGATACTCCATCACTCATTTATTTGCAAATATATGTAATAAGTGTCTGTAAGTAAAGACAATGAGACTCCTGTGGCCCTGCATATCAGAGAGAGAGAGAGGGGAAAGGGAGAGAGGGGGGGACATAACAAGAAGGCATGTGAGGTTATTATTTAAACTTTAACTAGAATACTTATTGGATTTCACTGAAGTATCCTTTGCGGTTACCGATGGAGTCTGACCCTGTGGAATTCCTAAAAACGAAAGAGAGAAAAAAAGAGAAAGAGAGGGGGAGGGGGAGTGCAACTTTAGTGGTAAGAATAAAATTACTTCCAATCATTTAAAATGACTTATTCCGATTGCTTAATAGCAAGTGTGTGTGTGTGTGTGTCCCCTCAGAAGGACGCCATGAGAAGCTGAAGGTGGTGCTCCAGGAGGCTTGAGACTCCAACGACCAGAGACTCCGTGTTGAAGTACCAGGGAACCTCCTGACCAAACATGTCGTCCAGAAGCATCATCAGCCCGCCCTGAGGTAAGGCTCTGAGTTACTGCTAGTTCACAGTACTCATTTAAACTGAACAATAGATTGGATGCTAAATACTAGAGAGAAGGAACAGTAACAACATCAGAACTTGTCTGTACCTTCAGGTGCAGCAGGCATCTCTCAGCCTCTGGTTTCATGTTGCTGGCAGGCAGGCAGGAGTGTAGGAGAGAGTACAGACGCTCCACAAAACCACCAGGTTGCTAACAGCAAACATAGGAGGAGAGAGCAGAGAGTCATATGAACTTGTCAACAAAGTCACCCTGTAACAGTCTTCAGTATAAGAACAGTACTCACCACCACCAGGGGCCTCCCCACCATCACCCCAAACAGAACCAGCTCATAGAGGATGCCTATGAGTTGACATGGCTAATCTAACAAAAGACAAAAACGTTTACAACAAAATAGCAATGATATTAAAAAGAAGGACCCAATACAGGCACAGGTAATCAATGTGAGACTATTGAAGTGAATGAACTAACCTGATGTTCTGCCAGCTGTCTACTGTAAAATGTAATTAAATGTCACATACCCTCTTCAAAGTCGCTGTCGCTTTCCTCTTCACGATCCTTGCAAAAAAGAAAACACGAACAACCCGTCATAGAGACGGCAGACCGCAGTCCAGCACTCGCGCAGCCAATCCTGAAAAACACCGAGGCATTTTTCAGTCCGTTTTGCTCAGAAAATCAGCAGGTTTGTGTCGATGTGAACATCAACTGAAGTCTGTTGTTATCTGGAGCGGACTGAACATTCCATAGAATGTTGCTAATGTTCTATATTGAAAGGTTGCATAGCAACACACCGTTTTGAAAATAATGAGTAATAATGATGCATGACATGTATCATGAACACTTTTCAAAAATGCGTTACCATGTGACCTCTAGAAATAGAACATGAGCAGCCTTCTATGTTTGATCCAGCGCTACGCAGCAACACACCTCTGATGATGTTGACATTGACGAGACCCAGCTAGTCTTCTGAGCGCTAGCATTACTACAACACTAGCATTAGCAACGAAAGGTACTGAGAAACGCAGGTTTGGCTGCGGGAGTGCATGGATAGCGGAGTGCCATTTCTACGACAGGTTGTTGTTCCTGTTTTCTTGTTGAGTACAGCGACTTCGAAGCAGGTATGTCACGTTTAATTACATTTTACAGTAGACACGTGGTAAACAAATGCATCTGTGTAATGGCATGACTGTTAGTCCGTCAGTAGCAACGGTGGTAGCATTGTTAGCTTTAGCTTGAACTAGCTCGCTTGCTCGTCACCAACATGCATGTTCGACTTGTGCTGTGTTGTTTTAGCAACACGTATCGAGTGGTTGTCTAACTATCGTTCAGATATGGTCTTCTGAGCGCTAGCATTACTACGCCATTTGCATTAGCAACGAAAGGTACTGAGAAATGCCTCGGTGGTAGGTATGTCACGTTTAATTACATTTTACAGTAGACACATAGTAAACAAATGCATCTGTGTAATGGCATGACTGTTAGTCCGTCAGTAGCAACGGTGGTAGCATTGTTAGCTTTAGCTTTAACTAAGACTGTGAGGTGGAGGAGGCCAGACTAGACCAGCTATTCCACTTAGACACAGTCCGTCTGGCGTAAGGACAGACACACTGATCTCTGATGAGGAGGATTTCTCATTGTACAATGTATGCTCCCTCCTCTGTCTCCCCTCAGCTCCAGCAAAGCCCTCCTCCTGCAGCTCCTGTACCTGGTCCCTGTGAGAGGGGGGCGGTGAGGCGTGCTGTGTCCTTCTGCAGTGCCCTGGGTGGAGAGCTGGACCTCAGTGAGACCACAAACCAAAGTTATACATAGTTAGTATATAGCTGGTATGTGATTCCAATTCTCAGAATGAGCCATGAATCAGGAAATTTGGTGTTTCACATATAAGCATTAGCAATGTTTTTTTGAATTGTTTTTTATGACTGCCATGGGAGTGGCTGTGGACAAAATCTGCGATGGCCCTATATCCAATTACATTTCTGAAGTCCCTCTCTATCAGAAGAGGTTTTATGCTCTCACCTTTAAACCCAGATGAACATGTATTTTAATCTGTCCTAGACTATTAAATATAACTTGAAATGGTGACTGACTACTGCTTGAGTTTGTTTTGTGTGAATCTGTAATGACACCAACTCTCATTACAGACCATTATTGACCAATAAGACACTTTGCTGAATTTCTATTTCTATCTCTCCACTGGACGAAAATCATTCCTATGGGATTTCCCATAGAGTGAAATAAGGCAGATTTCTTGACAGATTTCATGTTGACAGACATCAATAGCAGACTCCAAAGTCACTAGGTCTCAACTACCCAGCTGAAGCATATTGAACAACACTTATTGGATTTGTGTTCTAATGGCCTACTCTATGTTACCTAGTGATAGGTTTGGGAATTGTTATCTGGGTTTCGTTCTTCCTGGTACATCATCTAAGGACTACCTTCTGACTATGTACAACACTCACACACACACATGCTAGATATTCTGCCTGATGGGAGGGCAGGACAGTGATGTCAGGTTTGTGTGGTCATTTGATTGTTGTTGTTGTAATGGCTTAATTACACCTTATTTGGCTCTGTTCTAACCTACCACTCTAGTCTTACACACACGTTGCTGGGGAAATGGCACAAGAAACACGCAATCCTAGCAACGACAATTGTCAGTAGCACTAATTATTCTGTAATAATGATGCATGACATGTATTTTCAACACTTTTCAAAAATACGTCACTGTAATGTATTGGCATTATTACAACTTTGTGTTTCCAATGTATTAATAAGGGCTTTCCCTATTGGCTGTGTAAGAGTCCTTAGCTGTTGTGCACATGCGCTGTACTCTGTCTTAAAATTGATCAGTAAACGAGCATCCACGTAATGTTCAGTCTCCGTTATTGAAACCGTGAATATATATAACTCTAAATATATTACAATTTGGCGACGAGGATGGGATATCTAATGAAAGATGATCCCAGTGACGAGAGACAACTTTGCAGCAAGTAGAACGCAATAAACGAACTTTGTAGCTCGAAAGAAAGAGGCTAGCAAACGGAAGCTAAGTAGCTAAAGGCGACTACAAGCTAGCAAGATAGCTAGTTTCCAAATCGGTGCGTTAGCTGAATACAAAGAAGGACAGGAAGATTTCGAATCTTACTTGGAAAGACTGGAACAGTGGATGATCGCAAACGAGGTGGACACTGACAAAAAGGTCAGCGTGTTTCTGTCGGTAATCGGAGCGGATGCCTACAGACTTAGCAAAGAATTTAGTCAGTCCTGAAAAACCTAGCACACAAACCTACGAGGAGCTAAGCGAGTCGCTCAGTGAGCATTACAAGTCGAAACCGCTTGTCATCGCGGAACGTTTCCGTTTTCCCCCAAAAAAATCAACAAGACGGTGAGTCTATGTCTGATTACATAGTAGCTTTGAAGCAACTTTCAACTCATTGTGAGTTTGGTGCACATCTTAATGATGCACTCCGTGACCGTTTCGTTAGTGGGTTAAAAGCTGAGGCTGTGCAGAGGAAACTTTTATCGCAACCAAGACTAACATTCAAGACTAAGACTATTAAGTAATAAACAAAGTCAAACAGTCAGAACAAAAGGCCTGATTAGACAAAACTTGATGACGAAATGTAGTTCTTGAATGTTATTGGTGTATGTAGACAGGAATCAGAAACACGTTGAATAGAAGGCGTTAACCTGTGTGAAATCTATAAAGACAGGTGACTGAGGAGATAACGGGGTCGGCTCTCATGTTCTGCGGGAATAAAGTCTTTGAATGAATCAACAGCTCTGGTTAACGGTATTTTATTTTTAAGTATTATAACTTAATGCCTTCGTGTTTTTCAGGATTGGCTGTGCGTGGACTGGGGCAGCCGTTTCTACGACAGGTTGTTGTTGTTGTTTTTCTTTTTTGCAGGGCTCCCGTTGGGAGGACAGCGAGAGCGACTTCGAAGCGGGTATGTGACGTTTAATTACATTTTACAGTAGTAGACACAGTCAACAAATGTATCTGGGTAATGGCATGACTATTTGTCAGTTAGTAGCAATGGTAGCATTGTTAGCTTGAACTAGCTAGCTTGCTAGTCACCTACATGCATTTTGGACTTGTGCTGTGTTGTTTCAGAGAGAGTCTAACTATTGTTATTGCTCATACTTATTCTTCTTTTTCTTATCATTATTATTCCAATTCTTCCGATTTTTTGGTATGCTACTCCTCCTACAGCGTTCAAGCTATTTAGACTAATCAAACTTTAAAACGTGCGGAGAGGTATTTTAAAGTCATGATATTTATTCCGATTCCGAACCCTAGCACATATTCCTGACCAATCAGCGGGTAATGCCGCCATTAGCCTTCCTTCTCCACATACCCAATAGTAATCTGCCACTGGCTCATTCTGGCTAAGATATATATCGATTAGAGGTATGCCTCCTGGTGCCCCAGGAGCCCCTAATCTCAGTACCAGTGGTCCAGAACAGTTTCTTTGCCTATCTTGTTTTATCCTGCGCATCTCATTGGATACTTCTTCTTCTGTCTCAAACATGTTAGGGCTACTTTAGTACTACCTTACGGGTCGCATTGGTATATTGCTTGGTTATAAGCTACTTTTGGCCTAGGTTGTTCCATATTCCAAGGTACAATACGCCACGTGACGTGACAGTCCCCTTTAAATTTCCCCAGGTTTGCGGTGCCATATGTTATGTTAAGTGGTTTGTCGAAGCATTCAAACTTTTGCTTCCAATCAATTGAATCCGGGGATCTCCCTCTTTTTCTCATCTATTCTCACATCTATTTTTCTGCATTGGTCTCTAAAAGTTTGATCATAAAACGGATGGTATCTGGTGTTGCTTAAGATACCCAAACATTCGGCTGGACAATATGGTCGTTTTGATTCTTCTATGGGACAGGACTTTTTATATAACTGTGCACATGCCTGGTATGTGTGTGGGTTAGGTACAACTCGTAGTTTTGTGGTGATGGACTACACATGAGGCAATCTCCTTCTGTTACTGACTGGGCTGTAAACTCTCCCCATTTATACCAATAATTTTGCTTTGCCTGTTCCCATAATGTATTTACCTTATATTCTCTGTCCCTATCTCTTTTGGTTTCAACCTGTGTTTGCTTCACTTCCTGACTCAATTCTCTAGGCAGGGCCTGTTCTATTTGGGACAGCATATAGATTAGTATTATTACTTTATATATCACTAGTCACTTCCCCAGGATCCCCCAGGCTCTACTGTCCTTCCCGTTCGGCTGGGGGCTGGCTTTCCGGCCCCTGTTCAGCCTCTGTACCTGTTCCTTCATTTCCTCTGTGCTCCTGTACGATCTTACCCGTTCCTTCGTCTTCTTCTCTGGTTTGCTTTTTCTTCTTGCCTCGGGACCCTGGTGCAGTGGTTCAAGTGGTACCAGGTTAGACTCCCTCGGACTTGTATTGCAGTGGGGGTGGCTCGCACTACCTCGTACGGTCCCTCTCTCCTTGGCTCGTTCTACTTCCTCCGGAAGACTTTGATGTACACCTGGTCTCCTGGAGTTATCGGATTGGGCAGGGGTGGCTCCGGCTCCGGCTGCTAGTCTTTTTCCTGTGAATATATAACTTTATGTATCTCAGTTAGTTGTTTCATGTACTGCTTTAGTTCCATCTGGAGTTGTTCCAGTGGTGGTCCTTAGTAAGGTATATATTATAAGGCACATATCTTATTCAGCTTTGTTTTGAGGGTACCATTTATTCTTTCTACCATTCCTTGTGATTGTGGATGGTAGACACAACTCAATCTTTGCTTTATCCTTAACTGCTGTATGACTTGTTTCACAGTTTTCTGAATAAATGCTGCACCATTATCTGAGCTAATCTCATTAGGTATTCCAAATCTGGGTATTACTTCTCTTGTTATAAATTTAACCACTGTTCCTGCCCCTAATTCTGCCGATGGCGTTGCTTCTTCCCATCTGCTAAATCTATCTATGACAACAAGCATGTATCTTTTCCATTGACCTTTTTTATCCTGTCTACATAGTCCATTACCAAATGTTTAAATGGTTCGTCTGGAACCGGTATGTGTCCTAAGGGTGTTTTGATTCCTTTCTCACATTGTTTTGTGCGCATACTGTGCATTCTGCCAATGCATTTTCTACCATTGCCTGTAAATAGGGTGACCAATACCCTTGGAGTTTTATCTTTCTCAAAACTTCCCTCCTTGCGCAATGGTCAAAACCATACGCATCAGCGATCAAAATCCCCAGTAGCACCGTAGGTGCCACTATCGTACCCTCATGCAATCTCCACAATCCTGTAGAGTCTCCTTTTGCCCCCCTTTGGAGCCACATGGATTGCTCATACGGCCCTGCAATCTGTTGCATGCGTATTATATCCTCTAGCTGCGTTATTGGTTCTATTAATACCATTGGGGCCAACACGGCCACCTCACACTTCGAGGCTCGCTTTGCCGCTTCATCAGCAGCATTATTGCCCTGAATAATGTAATCATTGCCTTTCTGGTGCGCCTGACATTTGATGATCGCTAACCGTTTTGGTTTCATCATAGTCGACATCAATTCCTTAATTTGCTCACAATGCTGTATGGGTGACCCATCACTTTTCAAAAAGCCTCTCTGTTTCCATACTGCCCCAAACAGATGACAGACTCCATGCGCATACGCTGAGTCATTAAAAATGTTCACTGATTTGCCTTCCCCCATTTTACAGGCTTCTGTCAGTGCCCTTAGTTCTGCCAACTGGGCAGAACACGGTTGTGGACAGCTGAATGTCTGCCCTATTTGTTTGACTATGCCGTACCCTGCATGATTTCCTAAATGATCTCGATAACATGAACCATCTACAAAATATGTCTCTTCTGCATATAGTAAGGGTGTTGATTCTAAATCTGGTCTTAACCTGGTGAATGTTAGCGAGTGTGCTATACAATCATGTTCTTCCCCTTCATCTGCCAGTGGTATTAACTCAGCTGGATTTACTGTGCTACATCTCTTGATAGTGATGTCTGGGTATGTTAATAACGACAAATATGACAGGTTCCTAGCTTGTGTTAGAACAAACCTTCCCTGTTCTAACAGTTCCACTGTCTTGTGATGTGTGTGTATATTGTTATTGGGTAGCCCGTTGTGATTGACGAGGCCTTCTCATAGGCATAGTGCATAGCTGCATTTCTTTTTTCAACATTTCAAATGCCATTGTAGCTTCTGTTGTCCATATTAAAGGGGCTCTTAAGTTCTGCTGACCCGCTGTTTTCATCAGCACCCTCAGAGCTGCTGTTTTTATCGCATAGTCCTCTATCCAATCTCCGCTGAATCCTGTCATTCCCAAGAATGTCATCATTTGGCCCACATTTACTGGTTTTGGTGTTTTACTTATGCCTTCTAATTGTCCTGGTGATATTGCTTTTGACCCATGCGCTATAGTTCTTCCCAGATAGTCAACCTGAGGTAAGCAATACTGCAATTTAGTTTTTGACACTTTGTGTCCCCCCTTTGCCAATTTTTGGAGAACTCTTATGGAGTCCTCATGACATTGTTCCAATCAAATCTTCCACGTATTGGATTACTGTGCTGTTTATCTCCAGGTCTTCTAGATCTGCTTTTAGCACCTGGTTGAACACATGAGGCGAATGTTTGAACCCTTGAGGTATTCTAGTGTATGTGTATTGTTGTCCTCTGTAGGTAAATGCAAACAAGTACCAACTTTCTTCTGCTAACGGTACACTGAAAAAAGCTGAGCATAAATCTATCACTGTCTAGTATTTGGCTGTCGGAGGAACATTTGTTAACAGTGTATGAGGATTTGGTACTTCTGCTGGCCAATCCTGCACCACCTCATTTACTGCTCTTAAGTCATGCACCAATCTCCATTTTGACTTATCTGCTTTTAGAATTGGAAGAAGGGGGGTATTGCACGGGCTGTTTATTCTTTCTAAAACTCCCGCTGCTATCAAACCCTCTATTGTTTTGCTTATTCCTTCCTCAGCTTCAGGTTTCATAGGATATTGGGCTTTTCTTGGTAATACACTGCCCTGTTTTGTTCTTATAATTATAGGGCTTGCTGATTTTACTAAGCCCACGTCAGTGTCATGTTTTGACCAGAGACTTTCTGGAATCTGTTTTTCCATGTCATCGCTCAATTGATTATCTGATTTTTCTTTCATCTGAACTTGTTGTTTAACCAATATGGCTACTTCCTGTGGTATACCATTCATAGGCGTGGCACATATTATTTTTATGAATTCCTTGTCTGCAGAATGTTTTACCAATGGGTTACTTGTTTTTTTCCAGTCACTTTTTAATGCGGTTCTCATCATTGGTCCCAAGTCTCTTGCTCTATACCCTTTATTTACCATTAATGACACATGAGGAGCAGCATTAGGTATATTATACCATTTTTGTACAAATTCTGATTCATCTATTTTCATAGCTGCTCCCTGTTTTCCCACTATGATGTATTGTGACATTAATGGGACAACCACATTTTTAGTTTGTTCTTGGTAGGAGTCGCAATTTGAGTCAAACTGCATTGTGCAGTGGTAGTCAAATCGTGGTTTTCGTGCATCTGGCAATTGGGCTTCAATACATTTTCTCCATTTTAACCAAGTTTGCTCTATTTCATGGTTTATTTCCTCTAACCAGTAAACATTTGCGCTTGCATTTATTGGTATTTCTTGTGTCTTTATTGCCGTATTATCTACATATACACCTTCTGGGGAACACCACATTTTCATCCCCAGCATGCATAATGCATCCCTCCCCAAGAGATTCACCGGTGTCTGGTCAGAGATCAGTATGGGCAGGGTTGTGGGCTCTGTCTCCTATCTTCAGACTTACTGGAGTTGCCATTGGAATTAACTGCGCTTGTCCCGAGAATCCTACTGTTTTAACAATTTTAAAATCTCTCTCTCTCTTCTCCTGTCTCTTTTTTGAATTAACTCAAGGTTTGTGGTTTTTTTTTTTACCAGTGTTCCCATTTCCTTACACACTGCAACATCAAATGTCCCTTCCTTAGGCCACTTAGTATAATTCTTACTGGTTCGTTTTTCCCATTTTTCTGACATCTCTCTTATTTGGTTATTCAAAAGAGGGTTTTTATTCTCTAATATTTCTACTGGAGTTACTATGGTAATCCCTTTCTCCATTTTCCCTTTTGTCTTTCCTTTTGCAGTAATTGTTTTTAGGGTTATTGTAAAATGTCTTCATTTTCACTCTTTTCTGCAATTTGTCAAAAGAGAACAATATTGTATTATTGGTTATCTAGGATATCACTGTGAGATTAAAGAAATATGTTAGGAAGCAGCTTTGGAATCAGCTTGAGATATCCTAATCACAATTGGTGTCTTATACCCTGGGAATCAAACGTAGGTATAACCAACAACTGTGTGTATTTGCATGTATGTATGTGTGCTTGAGAGTGTATTTGTATGTGTGAGAATGTAAGAATGAGTGGGTGTCTATATTTGTATGATTATGTGTGAGTGTGTAAGATGTGTGAGTGTGTGCTGTGTTATATGAGTGTATAAGATGTGTCTGTGTGAGTGTGTGATGTGTGTATGAGTGTATATGGAACCCTAGAATGTGAAATGAATCAGTCTGAGCCTAAACATGAAACTCTTCAATTAAGAATCACTTTTACTCAGCATATACTAATACAGTAAAATGTTTTCGAAAATGTTTTAAAAGGTCAACTGTTTGTACCATGCTGCTGGTAAGATAAAGAAGTTACGGAACGGGTCGCGGAAGGTAGATTGGAAGGTTTGGGGATGGAAATCTGAGGTGACAATTAGACGGTCACAACAAGAAAAAGGCGGAGCAGCTAACGATGAAAGAGGAAGGGGGAAGGGGGAGCCAGGGAAGGTAAAGCAAGTTGAATCAAGAAGGTAGACACAAAGTTGAATCAGGAAAGTAACCGCAAGTTAGGTAGGCTAGGGTCTTCTAACCAGTGTCCTATAGTTTTATTGTCTGAGCAGGTTCATGTGGATTTCGACCGCCTCTCTGTCCGCCCACCACGGTACGGCGGAGAATAACCGAGAGTAACCGCCAGTGTCGCCGACTGCAGCTGAAGGACATCATTCCTGTGGAGATGCAGAGGCTGACCAAGTATCCTCTACTGCTTGAGAGCATAGCCAAGTACACACGTACCATAGACTACTACGATTTCACAACGACTACAATACATGTATGTTCCTGTGGTGAGGTTCTCCTACAAGCCCCCTATGTGTTTTTCGCCTCACCTGCACACTTTTTAAACCTTGTCTTTTTAAAACTGCTTTCTCTTTCACCTCCCTTTTTTGCACCTCCGCCCCCTTTACCTAACACCCCCCAACCCACCCCCTCCAGCTCAAAACACTTGCTCACTTTCTGGTGTAGTGCACTTATCGGCCCACATTAACAATGAGATGATGAGTTGATGGATGACTGGTTGACGTTTGGTTGTTGTTTTTGACCCCTAGAGGAGATGGAGGAGAGGGACAAGGTGAAGAGGACAGGAGACTGCTGCAGGAAGATACTCAACTATGTTAACCAGGCCGTCAAAGAGGCAGAGAACAAACAGGTAACCAGGACCGTGTGAATAGACGCCATTGATTAGACCCAACATTGGTGGTCACATGCCGATGAGGGGTGTGCCGATCTCATATTACTTGTTTCCGTAAATTAGGACTTGATACTGGTAATCGGATAATACTTGTGATCGGACAACCAGGACTGTGATTTAAATGCTTAAAATGAAGGAGCAGGTCGTTTAGAATGCCACTGAGCTGCACAAGTTGGTCAGAATGCATATTAGCAAGCACCTGTCATTATTTTTGTGGTATGTTCAATGTTTTGGTTAGTAATATAATGATTCATGATTTACCACAGGACAACATGTGTGATTGTTCAGTGCTCATAAGTGTGTGTGTGTGTGTGTGTGTGCACGTTCCTATCCTTACAGGGACTAGAGGACTACCAGAGACGGTTAGACCTGTCCTTACTGAAGCAGAGTGAGAACCCCATGATCTCATAGTTCAAGGTGAGGAGGCGCTCCACTACTCTCCCATTCACTTCTAATCAGAAAGTTTCCCTTTAAGGTTCCTGTTTGATTATTTTGAATTTCTGTAAGTTATTCCCTTGCGTCTGTTATCCGTAGCCTTGTATTCTTGTTTGGCATTGTTACGTTCCCACTCCTACATGTGCGTTTCCTTGTTGTGTTTTGTGTTTCCTTCTGTTTTTCCCTTGACCTGTCACTCTACATTCAGGTGTCCGTCAGCAATTGGCCATTCGTCCCAATCAGTCATCACCATTCCTGACCAATCAGAGGGCTGTCCGTGTCATTTAAAAGCTCCGCTGGCCTTCCCCTCGGGAGTCGACCCAGTTGTACCGTAGCTTATGTTTGCTGTCGATTCGCTGTTGCTTAGTTGTTCGAAACCTCCGACGTACTTATTTACATTTAGTTTTCTTTTGGTATACTTGCGTCATTGTTTACGTATAGTTTTTTTCTCAATATTTGTCTGTCTGTTAAATGTACGCCATAGGGGTAAGGTGAATAGGTAAGAGACCCATGGGTTTACATTTCCAACACGTAGGCTCATCTCTGTTACAATTCACCAGGTTAGGAGTGGGTGCCGCCCCATGTATGTTCTAGTCTAGTGTAGCATAGCACTTTAGCATAGCCCTGGTAGTATAGATTACTATTGCACTAGTTTAGGACATCACCTTTGTTTATGATTTCTTTGCTTTGGCACCGCTCATAGTTCCCTTTTCTCCTTGGCGTGTGTCTTGTGTTGTGTTTTCCCAGAGGAAATAAATAATTGTATATAGTTTACACTGTGGTTTGTGCCTGTTTAATTCCTGCAATAAGTCTGTGGCACTACCTTTTTGTTGCGACTCCTCTACCGCCCCTAGACGTAGACGAGTTGTCATCTGGAGTCGTAACAGGCATTATGATTGTTTTCTACTCTGTAAAAGCCAAAAATGTTCAGAAAAAGAAAAGAAGAAACTGAAGTTTTGATGATGATTTGATGATTCACATTCTCCTGTCGAATATGGATCTCACCAAGAGGAAGATGGTGCATGAGGGACCTCTCTCCTGGAAGGTCAACAAAGACAAGACAATCGGTACGTTGACATGAATGAAATGTGTTTTAGCGCAGAGAGAAAATACTGCATTTGAATTAATTCATTGTACTGTACACAGATTTTTACATTTTACAATGTTTTAAAGTTGTGAACGCCTCTCTGAAGGTATGAGCTTTAATTCTGACTTCTGAAAGAACATAGATTCCACCAACAACTTTGTGTCCCTTAGAAAAAGAAGTCACTTCCTCTCTGGGTCTGCAAGCCCCGCCCACAGGGTCCAATCCATTCCAAAATCAGAGGAGGAGGAAGAGTTGCCATTGCCAGATAGGGGAGAGGTGGAAGATTTGAAGGAGGTGGTGGTGGAGGAAAAGGAGGAGGAGGAGGTGGAAGAAGGAGCCTTCCTAGAGGGCGAGCTGGTAGACAGACTACCCTTCTTCCAGGAGAGGTCACACCAGGGCATCGCCGTCAACCACCAGGAACCTGACGCAGAGGAGGCCCTGAGGACCTGTGAGTTCACTGCCCTGGCCTACCCCAGTAGACTAACAAAGCACGGTGCTATACTGTACCATAACCATGTCTTGCAGTCAAACTCTTCATGTACGGTCTACTACTCTACATCTATGCTTTTGTTCTGTCAAGAACCTGTGAATTCTTTTTTTTCTTTTTTTTCTTCGATTCTGGGTCCGCTATGGGAGGTGTCTATTTAATTGGTGGAAAGCCGCGGCACCTGTTTTTGGAGAGAATTCGAGTTAGACGGGGAAGTGGAACAGCTTTTTGACCACAAACAATCACCACAAGCTACTGCAAACTAACAAAAGTTATTGTCACAAATTGAAAGAAACAATTCGGGATCAATATATTTTGTTTATGGCATTGAAGAGCCACAGAGAATATTTTTGTTGAACGTTAATGCATAATAAATGCTATTTTGGTTTGAATTCTAACTTTTGATCTCCGCTTTTTTCTCTATCTTGGATTGTGTGTTATTAACCCCGCTCCAGCTTCGACAGTGGCTATTTGAAAGGAGTGTTTTTGTTATTTCGTTATGTTGTTAAAAGAAGCCACAATAGAAATTGTAACACTCCAATCTAGAAATCAAGTTATGTGCAATTCTCAGGAAGGAGAAGGACTGGGGAGGAGGGGGAGCCCAACAGGCCTGCCGAGACAGAGAAGAGCCATTCCAACAGCAGCACGCTGTCCAACTGGCGGGACAACATCATCTTCGTCAACAAGGTCTTCCACCAGATACAGATGTGCAGAAGTACCATGGGCTCGGTGTTGTTATTGTTTAATATTGTCTAAAAGTATGAAGAGTAATGTTTTTACACGATAAGGACCCGGACCAGATTAAACAAACGAAACGAACCTACAAACCTAGTATTTTCACTGTAGCAAGATATGATAGAAATACATATACATACTGTAATAATGTTTGTTCGTACGGAGGCAGACGCAGTATGGTAGTGAGGGAATGTAGCTCCCGTTTATTAGCACAGTGGTCAATTTGGCTTTTCAGCCCGTTTCAAAGTTCAGCGACTTTCCAGTCGTCTCTCTCTCTCGGAACCTGCTCCTTCGTTCCCAGCCCACCTCCTGAAAAAGCAGAGGCACACACATCTTAAGCATCTAGTCAACGAGGCTTCATTTGCAACAGGTGTGCAACGGAGCCTCGCCGACATAACCCTGGCCACGGTCCTGTAGCTCCCTCTACAGGCCGAACGCTGCATGTCCCCCCACACATACATAGTGTAATGCTTATTTGATTTCCTCCACTTGCTTTTGAATGGAGTGTTGATCTGAATGACCCTATGAGATGAGATGAGTTGCATTGGACTGCCCTCTAGTGGACGGACAGTATCACTCCATCGAAGACACATTCTTAGAAATTTGACTCGAACACACTCATTCTCAGGATGAAAATAGAGATTGTGTGTGTGCAGTCAGGAGAAGGAGAGGGACAATCTCCTGGAATTATATTATATAATTATAATTCTATAATAATGATAATTATGATGTATTATCTTAATATATTATAATACATAACACATATTCTCGTAAATCTCCTGATGTCTTTATCTTCCCCCTGCAGTCCTTCCTGTTGCCGTCCTGCGAGGCGTCAACCTCGGGCCTCTGTAGCAGCCATCTCTATCCCTTTAACAACCATGTGCACCCTTCAGCTACACAGTCACATCTCCATACACGCTGATGATGTCATCTCACCTTTCCTCCTTTCATCAACAGGTGACGCCAGTGTGAAGGAAAAATCGAAAACTCCCTGGTAACACAAAGCCAGACTACAACATAAGGTGACAGATTGGAATTTTGAAGGCCACAAACCGACACTGATATTGGGGGATTGTAACCTGAACAAAATTCCTCCTTTCACCAACCCCAACATATAAATTGACAGTTACCCTGGGGCCTGCTTCTACCATTTCACCAATGTTTTGGAAAAGGGTGGACTGTGTGTGCCGCTGCCAAAAAATGGACACTAGAGGGAAGTCAAGAAGAATTTGTTGGAGCGCTATTGAACCATCAGGGTGTGAATGCTTTAGGAGAAGAAGTGCTACGTGGGCGAAAGTGCAAAGTAAGGTGTTGATTTTAAAATCATAGCAGGCCTGCCTATATAAATAGATAATAACAATTACAAGATAAAAAGAAAATGCTGGGGCCATGTAATAAATTAGTAATAAGAATAATGATAAGACAATTATAGATGACAGGACGTATAACCCCCATAATAATGTGGCCATGTGTAAGTGCTTCCGTTTTCTTCAGTGGCCTTCCCAGTCACTGGATCTGAATCCAATAGAACACCTTTGGGAAGTGGTAGAACGGGAGATTCACAGCTTGAAAGTGCACCTGAAAAATCTATAGGTATTGCGTGATGCAATCATGTCATCATGGACCAGAATCTCAAAGGAATGTTTCAAACATCTTGTGGAATCAATGCCACGAAGAATTGAGGCTGTTTTAAGAGCAAAGGGAGGCCCTACCCAGTATTAATATAGTGTTCCTAATGAAGAGCCCAGTGAGTGTATATGTGGTTGTTAATGGCGGCAGCTAATGGGGATCGATCCTAAAGATAGTGAGAAAGAAAGGAAGACAGGAGTGCTGGATCAGAGACCTTGAGTGGATGAGTGCTGAGACCTGTCCTGCTCAACACCTTCAGACAGGCCATGAGTGAATGACAACTACTACATAGTAGTAAATGATGCATCTGCATGTAGAAGATTATTTTCAAATACATCAAAGTAATTCTTCACGAGAGAGTCTGTCGAGGGAGAACCCTTCAACTTTAACAATAGATATTAATATGATTTATTTAAACTGTTGGGCCCCTTCATTGATCGCAGATCTGAAATGATGATATGCTGCCCTCTTGTAGACAGACGAGATTACTTGAAGTACACATATTTTAGTGTATGTGAAACCAACCTATTCACTTCCTAAAAGGCTGCAGTCACAGTGCAGATCAGCATTACCACACACAGACAGACTTCTATGAGAAACTCCTACCCTAACCCTCACCCTATGACTGAAAGGAGAGATGGAATTGAGATGGTTAACAGGTGTGCTTCTCCTAGGACTATTGACTACCCCAAATGTGTAGGACGTGGCATAAAATGATCTTTACCTGTGTATTGTTGCATCATACAACATCTGTAGCTATATGTCGCTATTTCTTTGTTAGGTCATCTCTGTGATGTATGGCAAGGCAATGTGTGGATGTGAAACCATATCATTGATTATTGTTTCTCTTTCTCAGTTTCACTCTTTCTAAATCAATAAACCTGAAGTCAGACTGACATTCTGTCTCCAGACTCTTGGGAGGTGTTTAGAGGTGTTCAGCTATGTATGAGGACAGAGCAGGTGTCTATAAGTATTAACAGATGTTTGTTTCTTTGTCGCCACAGCCTACCTGAGTATTGCTGCTGACCATGTCCATCCCTTTATGACCACAGTGTACCCATCTTCTGATGGCTACTTCCAGCAGGATGTGGTGGAACGGGGGATTCACATCATGGAGATGCAGCCTACAAATCTGCAGCAACTGCGTGATGCCATCATGTCAATATGGACCAAAGTCTCTGAGGAATGTTTTCCAGCACCTTGGTGAATCTATGCCACAAAGAATGAAGGCAGTTCTGAAGGCAAAAGGGGGTCCAACCCGGTACTAGCAAGGTGTACCTAATAAAGTGGCCGGTGAGTGTATGTGTGTGCTCTACAAACATTCTAAACCATAACTCGTCTTACTGAATGAATACTTTATTCAGGTTTGGCCATTCAAAATAAATCTGGCTTCAGCCCCGGAGCCACGCTGGTGACTTGGTTTTTTACCTTTTGAATTCTCCTGACTGTTAATACACAGTTCATTTCAGCAAATTACCATTGCCCAGCTGTGGATAGACATCTGAGGAAGGAACATAAAGGGAGAGGTCCTGCTCAATGTAAATCAACCAACCAACCTATCAATGAATCTACAATCTAAACTGTTGAATCTGTCAAAACAGTTTTCCATTAGCCCACCTTTGCATTGTGTTCGCTGTCTACTCTGCCAAGTGTGGCTGTTGGGTATTGAACTCGGGTCTGTTTACCCTTGGAAAAGACGGGAAAACTGTAGATAGATACAGAGGTAAGAAAGTGAACCAGATGAACAAAAAAGAAACACTAGAATTGTAACTCAAAATGATCAAAAAATCTCAAGTAAGTTTGATGGCACTTCTCTCCTGTTCACTAATTACCTTTTCACTGTGACTAAAGCTTTGTTCCCTTGTTTTCTCCACTCCCGTTATTACTTTCACCTGATCCTCCCCTTCACAGTATATTAAACAAAATGTCTCATTTCTATTTTTGGCATCTGTCCATTATTCTTCATCAGTCTGGGGAATCTCTTACTTTTCATCATACAATATTTTGGTTGTTTTCTGGGTCTTTTAAAGCCATAATTATCATTATCAAAGCAATCATTATTGTATGTTTTTCTTATTTTGGTTCAAGACTATGCATCTGTAACCTTTGATAAGCCTTCATCACTTTGTTACAGTACTTGGTTTTGTAATGGCAAAAAATATTTGTACTATTTTGTTTTAGTTTTATATTAAATGTATTGACCTTTCTGTGACCCAATGTACTTTGTTATTTTTAATTATGTGACTGAGGAAGAACCAAAACCGACTGCTCCTTCTCTTGTATCAAAGATGTTATGTGACCTTGGAACACTCCTAACTGCAGGCTGAGGTTTGAGATAGTGGCTCACAACGCCTACGCTTCTTTCCCAGCTTCTTGGTCAGCAAACAGGTGCAAGATATGTTTACCCCAAGACCTATGACGTATGAGCATTGGAGTTAAGGATGGTCTTCTCCTCAGCCACAGCATCAGTATCTGAATCCACACTGTTGGTGAAGGAATGCTGATCCAGCTGACCAACGTTGTATAATACTTTCTATATGCATTAAAACTCTCAACTGAGACCAAACATCGTTTGTTGTTGTTCACTGAAAGATTTCCATAACAATCTGAGGTTACTTTTGATTGACGTTGGCATGAAATATAATGTGGGAAACATTGATTTCCGTTGATGGCAGTGAATGACAATGTCGGCCAGCGATGGCTGTAGCAAAGTAAAGAAGGCTTATTATAGGTTGCAGTCACTCCTGGCCCACACCACGACTAGAATAATTACATTATTAGACCAAGATGAACGAAAGTTCATCCAAATGTTGTCATTCTCTTTAATAGCTGCCTTATACTCCACAGACAGTTTTTCCTCTCCATGTTTTTGTTTTCTTTCGCTAGTATCTTCTTCATCTGCCCATGTTTCATCAGTGTGGAGATCCGCTTTCTTCTCCTCATCCCCCTTTTGATATTTTTTCAGGTCACCTGTTTGGACACTTTCACTGTCATGACTATGATGCTGGCTGGAAATCGAGTGCAGATGCTTCAAGAAAATGGAAAAACAGACAAAGTGGTACTGTTGAACAAAAAAACAACTATTTTATCAGAAAAAAGTCTGATCATATTTATACTTTTTTTTTCAAAGATATCTTATCTTCATCTGACCTCTTCGCAACAATGTTACTGTGCTAACTGCTAAACTCTGACCTTCTAGAATATCACAGAGCTGGCTTGGATTAGAAGAAGTTTATTTTTCCAGAAGGTACTTTGTTTATGGTGTCAGGTGCATAAAGGCATTTTTTTTTTATTCCTCTGGGAACCTTGTCATTTTTCGCCTCAAACAGCGGAGCTCCACCCAACCCACACCCTTGTGCCGCCAGTCAGCGAAAACATTTTTTTTAGATTAGATTCAACTTTATTGTCATTGTGCAGAGTACAAGTACAGAGACAACGAAATGCAGTTAGCGTCTAACCAGAAGTGCAAAATAGCAGAAAGTGCAATGAACAGTATATACAGGTAGTGCAATATATGAGCAGTAAGTAGTGCAGTATAACATAAGTAGTGCAGTGTAAGCAGTATATGAGTAAGCAGTAGCATTATAAGCAGAATAAATAAGTTACAGTATGAACAGTGTAGCAGCATATGAGCTGTATAGGTAATGCAGTATATATGTATTAACAGTAACATAAGGTAGATAGCAGAATAAATATAAATATGGAATGCTATATGAACAGTATAAACAGGTATGCACAGTATGTACAGATATGTGCAGTGTACTAACAGTAGTATTAAGAAAATATGAACAGTATGGACATATGTACAGAAGAGCAGTGGTATTGAGTAAGAGCAGGGGAGGGGAGTAATAGTGCAATTGTCCGGGGGGGGGGTGCAGGGGTTGCAGGGGTTGGTAGGTTGTCACGTAGGTGCAGTGTTCGAGTTCAGTAGGTACACTACTTTACGTTCCACAAACAGTCTACGTTCCAAGGTAAAGTCCGATCGTTTCCATTGAAATGGTTTTGGGTTCTTTGTTTTGTTAGGAATACTAGGATATTTCATTTTTATTTCGTTTTTATTCGTCTAGGAACGTTGTCTTTTTTCGCATCAAACAGTGGACCTCTACCGCGTATTCTCTTTGATCGTGTTAGAGCGGGCGCTGTTTTGAATAATTCCAAAGCCCGCGCTCATGCGTCCGCTACGTTCCAAGGTAAAGTCCGATCGTTTCCATTGAAATGGTTTTGGGTTCCTTGTTTTGTGAGGAACTCATTTTTATTAATTTTTCCTCTGGGAACCCTGTCTTTTTTCGCCTCAAACAGTGGACCTCTCCCGCGTATTCTCTTTGATCGTGTTAGAGCGGGCGCTGTTTTGAATAATTCCAAAGCCGCGCTCATGTGTCCGCTACGTTCCAAGGTAAAGTCCGATGTTTCCATTGAAATGGTTTTGGGTTCTTTGTTTTGTTAGGAACAATGGGATATTTCATTTTTATTTCGTTTTTATTCCTCTGGGAACGTTGTATTTTTTCGCATCAAACAGTGGACCTCTCCCGCGTATTTTCTTTGATCGTGTTAACACATCTCCAAATGTTACTACAGTGGGGGAAATAATTATTTGATCCCCTGCTGATTTTGTTAGTTTGCCCGATTACAAAGAAATGAGCGGTCTATAATTTTTATGGTACTTTTATTTTAACAAATAGACACAGAATATAAAAAAAAAAAGTCCAGAAAAACATATTATATAAAGTTATAAATTAATTTGCATTTGATCGAAGGAAATAAGTATTTGATCCCCAAGCAAAACATGACTTAGTACTTGGTGGAGAAACCCTTGTTGGCAAGCACAGAAGTCAGACGTTTCTTGTAGTTGGTCACCAGTTTTGCACACATCTCAGGAGGGATTTTGGTCCACTCCTCTTTACAGATCCTCTCCAAATCCTGAAGGTTTCAAGGCTTTTGCTTGGCAACTCGAAGCTTCAGCTCCCTCCGCAAATTTTCTATAGGATTAAGGTCTGGAGACTAGCTAGGCCACTCCATGACCTTAGTGTGCTTCTTCTTGAGCCATTCCTTTGTTGTCTTGGCCGTATGTTTTGGGTCATTGTCATGCTGGAAGACCCATCCACGACCCATCCTCAGTGCTCTGGCTGAGGGAAGGAGGTTCTTGTCCAAGATCTTACGGTACATGGCCCCGTCCATTGGCCCCTCAATGCAGTGAAGTCGTCCTGTACCCTTAGCAGAGAAACAACCCCAAAGCATAATGTTTCCACTTCTGTGTTTGACAGTGGGGATGGTGTTCTTGGGATTGTAGCATTCAGCATTTCTCTCCCTCCAAACACGAAGAGTCGAATTTATGCCAAAGAGTTCAATTTTGGTCTCATCTGACCACATCACCTTCTCCCAAGCCTTCTCTGAATCATTTAAGTGTTCATTGGCAAACTTCAGATGGGTCCACTGCTTCACATGTGCCTTCTTGAGCAGGGGGACCTTGCGGGCACTGCAGGATTTCAATCCGTTACGGTGTAGTGTGTTACCAATGGTTTTCTTGGTGACTGTGGTCCCAGCTGCCTTGAGATCATTACCAAGCTCCTCCCGCGTAGTTCTGGGCTGATCCTCACCCTTCTCATGATCATCCTTACCCCACGAGGCGAGATCTTGCATGGAGCTCCAGGCCGAGGGCGATTGATGGTTATTTTGTATTTCTTCCATTTTCTAATAATTGCACCAACAGTTGTCTCCTTCTCACCAAGCTTTTTGCTGATGGTCTTGTAGCCCATTCCAGCCTTGTGCAGGTCTACAACTCTTACCCTGATGTCCTTTGAATGTTCTTTGGTCTTGCCCATGGTGGTGGAGAGGTTGGAATGGAAGAGATTGATTCTATTGACAGGTGTCTTTTATACCCATAACAAGCAGAGATTAGGAGTACTTTCTTAAAGTGACAGGAGTAATCTGTGTGCCTCATGGGCATATAACCGGTCTGTATGAGCCAGAATTCTTGCTGGTTTGTAGGGGATCAAATTCAAATCAATTTATAACTTTATATAATGTGTTTTTTCTGGACTTCTTTGTTGATATTCTGTCTCTATTTGTTAAAATAAAAGTACCATAATCATACCATAAAGTACCATCAAATAATTATTTCCCCCACTGTATAGGCCTAATATCTAGACCGTTGATGGGCACACTTGTTACTTGTCGCTTTCAGAACCCTGGACTGGGCTCGGGCTGTATATTCATATAGTTCCGTTAATTAGCCTAGCCTACTTTCCGTGATTTAATGTGACTTTTGTAGTGTGTTATAGCCTCTGCACTGATGATATTTATTTCACATTTAAAGAAATACAATTGATAAAACCTGATTAAACTTTCCTACAAGTTAACAATGTGCCGAATGCTTGTATTTTGATAAAACATGCAAGTTATTGAAGACACGTGTCTGTCTCATTTTTTTTACTTTGTTGCAGTATAGGCCACCTCAATGAAGCGTTCTGTGTCGCGCTGAAGCGTATGAAGTGTATTCAGTTATGGGGTTTACTGTACATACTTTTTCTCTGCACTGTTCCTGCTGCAGAGGATGCGTAAACGATTTTCCCATGTTGTTTTTTGGTTGTGGTCTGTGTTTATACATTTAGGCTATTAGTTGTATCCTACTTTTCAGTTTTACAAGTCAAATCTTATGACAGATGAGATGGCACTTCAAACGATAAAATGCAGGTACATTTTGATTACTGCTGCACTACGATACCCATAGATAGACCCAATACATTGGTAACTGCACTACTTATACAGCTCATATACTGCTTATACTGTTCATACTGCATTCTATATTTATTCTGCTTATAATGTTACTGTTAATACATATATTGCTTATACTGCACTACTTATACTGCTCATATACTGCTTATACTGCTCATATACTGCTTATACTGCACTACTTATACTGCTCATATATTGCTTATACTGCTCTACCTGTATATATTGTTCACATTGCACTCCTTTTGCACTTCTGGTTAGACGCTAACTACATTTCGTTGTCTCTGTACTTGTACTCTGCACAATGACAATAAAGTTGAATCTAATCTAACACCTATTCATTGTCATGTTTTGATGGCATATTGTTCATTCTCATGTTATGATTTAGTTTGTGATTATACACACGTTTTTAGCGTGATGATAGAGACCCACTACCAGACGAGTACAAAACATACACAAGTCACATGCAAATCCCTGCACTGCAGACGACAGACAACAACTGTCTCTGTACAACTAGTCCTGGACCTCCACTAATAGACAGATACAAAGAGAGCAGCATACAGTAGCAGCAGAGCCCAGAGGCGAGGCGAGGCAAGGCAAGTTTATTTATATAGCACATTTCATACACAGAGGCAATTCAAAGTGCTTTACGTAAAATAGATAAAAAGGAAAGAGCATGAAAAAAATATTAGAATAAAAACGCATAAAAGACATAAAAAAAGAATAAAAGTCACAGTGCATTTTAGGGTCACAGTGCAATTATTAGCGCCAATTTAGTTTCAATTTAAGGCAAAAGCGAAGCCCTTTTTTTTTTTAAGCCCATTTTTGAAAGTAGCCAGTGTTGGGACTTATCCTAGATCTATGTGTAACATAATAACTGAGAGACCTGCAGCAGGGCAGGTCCTCATCACTGGCTGTCTGCTTTGAGCTGGTTGTCGTTGGACTCCTGGCAGCGGGACAGCAGCTTGAGTTTGATGGGCCGTATGGGCATCAGAGTGTTCTGTAGGTCCATCTCAATGGGGATCTGGTGAGAGTTGACACACAGTTAAAGTATTGTAGCGAACGGCGGGGCAGAGCAGCTTGCCTTAAGCGGGTATCGAACTCGCAACCTTCCGCTTACAAACCGGCCGCGCTAGCCACAACACCAAGAGAGTTAACTCCCTTGGCGGAGCTGCTAACGGGCCTTACACAGGGTCGTTACAGTATGAAGGAACGAGTAAAACAGATGTCAGCGTTACACTACAGTGTCACTGTTACGTTCGGGTAGCATTGCACTATAAATTCAAATAAACTCAAACTCCTGGACAACGTCTCTTGGGTCGACATACATTAAAATGGCCCTATGAAGTCTCGAGGGAGTTTTGCAGAAATACAAATAGCTTTTTTTTAAATCTCACACTTCCATCATTTAGTTACTAAATTTTAGTAGGTAGCCTATACTGAGGATGATTGGCGCCTAGTACTGAAAAATGCAATCTGGGAAATTAAATGGGGAGTACATACTCATGCAGTACGCAAGTACAGAATTGTAGTATGGGGGTTCAAACCCGGGTCTCCCATGTGGAAGACACAAACGCTACTATTAAGCCAAGAGGACATCCTCAAGGTCTGAGGGCGACACTTCAGTTTACATGTCTCAGGCAGGGCTACCTCATCACGCGAGTGTGATTCCAAAATCACCTCTGCTACATATAGAAACGCAACAAAGTCATAGGTACAAAATTATATTTACAATCATTGTATCATTATTTTGTCTCACCTCTGTCTCTTTGCAGACAGTGAAGTTGAACCTCTGTAGAATCTCCACCATCGCCAGTTTCATCAATACCAGAGCGAATCGCATCCAGTTCCGTGGGCCCAACCCGAACGGCATGTAGGTGTATGGGTCGATGCTCTCCTTGTTCTCCTTACTGAACCTACACACGGAGAGTTCAGAGGAGGAGGGGTTAAAGAACATATCAATTAAATCACAGTAATATGATGGTTATACATGGTTGAAGAAACCTGTTTGTGTTTGGTCGTCGCATTTAGGTTTGTTTTATGGTTGTTTGTGGAACACTGCTCTTATCGTTGCTGTTGTGATTGATATTGTGGTTGTGGTTAAGATGTGGCCCATTACCTCTCTGGTTTGAACTCCTCTGGGTCTTCCCACACATCGGGGTCACGGTGCAAGGTCCAGATGGGTAACATGACAACCATACCCTTGGGGATGGTGATGCCGCTGATCTCAACAGATTTCTTGGCGACTCTTTCAAGTCGATGGGGTACAACCTGAGAGACTCGTTGATCACGCTGTCTAGATAGTCCATCTGCATCAGAGCCTCGTACTGGATAGGAGCCTGAACAGGGATATTACACTCACATGAGCACTAGTGATTGGTCGTTCACGTAGCCGTAGCCCAGAACTAACTCTTTTTCGTCGCAAATCTGAAGAGCTGTTAGTTTTTTGTGTTCTTTTTTTGGGAAATGAACACAGTACTGTACTTATTCTAATCTGCATAGCCTAATTTCATGACACCCGCATACAGAACGCCATTACTTTCAATGTACGTGTGTAATAGAGACTTGCTTTTTTGTTGTACATGAATAAACAAAAAAATCGCTAAATAATGTTATCTTGATAGTTAGAAGAAAATACATTTAGATTCTACTGAACAATGTAAATGATAGATGTACACAAGGATCAATCAGAAGTCAAAATGCCACTAAACTGGGCTGCTTTTAGTGGATTGACTGCTTGGAATACTGAATGTGCTATAGTCTATTATTTCCTCTCACAGTCGACAGACTACAAGAAAACTGTCAGGTGGTTCAAATGTGAATAACTTGGTATCCATTCCATTAACTGTGGCCGGGCAGCACCGAACAGCCCAGAGAACATTACCATGGTGCTTTTGAATATTAGGTCCCTATCTGGCAAAACCTTTATTGATCTTATCTCAGAGCGAAAGCTGCACTGTAATGTTTTTATCTGAAACCTGGCTAAACATGAATGCATGTCAGTCTATTAGAAGTAGGGAAAAAATATATTTTCGCTCCATTACTTATTTAGCCATGTCGCTGAGCAGATGAGAATTAAATGATGAATATGAATATGAATAGTACACCATCAACAGCTTCCTCCTGTGATAATGATTTAGTAACCAGCTTCAACACCAAACTAAGGGCAACTATCGACTCTGTAGCACCAGTCAAACTGAAAAAGGCTGTGGCCAAATTTAAAAGAATTTGCAGAAAGTCTGAGCTGACAAAAACTGCAGGTCCACCTTGATATTCTTCGAGAGCATCTTTCTGCTTTTAATAAGGCAATAAAAAAAACGCCAAGCCGGATCATTTCTCAAAATTGATAATGAATCATAACAACTCAAACAGTGCTCTTTTCAACGATTGACAGCCTTATAAATCCCGCCCACAACACACCTGGTGATCTGCTCTCCACCTACAAATGTGAGGAATTTGCAACATACTTCTGAGATAAGAGAAACAATATTAGGTGAGGAGGATCACTCAGGCAAGACCTGAAGATGTGTTTGATGACTTGTTACCCCACCTTCCACCACATGGAAGCACTATGAACTCTTTTGCAGTGGTCATACAGAAATGCTCAGCAAAGTGGGGGTCTGTTCATCTGCACCTAAAACTACCATGGTGAAACCCCTCCTGAAGAAAAGTAGACTCGCTAAGGACTGAAGAGTAGACTCTTCAGTCCTTAGCGATTTTAGGCCAATCTCCAACCTTCCCTTTTTAAGCAAAAAAATTATAATTCTTGAAAAAAAGGTGTTCAAACTGTTAAATAATCTCCTTCTTCCCAACTGTACCTTTGACATGTTCCAATCTGGCTTTTGTGCCGATCATAGCACTGAGATAGCACTATGTTGTTAAGTTATTAACTAGGTTCTTAATGACCTTAGAATTAATTAATTAATGCTGATGCCAAAATGCTCTTTGTCCTTGTCCTGGTCAAACTGTCTGCACACTTAAAGACACTACTTACAGTAACACTAAGCACCAGGCAAAAAAACAAGGTGTTACCATTGACTCAGATCTTAATTTTGAAACCCATATCAAGAATGTGACTAAAACATATTTGTATCACTTAAAGAAGAGTAAGTAAGTTTGCCGGAAATCTGCCATCGTGGAGAAATTCTGTCTGAAGTTGTCCAAACAACAACATCCTCCCTAATAATAATATATCCCCCCCTGAACTTGCAGTGTTGGACATTAGCTGTTGTTTTTCTGCATGCGCACACGATTGGGAGAGGCAGCCACCAGAGAAAGGTCAGTCTACTCCCCTAGAACACCCCTGGCACTCACAACATGTTTATATGCAAACCGAATGTCAGGTAGAACACTGCATTTTAAAAAGCGTGTTTTCCGAACCAAAACAGCGTTCGTAAATGAAATATTTATTCATAAGGGATTTATTATAAGGGATCTTGTTCCCTGATCGCTACCGATTAAAGATAGTCATTACAACCGTTAGGAAGCTTTTAGAAAGCTTGAATATTACATGGACCTTTACAGAACACAGCTGTAAAGATGCAACCTTTCCTCTCCCAGGCTGACACTGAGAGACGAATGCATGCTTGTATTACTAGCAGCCTTGATTACTGTAACACTCTCTTGTCTGGTCGACCAAAGAAAGCTCTTGGCAAATGATACAAAATGCAGCAGCACGAGTCAGATGGAGAGCACATATCACACAAGTCTCTGCACTGATTACCTGTTAGTTTTATAATTTATTTTAAGATAATTGTATTAGTTTAGAAATCACTCTATGGTCATGCACACCACTGCATGTCAGACATGCTTTTAAGGTATATACCCTGTAGATCCCTCAGGTCCTCAGGTACTGGCCTTTTAAGTATTCTGAAGATTCCAACAACACCTATCTACTTCCTGTTTCAAATGAATAATACTGGGCAGAAGTCTGCACAGGGATGCTACAGACACATTAGCACACTGCAAAATACTGTCACCTATCTAACCATCTGTAGGAGTCTGCAGTGCACAGGGGTTACACACTCATCAGTACCCTCTAAAACACTGTCACTATCATATTTCCTGTTCCACATGAATAGTACTATATAGGAGTCTGCAGAGGGGTTACCTTGTTGGGAAACACAGTGTCTATCTCCTCCTGCAGCTTGGTCATGATGTGAGGGTTGGTTGCCAGATTGTAGGCCAGGAAGGACAGAGAGCTACTGGTGGTCTCATAGCCAGCAAAGATGAACATCATTGCCTGGGACAAGATCTCGTGGTCACTCAATCCTATGATGATGGAGAGAGGGGGAGAATGAGAGGGAGGAGAGGGAGAGTGGGAGAAATGGGGTGGTAGGTGTGAGAAAGGGACGAAGTAGAGTATTTCCACGGTGTGTTTGTAGGTATAGGTGTTTGAGGCAGGTACTGTATGTGTGTGTTAGATGCTAGTATACAGTGTGTGTGTGTGTGTGTGTGTGTGTGTGTGTGTGTGTGTGTGTGTGTGTGTGTGTGTGTGTGTGTGTGTGTGTGTGTGTGTTTAAGGCAGGCACCTTTACTCTGCTCCTCTCCCTTTGAGTTGCTGTCTTTCTGCGAGTCTATCATCAGCTGCAGGAAATCTACCCGACTCTGGAAGCAGGCTTACGTCAGATCAAAATCACATGAGAACTACCAGATGCTACCAAATCTCTACAATTGTATTACACAATACTGGCTGAAGATCGTATATTTGATCAGTTATATTTACATACCTTCCTGGTGCTAGCCACGCGATTGGACTTGATCTTCTGAAAGACAGCGTAGAAGAAATCTGTGACCGAGGCAGGGAATAGGGATACCTCCATGTTTGCCATAACAGGACCCATGAAGGGGAAGAATGCTGGATGGACAGGAAATGCCACGGTTACAAACAGGAACAGGAAATACCATGATACGTGACTCCAATCCTATTCAATGCACAGCCCTGTCCAGAAACAACTCCTAGGCTCTATCCCTAGACACTTCTGTATCCAATCCACTCAGATCTCCAAGTGTCCAGCATTTAGGAACTAGAGGTTGGTTCTGTACACGGCCCATGTGGTTGTCAAATGAGTAGAGCGCAAACCATTGGCAGTGTGGTTTATGTCAGTCTAATCAATGAAATCAATAGCTTCATTTATTAAGCACAAAATGACTGAAAGCTATATGGGGGCAGTTGTACCGACTGTGAGGAACAGTGGGCTGAAGATGTCAAACTTGAGCATTTTCTTGAAGTTGGTCAAAAAGGGGTCGGAGGGGTTGTGGAGGGAGTCGATGTCGACACTGAATGAAGTACTGACGACCACATCCATACTGTATGGTCCAAAGAACCTGGAACACAACCACACAATCTCTGACCACCAGAACCACAACCACAAAATTAAAGGGGGAGTTCACTGAAATTACAAATTCACCTTATCGTCTCGGAGATAAATACTCACTCCTTTAGTTCAATGGGCTCATCGTTATCAGCCGTCTTCTTCAGATTGCTGACCAAGTTACCAGAGTGCTGCTTCATGATCCTGAGCATCTGAGTTGGGAAGGATACATGGAAAAATATCATGATTGATACGTGGATTAATATGTGCAAAACATATATTAATATCATGTTTGAAACAGGAATTATTTTAATGTTTATATAGCCTGAGAATATACATCCATACAGGATACATTATGTATATAGTCAAAGAATAAGTGACTCCAAAGATGAACTATTATTCTATACTCTGTCATCTGACCACTGAACTTATCGAAGATAAGATCAAATATACTTTATTGTCCCGGATGAAAATTTGTCTTGGATTAATTAATTAAAGTTGCTGCTTCACACAACAACAAACAACAATGAATACACACTATACACATAGTACAAATCACACACACACTCTCACACACTCTCACACACACACACACACACACACACACACACACACACACACACACACACGCGTCAGAGTTGTTAGTCATTCATTTATTTGTGTTGTATAAAGGAATGAATGAAAGAAGGAGAGGAGAGATGGGACTGTACCTCTTTGATCCGCCCACTGGTGAAGGAGGGAGACAGGACACTGCGGATCCGTCTCCATGCATCATCCTCAGCGATAAACACGGCGTCATACAGAGGCCCGTT